>NW_028317855.1:16674872-17377244 GCF_062004578.1 Staurois parvus | reverse complement strand
AACTGGAATTTTAGGTAGGATTCATTATGTCCAGTTGCTTTGTAGACAACAAAATCGTTATATACAGCCAATTGAAATAAATAGACACTTTTTTGTACCAGCGTCTGGCTTTTCGGGAAACTAAGTACGCTTCATCATCTGGTCGTTGGAGTCCACCCCTCCCATGTTAAGGTTAGAATCGTGGACACAGAGGGGCTTCTCAACAACATCAGCTGCCGTGGCAATTTGGACGGTCGTATCTGCGTGAATGGAAGACAGGAGGTAAACATCCCGTTTGTCCTTCCACTTCACTGCGAGCAATTCTTCGTTTCTCAAGCAGGCTTTGTCCCCCTTTCTAAGACGGGTATTTACAAGCCGTTGGGGGAAGCCCCGGGCGATTAGGTCGCACAGTGCCACATGCGCAAATTCCCAGATTGAACAAATGTCTAAATAGTGGTACGCTTGAATAAAAATTGTCCACGTATAAGTGGTACCCCATATGGAAAAAGGATGACACCAAGTCCCAAACTATCTTGCCACTGCTCCCCATGTAGTCTGGGCATCCAGGGAGCTCCACGTGACTATCTTTTCCCTCGTAAATCCGAAACTTACATGTATAGCCTGTTGCCCTCTCACAGGTCTTATACATCTTGACCCCATATCTGGCACGCTTGCTGGGGAGAAATTGTTTGATTACAAGGCGGCCAGAAAATTGAATGAGGGACTCATCGATGCAGATGTTTTTATGGGGAGTATACATATTAATGCCCATGTTGAGGGTTAGGCCCCAAAAAACTTTAAATTCGGAAACTGTAATGGGTTTCCATGCGAATGGTCTGGCAAGGTTTGAATTTGGGTTGGTGGCGATAAACTGTTGTGCATATAAATTGCTTTGATCCACAATCAATGCATAAAGATCATCTGTGAAAAACAGCTAAAAAAAAATCAAGGGGAGTATTTAAATTTGCTGTTTCCACCTGAATTCCGGGTTGGGCAGTGAATGGGGGAAGTACAGGTGCTGCAGAATTTGTGGGCTGCCAATCGGGATTTGCAAGCACATCCGGAAGGACACTAGGGGCTCTACAGGCCTGTCTGCGAATTCTTGGTGGCCGCGGGACACTACTTGTGCTTGCCACCGCACCAGCTTGTACTGCACTTATGGGACTCGCCACGTCACCAAGTGATACTGCAGTGCTGGTATGTATAAGACCAGGTTGTACTAGGCCGCTAGTGCGGCACTAGTACTGACACTCTGCTGCATATGAGAGTCATCATGCATTTGTACCACCTCAGCAACCTGGGAATGGGGTCGGGTACACCTGATCTTAGCAGGGACCTCTTCCTCGTCGTCTGAGCTATCTGTCAGGGTGCCGCTGCTGTCTATAGGTTCGCATTCTGAGCCGGATTCTGCCAGCAAGTCTTCCCCTTCGCTCTCACTTGACATGCTCAGAATCCTATAGGCCTCTTCACTAGAGTACCTTTGGTTAGACATTTTGGCCACTAAATTTACAGGTACCTAGTGAGACTCACGGGAAAAAGAGCGCCTGGCTGTCAGGGACTGCTTGAACCGCTACAAAAAATTTACCGACAAGTGCTAACAGATCAGGCCTGATTCTGTGAACACTGCAGTTTTGTGTGTAATGTATCAAGTGACAGTTATCTACTGACACTGCACTTGCTGGGGGAGAAGGGGGGGGGCGTAGGGGCTAAACGCAGGTGCTAGCAGGTGTCGGGGCTGATCCCGCTAAACACTGCGTTTTTGGGGATACTATAGTAATGTGAACGCTGGTATAGCGCTGATCTGATCAAAGATATTGATCCAATCACACACTATACTAGCAATGGAGGTTTAGCGTGCAAGTGAGCATGTTCCTGGCAATCAAGGGGTCAAATGTGATTACATGTGTGCTAGCGGGCAATCTGACACTATCTGGGAGGGGCGCTAACTGACGCTAACACTATCGGAAGTCACCAGTGACACTAATACAGTGATCAGTAAAATCTGTTCACTGTAATCAATGACACTCATGACAGGGCAGTGAAGGCGTTAACTGGGGAGGGGGGCGATCAAGGGGTTAAATGGGATAACTGGTGTACTAGCGGGCAATCTGGCGCTATCTGGGAGGGGCGCTAACACTATTTGAAGTCGCCAGCGACACTGATACAGTGATCAGTAAAAATCTGTTCACTGGTCAATGACACTGGTGACAAGGCAGTGAAGGGGTTAACTGGGGGGGGGCGATCAGGGGGTTAAATGTGTCCTAGAGTGTTCTAACTGTGGGTATGTGCTGTTTTAGTCACGATTTGTATGTCTTCTTCTCTGTCTGGAACGGAATGTGTCCAGGCAGACAAGAATGACATCATATCCTGTCCTGTGTAAATGTCAACACAGGACAGGATAGGACAGGGACCGATCATCCGATTTCAGGGGGATATCACAGGCTGAAATCGAATGATTGATCCCTCCAGGATCAAATCGTGACACCCGCAGGTCGGCGGGAGCGCACGCGCGCCCCCTGCCCGCGAAAACCTCGGGAGCGCGGAGCGCGTTTTAAAACGTGCTTTTGCGCAGCCGTGCCGCCATACAACAGTTTATATGCAGTGGCTGGGCGGCAAGAGGTTAAATTTTAAATGTTAGTGGTTGCGGACGTAGGTCGGTGTCAGTGGTTGGGGGTGATGGGTATCAGTCTGGGGTGTCAATGATTGGGAGTAGGTGGGTGTCAATCCGTGGTGTCAGTGGTGGGGGGTAGGTTGGTGTCAGTTTGGAGTGTCAGTGGTTGGGTGTAGATGGGTTTCAGTCTGGGGTGTCAGTGGTTGGGGGTGATGGGTGTCAGTCTGGGGTATCAGTGGTTGGGGGTAGGTGGGAGTCAGACGTTGGGGGTAGGTGTCAGTGGTTGGGAGTATTTGGGTGTAAGGCTGGGGTGTCAGTGGTTGGGGGTAGGTTGGTGTCAGTTTGGAGTGTCAGTGGTTGGGTGTATATGGGTTTCAGTCTGGGGTGTCAGTGGTTGGGGGTAGGTGAGAGTCAGTCATTGGGGGTAGGTGTCAGTGGTTGGGAGTATTTGGGTGTCAGTCTGGGGTGTCAGTGGTTGGGGGTGATGGGTGTAAGTCTTGGGTATCAGTGGTTGGGGATAGGTAGGTTTCAGTCTGGGGTGTCAATGGTTGGGGGTGATGGGTGTCAGTCTGGGGTATCAGTGGTTGGGGGTAGGTAAGTGTCAGTGGTCGGGCATAGGTGAGAGGCGATGGCTGGAGGCAACACACAATACTGCCTCTTTTCTGACACATTGACACAGATTATGTCACGTGAGAGAAAAAAAACCAGCCCTCTCTGCCCCTGGTTGCCCCAACTATCTGTCCTTCGTAACAGAGGGGACTTATCTTCCTCCCCTTCATCACAGTTGTGACTGCGCACACAGACCAGATAGCAGGGTGGGATTTACACTAGAATATTATTAATAAAAATCATCGTCATCATCACCTGCGTTTATATGCAATTAGAGACGCCCTCCCATCGCACATAGAGGCATTGTGAAGATTGTAAAGGTAAATCCCAGGCAGGAGGAGGAGAGCGCGAGCGACACCAGTTACTTAGTGAACGTTCCTTTGTATAGTGTTTATTGCTCTTTGTCCTGGGGTGGTAGGTTGGTGTCAGTGGTTGGGGGTGATGGGTGTAAGTCTGGGGTATCAGTGGTGGGGGGTAGGTGAGAGTCTGACGTTGAGGGTAGGTGTCAGTGGTTGGGAGTATTTGGGTGTCAGTCTGGGGTATCAGTGGTTGGGGGTTATGGGTGTCAGTCTTGGTTATCAGTGGTTGGGGGTAGGTAGGTATCAGTCTGGGGTGTCAGTGGTTGGGGGTAGGTAGGTATCATTCTGGGGTGTCAGTGGTTGGGGGTGATGGGTGTCAGTCTGGGGTATCAGTGGTTGGGGGTAGGTAGATGTCAGTCTGGGGTGTCAGTGGTTGAGGGTGATGGGTGTCAGTCTGGGGTATCAGTGGTTGGGAGTATTTGGGTGTCAATCTGGGGTGTCAGTGGTTGGGGGTGATGGGTGTCAGTCTGGGGTATCAGTGGTTGGGGGTAGGTGTTAGTCAGATGTTGGGGTAGGTGTCAGTGGTTGGGAGTATTTGGGTGTCAGGCTGGGGTATCAGTGGTTGGGGGTAGGTAGGTGTAAATCTGGGATGTCAGTGGTTGGGGGTGATGAGTGTCAGTTTGGGGTATCAGTGGTTGGGGGTAGGTGGGTGTCAATCCGTGGTGTCAGTGGTGGGGGGTAGGTTGGTGTCAGTTTGGAGTGTCAGTGGTTGGGTGTAGATGGGTTTCAGTCTGGGGTGTCAGTGGTTGGGTGTGATGGGTGTCAGTCTGGGGTATCAGAGGTTGGGGGTAGGTGGGAGTCAGATGTTGGGTGTAGGTGTCAGTGGTTGGGAGTATTTGGGTGTCAGTCTGGGGAGTCAGTGGTTGGGGGTAGGTTGGTGTCAGTTTGGAGTGTCAGTGGTTGGGTGTAGATGGGTTTCAGTCTGGGGTGTCAGTGGTTGGGGGTAGGTGAGAGTCAGACGTTGGGGGTAGGTGTCAGTGGTTGGGAGTATTTGGGTGTCAGTCTGGGGTGTCAGTGGTTGGGGGTGATGGGTGTCAGTCTGGGGTATCAGTGGTTGGGGTAGGTGGGAATCAGACGTTGGGGGTAGGTGTCAGTGGTTGGGAGTATTTTGGTGTCAGGCTGGGGTGTCAGTGGTTGGGGGTAGGTTGGTGTAAGTTTTGCGTGTCAGTGGTTGGGTGTAGATGGGTTTCAGTCTGGGGTGTCAGTGGTTGGGGGTGGGTGAGAGTCAGATGTTGGGGGTAGGTGTCAGTGGTTGGGAGTATTTGAGTGTCAGTCTGGGGTGTCAGTGGTTGGGGGTGATGAGTGTCAGTCTGGGGTGTCAGTGGTTGGGAGTAGGTGGGAGTCAGACATTGGGGGTAGGTGTCAGTGGTTGGGAGTATTTGGGTGTCAGTCTGGGGTGTCAGTGGTTGGGGGTGATGGGTGTCAGTCTTGGGTATCAGTGGTTGGGGGTAGGTAGGTGTCAGTCTGGGGAGTCGGTGGTTGGGGGTGATGGGTGTCAGTCTGGGGTATCAGTGGTCGGGGGTAGGTAGGTGTCAGTGGTCGGGTATAGGTGAGAGGCGATGGCTGGAGGCAACACACAATACTGCCTCTTTTCTAACACATTGACACAGATTATGTCACGTGAGAGAAAAAAAACCAGCCCCCCTGTCCCTGGTTGCCCCAACTATCTCTCCTTCGTATCAGAGGGGACTTATCTTCGTCCCGTTCATCACGGTTGTGACTGCGCACACAGACCAGATAGCAGGGTGGGATTTACACTAGAATATTGATAATAAAAATCATCGTCATCATCACCTGCGTTTATATGCAATCAGAGGCGCCCTCCCATCGCACATAGAGGCATTGTGAAGAGTGTAAATCCCAGGCAGGAGGAGGAGAGCGCGAGCGACACCAGTTACTTAGTGAACGCTCCTTTGTATAGTGTTTATTGCTCTTTGTCCTGGGGTGGTAGGTTGGTGTCAGTGGTTGGGGGTGATGGGTGTCAGTCTGGGGTATCAGTGGTTGGGGGTAGGTGGGAGTCAGACGTTGGGGGTAGGTGTCAGTGGTTGGGAGTATTTTGGTGTCAGGCTAGGGTGTCAGTGGTTGGGGGTAGGTTGGTGTAAGTTTTGCGTGTCAGTGGTTGGGTGTAGATGGGTTTCAGTCTGGGGTGTCAGTGGTTGGGGGTGGGTGAGAGTCAGATGTTGGGGGTAGGTGTCAGTGGTTGGGAGTATTTGAGTGTCAGTCTGGGGTGTCAGTGGTTGGGGGTGATGGGTGTCAGTCTGGGGTGTCAATGATTGGGAGTAGGTGGGTGTCAATCCGTGCTGTCAGTGGTGGGGGGTAGGTTGGTGTCAGTTTGGAGTGTCAGTGGTTGGGTGTAGATGGGTTTCAGTCTGGGGTGTCAGTGGTTGGGTGTGATGGGTGTCAGTCTGGGGTATCAGAGGTTGGGGGTAGGTGGGAGTCAGATGTTGGGTGTAGGTGTCAGTGGTTGGGAGTATTTGGGTGTCAGTCTGGGGAGTCAGTGGTTGGGGGTAGGTTGGTGTCAGTTTGGAGTGTCAGTGGTTGGGTGTAGATGGGTTTCAGTCTGGGGTGTCAGTGGTTGGGGGTAGGTGAGAGTCAGACGTTGGGGGTAGGTGTCAGTGGTTGGGAGTATTTGGGTGTCAGTCTGGGGTGTCAGTGGTTGGGGGTGATGGGTGTCAGTCTGGGGTATCAGTGGTTGGGGTAGGTGGGAATCAGACGTTGGGGGTAGCTGTCAGTGGTTGGGAGTAATTGGGTGTCAGTGGTTGGGGGTAGGTTAGTGTAAGTTTTGAGTGTCAGTGGTTGGGTGTAGATGGGTTTCAGTCTGTGGTGTCAGTGGTTGGGGGTAGGTGAGAGTCTGAAGTTGGGGGTAGGTGTCAGTGGTTGGGAGTATTTGGGTGTCAGTCTGGGGTGTCAGTGGTTGGGGGTGACGGGTGTCAGTCTTGGGTATCAGTGGTTGGGGGTAGGTAGGTGTCAGTCTGGGGAGTCAGTGGTTGGGGGTGATGGGTGTCAGTCTGGGGTATCAGTGGTTGGGGGTAGGTAGGTGTCAGTCTGGGGAGTCAGTGGTTGGGGGTGATGGGTGTCAGTCTGGGGTATCAGTGGTTGGGGGTAGGTAGGTGTCAGTGCTCGGGTACAGGTGAGAGGCGATGGCTGGAGGCAACACACAATACTGCCACTTTTCTGACACATTGACACAGATTATGTCACGTGAGAGAAAAAAAAACAACACTCTCTGCCCCTGGTTGCCCCAACTATCTGTCCTTCGTAACAGAGGGGTCTTATCTTCCTCCCCTTCATCACAGTTGTGACTGCGCACACAGACCAGATAGCAGGGTGGGATTTACACTAGAATATTAATAATAAAAATCATCGCCATCATCACCTGTGTTTATATGCAATCAGAGGCGCCCTCCCATCGCACATAGAGGCTTTGTGAAGAGTGTAAATCCCAGGCAGGAGGAGGAGAGCGCGAGCGACACCAGTTACTTAGTGAACGTTCCTTTGTATAGTGTTTATTGCTCTTTGTCCTGGGGTGGTAGGTTGGTGTCAGTGGTTGGGGGTGATGGGTGTCAGTCTGGGGTATCAGTGGTTGGGAGTATTTGGGTGTCAATCTGGGGTGTCAGTGGTTGGGGGTGATGGTGTCAGTCTGGGGTATCAGTGGTTAGTGGTAGGTGAGAGTCAGATGTTGGGGGTAGGTGTCAGTGGTTGGGAGTATTTGAGTGTCAGTCTGGGGTGTCAGTGGTTGGGGGTGATGGGTGTCAGTCTGGGGTATCAGTGGTTGGGGGTAGGTGAGAGTCAGATGTTGGGGGTAGATGTCAGTGGTTGGGAGTATTTGGGTGTCAGGCTGGGGCATCAGTGGTTGGGGGTAGGTAGGTGTAAGTCTGGGGTGTCAGTGGTTGGGGGTGATGGGTGTCAGTCTGGGGTATCAGTGGTTGGGGGTAGGTGGGAGTCAGACGTTGGGGGTAGATGTCAGTGGTTGGGAGATTTTGGGTGTCAGGCTGGGGTGTTAGTGGTTGGGGGTAGGTTGGTGTCAGTTTGGAGTGTCAGTGGTTGGGTGTAGATTGGTTTCAGTCTAGGGTGTCAGTGGTTGGGGGTAGGTGAGAGTCAGACGTTGGGGGTAGGTGTCAGTGGTTGGGGGTGATGGGTGTCAGTCTTGGGTATCAGTGGTTGGGGGTATATAGGTGTCAGTCTGGGGTGTCAGTGGTTGGGGGTGATGGGTGTCAGCCTGGGGTATCAGTGGTCGGGGGTAGGTAGGTGTCAGTGGTCGGGTATAGGTGAGAGGCGATGGCTGGAGGCAACACAAAATACTGCCTCTTTTCTGACACATTGACACAGATTATGTCACGTGAGAGAAAAAAAAACAGCCCCCCTGCCCCTGGTTGCCCCAACTATCTGTCCTTCATAACAGGGGTCTTATCTTCTTCTCCTTCATCACGGTTGTGACTGCGCACACAGACCAGATAGCAGGGTGGGATTTACACTAGAATATTAATAATAAAAATCATCGTCAACATCACCTGCGTTTATATGCAATCAGAGGCGCCCTCCCATCGCACATAGAGGCATTGTGAAGAGTGTAAATCCCAGGCAGGAGGAGGAGAGCACGAGTGACACCAGTTACTTAGTGAACGCTCCTTTGTATAGTGTTTATTGCTCTTTGTCCTGGGGTGGTAGGTTGGTGTCAGTGGTTGGGGGTGATGGGTGTCAGTCTGGGGTGTCAGTGGTTGGGGGTGATGGATGTCAATCTTGGGTATCAGTGGTTGGGGGTAAGTAGGTATCAGTCTGGGGTGTCAGTGGTTGGGGGTGATGGGTGTCAGTCTGGGGTATCAGTGGTCTGGGTTAGGTAGGTATCAGTCTGGGGTGTCAGTGGTTGGGGGTGATGGGTGTCAGTCTGGGGTATCAGTGGTTGGGGGTAGGTAGGTGTCAGTGGTCGGGTATAGGTGAGAGGCGGTGGCTGGAAACCACACACAATACTGTCTCTTTTCTGACACATTGACACACAGATTATGTCACGTGAGAAAAAAAAAAACCAGCCCCCCTGCCCCTGGTTGCCCCAACTATCTGTCCTTCGTAACAGAGGGGTCTTATCTTCCTCCCCTTCATCACAGTTGTGACTGCGCACACAGACCAGATAGCAGGGTGGGATTTACACTAGAATATTAATAATAAAAATCATCGTCATCATCACCTGCGTTTATATGCAATCAGAGGCGCCCTCCCATCGCACATAGAGGCATTGTGAAGAGTGTAAATCCCAGGCAGGAGGAGGAGAGCGCGAGCGACACCAGTTACTTAGTGAACGCTCCTTTGTATAGTGTTTATTGCTCTTTGTCCTGGGGTGGTAGGTTGGTGTCAGTGGTTGGGGGTGATGGGTGTCAGTCTGGGGTATCAGTGGTTGGGGGTAGGTGAGAGTCAGATGTTGGGGGTAGGTGTCAGTGGTTGGGAGTATTTGAGTGTTAGTCTGGGGTGTCAGTGGTTGGGGGTGATGGGTGTCAGTCTGGGGTATCAGTGGTTGGGGGTAGGTGGGAGTCAGACGTTGGGGGTAGGTGTCAGTGGTTGGGAGTATTTTGGTGCCAGGCTGGGGTGTCAGTGGTTGGGGGTAGGTTGGTGTAAGTTTTGCGTGTCAGTGGTTGGGTGTAGATGGGTTTCAGTCTGGGGTGTCAGTGGTTGGGGGTGGGTGAGAGTCAGATGTTGGGGGTAGGTGTCAGTGGTTGGGAGTATTTGAGTGTCAGTCTGGGGTGTCAGAGGTTGGGGGTGATGAGTGTCAGTCTGGGGTATCAGTGGTTGGGGGTAGGTGGGAGTCAGACATTGGGGGTAGGTGTCAGTGGTTGGGAGTATTTGGGTGTCAGTCTGGGGTGTCAGTGGTTGGGGGTGATGGGTGTCAGTCTTGGGTATCAGTGGTTGGGGGTAGGTAGGTGTCAGTCTGGGGAGTCGGTGGTTGGGGGTGATGGGTGTCAGTCTGGGGTATCGGTGGTCGGGGGTAGGTAGGTGTCAGTGGTCGGGTATAGGTGAGAGGCGATGGCTGGAGGCAACACACAATACTGCCTCTTTTCTAACACATTGACACAGATTATGTCACGTGAGAGAAAAAAAACCAGCCCCCCTGTCCCTGGTAGCCCCAACTATCTCTCCTTCGTATCAGAGGGGACTTATCTTCGTCCTGTTCATCACGGTTGTGACTGCGCACACAGACCAGATAGCAGGGTGGGATTTACACTAGAATATTAATAATAAAAATCATCGTCATCATCACCTGCGTTTATATGCAATCAGAGGCGCCCTCCCATCGCACATAGAGGCATTGTGAAGAGTGTAAATCCCAGGCAGGAGGAGGAGAGCGCGAGCGACACCAGTTACTTAGTGAACGCTCCTTTGTATAGTGTTTATTGCTCTTTGTCCTGGGGTGGTAGGTTGGTGTCAGTGGTTGGGGGTGATGGGTGTCAGTCTGGGGTATCAGTGGTTGGGGGTAGGTGAGAGTCAGATGTTGGGGGTAGGTGTCAGTGGTTGGGAGTATTTGAGTGTTAGTCTGGGGTGTCAGTGGTTGGGGGTGATGGGTGTCAGTCTGGGGTATCAGTGGTTGGGGGTAGGTGGGAGTCAGACGTTGGGGGTAGGTGTCAGTGGTTGGGAGTATTTTGGTGTCAGGCTGGGGTGTCAGTGGTTGGGGGTAGGTTGGTGTAAGTTTTGCGTGTCAGTGGTTGGGTGTAGATGGGTTTCAGTCTGGGGTGTCAGTGGTTGGGGGTGGGTGAGAGTCAGATGTTGGGGGTAGGTGTCAGTGGTTGGGAGTATTTGAGTGTCAGTCTGGGGTGTCAGTGGTTGGGGGTGATGAGTGTCAGTCTGGGGTATCAGTGGTTGGGGGTAGGTGGGAGTCAGACATTGGGGGTAGGTGTCAGTGGTTGGGAGTATTTGGGTGTCAGTCTGGGGTGTCAGTGGTTGGGGGTGATGGGTGTCAGTCTTGGGTATCAGTGGTTGGGGGTAGGTAGGTGTCAGTCTGGGGAGTCGGTGGTTGGGGGTGATGCGTGTCAGTCTGCGGTATCAGTGGTCGGGGGTAGGTAGGTGTCAGTGGTCGGGTATAGGTGAGAGGCGATGGCTGGAGGCAACACACAATACTGCCTCTTTTCTGACACATTGACACAGATTATGTCAAGTGAGAGAAAAAAAACCAGCCCCCCTGCCCCTGGTTGCCCCAACTATCTGTCCTTCGTATCAGAGGGGACTTATCTTCGTCCCGTTCATCACAGTTGTGACTGCGCACACAGACCAGATAGCAGGGTGGGATTTACACTAGAATATTAATAATAAAAATCATCGTCATCATCACCTGCGTTTATAGGCAATCAGAGGCGCCCTCCCATCGCACATAGAGGCATTGTGAAGAGTGTAAATCCCAGGCAGGAGGAGGAGAGCGCGAGCGACACCAGTTACTTAGTGAACGCTCCTTTGTATAGTGTTTATTGCTCTTTGTCCTGGGGTGGTAGGTTGGTGTCAGTGGTTGGGGGTGATGGGTGTCAGTCTGTGGTATCAGTGGTTGGGGGTAGGTGAGAGTCAGATGTTGGGGGTAGGTGTCAGTGGTTGGGAGTATTTGAGTGTTAGTCTGGGGTGTCAGTGGTTGGGGGTGATGGGTGTCAGTCTGGGGTATCAGTGGTTGGGGGTAGGTGGGAGTCAGACGTTGGGGGTAGGTGTCAGTGGTTGGGAGTATTTTGGTGCCAGGCTGGGGTGTCAGTGGTTGGGGGTAGGTTGGTGTAAGTTTTGCGTGTCAGTGGTTGGGTGTAGATGGGTTTCAGTCTGGGGTGTCAGTGGTTGGGGGTGGGTGAGAGTCAGATGTTGGGGGTAGGTGTCAGTGGTTGGGAGTATTTGAGTGTCAGTCTGGGGTGTCAGAGGTTGGGGGTGATGAGTGTCAGTCTGGGGTATCAGTGGTTGGGGGTAGGTGGGAGTCAGACATTGGGGGTAGGTGTCAGTGGTTGGGAGTATTTGGGTGTCAGTCTGGGGTGTCAGTGGTTGGGGGTGATGGGTGTCAGTCTTGGGTATCAGTGGTTGGGGGTAGGTAGGTGTCAGTCTGGGGAGTCGGTGGTTGGGGGTGATGGGTGTCAGTCTGGGGTATCGGTGGTCGGGGGTAGGTAGGTGTCAGTGGTCGGGTATAGGTGAGAGGCGATGGCTGGAGGCAACACACAATACTGCCTCTTTTCTAACACATTGACACAGATTATGTCACGTGAGAGAAAAAAAACCAGCCCCCCTGTCCCTGGTTGCCCCAACTATCTCTCCTTCGTATCAGAGGGGACTTATCTTCGTCCTGTTCATCACAGTTGTGACTGCGCACACAGACCAGATAGCAGGGTGGGATTTACACTAGAATATTAATAATAAAAATCATCGTCATCATCACCTGCGTTTATATGCAATCAGAGGCGCCCTCCCATCGCACATAGAGGCATTGTGAAGAGTGTAAATCCCAGGCAGGAGGAGGAGAGCGCGAGCGACACCAGTTACTTAGTGAACGCTCCTTTGTATAGTGTTTATTGCTCTTTGTCCTGGGGTGGTAGGTTGGTGTCAGTGGTTGGGGGTGATGGGTGTCAGTCTGGGGTATCAGTGGTTGGGGGTAGGTGAGAGTCAGATGTTGGGGGTAGGTGTCAGTGGTTGGGAGTATTTGAGTGTTAGTCTGGGGTGTCAGTGGTTGGGGGTGATGGGTGTCAGTCTGGGGTATCAGTGGTTGGGGGTAGGTGGGAGTCAGACGTTGGGGGTAGGTGTCAGTGGTTGGGAGTATTTTGGTGTCAGGCTGGGGTGTCAGTGGTTGGGGGTAGGTTGGTGTAAGTTTTGCGTGTCAGTGGTTGGGTGTAGATGGGTTTCAGTCTGGGGTGTCAGTGGTTGGGGGTGGGTGAGAGTCAGATGTTGGGGGTAGGTGTCAGTGGTTGGGAGTATTTGAGTGTCAGTCTGGGGTGTCAGTGGTTGGGGGTGATGAGTGTCAGTCTGGGGTATCAGTGGTTGGGGGTAGGTGGGAGTCAGACATTGGGGGTAGGTGTCAGTGGTTGGGAGTATTTGGGTGTCAGTCTGGGGTGTCAGTGGTTGGGGGTGATGGGTGTCAGTCTTGGGTATCAGTGGTTGGGGGTAGGTAGGTGTCAGTCTGGGGAGTCGGTGGTTGGGGGTGATGCGTGTCAGTCTGCGGTATCAGTGGTCGGGGGTAGGTAGGTGTCAGTGGTCGGGTATAGGTGAGAGGCGATGGCTGGAGGCAACACACAATACTGCCTCTTTTCTGACATATTGACACAGATTATGTCACGTGAGAGAAAAAAAACCAGCCCCCCTGCCCCTGGTTGCCCCAACTATCTGTCCTTCGTATCAGAGGGGACTTATCTTCGTCCCGTTCATCACAGTTGTGACTGCGCACACAGACCAGATAGCAGGGTGGGATTTACACTAGAATATTAATAATAAAAATCATCGTCATCATCACCTGCGTTTATAGGCAATCAGAGGCGCCCTCCCATCGCACATAGAGGCATTGTGAAGAGTGTAAATCCCAGGCAGGAGGAGGAGAGCGCGAGCGACACCAGTTACTTAGTGAACGCTCCTTTGTATAGTGTTTATTGCTCTTTGTCCTGGGGTGGTAGGTTGGTGTCAGTGGTTGGGGGTGATGGGTGTCAGTCTGGGGTATCAGTGGTTGGGGGTAGGTGAGAGTCAGATGTTGGGGGTAGGTGTCAGTGGTTGGGAGTATTTGAGTGTTAGTCTGGGGTGTCAGTGGTTGGGGGTGATGGGTGTCAGTCTGGGGTATCAGTGGTTGGGGGTAGGTGGGAGTCAGACGTTGGGGGTAGGTGTCAGTGGTTGGGAGTATTTTGGTGTCAGGCTGGGGTGTCAGTGGTTGGGGGTAGGTTGGTGTAAGTTTTGCGTGTCAGTGGTTGGGTGTAGATGGGTTTCAGTCTGGGGTGTCAGTGGTTGGGGGTGGGTGAGAGTCAGATGTTGGGGGTAGGTGTCAGTGGTTGGGAGTATTTGAGTGTCAGTCTGGGGTGTCAGTGGTTGGGGGTGATGAGTGTCAGTCTGGGGTATCAGTGGTTGGGGGTAGGTGGGAGTCAGACATTGGGGGTAGGTGTCAGTGGTTGGGAGTGTTTGGGTGTCAGTCTGGGGTGTCAGTGGTTGGGGGTGATGGGTGTCAGTCTTGGGTATCAGTGGTTGGGGGTAGGTAGGTGTCAGTCTGGGGAGTCGGTGGTTGGGGGTGATGGGTGTCAGTCTGGGGTATCAGTGGTCGGGGGTAGGTAGGTGTCAGTGGTCGGGTATAGGTGAGAGGCGATGGCTGGAGGCAACACACAATACTGCCTCTTTTCTGACACATTGACACAGATTATGTCACGTGAGAGAAAAAAAACCAGCCCCCCTGCCCCTGGTTGCCCCAACTATCTGTCCTTCGTATCAGAGGGGACTTATCTTCGTCCCGTTCATCACAGTTGTGACTGCGCACACAGACCAGATAGCAGGGTGGGATTTACACTAGAATATTAATAATAAAAATCATCGTCATCATCACCTGCGTTTATATGCAATCAGAGGCGCCCTCCCATCGCACATAGAGGCATTGTGAAGAGTGTAAATCCCAGGCAGGAGGAGGAGAGCGCGAGCGACACCAGTTACTTAGTGAACGCTCCTTTGTATAGTATTTATTGCTCTTTGTCCTGGGGTGGTAGGTTGGTGTCAGTGGTTGGGGGTGATGGGTGTCAGTCTGGGGTATCAGTGGTTGGGGGTAGGTGAGAGTCAGATGTTGGGGGTAGGTGTCAGTGGTTGGGAGTATTTGAGTGTTAGTCTGGGGTGTCAGTGGTTGGGGGTGATGGGTGTCAGTCTGGGGTATCAGTGGTTGGGGGTAGGTGGGAGTCAGACGTTGGGGGTAGGTGTCAGTGGTTGGGAGTATTTTGGTGTCAGGCTGGGGTGTCAGTGGTTGGGGGTAGGTTGGTGTAAGTATTGCGTGTCAGTGGTTGGGTGTAGATGGGTTTCAGTCTGGGGTGTCAGTGGTTGGGGGTGGGTGAGAGTCAGATGTTGGGGGTAGGTGTCAGTGGTTGGGAGTATTTGAGTGTCAGTCTGGGGTGTCAGTGGTTGGGGGTGATGAGTGTCAGTCTTGGGTATCAGTGGTTGGGGGTAGGTAGGTGTCAGTCTGGGGAGTCGGTGGTTGGGGGTGATGCGTGTCAGTCTGCGGTATCAGTGGTCGGGGGTAGGTAGGTGTCAGTGGTCGGGTATAGGTGAGAGGCGATGGCTGGAGGCAACACACAATACTGCCTCTTTTCTGACACATTGACACAGATTATGTCACGTGAGAGAAAAAAAACCAGCCCCCCTGCCCCTGGTTGCCCCAACTATCTGTCCTTCGTATCAGAGGGGACTTATCTTCGTCCCGTTCATCACAGTTGTGACTGCGCACACAGACCAGATAGCAGGGTGGGATTTACACTAGAATATTAATAATAAAAATCATCGTCATCATCACCTGCGTTTATAGGCAATCAGAGGCGCCCTCACATCGCACATACAGGCATTGTGAAGAGTGTAAATCCCAGGCAGGAGGAGGAGAGCGCGAGCGACACCAGTTACTTAGTGAACGCTCCTTTGTATAGTGTTTATTGCTCTTTGTCCTGGGGTGGTAGGTTGGTGTCAGTGGTTGGGGGTGATGGGTGTCAGTCTGGGGTATCAGTGGTTGGGGGTAGGTGAGAGTCAGATGTTGGGGGTAGGTGTCAGTGGTTGGGAGTATTTGAGTGTTAGTCTGGGGTGTCAGTGGTTGGGGGTGATGGGTGTCAGTCTGGGGTATCAGTGGTTGGGGGTAGGTGGGAGTCAGACGTTGGGGGTAGGTGTCAGTGGTTGGGAGTATTTTGGTGCCAGGCTGGGGTGTCAGTGGTTGGGGGTAGGTTGGTGTAAGTTTTGCGTGTCAGTGGTTGGGTGTAGATGGGTTTCAGTCTGGGGTGTCAGTGGTTGGGGGAGGGTGAGAGTCAGATGTTGGGGGTAGGTGTCAGTGGTTGGGAGTATTTGAGTGTCAGTCTGGGGTGTCAGTGGTTGGGGGTGATGAGTGTAAGTCTGGGGTATCAGTGGTTGGGGGTAGGTGGGAGTCAGACATTGGGGGTAGGTGTCAGTGGTTGGGAGTATTTGGGTGTCAGTCTGGGGTGTCAGTGGTTGGGGGTGATGGGTGTCAGTCTTGGGTATCAGTGGTTGGGGGTAGGTAGGTGTCAGTCTGGGGAGTCGGTGGTTGGGGGTGATGGGTGTCAGTCTGGGGTATCAGTGGTCGGGGGTAGGTAGGTGTCAGTGGTCGGGTATAGGTGAGAGGCGATGGCTGGAGGCAACACACAATACTGCCTCTTTTCTGACACATTGACACAGATTATGTCACGTGAGAGAAAAAAAAACAGCCCCCCTTCCCCTGGTTGCCCCAACTATCTGTCCTTCTTAACAGAGGGGTCTTATCTTCCTCCCCTTCATCACAAATGTGACTGCGCACACAGACCAGATAGCAGGGTGGGATTTACACTAGAATATTAATAATAAAAATCATCGTCATCATCACCTGCGTTTATATGCAATCAGAGGCGCCCTCACATCGCACATAGAGGCATTGTGAAGAGTGTAAATCCCAGGCAGGAGGAGGAGAGCGCGAGCGACACCAGTTACTTAGTGAACGCTCCTTTGTATAGTGTTTATTGCTCTTTGTCCTGGGGTGGTAGGTTGGTGTCAGTGGTTGGGGGTGATGGGTGTCAGTCTGGGGTATCAGTGGTTGGGGGTAGGTGAGAGTCAGATGTTGGGGGTAGGTGTCAGTGGTTGGGAGTATTTGAGTGTTAGTCTGGGGTGTCAGTGGTTGGGGGTGATGGGTGTCAGTCTGGGGTATCAGTGGTTGGGGGTAGGTGGGAGTCAGACGTTGGGGGTAGGTGTCAGTGGTTGGGAGTATGTTGGTGTCAGGCTGGGGTGTCAGTGGTTGGGGGTAGGTTGGTGTAAGTTTTGCGTGTCAGTGGTTGGGTGTAGATGGGTTTCAGTCTGGGGTGTCAGTGGTTGGGGGTGGGTGAGAGTCAGATGTTGGGGGTAGGTGTCAGTGGTTGGGAGTATTTGAGTGCCAGTCTGGGGTGTCAGTGGTTGGGGGTGATGAGTGTCAGTCTGGGGTATCAGTGGTTGGGGGTAGGTGGGAGTCAGACATTGGGGGTAGGTGTCAGTGGTTGGGAGTATTTGGGTGTCAGTCTGGGGTGTCAGTGGTTGGGGGTGATGGGTGTCAGTCTGGGGTATCAGTGGTCGGGGGTAGGTAGGTGTCAGTCTGGGGAGTCGGTGGTTGGGGGTGATGCGTGTCAGTCTGCGGTATCAGTGGTCGGGGGTAGGTAGGTGTCAGTGGTCGGGTATAGGTGAGAGGCGATGGCTGGAGGCAACACACAATACTGCCTCTTTTCTGACATATTGACACAGATTATGTCACGTGAGAGAAAAAAAACCAGCCCCCCTGCCCCTGGTTGCCCCAACTATCTGTCCTTCGTATCAGAGGGGACTTATCTTCGTCCCGTTCATCACAGTTGTGACTGCGCACACAGACCAGATAGCAGGGTGGGATTTACACTAGAATATTAATAATAAAAATCATCGTCATCATCACCTGCGTTTATAGGCAATCAGAGGCGCCCTCCCATCGCACATAGAGGCATTGTGAAGAGTGTAAATCCCAGGCAGGAGGAGGAGAGCGCGAGCGACACCAGTTACTTAGTGAACGCTCCTTTGTATAGTGTTTATTGCTCTTTGTCCTGGGGTGGTAGGTTGGTGTCAGTGGTTGGGGGTGATGGGTGTCAGTCTGGGGTATCAGTGGTTGGGGGTAGGTGAGAGTCAGATGTTGGGGGTAGGTGTCAGTGGTTGGGAGTATTTGAGTGTTAGTCTGGGGTGTCAGTGGTTGGGGGTGATGGGTGTCAGTCTGGGGTATCAGTGGTTGGGGGTAGGTGGGAGTCAGACGTTGGGGGTAGGTGTCAGTGGTTGGGAGTATTTTGGTGTCAAGCTGGGGTGTCAGTGGTTGGGGGTAGGTTGGTGTAAGTTTTGCGTGTCAGTGGTTGGGTGTAGATGGGTTTCAGTCTGGGGTGTCAGTGGTTGGGGATGGGTGAGAGTCAGATGTTGAGGGTAGGTGTCAGTGGTTGGGAGTATTTGAGTGTCAGTCTGGGGTGTCAGTGGTTGGGGGTGATGAGTGTCAGTCTGGGGTATCAGTGGTTGAGGGTAGGTGGGAGTCAGACATTGGGGGTAGGTGTCAGTGGTTGGGAGTATTTTGGTGTCAGGCTGGGGTGTCAGTGGTTGGGGGTAGGTTGGTGTAAGTTTTGCGTGTCAGTGGTTGGGTGTAGATGGGTTTCAGTCTGGGGTGTCAGTGGTTGGGGGTGGGTGAGAGTCAGATGTTGGGGGTAGGTGTCAGTGGTTGGGAGTATTTGAGTGTCAGTCTGGGGTGTCAGTGGTTGGGGGTGATGAGTGTCAGTCTGGGGTATCAGTGGTTGGGGGTAGGTGGGAGTCAGACGTTGGGGGTAGGTGTCAGTGGTTGGGAGTATTTGGGTGTCAGTCTGGGGTGTCAGTGGTTGGGGGTGATGGGTGTCAGTCTTGGGTATCAGTGGTTGGGGGTAGGTAGGTCTCAGTCTGGGGAGTCAGTGGTTGGGGGTGATGGGTGTCAGTCTGGGGTATCAGTGGTTGGGGGTAGGTAGGTGTCAGTGGTCGGGTATAGGTGAGAGGCGATGGCTGGAAACAACACAAAATACTGCCTCTTTTCTGACACATTGACACAGATTATGTCACGTGAGAGAAAAAAAAACAGCCCCCCTGCCCCTGGTTGCCCCAACTATCTGTCCTTCGTATCAGAGGGGACTTATCTTCGTCCCGTTCATCACGGTTGTGACTGCGCACACAGACCAGATAGCAGGGTGGGATTTACACTAGAATATTAATAATAAAAATCATCGTCATCATCACCTGCGTTTATATGCAATCAGAGGCGCCCTCCCATCGCACATAGAGGCATTGTGAAGAGTGTAAATCCCAGGCAGGAGGAGGAGAGCGCGAGCGACACCAGTTACTTAGTGAACGCTCCTTTGTATAGTGTTTATTGCTCTATGTCCTGGGGTGGTAGGTTGGTGTCAGTGGTTGGGGGTGATGGGTGTCAGTCTGGGGTAACAGTGGTTGGGGGTAGGTGAGAGTCAGATGTTGGGGGTAGGTGTCAGTGGTTGGGAGTATTTGAGTGTCAGTCTGGGGTGTCAGTGGTTGGGGGTGATGGGTGTCAGTCTGGGGTATCAGTGGTTGGGGGTAGGTGGGAGTCAGACGTTGGGGGTAGGTGTCAGTGGTTGGGAGTATTTTGGTGTCAGGCTGGGGTGTCAGTGGTTGGGGGTAGGTTGGTGTAAGTTTTGAGTGTCAGTGGTTGGGTGTAGATGGGTTTCAGTCTGGGGTGTCAGTGGTTGGGGGTAGGTGAGAGTCAGATGTTGGGGGTAGGTGTCAGTGGTTGGGAGTATTTGAGTGTCAGTCTGGGGTGTCAGTGGTTGGGGGTGATGGGTGTCAGTCTTGGGTATCAGTGGTTGGGGGTAGGTAGGTGTCAGTCTGGGGTGTCAGTGGTTGGGGGTGATGGGTGTCAGTCTGGGGTATCAGTGGTTAGGGGTAGGTAGGTGTCAGTGGTTGGGCCTAGGTGAGAGGCGATGGCTGGAGGCAGAACACAATACTGCCTCTTTTCTGACACATTGACACAGATTATGTCACGTGAGAGAAAAAAAACCAGCCCCCCTGTCCCTGGTTGCCCCAACTATCTGTCCTTCGTATCAGAGGGGACTTATCTTCGTCCCGTTCATCACGGTTGTGACTGCGCACACAGACCAGATAGCAGGGTGGGATTTACACTCGAATATTAATAATAAAAATCATCGCCATCATCACCTGCGTTTATATGCAATCAGAGGCGCCCTCCCATCGCACATAGAGGCATTGTGAAGAGTGTAAATCCCAGGCAGGAGGAGGAGAGCGCGAGCGACACCAGTTACTTAGTGAACGCTGCTTTGTATAGTGTTTATTGCTCTTTGTCCTGGGGTGGTAGGTTGGTGTCAGTGGTTGGGGGTGATGGGTGTCAGTCAGGGGTGTCAGTGGTTGGGTGTAGATGGGTTTCAGTCTTGGGTGTCAGTGGTTGGGGGTAGGTGAGAGTCAGATGTTGGGGGTAGGTGTCAGTGGTTGGGAGTATTTGAGTGTCAGTCTGGGGTGTCAGTGGTTGGGTGTGATGGGTGTCAGTCTGGGGTATCAGTGGTCGAGGGTAGGTAGGTGTCAGTGGTCAGGTATAGGTGAGAGGCGATGGCTGGAGGCAACACACAATACTGCCTCTTTTCTGACACATTGACACAGATTATGTCACGTGAGAGAAAAAAAACCAGCTCCCCTGCCCCTGGTTGCCCCAACTATCTGTCCTTCGTATCAGAGGGGACTTATCTTCGTCCCGTTCATCACGGTTGTGACTGCGCACACAGACCAGATAGCAGGGTGGGATTTACACTCGAATATTAATAATAAAAATCATCGTCATCATCACCTGCGTTTATATGCAATCAGAGGCGCCCTCCCATCGCACATAGAGGCATTGTGAAGAGTGTAAATCCCAGGCAGGAGGAGGAGAGCGCGAGCGACACCAGTTACTTAGTGAACGCTCCTTTATATAGTGTTTATTGCTCTTTGTCCTGGGGTGGTAGGCTGGTGTCAGTGGTTGGGGGTGATGGGTGTCAGTCTGGGGTATCAGTGGTTGGGGGTAGGTGAGAGTCAGATGTTGGGGGTAGGTGTCAGTGGTTGGGAGTATTTGAGTGTCAGTCTGGGGTGTCAGTGGTTGGGGTTGATGGGTGTCAGTCTGGGGTATCAGTGGTTGGGGGTAGGTGGGAGTCAGACGTTGGGGGTAGGTGTCAGTGGTTGGGAGTATTTTGGTGTCAGGCTGGGGTGTCAGTGGTTGGGGGTAGGTTGGTGTAAGTTTTGCGTGTCAGTGGTTGGGTGTAGATGGGTTTCAGTCTGGGGTGTCAGTGGTTGGGGGTGGGTGAGAGTCAGATGTTGGGGGTAGGTGTCAGTGGTTGGGAGTATTTGAGTGTCAGTCTGGGGTGTCAGTGGTTGGGGGTGATGAGTGTCAGTCTGGGGTATCAGTGGTTGGGGGTAGGTGGGAGTCAGACATTGGGGGTAGGTGTCAGTGGTTGGGAGTATTTGGGTGTCAGTCTGGGGTGTCAGTGGTTGGGGGTGATGGGTGTCAGTCTTGGGTATCAGTGGTTGGGGGTAGGTAGGTGTCAGTCTGGGGAGTCGGTGGTTGGGGGTGATGGGTATCAGTCTGGGGTATCAGTGGTTGGGGGTGATGAGTGTCAGTCTGGGGTATCAGTGGTTGGGGGTAGGTGGGAGTCAGACGTTGGGGGTAGGTGTCAGTGGTTGGGAGTATTTGGGTGTCAGTCTGGGGTGTCAGTGGTTGGGGGTGATGGGTGTCAGTCTTGGGTATCAGTGGTTGGGGGTAGGTAGGTGTCAGTCTGGGGAGTCAGTGGTTGGGGGTGATGGGTGTCAGTCTGGGGTATCAGTGGTCGGGGGTAGGTAGGTGTCAGTGGTCGGGTATAGGTGAGAGGCGATGGCTGAAGGCAACACACAATACTGCCACTTTTCTGACACATTGACACAGATTATGTCACGTGAGAGAAAAAAAACCAGCCCCCCTGCCCCTGGTTGCCCCAACTATCTGTCCTACGTATCAGAGGGACTTATCTTCGTCCCGTTCATCACGGTTGTGACTGCGCACACAGACCAGATAGCAGGGTGGGATTTACACTAGAATATTAATAATAAAAATCATCGTCATCATCACCTGCGTTTATATGCAATCAGAGGCGCCCTCCCATCGCACATAGAGGCATTGTGAAGAGTGTAAATCCCAGGCAGGAGGAGGAGAGCGCGAGCGACACCAGTTACTTAGTGAACGCTGCTTTGTATAGTGTTTATTGCTCTTTGTCCTGGGGTGGTAGGTTGGTGTCAGTGGTTGGGGGTGATGGGTGTCAGTCTGGGGTGTCAGTGGTTGGGTGTAGATGGGTTTCAGTCTTGGGTGTCAGTGGTTGGGGGTAGGTGAGAGTCAGATGTTGGGGGTAGGTGTCAGTGGTTGGGAGTATTTGAGTGTCAGTCTGGGGTGTCAGTGGTTGGGGGTGATGGGTGTCAGTCTGGGGTATCAGTGGTCGGTAGGTGTCAGTGGTCGGGTATAGGTGAGAGGCGATGGCTGGAGGCAACACACAATACTGCCTCTTTTCTGACACATTGACACAGATTATGTCACGTGAGAGAAAAAAAACAACCCCCCCTGCCCCTGGTTGCCCCAACTATCTGTCCTTCGTATCAGAGGGGTCTTATCTTCGTCCCGTTCATCACGGTTGTGACTGCGCACACAGACCAGATAGCAGGGTGGGATTTACACTAGAATATTAATAATAAAAATCATCGTCATCATCACCTGCGTTTATATGCAATCAGAGGCGCCCTCCCATCGCACATAGAGGCATTGTGAAGAGTGTAAATCCCAGGCAGGAGGAGGAGAGCGCGAGTGACACCAGTTACTTAGTGAACGCTCCTTTGTATAGTGTTTATTGCTCTTTGTCCTGGGGTGGTAGGTTGGTGTCAGTGGTTGGGGGTGATGGGTGTCAGTCTGGGGTATCAGTGGTTGGGGGTAGGTGAGAGTCAGATGTTGGGGGTAGGTGTCAGTGGTTGGGAGTATTTGAGTGTCAGTCTGGGGTGTCAGTGGTTGGGGGTGATGGGTGTCAGTCTGGGGTATCAGTGGTTGGGGGTAGGTGGGAGTCAGACGTTGGGGGTAGGTGTCAGTGGTTGGGAGTATTTTGGTGTCAGGCTGGGGTGTCAGTGGTTGGGGGTAGGTTGGTGTAAGTTTTGCGTGTCAGTGGTTGGGTGTAGATGGGTTTCAGTCTGGGGTGTCAGTGGTTGGGGGTGGGTGAGAGTCAGATGTTGGGGGTAAGTGTCAGTGGTTGGGAGTATTTGAGTGTCAGTCTGGGGTGTCAGTGGTTGGGGGTGATGAGTGTCAGTCTGGGGTGTCAGTGGTTGGGGGTGATGGGTGTCAGTCTTGGGTATCAGTGGTTGGGGGTAGGTAGGTGTCAGTCTGGGGAGTCGGTGGTTGGGGGTGATGGGTGTCAGTCTGGGGTATCAGTGGTCGGTGGTAGGTAGGTGTCAGTGGTCGGGTATAGGTGAGAGGCGATGGCTGGAGGCAACACGCAATACTGCCTCTTTTCTGACACATTGACACAGATTATGTCACGTGAGAGAAAAAAAACCAGCCCCCCTGCCCCTGGTTGCCCCAACTATCTGTCCTTCGTATCAGAGGGGACTTATCTTCGTCCCGTTCATCACAGTTGTGACTGCGCACACAGACCAGGTAGCAGGGTGGGATTTACACTAGAATATTAATAATAAAAATCATCGTCATCATCACCTGCGTTTATATGCAATCAGAGGCGCCCTCCCATCGCACATAGAGGCATTGTGAAGAGTGTAAATCCCAGGCAGGAGGTGGAGAGCGCGAGCGACACCAGTTACTTAGTGAACGCTGCTTTGTATAGTGTTTATTGCTCTTTATCCTGGGGTGGTAGGTTGGTGTCAGTGGTTGGGGGTGATGGGTGTCAGTCTGGGGTATCAGTGGTTGGGGGTAGGTGGGAGTCAGATGTTGGGGGTAGGTGTCAGTGGTTGGGAGTATTTTGGTGTCAGGCTGGGGTGTCAGTGGTTGGGGGTAGGTTGGTGTAAGTTTTGCGTGTCAGTGGTTGGGTGTAGATGGGTTTCAGTCTGGGGTGTCAGTGGTTGGGGGTGGGTGAGAGTCAGATGTTGGGGGTAGGTGTCAGTGGTTGGGAGTATTTGAGTGTCAGTCTGGGGTGTCAGTGGTTGGGGGTGATGAGTGTCAGTCTGGGGTATCAGTGGTTGGGGGTAGGTGGGAGTCAGACATTGGGGGTAGGTGTCAGTGGTTGGGAGTATTTTGGTGTCAGGCTGGGGTGTCAGTGGTTGGGGGTAGGTTGGTGTAAGTTTTGCGTGTCAGTGGTTGGGTGTAGATGGGTTTCAGTCTGGGGTGTCATTGGTTGGGGGTGGGTGAGAGTCAGATGTTGGGGGTAGGTGTCAGTGGTTGGGAGTATTTGAGTGTCAGTCTGGGGTGTCAGTGGTTGGGGGTGATGAGTGTCAGTCTGGGGTATCAGTGGTTGGGGGTAGGTGGGAGTCAGACGTTGGGGGTAGGTGTCAGTGGTTGGGAGTATTTGGGTGTCAGTCTGGGGTGTCAGTGGTTGGGGGTGATGGGTGTCAGTCTTGGGTATCAGTGGTTGGGGGTAGGTAGGTGTCAGTCTGGGGAGTCAGTGGTTGGGGGTGATGGGTGTCAGTCTGGGGTATCAGTGGTCAGGGGTAGGTAGGTGTCAGTGGTCGGGTATAGGTGAGAGGCGATGGCTGGAGGCAACACACAATACTGCCTCTTTTCTGACACATTGACACAGATTATGTCACGTGAGAGAAAAAAAACCAGCCCCCCTGCCCCTGGTTGCCCCAACTATCTGTCCTTCGTATCAGAGGGGACTTATCTTCGTCCCCTTCATCACAGTTGTGACTGCGCACACAGACCAGATAGCAGGGTGGGATTTACACTAGAATATTAATAATAAAAATCATCGTCATCATCACCTGCGTTTATAGGCAATCAGAGGCGCCCTCACATCGCACATACAGGCATTGTGAAGAGTGTAAATCCCAGGCAGGAGGAGGAGAGCGCGAGCGACACCAGTTACTTAGTGAACGCTCCTTTGTATAGTGTTTATTGCTCTTTGTCCTGGGGTGGTAGGTTGGTGTCAGTGGTTGGGGGTGATGGGTGTCAGTCTGGGGTATCAGTGGTTGGGGGTAGGTGAGAGTCAGATGTTGGGGGTAGGTGTCAGTGGTTGGGAGTATTTGAGTGTTAGTCTGGGGTGTCAGTGGTTGGGGGTGATGGGTGTCAGTCTGGGGTATCAGTGGTTGGGGGTAGGTGGGAGTCAGACGTTGGGGGTAGGTGTCAGTGGTTGGGAGTATTTTGGTGCCAGGCTGGGGTGTCAGTGGTTGGGGGTAGGTTGGTGTAAGTTTTGCGTGTCAGTGGTTGGGTGTAGATGGGTTTCAGTCTGGGGTGTCAGTGGTTGGGGGAGGGTGAGAGTCAGATGTTGGGGGTAGGTGTCAGTGGTTGGGAGTATTTGAGTGTCAGTCTGGGGTGTCAGTGGTTGGGGGTGATGAGTGTAAGTCTGGGGTATCAGTGGTTGGGGGTAGGTGGGAGTCAGACATTGGGGGTAGGTGTCAGTGGTTGGGAGTATTTGGGTGTCAGTCTGGGGTGTCAGTGGTTGGGGGTGATGGGTGTCAGTCTTGGGTATCAGTGGTTGGGGGTAGGTAGGTGTCAGTCTGGGGAGTCGGTGGTTGGGGGTGATGGGTGTCAGTCTGGGGTATCAGTGGTCGGGGGTAGGTAGGTGTCAGTGGTCGGGTATAGGTGAGAGGCGATGGCTGGAGGCAACACACAATACTGCCTCTTTTCTGACACATTGACACAGATTATGTCACGTGAGAGAAAAAAAAACAGCCCCCCTTCCCCTGGTTGCCCCAACTATCTGTCCTTCGTAACAGAGGGGTCTTATCTTCCTCCCCTTCATCACAAATGTGACTGCGCACACAGACCAGATAGCAGGGTGGGATTTACACTAGAATATTAATAATAAAAATCATCGTCATCATCACCTGCGTTTATATGCAATCAGAGGCGCCCTCACATCGCACATAGAGGCATTGTGAAGAGTGTAAATCCCAGGCAGGAGGAGGAGAGCGCGAGCGACACCAGTTACTTAGTGAACGCTCCTTTGTATAGTGTTTATTGCTCTTTGTCCTGGGGTGGTAGGTTGGTGTCAGTGGTTGGGGGTGATGGGTGTCAGTCTGGGGTATCAGTGGTTGGGGGTAGGTGAGAGTCAGATGTTGGGGGTAGGTGTCAGTGGTTGGGAGTATTTGAGTGTTAGTCTGGGGTGTCAGTGGTTGGGGGTGATGGGTGTCAGTCTGGGGTATCAGTGGTTGGGGGTAGGTGGGAGTCAGACGTTGGGGGTAGGTGTCAGTGGTTGGGAGTATGTTGGTGTCAGGCTGGGGTGTCAGTGGTTGGGGGTAGGTTGGTGTAAGTTTTGCGTGTCAGTGGTTGGGTGTAGATGGGTTTCAGTCTGGGGTGTCAGTGGTTGGGGGTGGGTGAGAGTCAGATGTTGGGGGTAGGTGTCAGTGGTTGGGAGTATTTGAGTGCCAGTCTGGGGTGTCAGTGGTTGGGGGTGATGAGTGTCAGTCTGGGGTATCAGTGGTTGGGGGTAGGTGGGAGTCAGACATTGGGGGTAGGTGTCAGTGGTTGGGAGTATTTGGGTGTCAGTCTGGGGTGTCAGTGGTTGGGGGTGATGGGTGTCAGTCTGGGGTATCAGTGGTCGGGGGTAGGTAGGTGTCAGTCTGGGGAGTCGGTGGTTGGGGGTGATGCGTGTCAGTCTGCGGTATCAGTGGTCGGGGGTAGGTAGGTGTCAGTGGTCGGGTATAGGTGAGAGGCGATGGCTGGAGGCAACACACAATACTGCCTCTTTTCTGACATATTGACACAGATTATGTCACGTGAGAGAAAAAAAACCAGCCCCCCTGCCCCTGGTTGCCCCAACTATCTGTCCTTCGTATCAGAGGGGACTTATCTTCGTCCCGTTCATCACAGTTGTGACTGCGCACACAGACCAGATAGCAGGGTGGGATTTACACTAGAATATTAATAATAAAAATCATCGTCATCATCACCTGCGTTTATAGGCAATCAGAGGCGCCCTCCCATCGCACATAGAGGCATTGTGAAGAGTGTAAATCCCAGGCAGGAGGAGGAGAGCGCGAGCGACACCAGTTACTTAGTGAACGCTCCTTTGTATAGTGTTTATTGCTCTTTGTCCTGGGGTGGTAGGTTGGTGTCAGTGGTTGGGGGTGATGGGTGTCAGTCTGGGGTATCAGTGGTTGGGGGTAGGTGAGAGTCAGATGTTGGGGGTAGGTGTCAGTGGTTGGGAGTATTTGAGTGTTAGTCTGGGGTGTCAGTGGTTGGGGGTGATGGGTGTCAGTCTGGGGTATCAGTGGTTGGGGGTAGGTGGGAGTCAGACGTTGGGGGTAGGTGTCAGTGGTTGGGAGTATTTTGGTGTCAAGCTGGGGTGTCAGTGGTTGGGGGTAGGTTGGTGTAAGTTTTGCGTGTCAGTGGTTGGGTGTAGATGGGTTTCAGTCTGGGGTGTCAGTGGTTGGGGATGGGTGAGAGTCAGATGTTGAGGGTAGGTGTCAGTGGTTGGGAGTATTTGAGTGTCAGTCTGGGGTGTCAGTGGTTGGGGGTGATGAGTGTCAGTCTGGGGTATCAGTGGTTGAGGGTAGGTGGGAGTCAGACATTGGGGGTAGGTGTCAGTGGTTGGGAGTATTTTGGTGTCAGGCTGGGGTGTCAGTGGTTGGGGGTAGGTTGGTGTAAGTTTTGCGTGTCAGTGGTTGGGTGTAGATGGGTTTCAGTCTGGGGTGTCAGTGGTTGGGGGTGGGTGAGAGTCAGATGTTGGGGGTAGGTGTCAGTGGTTGGGAGTATTTGAGTGTCAGTCTGGGGTGTCAGTGGTTGGGGGTGATGAGTGTCAGTCTGGGGTATCAGTGGTTGGGGGTAGGTGGGAGTCAGACGTTGGGGGTAGGTGTCAGTGGTTGGGAGTATTTGGGTGTCAGTCTGGGGTGTCAGTGGTTGGGGGTGATGGGTGTCAGTCTTGGGTATCAGTGGATGGGGGTAGGTAGGTCTCAGTCTGGGGAGTCAGTGGTTGGGGGTGATGGGTGTCAGTCTGGGGTATCAGTGGTTGGGGGTAGGTAGGTGTCAGTGGTCCGGTATAGGTGAGAGGCGATGGCTGGAAACAACACAAAATACTGCCTCTTTTCTGACACATTGACACAGATTATGTCACGTGAGAGAAAAAAAAACAGCCCCCCTGCCCCTGGTTGCCCCAACTATCTGTCCTTCGTATCAGAGGGGACTTATCTTCGTCCCGTTCATCACGGTTGTGACTGCGCACACAGACCAGATAGCAGGGTGGGATTTACACTAGAATATTAATAATAAAAATCATCGTCATCATCACCTGCGTTTATATGCAATCAGAGGCGCCCTCCCATCGCACATAGAGGCATTGTGAAGAGTGTAAATCCCAGGCAGGAGGAGGAGAGCGCGAGCGACACCAGTTACTTAGTGAACGCTCCTTTGTATAGTGTTTATTGCTCTATGTCCTGGGGTGGTAGGTTGGTGTCAGTGGTTGGGGGTGATGGGTGTCAGTCTGGGGTAACAGTGGTTGGGGGTAGGTGAGAGTCAGATGTTGGGGGTAGGTGTCAGTGGTTGGGAGTATTTGAGTGTCAGTCTGGGGTGTCAGTGGTTGGGGGTGATGGGTGTCAGTCTGGGGTATCAGTGGTTGGGGGTAGGTGGGAGTCAGACGTTGGGGGTAGGTGTCAGTGGTTGGGAGTATTTTGGTGTCAGGCTGGGGTGTCAGTGGTTGGGGGTAGGTTGGTGTAAGTTTTGAGTGTCAGTGGTTGGGTGTAGATGGGTTTCAGTCTGGGGTGTCAGTGGTTGGGGGTAGGTGAGAGTCAGATGTTGGGGGTAGGTGTCAGTGGTTGGGAGTATTTGAGTGTCAGTCTGGGGTGTCAGTGGTTGGGGGTGATGGGTGTCAGTCTTGGGTATCAGTGGTTGGGGGTAGGTAGGTGTCAGTCTGGGGTGTCAGTGGTTGGGGGTGATGGGTGTCAGTCTGGGGTATCAGTGGTTAGGGGTAGGTAGGTGTCAGTGGTTGGGCCTAGGTGAGAGGCGATGGCTGGAGGCAGAACACAATACTGCCTCTTTTCTGACACATTGACACAGATTATGTCACGTGAGAGAAAAAAAACCAGCCCCCCTGTCCCTGGTTGCCCCAACTATCTGTCCTTCGTATCAGAGGGGACTTATCTTCGTCCCGTTCATCACGGTTGTGACTGCGCACACAGACCAGATAGCAGGGTGGGATTTACACTCGAATATTAATAATAAAAATCATCGCCATCATCACCTGCGTTTATATGCAATCAGAGGCGCCCTCCCATCGCACATAGAGGCATTGTGAAGAGTGTAAATCCCAGGCAGGAGGAGGAGAGCGCGAGCGACACCAGTTACTTAGTGAACGCTGCTTTGTATAGTGTTTATTGCTCTTTGTCCTGGGGTGGTAGGTTGGTGTCAGTGGTTGGGGGTGATGGGTGTCAGTCTGGGGTGTCAGTGGTTGGGTGTAGATGGGTTTCAGTCTTGGGTGTCAGTGGTTGGGGGTAGGTGAGAGTCAGATGTTGGGGGTAGGTGTCAGTGGTTGGGAGTATTTGAGTGTCAGTCTGGGGTGTCAGTGGTTGGGTGTGATGGGTGTCAGTCTGGGGTATCAGTGGTCGAGGGTAGGTAGGTGTCAGTGGTCAGGTATAGGTGAGAGGCGATGGCTGGAGGCAACACACAATACTGCCTCTTTTCTGACACATTGACACAGATTATGTCACGTGAGAGAAAAAAAACCAGCTCCCCTGCCCCTGGTTGCCCCAACTATCTGTCCTTCGTATCAGAGGGGACTTATCTTCGTCCCGTTCATCACGGTTGTGACTGCGCACACAGACCAGATAGCAGGGTGGGATTTACACTCGAATATTAATAATAAAAATCATCGTCATCATCACCTGCGTTTATATGCAATCAGAGGCGCCCTCCCATCGCACATAGAGGCATTGTGAAGAGTGTAAATCCCAGGCAGGAGGAGGAGAGCGCGAGCGACACCAGTTACTTAGTGAACGCTCCTTTATATAGTGTTTATTGCTCTTTGTCCTGGGGTGGTAGGCTGGTGTCAGTGGTTGGGGGTGATGGGTGTCAGTCTGGGGTATCAGTGGTTGGGGGTAGGTGAGAGTCAGATGTTGGGGGTAGGTGTCAGTGGTTGGGAGTATTTGAGTGTCAGTCTGGGGTGTCAGTGGTTGGGGTTGATGGGTGTCAGTCTGGGGTATCAGTGGTTGGGGGTAGGTGGGAGTCAGACGTTGGGGGTAGGTGTCAGTGGTTGGGAGTATTTTGGTGTCAGGCTGGGGTGTCAGTGGTTGGGGGTAGGTTGGTGTAAGTTTTGCGTGTCAGTGGTTGGGTGTAGATGGGTTTCAGTCTGGGGTGTCAGTGGTTGGGGGTGGGTGAGAGTCAGATGTTGGGGGTAGGTGTCAGTGGTTGGGAGTATTTGAGTGTCAGTCTGGGGTGTCAGTGGTTGGGGGTGATGAGTGTCAGTCTGGGGTATCAGTGGTTGGGGGTAGGTGGGAGTCAGACATTGGGGGTAGGTGTCAGTGGTTGGGAGTATTTGGGTGTCAGTCTGGGGTGTCAGTGGTTGGGGGTGATGGGTGTCAGTCTTGGGTATCAGTGGTTGGGGGTAGGTAGGTGTCAGTCTGGGGAGTCGGTGGTTGGGGGTGATGGGTATCAGTCTGGGGTATCAGTGGTTGGGGGTGATGAGTGTCAGTCTGGGGTATCAGTGGTTGGGGGTAGGTGGGAGTCAGACGTTGGGGGTAGGTGTCAGTGGTTGGGAGTATTTGGGTGTCAGTCTGGGGTGTCAGTGGTTGGGGGTGATGGGTGTCAGTCTTGGGTATCAGTGGTTGGGGGTAGGTAGGTGTCAGTCTGGGGAGTCAGTGGTTGGGGGTGATGGGTGTCAGTCTGGGGTATCAGTGGTCGGGGGTAGGTAGGTGTCAGTGGTCGGGTATAGGTGAGAGGCGATGGCTGAAGGCAACACACAATACTGCCACTTTTCTGACACATTGACACAGATTATGTCACGTGAGAGAAAAAAAACCAGCCCCCCTGCCCCTGGTTGCCCCAACTATCTGTCCTACGTATCAGAGGGGACTTATCTTCGTCCCGTTCATCACGGTTGTGACTGCGCACACAGACCAGATAGCAGGGTGGGATTTACACTAGAATATTAATAATAAAAATCATCGTCATCATCACCTGCGTTTATATGCAATCAGAGGCGCCCTCCCATCGCACATAGAGGCATTGTGAAGAGTGTAAATCCCAGGCAGGAGGAGGAGAGCGCGAGCGACACCAGTTACTTAGTGAACGCTGCTTTGTATAGTGTTTATTGCTCTTTGTCCTGGGGTGGTAGGTTGGTGTCAGTGGTTGGGGGTGATGGGTGTCAGTCTGGGGTGTCAGTGGTTGGGTGTAGATGGGTTTCAGTCTTGGGTGTCAGTGGTTGGGGGTAGGTGAGAGTCAGATGTTGGGGGTAGGTGTCAGTGGTTGGGAGTATTTGAGTGTCAGTCTGGGGTGTCAGTGGTTGGGGGTGATGGGTGTCAGTCTGGGGTATCAGTGGTCGGTAGGTGTCAGTGGTCGGGTATAGGTGAGAGGCGATGGCTGGAGGCAACACACAATACTGCCTCTTTTCTGACACATTGACACAGATTATGTCACGTGAGAGAAAAAAAACAACCCCCCCTGCCCCTGGTTGCCCCAACTATCTGTCCTTCGTATCAGAGGGGTCTTATCTTCGTCCCGTTCATCACGGTTGTGACTGCGCACACAGACCAGATAGCAGGGTGGGATTTACACTAGAATATTAATAATAAAAATCATCGTCATCATCACCTGCGTTTATATGCAATCAGAGGCGCCCTCCCATCGCACATAGAGGCATTGTGAAGAGTGTAAATCCCAGGCAGGAGGAGGAGAGCGCGAGTGACACCAGTTACTTAGTGAACGCTCCTTTGTATAGTGTTTATTGCTCTTTGTCCTGGGGTGGTAGGTTGGTGTCAGTGGTTGGGGGTGATGGGTGTCAGTCTGGGGTATCAGTGGTTGGGGGTAGGTGAGAGTCAGATGTTGGGGGTAGGTGTCAGTGGTTGGGAGTATTTGAGTGTCAGTCTGGGGTGTCAGTGGTTGGGGGTGATGGGTGTCAGTCTGGGGTATCAGTGGTTGGGGGTAGGTGGGAGTCAGACGTTGGGGGTAGGTGTCAGTGGTTGGGAGTATTTTGGTGTCAGGCTGGGGTGTCAGTGGTTGGGGGTAGGTTGGTGTAAGTTTTGCGTGTCAGTGGTTGGGTGTAGATGGGTTTCAGTCTGGGGTGTCAGTGGTTGGGGGTGGGTGAGAGTCAGATGTTGGGGGTAAGTGTCAGTGGTTGGGAGTATTTGAGTGTCAGTCTGGGGTGTCAGTGGTTGGGGGTGATGAGTGTCAGTCTGGGGTGTCAGTGGTTGGGGGTGATGGGTGTCAGTCTTGGGTATCAGTGGTTGGGGGTAGGTAGGTGTCAGTCTGGGGAGTCGGTGGTTGGGGGTGATGGGTGTCAGTCTGGGGTATCAGTGGTCGGTGGTAGGTAGGTGTCAGTGGTCGGGTATAGGTGAGAGGCGATGGCTGGAGGCAACACGCAATACTGCCTCTTTTCTGACACATTGACACAGATTATGTCACGTGAGAGAAAAAAAACCAGCCCCCCTGCCCCTGGTTGCCCCAACTATCTGTCCTTCGTATCAGAGGGGACTTATCTTCGTCCCGTTCATCACAGTTGTGACTGCGCACACAGACCAGGTAGCAGGGTGGGATTTACACTAGAATATTAATAATAAAAATCATCGTCATCATCACCTGCGTTTATATGCAATCAGAGGCGCCCTCCCATCGCACATAGAGGCATTGTGAAGAGTGTAAATCCCAGGCAGGAGGTGGAGAGCGCGAGCGACACCAGTTACTTAGTGAACGCTGCTTTGTATAGTGTTTATTGCTCTTTATCCTGGGGTGGTAGGTTGGTGTCAGTGGTTGGGGGTGATGGGTGTCAGTCTGGGGTATCAGTGGTTGGGGGTAGGTGGGAGTCAGATGTTGGGGGTAGGTGTCAGTGGTTGGGAGTATTTTGGTGTCAGGCTGGGGTGTCAGTGGTTGGGGGTAGGTTGGTGTAAGTTTTGCGTGTCAGTGGTTGGGTGTAGATGGGTTTCAGTCTGGGGTGTCAGTGGTTGGGGGTGGGTGAGAGTCAGATGTTGGGGGTAGGTGTCAGTGGTTGGGAGTATTTGAGTGTCAGTCTGGGGTGTCAGTGGTTGGGGGTGATGAGTGTCAGTCTGGGGTATCAGTGGTTGGGGGTAGGTGGGAGTCAGACATTGGGGGTAGGTGTCAGTGGTTGGGAGTATTTTGGTGTCAGGCTGGGGTGTCAGTGGTTGGGGGTAGGTTGGTGTAAGTTTTGCGTGTCAGTGGTTGGGTGTAGATGGGTTTCAGTCTGGGGTGTCATTGGTTGGGGGTGGGTGAGAGTCAGATGTTGGGGGTAGGTGTCAGTGGTTGGGAGTATTTGAGTGTCAGTCTGGGGTGTCAGTGGTTGGGGGTGATGAGTGTCAGTCTGGGGTATCAGTGGTTGGGGGTAGGTGGGAGTCAGACGTTGGGGGTAGGTGTCAGTGGTTGGGAGTATTTGGGTGTCAGTCTGGGGTGTCAGTGGTTGGGGGTGATGGGTGTCAGTCTTGGGTATCAGTGGTTGGGGGTAGGTAGGTGTCAGTCTGGGGAGTCAGTGGTTGGGGGTGATGGGTGTCAGTCTGGGGTATCAGTGGTCAGGGGTAGGTAGGTGTCAGTGGTCGGGTATAGGTGAGAGGCGATGGCTGGAGGCAACACACAATACTGCCTCTTTTCTGACACATTGACACAGATTATGTCACGTGAGAGAAAAAAAACCAGCCCCCCTGCCCCTGGTTGCCCCAACTATCTGTCCTTCGTATCAGAGGGGACTTATCTTCGTCCCGTTCATCACGGTTGTGACTGCGCACACAGACCAGAGAGCAGGGTGGGATTTACACTAGAATATTAATAATAAAAATCATCGTCATCATCACCTGCGTTTATATGCAATCAGAGGCGCCCTCCCATCGCACATAGAGGCATTGTGAAGAGTGTAAATCCCAGGCAGGAGGAGGAGAGCGCGAGCGACACCAGTTACTTAGTGAACGCTGCTTTGTATAGTGTTTATTGCTCTTTGTCCTGGGGTGGTAGGTTGGTGTCAGTGGTTGGGGGTGATGGGTGTCAGTCTGGGGTATCAGTGGTTGGGGGTAGGTGAGAGTCAGATGTTGGGGGTAGGTGTCAGTGGTTGGGAGTATTTGAGTGTCAGTCTGGGGTGTCAGTGGTTGGGGGTGATGGGTGTCAGTCTGGGGTATCAGTGGTTGGGGGTAGGTGGGAGTCAGACGTTGGGGGTAGGTGTCAGTGGTTGGGAGTATTTTGGTGTCAGGCTGGGGTGTCAGTGGTTGGGGGTAGGTTGGTGTAAGTTTTGCGTGTCAGTGGTTGGGTGTAGATGGGTTTCAGTCTGGGGTGTCAGTGTTTGGGGGTAGGTGAGAGTCAGATGTTGGGGGTAGGTGTCAGTGGTTGGGAGTATTTGAGTGTCAGTCTGGGGTGTCAGTGGTTGGGGGTGATGGGTGTCAGTCTGGGGTATCAGTGGTTAGGGGTAGGTAGGTGTCAGTGGTTGGGCCTAGGTGAGAGGCGATGGCTGGAGGCAGCACACAATACTGCCTCTTTTCTGACACATTGACACAGATTATGTCACGTGAGAGAAAAAAAACCAGCCCCCCTGCCCCTGGTTGCCCCAACTATCTGTCCTTCGTATCAGAGGGGACTTATCTTCGTCCCGTTCATCACGGTTGTGACTGCGCACACAGACCAGATAGCAGGGTGGGATTTACACTCGAATATTAATAATAAAAATCATCGTCATCATCACCTGCGTTTATATGCAATCAGAGGCGCCCTCCCATCGCACATAGAGGCATTGTGAAGAGTGTAAATCCCAGGCAGGAGGAGGAGAGCGCGAGCGACACCAGTTACTTAGTGAACGCTGCTTTGTATAGTGTTTATTGCTCTTTGTCCTGGGGTGGTAGGTTGGTGTCAGTGGTTGGGGGTGATGGGTGTCAGTCTGGGGTGTCAGTGGTTGGGTGTAGATGGGTTTCAGTCTTGGGTGTCAGTGGTTGGGGGTAGGTGAGAGTCAGATGTTGGGGGTAGGTGTCAGTGGTTGGGAGTATTTGAGTGTCAGTCTGGGGTGTCAGTGGTTGGGGGTGATGGGTGTCAGTCTGGGGTATCAGTGGTCGGGGGTAGGTAGGTGTCAGTGGTCGGGTATAGGTGAGAAGCAATAGCTGGAGGCAACACACAATACTGCCTCTTTTCTGACACATTGACACAGATTATGTCACGTGAGAGAAAAAAAAACAGCCCCCCTGCCCCTGGTTGCCCCAACTATCTGTCCTTCGTATCAGAGGGGACTTATCTTCATCCCGTTCATCACGGTTGTGACTGCGCACACAGACCAGATAGCAGGGTGGGATTTACACTAGAATATTAATAATAAAAATCATCGTCATCATCACCTGCGTTAATATGCAATCAGAGGCGCCCTCCCATCGCACATAGAGGCATTGTGAAGAGTGTAAATCCCAGGCAGGAGGAGGAGAGCGCGAGCGACACCAGTTACTTAGTGAACGCTCCTTTGTATAGTGTTTATTGCTCTTTGTCCTGGGGTGGTAGGTTGGTGTCAGTGGTTGGGGGTGATGGGTGTCAGTCTGGGGTATCAGTGGTTGGGGGTAGGTGGGAGTCAGACGTTGGGGGTAGGTGTCAGTGGTTGGGAGTATTTTGGTGTCAGGCTGGGGTGTCAGTGGTTGGGGGTAGGTTGGTGTAAGTTTTGCGTGTCAGTGGTTGGGTGTAGATGGGTTTCAGTCTGGGGTGTCAGTGGTTGGGGGTGGGTGAGAGTCAGATGTTGGGGGTAGGTGTCAATGGTTGGGAGTATTTGAGTGTCAGTCTGGGGTGTCAGTGGTTGGGGGTGATGAGTGTCAGTCTGGGGTATCAGTGGTTGGGGGTAGGTGGGAATCAGACGTTGGGGGTAGGTGTCAGTGGTTGGGAGTATGTGGGTGTCAGTCTGGGGTGTCAGTGGTTGGGGGTGATGGGTGTCAGTCTTGGGTATCAGTGGTTGGGGGTAGGTAGGTGTCAGTCTGGGGAGTCAGTGGTTGGGGGTGATGGGTGTCAGTCTGGGGTATCAGTGGTCGGGGGTAGGTAGGTGTCAGTGGTCGGGTATAGGTGAGAGGCGATGGCTGGAGGCAACACACAATACTGCCTCTTTTCTGACACATTGACACAGATTATGTCACGTGAGAGAAAAAAAACCAGCCCCCCTGCCCCTGGTTGCCCCAACTATCTGTCCTTCGTATCAGAGGGGACTTATCTTCGTCCCGTTCATCACGGTTGTGACTGCGCACACAGACCAGATAGCAGGGTGGGATTTACACTAGAATATTAATAATAAAAATCATCGTCATCATCACTTGCGTTTATATGCAATCAGAGGCGCCCTCCCATCGCACATAGAGGCATTGTGAAGAGTGTAAATCCCAGGCAGGAGGAGGAGGAGAGCGCGAGCGACACCAGTTACTTAGTGAACGCTCCTTTGTATAGTGTTTATTTGTCTTTGTCCTGGGGTGGTAGGTTGGTGTCAGTGGTTGGGGGTGATAAGTGTCAGTCTGGGGTATCAGTGGTTGGGGGTAGGTGAGAGTCAGATGTTGGGGGTAGGTGTCAGTGGTTGGGAGTATTTGAGTGTTAGTCTGGGGTGTCAGTGGTTGGGGGTGATGGGTGTCAGTCTGGGGTATCAGTGGTTGGGGGTAGGTGGGAGTCAGACGTTGGGGGTAGGTGTCAGTGGTTGGGAGTGTTTTGGTGTCAGGCTGGGGTGTCAGTGGTTGGGGGTAGGTTGGTGTAAGTTTTGCGTGTCAGTGGTTGGGTGTAGATGGGTTTCAGTCTGGGGTGTCAGTGGTTGGGGGTGGGTGAGAGTCAGATGTTGGGAGTAGGTGTCAGTGGTTGGGAATATTTGAGTGTCAGTCTGGGGTGTCAGTGGTTGGGGGTGATGAGTGTCAGTCTGGGGTATCAGTGGTTGGGGGTAGGTGGGAGTCAGACATTGGGGGTAGGTGTCAGTGGTTGGGAGTATTTTGGTGTCAGGCTGGGGTGTCAGTGGTTGGGGGTAGGTTGGTGTAAGTTTTGCGTGTCAGTGGTTGGGTGTAGATGGGTTTCAGTCTGGGGTGTCAGTGGTTGGGGGTGGGTGAGAGTCAGATGTTGGGGGTAGGTGTCAGTGGTTGGGAGTATTTGAGTGTCAGTCTGGGGTGTCAGTGGTTGGGGGTGATGAGTCTCAGTCTTGGGTGTCAGTGGTTGGGAGTAGGTGGGAGTCAGACATTGGGGGTAGGTGTCAGTGGTTGGGAGTATTTGGGTGTCAGTCTGGGGTGTCAGTGGTTGGGGGTGATGGGTGTCAGTCTTGGGTATCAGTGGTTGGGGGTAGGTAGGTGTCAGTCTGGGGAGTCGGTGGTTGGGGGTGATGGGTGTCAGTCTGGGGTATCAGTGGTCGGGGGTAGGTAGGTGTCAGTGGTCGGGTATAGGTGAGAGGCGATGGCTGGAGGCAACACACAATACTGCCTCTTTTCTGACACATTGACACAGATTATGTCACGTGAGAGAAAAAAAACCAGCCCCCCTGCCCCTGGTTGCCCCAACTATCTGTCCTTCGTATCAGAGGGGACTTATCTTCGTCCCGTTCATCACAGTTGTGACTGCGCACACAGACCAGGTAGCAGGGTGGGATTTACACTAGAATATTAATAATAAAAATCATCGTCATCATCACCTGCGTTTATATGCAATCAGAGGCGCCCTCCCATCGCACATAGAGGCATTGTGAAGAGTGTAAATCCCAGGCAGGAGGTGGAGAGCGCGAGCGACACCAGTTACTTAGTGAACGCTGCTTTGTATAGTGTTTATTGCTCTTTATCCTGGGGTGGTAGGTTGGTGTCAGTGGTTGGGGGTGATGGGTGTCAGTCTGGGGTATCAGTGGTTGGGGGTAGGTGGGAGTCAGATGTTGGGGGTAGGTGTCAGTGGTTGGGAGTATTTTGGTGTCAGGCTGGGGTGTCAGTGGTTGGGGGTAGGTTGGTGTAAGTTTTGCGTGTCAGTGGTTGGGTGTAGATGGGTTTCAGTCTGGGGTGTCAGTGGTTGGAGGTGGGTGAGAGTCAGATGTTGGGGGTAGGTGTCAGTGGTTGGGAGTATTTGAGTGTCAGTCTGGGGTGTCAGTGGTTGGGGGTGATGAGTGTCAGTCTGGGGTATCAGTGGTTGGGGGTAGGTGGGAGTCAGACATTGGGGGTAGGTGTCAGTGGTTGGGAGTATTTTGGTGTCAGGCTGGGGTGTCAGTGGTTGGGGGTAGGTTGGTGTAAGTTTTGCGTGTCAGTGGTTGGGTGTAGATGGGTTTCAGTCTGGGGTGTCAGTGGTTGGGGGTGGGTGAGAGTCAGATGTTGGGGGTAGGTGTCAGTGGTTGGGAGTATTTGAGTGTCAGTCTGGGGTGTCAGTGGTTGGGGGTGATGAGTCTCAGTCTTGGGTGTCAGTGGTTGGGAGTAGGTGGGAGTCAGACATTGGGGGTAGGTGTCAGTGGTTGGGAGTATTTGGGTGTCAGTCTGGGGTGTCAGTGGTTGGGGGTGATGGGTGTCAGTCTTGGGTATCAGTGGTTGGGGGTAGGTAGGTGTCAGTCTGGGGAGTCGGTGGTTGGGGGTGATGGGTGTCAGTCTGGGGTATCAGTGGTCGGGGGTAGGTAGGTGTCAGTGGTCGGGTATAGGTGAGAGGCGATGGCTGGAGGCAACACACAATACTGCCTCTTTTCTGACACATTGACACAGATTATGTCACGTGAGAGAAAAAAAACCAGCCCCCCTGCCCCTGGTGGCCCCAACTATTTGTCCTTCGTATCAGAGGGGACTTATCTTCGTCCCGTTCATCACGGTTGTGACTGCGCACACAGACCAGATAGCAGGGTGGGATTTACACTAGAATATTAATAATAAAAATCATCGTCATCATCACTTGCGTTTATATGCAATCAGAGGCGCCCTCCCATCGCACATAGAGGCATTGTGAAGAGTGTAAATCCCAGGCAGGAGGAGGAGGAGAGCGCGAGCGACACCAGTTACTTAGTGAACGCTCCTTTGTATAGTGTTTATTGCTCTTTGTCCTGGGGTGGTAGGTTGGTGTCAGTGGTTGGGGGTGATAAGTGTCAGTCTGGGGTATCAGTGGTTGGGGATAGGTGAGAGTCAGATGTTGGGGGTAGGTGTCAGTGGTTGGGAGTATTTGAGTGTTAGTCTGGGGTGTCAGTGGTTGGGGGTGATGGGTGTCAGTCTGGGGTATCAGTGGTTGGGGGTAGGTGGGAGTCAGACGTTGGGGGTAGGTGTCAGTGGTTGGGAGTGTTTTGGTGTCAGGCTGGGGTGTCAGTGGTTGGGGGTAGGTTGGTGTAAGTTTTGCGTGTCAGTGGTTGGGTGTAGATGGGTTTCAGTCTGGGGTGTCAGTGGTTGGGGGTGGGTGAGAGTCAGATGTTGGGGGTAGGTGTCAGTGGTTGGGAATATTTGAGTGTCAGTCTGGGGTGTCAGTGGTTGGGGGTGATGAGTGTCAGTCTGGGGTATCAGTGGTTGGGGGTAGGTGGGAGTCAGACATTGGGGGTAGGTGTCAGTGGTTGGGAGTATTTGGGTGTCAGTGGTTGGGGGTGATGGGTGTCAGTCTTGGGTATCAGTGGTTGGGGGTAGGTAGGTGTCAGTCTGGGGAGTCGGTGGTTGGGGGTGATGGGTGTCAGTCTGGGGTGTCAGTGGTTGGGTGTAGATGGGTTTCAGTCTGGGGTGTCAGTGGTTGGGGGTAGGTGAGAGTCAGATGTTGGGGGTAGGTGTCAGTGGTTGGGAGTATTTGAGTGTCAGTCTGGGGTGTCAGTGGTTGGGGGTGATGGGTGTCAGTCTGGGGTATCAGTGGTTGGGGGTAGGTAGGTGTCAGTGGTCGGGTATAGGTGAGAGGCGATGGCTGAAGGCAACACACAATACTGCCTCTTTTCTGACACATTGACACAGATTATGTCACGTGAGAGAAAAAAAAAACAGCCCCCCTGCCCCTGGTTGCCCCAACTATCTGTCCTTCGTATCAGAGGGGACTTATCTTCGTCCCGTTCATCACGGTTGTGACTGCGCACACAGATCAGATAGCAGGGTGGGATTTACACTAGAATATTAATAATAAAAATCATCGTCATCATCACCTGCGTTTATATGCAATCAGAGGCGCCCTCCCATCGCACATAGAGGCATTGTGAAGAGTGTAAATCCCAGGCAGGAGGAGGAGAGCGCGAGCGACACCAGTTACTTAGTGAACGCTGCTTTGTATAGTGTTTATTGCTCTTTGTCCTGGGGTGGTAGGTTGGTGTCAGTGGTTGGGGGTGATGGGTGTCAGTCTGGGGTATCAGTGGTTGGGGGTAGGTGAGAGTCAGATGTTGGGGGTAGGTGTCAGTGGTTGGGAGTATTTGAGTGTCAGTCTGGGGTGTCAGTGGTTGGGGGTGATGGGTGTCAGGCTGGTGTGTCAGTGGTTGGGGGTAGGTTGGTGTAAGTTTTGCGTGTCAGTGGTTGGGTGTAGATGGGTTTCAGTCTGTGGTGTCAGTGGTTGGGGGTAGGTGAGAGTCAGATGTTGGGGGTAGGTGTCAGTGGTTGGGAGTATTTGAGTGTCAGTCTGGGGTGTCAGTGGTTGGGGGTGATGAGTGTCAGTCTGGGGTATCAGTGGTTGGGGGTAGGTGGGAGTCAGACGTTGGGGGTAGGTGTCAGTGGTTGGGAGTATTTGGGTGTCAGTCTGGGGTGTCAGTGGTTGGGGGTGATGGGTGTCAGTCTTGGGTATCAGTGGTTGGGGGTAGGTAGGTGTCAGTCTGGGGAGTCAGTGGTTGGGGGTGATGGGTGTCAGTCTGGGGTATCAGTGGTCAGGGGTAGGTAGGTGTCAGTGGTCGGGTATAGGTGAGAGGCGATGGCTGGAGGCAACACACAATACTGCCTCTTTTCTGACACATTGACACAGATTATGTCACGTGAGAGAAAAAAAACCAGCCCCCCTGCCCCTGGTTGCCCCAACTATCTGTCCTTCGTATCAGAGGGGACTTATCTTCGTCCCGTTCATCACGGTTGTGACTGCGCACACAGACCAGAGAGCAGGGTGGGATTTACACTAGAATATTAATAATAAAAATCATCGTCATCATCACCTGCGTTTATATGCAATCAGAGGCGCCCTCCCATCGCACATAGAGGCATTGTGAAGAGTGTAAATCCCAGGCAGGAGGAGGAGAGCGCGAGCGACACCAGTTACTTAGTGAACGCTGCTTTGTATAGTGTTTATTGCTCTTTGTCCTGGGGTGGTAGGTTGGTGTCAGTGGTTGGGGGTGATGGGTGTCAGTCTGGGGTATCAGTGGTTGGGGGTAGGTGAGAGTCAGATGTTGGGGGTAGGTGTCAGTGGTTGGGAGTATTTGAGTGTCAGTCTGGGGTGTCAGTGGTTGTGGGTGATGGGTGTCAGTCTGGGGTATCAGTGGTTGGGGGTAGGTGGGAGTCAGACGTTGGGGGTAGGTGTCAGTGGTTGGGAGAATTTTGGTGTCAGGCTGGGGTGTCAGTGGTTGGGGGTAGGTTGGTGTAAGTTTTGCGTGTCAGTGGTTGGGTGTAGATGGGTTTCAGTCTGGGGTGTCAGTGTTTGGGGGTAGGTGAGAGTCAGATGTTGGGGGTAGGTGTCAGTGGTTGGGAGTATTTGAGTGTCAGTCTGGGGTGTCAGTGGTTGGGGGTGATGGGTGTCAGTCTTGGGTATCAGTGGTTGGGGGTAGGTAGGTGTCAGTCTGGGGTGTCAGTGGTTGGGGGTGATGGGTGTCAGTCTGGGGTATCAGTGGTTAGGGGTAGGTAGGTGTCAGTGGTTGTGCCTAGGTGAGAGGCGATGGCTGGAGGCAGCACACAATACTGCCTCTTTTCTGACACATTGACACAGATTATGTCACGTGAGAGAAAAAAAAACAGCCCCCCTGCCCCTGGTTGCCCCAACTATCTGTCCTTCGTATCAGAGGGGACTTATCTTCGTCCCGTTCATCACGGTTGTGACTGCGCACACAGACCAGATAGCAGGGTGGGATTTACACTCGAATATTAATAATAAAAATCATCGTCATCATCACCTGCGTTTATATGCAATCAGAGGCGCCCTCCCATCGCACATAGAGGCATTGTGAAGAGTGTAAATCCCAGGCAGGAGGAGGAGAGCGCGAGCGACACCAGTTACTTAGTGAACGCTGCTTTGTATAGTGTTTATTGCTCTTTGTCCTGGGGTGGTAGGTTGGTGTCAGTGGTTGGGGGTGATGGGTGTCAGTCTGGGGTGTCAGTGGTTGGGTGTAGATGGGTTTCAGTCTTGGGTGTCAGTGGTTGGGGGTAGGTGAGAGTCAGATGTTGGGGGTAGGTGTCAGTGGTTGGGAGTATTTGAGTGTCAGTCTGGGGTGTCAGTGGTTGGGGGTGATGGGTGTCAGTCTGGGGTATCAGTGGTCGGGGGTAGGTAGGTGTCAGTGGTCGGGTATAGGTGAGAAGCAATAGCTGGAGGCAACACACAATACTGCCTCTTTTCTGACACATTGACACAGATTATGTCACGTGAGAGAAAAAAAAACAGCCCCCCTGCCCCTGGTTGCCCCAACTATCTGTCCTTCGTATCAGAGGGGACTTATCTTCATCCCGTTCATCACGGTTGTGACTGCGCACACAGACCAGATAGCAGGGTGGGATTTACACTAGAATATTAATAATAAAAATCATCGTCATCATCACCTGCGTTTATATGCAATCAGAGGCGCCCTCCCATCGCACATAGAGGCATTGTGAAGAGTGTAAATCCCAGGCAGGAGGAGGAGAGCGCGAGCGACACCAGTTACTTAGTGAACGCTCCTTTGTATAGTGTTTATTGCTCTTTGTCCTGGGGTGGTAGGTTGGTGTCAGTGGTTGGGGGTGATGGGTGTCAGTCTGGGGTATCAGTGGTTGGGGGTAGGTGGGAGTCAGACGTTGGGGGTAGGTGTCAGTGGTTGGGAGTGTTTTGGTGTCAGGCTGGGGTGTCAGTGGTTGGGGGTAGGTTGGTGTAAGTTTTGCGTGTCAGTGGTTGGGTGTAGATGGGTTTCAGTCTGGGGTGTCAGTGGTTGGGGGTGGGTGAGAGTCAGATGTTGGGGGTAGGTGTCAATGGTTGGGAGTATTTGAGTGTCAGTCTGGGGTGTCAGTGGTTGGGGGTGATGAGTGTCAGTCTGGGGTATCAGTGGTTGGGGGTAGGTGGGAGTCAGACGTTGGGGGTAGGTGTCAGTGGTTGGGAGTATGTGGGTGTCAGTCTGGGGTGTCAGTGGTTGGGGGTGATGGGTGTCAGTCTTGGGTATCAGTGGTTGGGGGTAGGTAGGTGTCAGTCTGGGGAGTCAGTGGTTGGGGGTGATGGGTGTCAGTCTGGGGTATCAGTGGTCGGGGGTAGGTAGGTGTCAGTGGTCGGGTATAGGTGAGAGGCGATGGCTGAAGGCAACACACAATACTGCCTCTTTTCTGACACATTGACACAGATTGTCACGTGAGAGAAAAAAACCCAGCCCCCCTGCCCCTGGTTGCCCCAACTATCTGTCCTTCGTATCAGAGGGGACTTATCTTCGTCCCGTTCATCACAGTTGTGACTGCGCACACAGACCAGATAGCAGGGTGGGATTTACACTCGAATATTAATAATAAAAATCATCGTCATCATCACCTGCGTTTATATGCAATCAGAGGCGCCCTCCTATCGCACATAGAGGCATTGTGAAGAGTGTAAATCCCAGGCAGGAGGAGGAGAGCGCGAGCGACACCAGTTACTTAGTGAACGCTCCTTTGTATAGTGTTTATTGCTCTTTGTCCTGGGGTGGTAGGTTGGTGTCAGTGGTTGGGGGTGATGGGTGTCAGTCTGGGGTATCAGTGGTTGGGGGTAGGTGAGAGTCAGATGTTGGGGGTAGGTGTCAGTGGTTGGGAGTATTTGAGTGTCAGTCTGGGGTGTCAGTGGTTGGGGGTGATGGGTGTCAGTCTGGGGTATCAGTGGTTGGGGGTAGGTGGGAGTCAGACGTTGGGGGTAGGTGTCAGTGGTTGGGAGTATTTTGGTGTCAGGCTGGGGTGTCAGTGGTTGGGGGTAGGTTGGTGTAAGTTTTGCGTGTCAGTGGTTGGGTGTAGATGGGTTTCAGTCTGGGGTGTCAGTGGTTGGGGGTAGGTGAGAGTCAGATGTTGGGGGTAGGTGTCAGTGGTTGGGAGTATTTGAGTGTCAGTCTGGGGTGTCAGTGGTTGGAGGTGATGGGTGTCAGTCTTGGGTATCAGTGGTTGGGGGTAGGTAGGTGTCAGTCTGGGGTGTCAGTGGTTGGGGGTGATGGGTGTCAGTCTGGGGTATCAGTGGTTAGGGGTAGGTAGGTGTCAGTGGTTGGGCCTAGGTGAGAGGCGATGGCTGGAGGCAGCACACAATACTGCCTCTTTTCTGACACATTGACACAGATTATGTCACGTGAGAGAAAAAAAACCAGCCCCCCTGCCCCTGGTTGCCCCAACTATCTGTCCTTCGTATCAGAGGGGACTTATCTTCATCCCGTTCATCACGGTTGTGACTGCGCACACAGACCAGATAGCAGGGTGGGATTTACACTTGAATATTAATAATAAAAATCATCGTCATCATCACCTGCGTTTATATGCAATCAGAGGCGCCCTCCCATCGCACATAGAGGCATTGTGAAGAGTGTAAATCCCAGGCAGGAGGAGGAGAGCGCGAGCGACACCAGTTACTTAGTGAACGCTGCTTTGTATAGTGTTTATTGCTCTTTGTCCTGGGGTGGTAGGTTGGTGTCAGTGGTTGGGGGTGATGGGTGTCAGTGGTTGGGTGTAGATGGGTTTCAGTCTTGGGTGTCAGTGGTTGGGGGTAGGTGAGAGTCAGATGTTGGGGGTAGGTGTCAGTGGTTGGGAGTATTTGAGTGTCAGTCTGGGGTGTCAGTGGTTGGGTGTGATGGGTGTCAGTCTGGGGTATCAGTGGTCGAGGGTAGGTAGGTGTCAGTGGTCGGGTATAGGTGAGAGGCTATGGCTGGAGGCAACACACAATACTGCCTCTTTTCTGACACATTGACATAGATTATGTCACGTGAGAGAAAAAAAACCAGCCCCCCTGCCCCTGGTTGCCCCAACTATCTGTCCTTCGTATCAGAGGGGACTTATCTTCGTCCCGTTCATCACGGTTGTGACTGCGCACACAGACCAGATAGCAGGGTGGGCTTTACACTAGAATATTAATAATAAAAATCATCGTCATCATCACCTGCGTTTATATGCAATCAGATGCGCCCTCCCATCGCACATAGAGGCATTGTGAAGAGTGTAAATCCCAGGCAGGAGGAGGAGAGCGCGAGTGACACCAGTTACTTAGTGAACGCTCCTTTGTATAGTGTTTATTGCTCTTTGTCCTGGGGTGGTAGGTTGGTGTCAGTGGTTGGGGGTGATGGGTGTCAGTCTGGGGTATCAGTGGTTGGGGGTAGGTGAGAGTCAGATGTTGGGGGTAGGTGTCAGTGGTTGGGAGTATTTGAGTGTCAGTCTGGGGTGTCAGTGGTTGGGGGTGATGGGTGTCAGTCTGGGGTATCAGTGGTTGGGGGTAGGTGGGAGTCAGACGTTGGGGGTAGGTGTCAGTGGTTGGGAGTATTTTGGTGTCAGGCTGGGGTGTCAGTGGTTGGGGGTAGGTTGGTGTAAGTTTTGCGTGTCAGTGGTTGGGTGTAGATGGGTTTCAGTCTGGGGTGTCAGTGGTTGGGGGTGGGTGAGAGTCAGATGTTGGGGGTAGGTGTCAGTGGTTGGGAGTATTTGAGTGTCAGTCTGGGGTGTCAGTGGTTGGGGGTGATGAGTGTCAGTCTGGGGTATCAGTGGTTGGGGGTAGGTGGGAGTCAGACGTTGGGGGTAGGTGTCAGTGGTTGGGAGTATTTGGGTGTCAGTCTGGGGTGTCAGTGGTTGGGGGTGATGGGTGTCAGTCTTGGGTATCAGTGGTTGGGGGTAGGTAGGTGTCAGTCTGGGGAGTCAGTGGTTGGGGGTGATGGGTGTCAGTCTGGGGTATCAGTGGTCGGGGGTAGGTAGGTGTCAGTGGTCGGGTATAGGTGAGAGGCGATGGCTGGAGGCAACACACAATACTGCCTCTTTTCTGCAACATTGACACAGATTATGTCACGTGAGAGAAAAAAAACCAGCCCCCCTGCCCCTGGTTGCCCCAACTATCTGTCCTTCGTATCAGAGGGGACTTATCTTCGTCCCGTTCATCACGGTTGTGACTGCGCACACAGACCAGATAGCAGGGTGGGATTTACACTCGAATATTAATAATAAAAATCATCGTCATCATCACCTGCGTTTATATGCAATCAGAGGCGCCCTCCCATCGCACATAGAGGCATTGTGAAGAGTGTAAATCCCAGGCAGGAGGAGGAGAGCGCGAGCGACACCAGTTACTTAGTGAACGCTGCTTTGTATAGTGTTTATTGCTCTTTGTCCTGGGGTGGTAGGTTGGTGTCAGTGGTTGGGGGTGATGGGTGTCAGTCTGGGGTATCAGTGGTTGGGGGTAGGTGAGAGTCAGATGTTGGGGGTAGGTGTCAGTGGTTGGGAGTATTTGAGTGTCAGTCTGGGGTGTCAGTGGTTGGGGGTGATGAGTGTCAGTCTGGGGTATCAGTGGTTGGGGGTAGGTGGGAGTCAGACGTTGGGGGTAGGTGTCAGTGGTTGGGAGTATTTGGGTGTCAGTCTGGGGTGTCAGTGGTTGGGGGTGATGGGTGTCAGTCTTGGGTATCAGTCGTTGGGGGTAGGTAGGTGTCAGTCTGGGGAGTCAGTGGTTGGGGGTGATGGGTGTCAGTCTGGGGTATCAGTGGTCGGGGGTAGGTAGGTGTCAGTGGTCGGGTATAGGTGAGAGGCGATGGCTGAAGGCAACACACAATACTGCCTCTTTTCTGACACATTGACACAGATTATGTCACGTGAGAGAAAAAAAACCAGCCCCCCTGCCCCTGGTTGCCCCAACTATCTGTCCTTCGTATCAGAGGGGACTTATCTTCGTCCCGTTCATCACGGTTGTGACTGCGCACACAGACCAGATAGCAGGGTGGGATTTACACTCAAATATTAATAATAAAAATCATCGTCATCATCACCTGCGTTTATATGCAATCAGAGGCGCCCTCCCATCGCACATAGAGGCATTGTGAAGAGTGTAAATCCCAGGCAGGAGGAGGAGAGCGCGAGCGACACCAGTTACTTAGTGAACGCTGCTTTGTATAGTGTTTATTGCTCTTTGTCCTGGGGTGGTAGGTTGGTGTCAGTGGTTGGGGGTGATGGGTGTCAGTCTGGGGTGTCAGTGGTTGGGTGTAGATGGGTTTCAGTCTTGGGTGTCAGTGGTTGGGGGTAGGTGAGAGTCAGATGTTGGGGGTAGGTGTCAGTGGTTGGGAGTATTTGAGTGTCAGTCTGGGGTGTCAGTGGTTGGGGGTGATGGGTGTCAGTCTGGGGTATCAGTGGTCGGTAGGTGTCAGTGGTCGGGTATAGGTGAGAGGCGATGGCTGGAGGCAACACACAATACTGCCTCTTTTCTGACACATTGACACAGATTATGTCACGTGAGAGAAAAAAAACCAGCCCCCCTGCCCCTGGTTGCCCCAACTATCTGTCCTTCGTATCAGAGGGGACTTATCTTCGTCCCGTTCATCACGGTTGTGACTGCGCACACAGACCAGATAGCAGAGTGGGATTTACACTAGAATATTGATAATAAAAATCATCGTCATCATCACCTGCGTTTATATGCAATCAGAGGCGCCCTCCCATCGCACATAGAGGCATTGTGAAGAGTGTAAATCCCAGGCAGGAGGAGGAGAGCGCGAGTGACACCAGTTACTTAGTGAACGCTCCTTTGTATAGTGTTTATTGCTCTTTGTCCTGGGGTGGTAGGTTGGTGTCAGTGGTTGGGGGTGATGGGTGTCAGTCTGGGGTATCAGTGGTTGGGGGTAGGTGAGAGTCAGATGTTGGGGGTAGGTGTCAGTGGTTGGGAGTATTTGAGTGTCAGTCTGGGGTGTCAGTGGTTGGGGGTGATGGGTGTCAGTCTGGGGTATCAGTGGTTGGGGGTAGGTGGGAGTCAGACGTTGGGGGTAGGTGTCAGTGGTTGGGAGTATTTTGGTGTCAGGCTGGGGTGTCAGTGGTTGGGGGTAGGTTGGTGTAAGTTTTGCGTGTCAGTGGTTGGGTTTAGATGGGTTTCAGTCTGGGGTGTCAGTGGTTGGGGGTGGGTGAGAGTCAGATGTTGGGGGTAAGTGTCAGTGGTTGGGAGTATTTGAGTGTCAGTCTGGGGTGTCAGTGGTTGGGGGTGATGAGTGTCAGTCTGGGGTGTCAGTGGTTGGGGGTGATGGGTGTCAGTCTTGGGTATCAGTGGTTGGGGGTAGGTAGGTGTCAGTCTGGGGAGTCGGTGGTTGGGGGTGATGGGTGTCAGTCTGGGGTATCAGTGGTCGGTGGTAGGTAGGTGTCAGTGGTCGGGTATAGGTGAGAGGCGATGGCTGGAGGCAACACACAATACTGCCTCTTTTCTGACACATTGACACAGATTATGTCACGTGAGAGAAAAAAAACCAGCCCCCCTGCCCCTGGTTGCCCCAACTATCTGTCCTTCGTATCAGAGGGGACTTATCTTCGTCCCGTTCATCACAGTTGTGACTGCGCACACAGACCAGATAGCAGGGTGGGATTTACACTCGAATATTAATAATAAAAATCATCGTCATCATCACCTGCGTTTATATGCAATCAGAGGCGCCCTCCCATCGCACATAGAGGCATTGTGAAGAGTGTAAATCCCAGGCAGGAGGAGGAGAGCACGAGCGACACCAGTTACTTAGTGAACGCTGCTTTGTATAGTGTTTATTGCTCTTTGTCCTGGGGTCGTAGGTTGGTGTCAGTGGTTGGGGGTGATGGGTGTCAGTCTGGGGTATCAGTGGTTGGGGGTAGGTGAGAGTCAGATGTTGGGGGTAGGTGTCAGTGGTTGGGAGTATTTGAGTGTCAGTCTGGGGTGTCAGTGGTTGGGGGTGATGGGTGTCAGTCTTGGGTATCAGTGGTTGGGGGTAGGTAGGTGTCAGTCTGGGGTGTCAGTGGTTGGGGGTGATGGGTGTCAGTCTGGGGTATCAGTGGTTAGGGGTAGGTAGGTGTCAGTGGTTGGGCCTAGGTGAGAGGCGATGGCTGGAGGCAGCACACAATACTGCCTCTTTTCTGACACATTGACACAGATTATGTCACGTAAGAGAAAAAAAACCAGCCCCCCTGCCCCTGGTTGCCCCAACTATCTGTCCTTCGTATCAGAGGGGACTTATCTTCGTCCCGTTTATCACGGTTGTGACTGCGCACACAGACCAGATAGCAGGGTGGGATTTACACTAGAATATTAATAATAAAAATCATCGTCATCATCACCTGCGTTTATATGCAATCAGAGGCGCCCTCCCATCGCACATAGAGGCATTGTGAAGAGTGTAAATCCCAGGCAGGAGGAGGAGAGCGCGAGCGACACCAGTTACTTAGTGAACGCTGCTTTGTATAGTGTTTATTGCTCTTTGTCCTGGGGTGGTAGGTTGGTGTCAGTGGTTGGGGGTGATGGGTGTCAGTCTGGGGTGTCAGTGGTTGGGTGTAGATGGGTTTCAGTCTTGGGTGTCAGTGGTTGGGGGTAGGTGAGAGTCAGATGTTGGGGGTAGGTGTCAGTGGTTGGGAGTATTTGAGTGTCAGTCTGGGGTGTCAGTGGTTGGGGGTGATGGGTGTCAGTCTGGGGTATCAGTGGTTAGGGGTAGGTAGGTGTCAGTGGTCGGGTATAGGTGAGAGGCGATGGCTGGAGGCAACACACAATACTGCCTCTTTTCTGACACATTGACACAGATTATGTCACGTGAGAGAAAAAAAACCAGCCCCCCTGCCCCTGGTTGCCCCAACTATCTGTCCTTCGTAACAGAGGGATCTTATCTTCCTCCCCTTCATCACAGTTGTGACTGCGCACACAGACCAGATAGCAGGGTGGGATTTACACTAGAATATTAATAATAAAAATCATCGTCATCATCACCTGCGTTTATATGCAATCAGAGGCGCCCTCCCATCGCACATAGAGGCTTTGTGAAGAGTGTAAATCCCAGGCAGGAGGAGGAGAGCGCGAGCGACATCAGTTACTTAGTGAACGCTCCTTTGTATAGTATTTATTGCTCTTTGTCCTGGGGTGGTAGGTTGGTGTCAGTGGTTTGGGGTGATGAGTGTCAGTCTGGGGTATCAGTGGTTGGGGGTAGGTGTCAGTGGTAGGGAGTATTTGGGTGTCAGTGGTTTGGGATAGCTTGGTGTCAGTCTGGGGTATCAGTGATTGGGGGTAGGTAGGTGTCAGTGGTCGGGCATAGGAGAGAGGAGATGGCTGGAGGTACACAGACAATAAGGGCCGGTTCTCACCATCATTTCGGCATTCCGATGCGCTGATTCAGTTTTGATGCATTCCTCTTTTCTGTGCATTCTGGTGCCTTTTCCATGCGTTTCTGATGCAGATGAAGGATAATGTGGTGTGAAGCAGCCCAGACAAACCACACACAATACTGCCTCTTTTCTGACACATTGACACATAGATTATGTCACGTGAGAGAAAAAAAACCAGCCCTCTCTGCCCCTGGTTGCCCCAACTATCTGTCCTTCGTAACAGAGGGGTCTTATCTTCCTCCCCTTCATCACGGTTGTGACTGCGCACACAGACCAGATAGCAGGGTGGGATTTACACTCGAATATTAATAATAAAAATCATCGTCATCATCACCTGCATTTATATGCAATCAGAGGCGCCCTCCCATCGCACATAGAGGCATTGTGAAGAGTGTAAATCCCAGGCAGGAGGAGGAGAGCGCGAGCGACACCAGTTACCTAGTGAATGCTCCTTTGCATTGTGTGCCTTTGCTCCAGGTCCTGCTTTCTATTTATAGACCTGTGTGGGGGTCCTTCCACTTGTTTACTTCCAGACTTCCAGGCGTCCAGGGCACTGCCTGCTGGGATTCTTCTTTTAGGTGTCCATGGCACTGCCTGCATAACCAGGACAACCCCTTTTTTGGCTGCCCAGTGAAAGAGGACCAACATCAGTGAGGAAACTGGGTGGGGGGGACTCAGGTGAGAAGAATCTCCTTCGCCCAACCAGAACCAGCAAACATCTGGCAGGGGAGTTAGAGGGGGAGGGGCGATAGAGCTATCAAGTGTATCTGAAACCAAAACCTTTGTGTTTCTCTAGGTAGTCCTCCTGTCAGCTTCCTGTTGCTGTATATTGTGACCCTTCAGGGATTTATTTACTGACAGGTCCACTTTCTATCCTCTAAACCCTCTTCAGTCCAGTCCTGTCATTGTCACGGCTTTATCTGAACACACGGCCAGTATGAGCGGCTGACATCTGTCTTGTGATTGGTTGATTGTTTTGTTTCATAATAAAAGGTTAGACATTGTCATATGACGGAGTAGAGCCTCATTTTTCCGTCCCACAAATATTCCTAGAAAAGGTCCATTGTATAATGCAGGGCTCTCCGATCCTTATCCCTTACACAAAGGGCCAGCTTTATGTCCTTCTGACTTTAGGGGTTCAAGAGGTGATCAGTGGGAGGAAACAATGCCCCATCCTTGGTGGCTGTGGGAGGAATATAGGGCCGGATCTGGCCCCAGGGCCACAGTTTGGAGACCACTGTTCTAAACAAATGGAAGTGAGGGGGAAAAGCACGAGCACATTTTTCTGTTTGATTACATTAGATTTATGAAATTGTATTTATTGATCATTTTTCATATTGAGCTGTCCTATTTTTGGCTAGAAGGATATGGAATCATTTGATGTTAAAGGAGAGCTGCTCCGTTTTTTTCTTTTTTTAAGTGCTTAAAGCACTATGGGGTTTATTGTGTTTGTTTTTTTTACTAAAGTAACCCCTGTCAGCACTGAAAAATACTGATCTTCATGTGTGTAAATGTGAATATTATTAACCGCTTCCCGACCGCCGTACAGCAGAAATATACTGCTACAGGACGGTACGGGTTCGCAAAACCAAGTATATATACTTGATTTCGCATTTCTAGGTTAGGGGCACACTCTACCTGTGCCGCTATTTATGGCCACGGCTTTCAAACACCGGGTCCCGGCCTGTGATTACTGAGGATGTCCGACGAGGAGGAGAACTGTTTTGTTTACTAACAGTTCTCCACCCTGTCAGCTCGGGCATACTGCTTTGGATGGCTTACAGTGAAGCACACAGACACAGCCCCATAGTAAAACACACCCAGCACACAGTTAACTCTTTGATCACCCCTCATGTTAACCCCTTCCTGCCCAGTGCCATTAGCACAGTGTCAGTGCTTTTTTTTTTTAGCACTCATCACTGTATTGGTGTCAATGGGGATGTCAGTGACACCAAGTCAGTTCCCCCCAGTCTCAGAATGTCCGCCACAGTCCCGCTATAAGTTGCTGATCGCCGCTATTACTAGTAAAAATAAAAAAATCCCAGTATATATATTGCCATTTATAAACGCTATAACTTGTAAACCAATTAAACGTATTGGGATTTTTTTTTTAGCAAAGACATGTAGCAGAATACATTTTGATGAAATTTGACTTTTTAAATGTTTTTTACTGGACATGTTTAATAGCAAAAAGTAAAAAATATTGTTTTTTTCTCAAAATTGTCTTTTTTTTTTTTTACTAAAAACCGCACAGGCAATCAAATACCACCGAAAGAAAGCTCAATTCGTGGGAAAAAGAGGATGTAAATTTAATTTGGGTTTAGCATTGCATGACTGCGCAATTGTCAGTTAAAGTAACGCAAGAAATGGCCTGGTCAGGAAGGGGGGGAAATCTTCTGGAAGTGGTTAATCTTTCTAGGGAGTATATTTATCACCTTAAAAGGCCAGCAAAGCTAGATTAAATTTATAAAAGAAGGATTTTCGCTTTGTTTTTATGTTTTTTTTTTTAAAGCGTTGGTATATTGTCATTGCTGCTTTCTGAACATTTCCATTCATGCACTTAAATGCTTTTGATTGCGTTGGCATGTGTTATAATGTAGTAAGACAATGAAGGAAAAATGAGAGAATCATGAAAATTACAGACCTTATAGAATATGGCATTGTGGATAGACATGTGCAAAACGAAAACATTTGTTTAGTTTCGATTCGAAATCTGTGTAGTTGGATTCGGTAAATTTGTTTTCGAGATTTGTTTCAGTAATTCGTATTCAAATTCAATTCGAAAACATTTTGGCCAAATTCGAAAAGTCGTTTACATTCAAAATTGGTTCAATTGAATTCGAAATTGATTCAGCAAGATTCGAAAAGTTGTTCGAAATCAAAGATTTCAGCCGAATTCGAAAAAATTCGACCGAATTTGAAAAGTTAAGCTGTAGTAGGTTTTCATCCGAAAATATTAGTTTCAAGAATGGTCATCTGATTTTCCAACCGCTAGTGGGGTCAAATCGATGTTTGTTTGCGACAGCAGTGAAGGAAATTCAACAGGGCAGGAAGGAAAACTTTTTTTTCTCGATCAAACGAATTTTCGGCCAGTGTATGTGGTTCTCATTCAGCAATTCTATTCATTTTAAAATTGAATGTTAAAAGCAAAAGACAATTTTCAAATGACATTCGTCCATTCATTGAATATGCAAAGAATTTTCATACAACATTTCTTACAAATATTCTCGGCTGAAAATCTAAACGTGTATGGCCAGCTTAAGGCTTGCCATACACATGTAGATTTTCAGCCGAGAATATTAGTTTCAAGAATATTCATTTGATTTTCTAATAGTTAAGCTGGCCATACATGTACAGATTTTCATTCGAGAATTTTCGTTTAAAAAATATTCATTTGAGTTTCTAATCGTTAGTGGGGTCAAATTGATGTTTGTTTGCGACAGCAGTGGCAGAAATTCAAAGGGGCTGGAAGGAAAACGTTTTTCTCGATCAAACGAATTTTCGGCAAGTGTATGTGATTATCGTTCAGAAATTACATTCATTTTAAAATCGAATGTTAAAAGCAAAAGACAATTTTTGAACAACATTCATCCATTCGTCAAATTTGCAAAGGATTTTCGTACGATTTTTCTTACAAATATTATTGGCCGAAAAATCTACATGTGTATGGCCAGCTTAAATCAGGGGGGAAAAAATTTGAATTTCGAATTCGATCAAGATGTTTTCAAAATCAGAAAGGAAGTTGATGGGACACTAGTAGTACCGAGTTTTCTGTGCACTGGTACAATTTTACAGTGATTTGTGGTGCACAGCAACAGATCGTCTTGTGCGCTGTTGCATTGTTGGAGATGTTTTTTGTGCAGGGGTACACTGGCAAATGTTGATGGGGCGCTGGTACAGTGACAGTTCTTTGATTTTCTATTCTATTCTTTTCTATTCTTTGATTTTCTTTTGTCTTGTAAAATATTGATTCTATTCCTTTCTATTCTATTCAATTTTATTCTTTTCTTTTGCAATCTATTTTATTATATTTTGTAATTTTTTTTCATTTTTCCTCTATTCTTTTCTACTCTACTATTTTCTATTCTATTTTATTCCTTTCTATTCCTTTCTTTTCTTTTCTAGAATCTACTTAGTTGTATTCTTGTTTTCAAATTTGAGTTTAAAGTGGAGTCCCAGTGAAAAAAAAATAAATAAAAGGCAGCAGCTACAAAAACAGACACTTACCTGTCCCTTGATCCCGCGGTGTCCTCCCTCAACCCATTTCACCGGCCACCCTGTGTTCCCAGTGTCGGCTTCTTCAGTGTGGGCACCCGTATGTCACAGCTTGCAGCTTCACAGCTGGGTGCTCACTGCACATGCGCCAGTTAGGTGATTAAAAACAAGGGGTATAATTCCTGCCACTGCCTGCAGCTGTGAAATTTGCACACCCCTGGCTGCTGCCTCTGCAAAGGGGGTAGAGGTTAAGGGTGGTAAAACCGTGGTTTTACCATCCCCCAACCTCAAGTGTGAACAAGCCCTAATATTGCATCCAGTCACAGTGTCTCTGATCACCACCACCCCAGTCACAGGGTTGCAAGATCAGTGGAGCCAGAATTAGTGTTCCTGATTGCTGCCATACCACACCAGTGCAGCCAGAAACAGTTATCCTGATCACTACCATACCAGTCCCAGTGTCTCCAGAACAGTGTATGCCAACAACAGTGTTCCTTTTCACCGTTACACCACTTGTGATGGCACCAGATAATTGTATCCCAAAACCAACGTTTCCAAATGATGCCACACAAGTCCTAGTGTCACCAGACCATTGTAAGCCATTGTTCCTGATCGCCACCACACCAAACCAGTCTAAGCCAGCAAGAGTGCTCCTGATCACCGCAAGACCAGTGTAAGCCATCAAAAGTGTTCCTGAATGCTACCACACCAATGACATTGTCTCCTGACCAGTGCAGTGGGTAACAGTGTTCCTGATTGCCATCACATCAGTAGTGTCACCAGAGCCCGTACAGCCAGCAACACTCTTCTGATCACTGCCACACTACTATAGTGTTGCTTCTGCCTGCCACGTGTATGGACCTTGACCTGTTTATTGACCATGTTGCTGCCTGCTATCTCCAACAATCCTTTGCCTGTTTGCAAAACATGTCTTTGCCTGCCACCTGAACTTGACCCATCTGCATGTCCCATTGACTACGTTCTGGCAAGAAACTAGTCCCAGCCTTCCCCTGCGGACAACTGCCTTCCTGGAACCACAAGAATCCTTTTGTTCTTTTCTTCAGCTTTCTCCACTTCCTGGCCAGTGAACATGGCATTCCTGAGGGCAGTCATGTACCAATAGCCTCGGCTTGCTTAGCTTAAAGGAATGGGGACTGCTATAGGTGGTACTACACCAAAGTATATTCTCTGACTACTTGTACAGAGACAACCATTACAATTCACTGGTTTTGATAAAATTAGTTGATTATTGTCATACACAAGATACAATGTCCGATACATAATCAGTCCAAACACTGAAAACGTTTCACACGTGGTATCCATATACAGTTGTGTTCAAAATAATAGCAGTGTGTTGAAAAAAGTGAATAAAGCTCAAAATCCTTCTAATAGCTTTTATTTCCATACACACAAATGCATTGGGAACACTACACATTCTATTCCAAATCAAAACATGAAGAAAAATATATCAAATTTGTGTTGTTCCTCTAAACAAAATTGAAGAAAAGTGAATATTAGACTATTCAAAAATATATCAGTGTTTGTATTCTTCTTTACAAACTCAAACATTCACTATATAAACTGAAAAATGTTTGAAGATTTTGCTTTCCTTTGAATCACTTATTAATATTTAGTTGTATAAGCACTGTTTCTGAGAACTGCTGTACATCTGTGTTGCATGGAGTCAACCAACTTCTGCCACCTGTGAACAGGTATTCCAGCCCAGAATGATTGGACTACATTCCACAGCTCTTCTCTATTTCTTGGTTTTGCCTCAGAAACTGCATTTTTGATGTCACCACACAAGTTTTCTATTGGATTAAGATCCGGGGATTGGGCTGGCCATTCCATAACGTCAATCTTGTTGGTCTGGAACCAAGATGTTACACGTTTACTGGTGTGTTTGGGGTCGTTGTCTTGTTGGAACACCCATTTCAAGGGCATTTCCTCTTCATCATAAGGCAGCATGACCTCTTCAAGTATTCTGATGTATTCAAACTGATCCATGATCCCTGGTATGCGATAAATAGGCCCAACACCGTAGTATGAGAAACATCCCCATATCATGATGCTTGCCCAACCATGCTTCACTGTCTTCACAGTGTACTGTGGCTTGAATTCAGTGTTTGGGGGTCATCTGACAAACTGACCACTAGACCCAAAAAGAACAATCTTACTTTCATCAGTCCACAAAATGTTGCGCCATTTCTCTTTAGGCCAGTCAATGTCCTCTTTGGCAAATTGTAACCTCTTCAGCACGTCTTTTTTTCAACAGTAGTACTTTTCGGGGGCTTCTTGCAAATAGCTTGGCTTCACATAGGCGTCTTCTAATTGTAACAGTACTCACAGGTAACTTTAGACCACCTTTAATCTTCCTGGAGCTGATTGTTGGCTGAGTCCTTGCCATTTTGGCTATTCTTCTATCCATTCGAATGATAGTTTTTCGCTTTCTTCCACGTCTCTCAGGTTTTGGTTGCCATTTTAAAGCATTTGCGATCATTTTAGCTGAGCAGCCTATCATTTTCTGTACTTCTTTTTATGTTTTCCCCTCTCCAATCAACTTTTTAATCAAGGTAAGCTGTTCTGAACAATGTCTGGAACGACCCATTTTCCTCAGAATTTCAGAGAGAAATGCACTGTAACCAGCATGTACAACATTTGCTGCCTTCCTTCCTTAAATAAGGGCAATAATTGCCACCTGTTTTTCAAAGAATGAATGACCTCACTAATAGAACTCCACACTGCTGTTATTTTGAACATGCCCCTTTCAATTAGTGATTCAATTACACAGAATCAGCAGCATGCATGTCATGACTGTTGGGTCTGTTGGATTTCTATTACTCTACTACACCTGCTAGTAAATTATTTGCCATGTAGAAATATCAATTCTACCAAAAACAGTGATTGATCAGGTTAGTGATGTCTGACTGCTATTATTTTGAACACAACTGTACTTGGGAGGAGTACCAGAATGTGTTTTGGGGTGAAATTCCAAGTATACCCGTGCTGTGTTTGAAAAATATCTTATTAAATTAACTAATTTGTATTAAAAAAACAAAACACCCTTCCTCTTAAAAAGTACCTTTGAGTTTTTACTCTGCAAAATGGGGTGATTTTGTAGGTGTTTCCACTGTCCTGGTGCTCAAGGGCCTCCATAATTGTGAAAGGTATTCAGAAGATGAAATGACTAGTTTATTGTGCAGGATAACGATATCCCCACAATGGCCAATCCAGAAGCCTAAAACCTGGCATCTGGAGGTGTAACCACTGCATCACTGGAAGGTGGGGGTTCTGGGCGTTTAGTTCCACTTCCACTTAGTTCCACTAAACTGACAGACCGGGCAAGGAGATCATAGAAGCAGCCAAGAGGCCTATGGTAACTCTGGTGCAGCTGCAGAGATCCACAGCTCAGGTGGGAGAATTTGTCCACAGGACAACTATTAGTCATGCACTCCACAAATCTGGCCTTTACGGACGTTTGGCAAGAAGAAAGCCATTGTTGAAAGAAAGCCATAAGAAGTCCCATTTGCAGTTTGCAAGAAGCCATGTGAAGGACACAGCAAACATGACAAAATGTGGAAAAATTCAAGGGGTGTGAATACTTTTTCAAGGTAATGTAGTACAGGACCCTTTTCCAAAGTTGCACTGTGCTGAGTTGCATTGACATGAATTGGCATAATATCTGCTACTGCAGGGCTTGAAAAAGCCACTCGCCAAATGCGAGGAGAAATTCCTCTGTGGCGAGCGGCTGCGAGCGGTGAGCACAAATGAAGCATGGAGCGACTGCACCTACGCTCCAAGCCTCATTGTGAAGCCGAGTTCCGGTTTACAACTTCCGATTTCCGGCTTCTGCGGCACCACTGCCGAGGGGACAGGCACAGGAGAGGTCCGCTCTCCTCCGCTGAGAAGAGACACCCTCTCCACCGCCGCGGGGGACTCGGGGGGACAGTAAGTACTGTATACAACATGTCATATCACTATAATGGAGTACAGGGGAGCTGGGATATACATTACTCAGTAATGTATATCCCAGCTCCCCTGTACTCCATTATAGTGATATGACATGTATACAGTAATGTATATCCCAGCTCCCCTTTACTCCTTTATAGTGATATGACATGTATACAGTAATGTATATCCCATCTCCCCTGTACTCCATTATAGTGATATGACATGTATACAGTATGTATATCCCAGCTCCCCTGTGCTCCATTATAGTGATATGACATGTATACAGTAATGTATATCCCAGCTCCCCTGTACTCCATTATAGTGATATGACATGTATACAGTAATGTATATCCCAGCTCCCCTGTACTCCATTATAGTGATATGACATGTATACAGTATGTATATCCCAGCTCCCCTGTGCTCCATTATAGTGATATGACATGTATACAGTAATGTATATCCCAGCTCCCCTGTACTCCATTATAGTGATATGACATGTATACAGTAATGTATATCCCAGCTCCCCTGTACTCCATTATAGTGATATGACATGTATACAATAATGTATATCTCAGCTCCCCTGTACTCCATTATAGTGATGACATGTATACAGTAATGATTACTGTATACATGTCATATCACTATAATGGAGTACAGGGGAGCTGGGATATACATTCCTGTATACATGTCATATCACTATAATGGAGTACAGGGGAGCTGGGATATACATACTGTATACGTGTCATATCACTATAATGGAGTACAGGGGAGCTGGGATATACATTACTGTATACATGTCATATCACTATAATGGAGTACAGGGGAGCTGGGATATACATTACTGTATACATGTCATATCACTATAATGGAGTACAGGGGAGCTGGGATATACATTACTGTGTACAGTTTTATATTTTGGACTATTTATTCTAAAGAAAAATGTAATTTCATAAGCTTTAAGGGGGCATGGTTTGGGGCAGGCCGGGGGTGGGGTTTGGACGGGTCAGGGGTGCGGTTGGGGGGCGGACCTGGGCAAGGTTGGGTGGGGCAACTGGTGGAGAGTAAGTTTTGTGACCGGCTAGTAGGTCTGGACTTGAAATTTTAACCCCTGTGCTACTGCATCTAACACTAAACCCTTCCCATTGACAGTGCTGCTGTCCAAGGGTGTCCCTGTTGCTCATTCAGTGAAGTAGACAGACAGAAGGGTGTAACTGGCCAGATCGCAATGTAAAAGTGAAAGAGGAGAAAAGTCTAAAAAAAAAAATGCAACCACCATTTAAGGATTGGTAAGCTGCAATAAATATTCACCTAAAGTTGTAGTAAAGGCAAATTCCAACTATTCTTAAAAATGCGCCTCCATCCCGCCTAACTCCTACCCATCCTACTTACCCTGTATTAAAAGATCTGTGTACTTTCCTATTTTTAATCTGGTCTGATCATGTGTTGGGAAGCACCAACAGCTGGGCCATGAAAGCGTATGGGTGACATCACAGCTCCAGGAATTCAGTGGTTGTTGAGTGCTCCCTTACACAGGGGAGCCAGAGCTGCAGGATCATGTAGCTGGACTGGAGTGGATTAAAAATAGTACACAGATCTCTTTCATAAAGTGTATGCAGGATAGGTACATTTTTAAGAATAGTTAGTATTAACCTGATCTCTACTTTATACTTCACACCTTCTGCACTAATCGATGGCTAACATGGTAGTATACTCTACCAGTGTTTTTGAAGAGGTGGAAATGGTGTACTTTTCGTTGTTTGTTTACATATTATTAGATCAAAATTAAAAAGTGGACTTTACTACAAACCACAGGGTCATTGCTATATAACACCGTAAAGAGCTGTGATAATGTATAATGTGCAGTACCACATCAGATGTCACCATTTAGCAGTGTAGAGTTGTAAGAACAATAAAAGATGACAGCTTGGTTACTGTACTGTATTTTGCACTTTGCTCACTACTTTTCTGAAAAAGCAAAAATGTTTTGGAGACCTCATAGCCAGAGGAGTTTTTTGAGAAGCAGAAAAATAGACGTTTCACTGTCCTTTCCATCTAAAATATAACTCATGGGACAACGGGGGCAATTCACTAAAGCATTTGCAACACTTTTCTGGTGGTTTGGCCCTTTAGAAAAGTCTGCACCTATTTTATTTTATAACAGCCTTGCGATAGTTTCATTACCCGTTCCAACACCTGTGACAGATTCATATAGTTCTTCTTTGCGTCACTTTAACATTATGTCACTAAGTCTGCAACAAATTCAAAAAGAATTATGCCAGTTTGTAGATAAGGAAACATGAGGTAACTAAAACCAACTGTAGCTTGGTGTACAGAGACAGCTCAACGTTATTAGGGACAGGGGCGGACTGACCATTTGGAAACTCGGGCACTGCCCGAGGGCCCGGGGTCAGTAGGGGGCCCCATGAGATGCCCCTGGTACCTTTTTCATAGACTTTTTTGAGTTTGGGCAAGGACACAGGGGCCCCATGATCCCCTATTGCCTGGGGGCCCCATGAGTTGTCAGTCCACCCCTGATTAGGGATAAGGGAGGGGTTGCGTGTTAACTTTGTTATGCCATTTTTTATTTACATTAGTTTATGAGCTTGTTGTCATTTTGTTTCAGCAGGCGATTGGCTGTTCAGTAAATGTGATTCAGGTGGCTCTACAGCTGCCTGATCACTTTTGAAAAGGGTCACCACTGCCTGCAGTGGTTCCTATTCTCTTCCATTTCTCCAGGGAGCCCAGGACCATGGTAAAAAGCGGTAACATCTGTTCCCTAATTCCCCTCGTGCAATTTTGAGTCTTGACATTTTTGGTATCTATTTACTCAAAGAAACCTGGTCTTCTATATTTTACACAAAAAATGGGTATTAATTATGTTTGTGTGCACTAAAATTCATTTTACTGTATTTTTTTCCCTAAAAATATGCGTTTGATAAACAGCTATACAAATATCCTGCCAAAAGTTTGCAACTGCCATCATTTTATTCTACAGGGCATCTGCCTTCAGCAAATACATAATCTTTGGGGGTTCTAAGCAATTATATAGCAAAAATGCTGAAAAATTTTAAAATTGCCCCGGACATAAAGTGGTTTAACAGCCCAGTAGTGGAATCCCTTCACTACTGACTGCTGTCAATTGCAAGGGAAGTGGACCTGATGGGAAACTAGTCTCTCAGACTTCCTCATTAGGCTCTGCCAAGCGCACAGCAAATCTCCTTTGCAGATGCACCTGTCTCAGCACTGGCTGCCTTCTGCGATAAATTCATATACCAGTTTCCAGCTTCAGGAAGAGTCAATTTCTTAACACAACCCCCTCCCTCCTTGCACATCATAGGCCTCATTCCTCCTGGGACTGTCTAACTACTATCTGTGTTTCCCTGCCCCTCCCTATAAAACCTTCTATGTAGATGTCAGGAAAGAAGTGATGGGGAATACTATAAGGTATCACTTGACTGATAACTGTTAAGTCTATTTGGGGCTGCATACATCACATCCAAGATGCTTGTTAAGAATTTGTAAAGAGTTTAATGACCATAGTCTGGACACAAGTGCACTTTAAGTTTCACTGTTAGTAACTCCCTTTCCTCCTCTGGAAGTGTCCAAATACTTTCCATGCTGGCCCAGCTCCCTCCCTTCCCCTGTACACTTGAGTGACAGTTCTGATTGTCTGCTGGGGCTGCTGACATCATATCCATCCTAGCAGCGATCTCAGGGTTGTTGGCTGTTTACACAAGGGAGTGTTCTACAGGTCAAAAACAAACAGAATTATATGCACATATAATATTATGGGAAGATTTTTTGTTAAAACCAATGCTTCTAGCTATAGGGTCTCTTCAAATCATGACTGAGAGGGCAGCACTCAAAAGAGGTTACTCTATCAACTGAAAAGATGAAACTGAAAGATCTGCACCTCATCTCCCAAAAGAGACTATTTTGAATGGGAAAAGGTCTGGAATATATTTCCACCTAAGTAGTCACAACTTACAGGACAGCCTTGGATCGCCTTCTGTAGATGTGTCAGCTCAGTGTCCTTTTCTAAGGTAGCTTTCACCTGTTAAAACATGTTAAAATTCATATTATTAAAATAGGTTCTTAATATAAAACTCCAGCCAAAACTTGATTTCTGTTTTTAATAGAGTAAGGAAGGTTAGAAAATCTGTCTGCTAGATACTGCTGTCTACTTAACTGTTGGAAGGATTTCCCCCTAAGCCACTGTCCCAGTAATACTGTCATTGCCTCCAGGCCAGGAAGTCAGGAGATATCTCCAACAGAGATTCCCTCCCTACTATACCTACATATACACTCGTGAATAATGATTGCCATGCTGTTGATAGCATTTTTTTTCATGGTTCTAGCAAAAAAAAAGATGTGTATCAGAAATCAGACCAAAGCTAGACATACACTAGCAGATTTTCAAATGAGCGTTTGTACAAATATTCTGAGTACATTCAATGATGTGACAGATGTCATTCTAAAGTACTTCAATTTTTTTTCTTTTATACATTTGATTTTGGAGTGAATAGACTTTCTCAAACGAAAACAACATACACTTTTGGCAATTTGTTCATTCAAGAAAACTTTTTCTTCCTGTTTATTTGAATTTTCTTGTCACTATGGTTGAAAACGAACATCGATTTGACCCCCATTACCAATGAGAAATTGAACGAATGTTCCTAAAAAATATTTTTTGTGCAAAATTCTACTAGCTTATGAGCAGCTTTAGGATGGCACTAATTCTGTTGAAATTGTTCTACTGTGGGGATCGGCAAGCCATCGACCGCTATCTACCAGTTACCCGCAGGCAGCTGAGAGGTACAGTTGTGTCCAAAATTATTCAACCCCCACTGAAATTGAGTGTTTTGGCCAGTTTGACATTGCTTTTGATCATTCAGTCATCTTGCTTACATTTACATTAAAGAGGCACTTGTAGGTCAGACAAATATAACATAACAGTTATAATGAAATAACCACAAATGTCTTTTCTGTGCTCACAGCATTATCAGTTTTATTCAACCCCCAAGTGACATTCAATCTTAGTACTTAGTACAGCATCCTTTTACAGTTATAACAGCTTTTAAACGTGAAGCATAGCTTGACACAAGTGTCTTGCAGCGATCTACGGGTATCTTCGCCCATTCTTCATGGGCAAAGGCCTCCAGTTCAGTCACATTCTTAGGCTTGCGCACTGCAACTGCTTTCTTTAAGTCCCACCAGAGGTTCTCAATCGGATTTAAGTCTGGTGACTGCGATGGCCACTCCAAAATGTTCCAGCCTTTCCTCTGCAACCATGCTCTAGTGGACTTGGAGGTATGCTTGGGATCATTGTCCTGTTGAAAGGTCCAACGTCTCCCAAGCCTCAGGTGTGTGACGGACTGCATCACGTTTCCATCCAATATCTCCTGGTACTGAAGAGAATTCATGGTACCTTGCACACGCTGAAGCTTCCCTGTACCTGCAGAAGCAAAACAGCCCCAAAGCATGATTGACCCTCCACCATGCTTCACAGTAGGCAAGGTGTTCTTTTCATCATAGGCCTTGTTCTTCCTCCTCCAAACATAGCGTTGATCCATGGGCCCAAACAGTTCTAATTTTGTTTCATCAGTCCACAGAACACTATCCCACAACTTTTGTGGTTTGTCCACATGGCTTTTGGCATACTGCAGTCGACTCTTCTTATTCTTTGGAGACAGCAAGGGGGTACGCCTGGGAGTTCTGGCACGGAGGCCTTCATTACGCAGTGTGCGTCTTATTGTCTGGGCTGAAACTTCTGTACCCACATCTGACAAATCTTTTCTCAGTTCCTCAGCAGTCACACGGGGACTTCTCTCCACTCTACGCTTCAGGTAGCGCACAGCAGTCGAAGTCAGCATCTTCTTTCTGCCACGACCAGGTAGCGTTTCAACAGTGCCCTTTGCCTTGAATTTGCGAATGATGCTTCCTAAGGTGTCTCTTGGTATGTTTAACATCTTTGCAATCTTCTTATAGCCATTGCCCTTCCTGTGAAGAGAAATCACCTCTTCTCTTGTCTTCCTGGACCATTCTCTTGCCTTCACCATGTTTGTAACCACACCAGTAAATGTCTAGAAGGAGCTGAGTATCACAGTCATTTTAAAGCTGCCTAATTGGTGCTTATTATGCTTGATTGCTGCTCGGTGACATCCACAGGTGTTTTCAATACCTGATGGAAAGCACCTGTATGAACCTCTGTTCTTCAGAGTGGTAGTCTTTAAGGGGTTGAATAATTGTGGCAATGAAGAAACCACATAAGAACCATTTACTACTGTATTACATAAACAATTGATGTCATTTTAGTTGCATTTGGGTAGTTACAACGTCCTTGTAGGATTTGATTCTGAATACAATTCCAAATGTACACTATAGTCCCTAAACCCCTTTACAGCATTGGGGGTTGAATAATTTTGGACACAACTGTAGATGGTGAACTCAGCTCTGCTTCCCCCCATCCTCTGCCTCTCTCATGTTCACTGCGGGAGGCAGCAAAGTGCTGGATGGAGGGTAGGGTCGGGAGCTACCTCAGTTAACCTTTCAAATTAATCGGCAGGTGATTGGTTGCGGTCCTAGCAACCAATCACCAGCTTGTTATTATGAAAAGTTAACTCCAGTAGCTCCCACTCCTGCCTTCCATCCAGCACTAAGCTGTCTCCTAATCTCTGCTCTGCTGTACACATGCTGTCAGGTAGGAGACTGCTACCCACACAGAGCTGTGTGTGTAGGGGAAGGGGGGTGCAGAACACTACTGAGGGGCAGAGGACACCACAAGGGGGAGGGGGTGATATGAAGGAAAGCAGAGACACTACAGTGGGGGGGGGGGGGGGGGCGGCAGTGATGTGCAGGGGGGGCAGATCACACTAACACTACAGTGGGGGGGGGGTGATGTGAAGGAGAGCTGAGGATACTGCTAAGGGGGGGCAGAGGACACTACGGGGGGGGAGGTGATATGAAGGGGGCAGAGGGCGCTGAGTTTGGGGGGGAGGATACAGGCCACTACTGCAGGGGGAGGAGGGTAGAGGACACTACTGTAACACGTCTTTTTATTGGGAGCTTGATAGTTTTTCTTTTTTAAGGGCACCGCTCTGCCAACACAACCCCCATCGGTGGGGTTCTTTAATTTCCTCCGTGTTATCCAGGTAGATCTCAACCTCTGAACAGTTGCCTACCCCTGTTCTACTGTGTAAATCGAACCAGCAATAAAACCATCTAATGGACCCGGAAAGGTCGGTTACTGATTTGCTTTATGGAAATGAACAAAAAACTTGACACTTCAGTGCTCAAAAATGGTGGAGGCTCCCACTTATGCTGTAGAGTTGTGCCAGAGTCAAGCAACCCAACCTGGAAAAGTAGGTGGTGCAGCCCTCTTCGAATCAGGGAAATTCAATGCTAGAAAAAACACAAACAGGGCGCAAATGCCTAGTGCATTATCTTAAGCACTTTATTTGGTAAAGCAAATAAAAATATACTCACAAGCCCGATAGGCTGAAAGCATGTAAAACACGCAAGGCACGAAATACAGTCTGCTATCCAACTCCAACATGTGAATGGATGACTGAGCCATCTGATGCGTTTCAGGGTACTGGTTCTCTTCCTCAGAGCCCAGCCATAGCTCTAAGTAAGGGGGCCAATTCCCCAAAAGTGCCAGGTGGCTCAGTCATCCATTCACATGTTGGAGTTGTGAGTATATTTTTATTTGCTTTACCTAATAAAGTGCTTAAGATAATGCACTAGGCATTTGTGCCCTATATGTGTCCTTTTACTGATTTGCTTTATGATCACTGTTTCCTAATAAAGTGTAAGCAATGCAATTTTGGCATCCATACATTTAGCAACTAAGTACAAAAAACATGTATGTCAGAGCAGTATTATAAAAAAAAAACATGCAATACCATCTTGCAATACACACACATTTCCCCATGTTTTGATTTGCTTTTATTTTTTGTGTTTCAAGTAAAACAATGTACTTATTGATCTGCCAAAAATCCAGTGAGTTCCTAACTTCCTGGCCTAGCTAGGAGCTCCTCCGCCTCTGCCGCACTGAAATGTCAAGCAATGTTATCATCCTTCCCCCAGTTCACCACTGTGAACTACAGAACACCCCTATGTTATGGAGATGTGAGGGAGATGTTCTGTTGTTGAAGTAGAAGTGAGCAGCCTAAGGTGACAGTATAATGAGTAAGTGTTGTCACCCTACAACAGGAAGTGTGTTACTGGCAGGATTACCAGGTCAAATAAAAGAAAAAATTATGTTGAAAAAATCCTAATTACCACATCTAAGGACTTATAACTTGCAATATAGTATATTTTTGTTCTTGAGTTTAGATGCGCTTTAATTCCTTCCTTTTTTATAGGCATAACTGTAGAAACTATTAACTGTTTTCTGTTACCGATGTATCATAAATTACCAACCCGCAAAATAAAATCCTTGTACTGCTTCAGTTCTGTAATAGCTGTGTTTAGGTCATTGCGATCTTGATGGTCTGGAGGAGTATGAAGACGAAGAGCATACAAAAGGTTCACATACTCTTCAAATCGAACAGACGGGAATAATAGCAATTCCTGGAAACTAATTGAAATAGACAAATAAATATGTTTTAATTAGACTTTAGTTCTATTTAAAAAACAAACCCCATCTTTACTTTCAATATTGCATGTATGAAAAAACAAAAAATTATTTTATTTGGAAATGTTATTAGCATGTTGATGAGGAGAGACAGAGGAACCAGGGAAAGCAAAAATATAGGCAAATAAAACTTCAGCTTTAAAGTGATTGTACAACCATATTTAAAAAATAAAATAACAAACATATCCTCCTCTTCTTGTGTCCCACATTGGCCTGGGTCCTCCCCCCTGTGTACATTGACATACAGAGCTCAGCTCCTCCCCCCCAACCCGATCCCTCCTCACTAGCTGCAATTGACAGTTGCTGTCTCTGAGCCAATGAGGAAGGAGTTAGCCTAGAAAGCCTTTGCTCTTGTGAACAGCACACGATCAACATCATGCTCAGGTAAGTATAAGGGGGGGTTGGGGGGAGGGTATCTGTAAAAAAAACCTTCAACCTTTAGAACCACTTTAAACCAAAAAGCAAAAAGTTATTCAATTCTCAGATGTGGCAGCTGCATTTTTCTTTTTTTCCACTTTATTTTCACTTGGTGATCCAGCCAGTAAATCTGTTATTTTTCAACTGTCTTTAACGGACCATGCTGTCCAGACAAACCATTCACTACTGACAGGACAGCTTAAAATGGTCAGCTTTTATTTGTTTAGGTTACATAGTTATATAGCTGGTAAGGTTGAATAAAGATACCAGTCCACTTGAGTGCGTGTCTACTGTTTTCTATATCCCTGTATGTCGTGTTTGCCTAGAAACACATCTAAAGTTTTTTATGTTAAAGTGGTTCTAAAGGCTCAAGGTTTTTTTTTTTTACTGTCATGCAGCGCCCCCTCCCCCCCCCAACCCCAAATCCAGTGGTGTGAGTGATAGCCTCAGCTTTATGGGGACTCTTCCTCATTGGCTCCCACTGCTGTCAATCACAGTCAGGGAGCCAGTTAGGAGAGAGCGGGGGGTGGGGACAAGCTGCAGCTCTGTTTCTTATGGATTCATAGAGCAGCAGCTCAGGGGTGAGCGTGCAGTGGTGCCCCCGGGGCAGGCGCCTTTCTCTGGGGGCACTGCTCGAGGGGGAGGAGCCAGGAGTACTGGCAGGGGACCCAAAAAGAAGGGGAACAGAGCAGGTAAGTATGACATGTTTGTTATTTAAAAAATAATACACACACACACACACACACACACAAAGCTTTAGTAACACTTTATCAGATTTATCCCAGAAGGAACAGAAAATCTGTTACTATAACTGCTTAAAAAATGTTAGCTGTAGTTCAGCTTTGATTTGTTGGTCATGTCAATCTAAATTTGCTAGTTTAACACTACCCCCTGTCAATTCTGCTCTCCAAAGTTGTCTGCTTTACTACTTCATCCAGAATGCAGACACCCGAGTTCAAGAGCTGTGTTACTGGCTGGATCACCAGGTGAAATAAAAAATAAATAAATAAAAAAGGAAAACTAATGCAGCCTCCACATCTAAGGATTGGTAAGCTTCAGAATATATTACATCTTTGATTTTGGGTTTAAAGTATGACAGAGTTGGGCAGAGTTGGTTGATCCAGCTTGGTTCAAACAAACTAAAGTTAACTGAAAGCTGAAGTTAGGCTTTAAAAACATACAAGTCACCAATCCAGAACAATTTTAGAATCAGGAGTTTTCACCATTCTTCATATTTGTTTTAAGCCAGTGAGCCAAAATATTGATGCCAGGCAACAAGAATTTTCAGAAATGCAATGGCAGCCTACATATTTTGCTCAGAACAGGTTTCCCTTAATACAACATAAAACACACAGTTAAACCTCTGTTATTAGAAGAAGAGAGGAGAATGCCGACCCCCTGTCCTCATACATACTTACCAGTGAGTGACCGCTGCACGTTTACATTCACCTCTATCAAAGAGAAACCTATAAGTCATATCCTATACAGTTTTGAGATAGGAGTAGAATTCCTAAAACTTGTTTTCTACTACTAGGCTATTAGGCTGCTTGGTTATACTGGTGTAACTCATACAATGGCTGGTATTTCTAACTGCAAACTGCAGAGGATTTTTTGTCACTATGTTATTAATTAGGGATGAGGCTCCCAAGTTAGCCACTAACATGAGTTTGTGCTGAATGCAAGTTCAAGGTTCAGGCAAATTCTTGTACATATCATCCAGGAGAAATTTTTTAGAATGTCGTCTCTTTACAAAAAGTGGGCTCTTGTTTTGGGGGTGGTATTTTGGAGTTTTTATTTCTCTTGTGAGTTTTTTATTTTATATGTTGATAGGGCCTTTTTAGGTTTGGTGTGCTTAAAGATATATTTACACTGCTGTATACACTGCAGTATTATAATTCTTGTAGTAAAATCTTTGCCTGAGCGCTTTGTCTGGCTTTGTTCACTAAAAATAGCATGATGCTGGCCAATTTTACACTGCTTGTGCCATCTGTGGTCTCCTAATGCATGTAGTAAAACACCTGCTTGTACTCTTTTTTTTTTTTTTCTCTCTAATACATTTCGGCCAAATATCCTTCATTAGAAATGTCCATCAGTCCAACTGCACACTTTTGCATCCTACTTCAGTCTCTTATTTTTTAATGAGAACATTATAGACATGTGCCTACCTCCACTGGTTTAAAATGTTACCAATGAGTCACCAACCCAGAACAATTTTGAGAATCATGAGTTCTGACTGCACTCCAGCCTCCCATGCTGCATTATTGTTTTCAGTTCAGGTTTCCCTAATTTCAGGCAAGATTAACTGAACCCTTGGCGTATCCAACCTGAGCATATTTGACCACTGCTATTTATAATATATCCGACATTAAAAGTACACTGCTTTTTTACAAAAGAGATCATCTTACTTACCTCATCATTTTAGTTACAACAGTTTGATCATGCCTCTTCAAGAAAGCTCGGAAAGTTGTAATCGCTTCCCTGCACTGCAAATACATAAATCGACATTATATATGTATATTGAAACAGAAATAGTAATTTCATATAAAAGAGCCGAGATACGCATTCCTTGAAGATGACACAACTACCTGTCTCTAGACAGCTTTACCAGTAGATTTACATTGAATGTGGTTACATCTCTAAGGGCTCATTCACACTTGTCTGTTTTACCAACGCTTGCCAAACGCCCCTATAGTGCTTGGCAAGCGTTGGTTTTTAATGCTCGGCAAACGCCGTATGCGCGGTTTTGTGGTGGTTGCTAGGCGTTTGCCGAGCGTTAAAAAAGCTTCACAAACGCCTATAATGAAGCTTAAATGGTGTTACCGCTCCGCAAACACCGGCGGGCGTTTGAGGAGCGGCACCATAGACTAGAATAGGAGGCTTCAACGCCTGCTGACTCGACCAGAGGAGTCCGTTTTGCCACGACGCTAACGCTCCCGTTAGAACAGCACCATGTGCTGCAAGTGCAGAATTGTCTGAGGTGTTTGGAAGCGGTAAAAATGCTTCCCAAACGCCTCTCTGCCACCTGCACACAACGCTAGTGTGAACGTAGCCTTAGAAGAACAATTTCAGTTCAGGCTGCACCCAGTCTGGTCACCATCTAGGAGTTTTCTGAGTATTTATTATGTAATGGTGTGGAGGAAAAAAAAAAGCACCTCAACACAGAATATATAGTTAAAACTTGAAAGTGTTACTAAACCCACAACAGTGAAATCAGTCTAATAACTTAATTACATATGTTGTTTCAATTAAAATTAGTACTTACAGACTGTATATGTGTTTTATATTTTGAAGGTTATAAACTCTACCAGTTGATATACTGTATATGCTGGAGACTGCTCTTTTTTATCAAACCTGTGTATTCTAGTTTAGTTACTATGTATTTAACCGTATATCCTGTGTTGAAGTGTTGTTTTCCCCATACCACTTTGCATCCTAATATATTTTATACATTTTTTTAGGCTCCATGTACACAGGACACTTCTGAACGATGGAAACTGACTGCTGGAAAACGTAGGTTAAAAAAATGCCTGTTTAGCCGCATTTGCATACCGCGTTTATGAGCGTTTGCGTTTAGAAGCATTTTTTAAAGATAACCTCAGGAGACCTTCCAAAATGCACGGAAAAACAGTAACAAATTAACTATTCCAGACATTTTAAGAGAAATAGAGAGAGCAGAAGTAGAAAGAAAAAAGTATTTGTTGAGATTAGCTGTCTTTTTTTTTTTGGTGTTTGGATGTGTTCCAGCTCATTTCTGTGCAGAAATTATTGCAGCAGTGTCTAACATATTTTCTTTCATGCAAAACCTCAAAGTATGGTGTACCAGGTCCATTTGAGTACCGGGAAAACGCTTTGTATGCATTTTTCATGATGAAAAAAGGCTCTGGACAGCATCTGGAAATTGAAGAGTTAAAAAAATTTTACAAATGCAAACACTTATAAACGTGGTTGGCCGCATTTACAAGCGTTTGGTGTTGAAACGCTGATAAAATCTACTCCTGAACGCAAGTTTGGTGCGTTCAAAAAAACGACTGTAAACTCAACTGCCTGTAAAGGACTGTAAACGACGATGTGTACATGGACATATAGGAAAACATTAGGGTGAGTTCAGGGGCTGCTGAAAAAAAGGCAGAAAAGCTCCTAAACGTGAGTTTATCCGCTGCAGTGTACATGAGCCTTAGTGTCTAAATATATTGGGATGGTGGTGCGGGAGATAGTGAAAAAAAAAGATTTAACTGACTGCCATCTTTTCATGAACCCTAATACTGTCTATTTATTATGTAGTTTACTTTTTGCAGCTGTTGCTCTACAAGGATACTAATTTACTGCCTAGTACAGTGTTTCTCAACATTTTTTTCAGTCAAGACACCCTTTAAAATTATGGACAGTTTTAAGGCACCCCATTTTAAAATGGGGTGCCTCAAAACTGTCCATAATTTTAAAAGGGCACCCCATTCTAAAATGTGAAAATCTATTCTAATAGTTTTATATAATGCAGCAACATCCACACATGTAAGACACCCAACATTAGAGGGGATTTATTCTTCCAAAGTAAATACATTTTTGCACACAGGTATTGGGTAGTATTCCATGGTTTCTCTTCTCCCTCAGTTTTTCTCCATCACTGAGCTAATGTGACCCCAGCACTGATGGAGAGGGGCAGGGGAGGGTCAAACTAGGATGCTGTGCAGCCAGCTGACATCCTCTTTGTCAACTGATGATGTCATAAGTTGTCAGGACGCCGGCGGCTAGAAGGTTGTAATGGTGCACAATGAAAACCTGTGGCTTTGTGTAACTAAAAGGCAGGCTTTTTACAAGTGCTGGCTTGTATACAATTTTTGGGCAATTTTTAGACATTTTGCCAAAGCACCCCTAAAGAAACCTCAAGGCACCCTGGTTGAGAAAGGCTGGTCTAGCATGTGTATAGAGAAAATACAATTCTCTATATTATATTAGAAATATTACAAACATACAGTATATGACAATGATAGCAAGTAAACATTGAAAATCTAAATGAAAAACACATACATTTTGCAAAACAATGTAGTCACAAAAATATGTTGTAACTCTGTACCTGTCCAAAGAGAAAGGATCTAGCAAACATGCTGCCATGCATCATAAGTATTTTAATAGGTACCTTGTCAATTGTTTTTAGAATGACAGTGTAGTTGTTGAAAAAATTGGTGTATGTCTTCAGCTTTGATCCGAATTTCATGAACACATCTCCTAAGCACTGTGCAGGTCCCCATTCTTCAAGTCTTTTCATCAATTCTGTTAAGAGATGCCTAAATCCAAAGAAAACATGCATTTTTATATGATTAAATTTGGTGTGTTCAACTGTCGAGTTATCAAATGACAGGATGTAAACAATGCCTGTCTGATGGCTTAAAGGCAATTTGTCATGAAAGAGTCAAGGAGGTTACTATTGCTGATCATTTCTACTGCAGATGCCAATTGCCTGGATGTAACACAGATTTATTGGCTTCAATGATACCTGAGGCCCAAGGCCTGAAACAAGTATAGAAATAAGGAATTTTAACACGTCTGACACATTTACAGTATGCATGTGTTGGTCTACATCAGCCTTTCTCAACCTTTTCAACACAGGGGAACCCTTAAAATACATTTCTGGTCTCAGGGAACCCCTGCTAGATATTAATATGTCTACAACTCATGATAAATTAGTGTGATGGTCAGTGGGAAGAATGATCCTTACACTTATGGTCATTGGGAAGAATTACCTCCTTACAGATAGCTAAAAAGATCAATGGTGTCAGTGGAAACTTATCTGAGAGGCAGAAATTGCTCAAGGAACACCTAGCAACCTCTGGAGGAACCCTAGAGTTCCATGGAACCCTGGTTTACATGATAACTAGGTTTGAGTCCCGTTTAGACTGTCATACAGGAACATTTAGGTGTACTTTAACCACTTCAGCTCTTATTCCTTTATACTTGTTATAGACCAGACCAAGTTTACATTCCCACTATAGAATTTTTATCTGGTGATAACCATGTCATTGCTTCATCCAATGTTATGGGGGAAGAGAGAAAATCGGGCATTCTTTTGGCAATATCTTACAAAAATTATTTTATCCACCATGTAATCTATAGCCAAAGTATATCAAAACCCATGATAAATGAAAAAAAAATGTTTACGCTTTTATTTAATTGAAGCAGTGTTAGCTTCCCGCAATGTACTGCTGCCGGACGGTAGCTACAGGCAAAGCTACGTCGCTCTGGCTGTACTAACACAGGGGGGCTCCTGCAAAGTACAGTGTAAAAAAAAAAAAAATCCCTGATCACCACCAACCCCCCAACGTTGGATAAATGTTACTATGGTAACATTGTACTATGTTGATAAAAGTATTAAAAATAAATAAATACTACTATATTGAGAATTTAAAAAAAAACACATTTTTAAGTTTTTTTCTTCTTTTAACTACTTGCCAACCGCTTACTCACATTTTGTGGGCGAGCAGCAGCTCTTGACAAAGCGCTGTAATCTTGCGTCGTTTCCTGTTTTGGGGTGTGAACACTCCTGCGCACCCGCTGCCCCCCCGGTTGGTCCAGGGAGAGAAGAGTGAACACAGCACCGAGTAAAAGCATTACATTTTGCACACACACACTAGATTAGCACATTTAACCCTTTGATCGCCCCTATTAACCCTTTCATCGCCCCTATTAACCCTTTCATCGCCCCGTCACCCAGCCGGTGCCATTAGTACAGAGTCAGTATATAAAATTTTTCACTGATCACTGCATTCATGCCACTAGTGACATCAGATAATGTCAGGGTCAGTAAGCACCCCACCCAGCCAGGGTCAGCAAGCGTTAGATTGCCCGCAAACTATCACACTCACGCTATAGGTTGCTGATCACCACCATTACTAGTATAGCATTTGTACAGATCAATATAATGATCATGAACAAAACTATACTAGTGCCTGCTTAGTATAGTGTCCTCAAAAACGCAGTGTTAGCAGGATCAACCCCGTTTGCTGCCAGCACTAGCGTTTGCCCTTCAGCTATTTTTTACACAAGATTTGTACCAATTGATTGTGGGCCGATGCAATTTATACGCACAACAATACATTGCCGCCCACCCAAATTCAGCTCTTGCCAGACAATTCGCATGGAAACCTATCACGCTTTCTGACTTTAAAACTTTTTTGGGCCTAACCCTCAACATGGATATTACAAAAAAGAATAAATTGCAGTCATATTGATCCACAGAGCCAATTCACCCATGTTCTCTGCTGGTACATATTTGCCCAACATGGACCAGCAATGTACTAGTATGTCGCTGGACTTTGAGTGGTTATACCAGGATGATGCCTGCAGCTGCAAAAACCAAGACAAAAGGAAATAGGCTGCACACCTAAAAGGCTAATCCAACGACATATTTGCAATTTAATTAATTCAATTTTTGTTGCAGGGGATGCTCAAAATCTGACTTGTGCAGACTGCTGGGAAAATCAGTGAGCCAATCACACAAGCATTACATATCTGGGGGGGGGGGGTTCTGTACACAATCTACACAAAACAGTGACAGCAGAAAAAGACAGAGTGGTTCATCGAGTCTGCCTGTTTTTTTTGTTTTTCGGGGGTAGGGGCTTGCTGTTTGTTTTGGGTGGGGGGGTTGTTTCTTTTTGTTTCTTTCTTTTCTTGTCTGAGTGTAGATCTATGCTTGTCCCACTCATGTTTGAAACTATTTACTGTTGACTGGCTCACTACCTGTGCTGGAAGTTTATTCCAAGCATCAACTACTTGTCCAGGGGACACAGCGGGCACCTCGCGGTGTTGCACACTCTCAGGGAGCGTGCACAGGTGGGGAGCAGGGAGGACGTTTATAAATGGCCACCTGCTCCGTTTATATACATGGGCCAGATGGGAAGTGGTTAACTAGGGATGAACTCAGACGTGTTCAGATCCTAGTCTGAACCCATCTGAGATATCCCACCAGGAACTGTCACAGCACACTGCCAATCATAAGTTTCCGATGCATCTCCTGACCACAGCCATACGTATACAAACCCTTGTACATGCCCAGCTGTGGGGCAGGGAATTGCTTGGCTGCTTATTATTGGCGATGTGCAGTGGCAGATTTCTGGCGAGATGGCCTGGGTGGATTTCCAGAGTAGGATCCGAACATGCCCGAGCTCATCCCTGTTGTTAATGAGAGGGTAAATGAGTGAATGAGATGCATAATGGTCACTAGTGGGTGCCAGGAAGTTATGCGGCACACTTTCCTATCACCAAACAGATATGATTAGTAAATAAACTAAACAGCAGGTAAGGCCCCAGGATATTGAGCTTATTTACAAAAACTCTTCCTCTCTAGCTGCTCTAGCCCATAGTATGGCCTTCTGCTCAGTTATGCTCCATTCGCATCAATTTAACTCAGGCTCTATTCTCACAGTACATGTGCACTGTGGTGTGCTTGCATTCATTCTGATGCAAATGTATGGTATAAAGCTATGCACCTGTCCTTTATGCATTATGGCACACTGTGTTCTCCAAAAATAGAACAGGTTTGTTTTTATGTACATTGAGACTTGTTCAGGGTCCATTCAAAGTGAATAGACTGCCTTCATGCTCCCATAGGTGTGAATCAAGACCTAAATGATCTCATTGCAACCATGCTGTGCACATAGAACCAGGGGCGGACTGACCATTTGGAAACTCGGGCACTGCCCGAGGGCCCGGGGTCAATAGGGGGCCCCATGAGATGCCCCTGGTACCTTTTTCATAGGCTTTTTTTAGTTTCCTCCCACACTCCAAAGACATGCTGGTAGATTAATTGGATCCTGTGTTAATTGGCCCTAGTATGTGTATGTATGAATGTAAGTTAGGGACTTTAGATTGTACGCCCCTTGAGGGTTAGGGACTGATGTGAATGTACAATATATATGTAAACTGCTGTATAAATTGACGGTGCTATATAAGTACCTGTAATACATAAATAAATAAAACACAGACTCTTGTGCAGCTGTGCATAGTAACCAATCAGCTTCCAGGTTTTATTGTTAAAGCTCAATTGAATAAGCTGAAGTTAGAAGTTAATTGGTTACTATGCACAGCTGCACCAGACTCTGTCTGCACCAGTTTTAGTAAATCTCTCCCCTGTGTTTTTACACGCTAGTATGTGTGGCTTTAGCTATGCACACATTATTTACTGGTATCACGTTTAAAACACCAAACAGAAGCAAAGTTTTAATACAGGTATGTGAACACTTCAATCTGCCAAAATATTAGTTATTCTGTGCAGCCGCTCTCAGGATTCACACACCCCTACAAAACTGCACAGCCAGTTGGGTGACACCCCCATTCCCAGTGCCTGAAAACATATGTCAAGCTCACTGAGCAATGCAACATTATGCTTGTTTTCCAGTGCATAACCTTCATCGCATAAAGTGATATTAACAACTTCCTGACCATGCTACAGCTAAAAGACTGCTACAGAGCAGTCCTCCAGGTCTGGGAGGGTGTCCAAGGACATTCTTCCAGAATCCTACACACCCCCTGGCGCACGTGCACTGTGACCACTTTGTAATTTGAACATAGCTGATCACAGATCGCGTTAAAAGGCCAATCACAATGGCCCTTTACCATGTGATCAGCTGTGTCCAATCATAGCTGATCACATGTAAACAGACTTGCCAGTTATTGGCAGTCCTTTCCTCACACACTGTGTCTGTGTGAGGAAAGGATAGCTAATAACCGACAAGGCTGTCTTTAGATTGTTTACACTGATAATCAGTGCAGCCCCCTTCAGTACCAATCAGTGCTACCTATCAGTGTCCATCAGTGCCGCCTATCAGTGTCTCCTCATAAGTGCCACCTATCAGCGCAGTCTCAGTGCCCATCGGTGCAGCCTCATCAGTGATCATCAGTGTCCATTAGTGCAGCCTCATCTGCACCCATCAGTGCAGCCTCATTAGCGCCCATCAGTGAAGAATAAAAATTCCGTATTGCAACATTTTATAAACAGATTTTTGGCCTTTTAACCCAGTGGTGATTTAATATCACCAAAAGAAAGCTCTATCTGTCTCAAAAAATTATAAAAATTTCATACGGGTACAGTGTTGCATAACCGCACAATTGTAATTCAAAGTGCAACAGCACTGAAAGCTAAAAATTGGCCTGGGCAGGAAGGTGGTGTCCAGTATTGAAGCGGTTAAAGGTAGATTTTTTTTTTGTTTAAAAAAAACAAACATGTCATACTTACCTGCTCTGTGCTGTGGTTTTGCACAGAGCAGCCCCAATCGTCCTCTTTTCTTGGGTCCACTGACTGAACAAGAACAAAATGAATCATCTATGGCCAGCTTAAGTCTGATTTCTGCTGTGCAAGAAAGTGTGGGAAAATTATTTTGTAATGAACTAATCTTTCATATGTCATTAACCTTATCCTATGCTTTTCTTTTTGGCACCTTATTCTCTGGTGTAAAATAGATTAATGATGCTTTAATTCATTTGAAAATGATTGTGGGCTTATTTTTTGTTGCCTAGTGGGCTAATATAGCTGTGAGGTGCTTTAGCATAATTGTTTTTGACCAGGGGCCAATTATCTATCCTTCACTACCATCATGGAGGAAGCTACACTCTCAGGGCTATAAGAGAGCAGGCAGGAAGCATATACAGTATTTTATTTCTACTTTGTGTGGCTTTGATTAACCCCTTGACGCAGATGTAACACAAATATGAGGCCTCACAGAACTGGGCTTTTTTCCGTGGGGCCGCATATTTGCATAACTGTCTGTGCTGGGAGAACGCCACACGGCACGTTCCCAGCACAAAGACCACGGTGTCACTGAGAGCACCGGGTCCCGTTCTAATGATCGGGACCCGGGACTCCTGATTCTGGGTAACATGATCGCTGTGATAGCCTCTGATTGGCTATCACAGTGATCAGTCACTGTACAGCCCGGCCCCCTTGTTTTTTTTCTCTCTCTTTGAATGGAGGAGAGAGATACATTGTATCTCTCTAACTCCTGGCATAGAGGGAAACAATTTTTCGTAAAAAAAAAAAAATTAATAAATATTAAAAAATAAAATAAAGAAAAAATACCTAGATCAAAGTTTGATCTAGTTCAGTGCCAGGGTTAGTGCTTGAGTCAAGGTCAGGGTAAAAGGTCAGGATAAAAAAAAATTGGTATCAGGGTCAGTTAGTGTCAATGTCAGTGTATTTTAGGTAAAAAAAAAAAGACAAAAAACAAAATGCACTATTGTTTCTGGGCTGTACTACGGGTACAAACAACAAATAACATACACATATATGGTATCGCTGCGATCGTCAAGAGCTGGAGAATTTGTTTTGGGTTGTTCTTTGGTGGTAGGTTATGGTTGTAACAAGAAACACACAGCTAAATAAAAAAAAAATATTTTTTTTTTACTATTTGGGGCCAGTTTTCCTTTGATAATAAAAAAAAAATCAGGAGATAACCATTATCGTTTTCCACCAAATGAAAGTCCAATTTGCCCTAAAAAAAAAGGTTTAATTCACCAAGATGTACTAAGTAGTTGTGATGATAACTACAGTTTTACTAACGCATGCCAACGTTGCAAAATTGTGCTTAGGCATTAAGATTTGTTTTACCCTTAGGCATGAAGGGGTTAAAGGCTAGGAGAAACATCCGCTATCCTTACCAAAGATGTACCTATTTTATGAAGGATGTGCATATCTCTGCAGAGCCAGGCATCAAACCATCACAATTATTTTAAAGTTCAAATATCTAAAGACAGTAATTCCTAAATAAATAATTCTGCCTGAATTACCACAATTTGATATCAGTGAAATGTTCAGCACCAGTATGTATGTTGCAGATTTTTTTTATGGTTTTCTTTGTTCAGTATAAAATGGTTTGATTTGGTTGCTTAAAGGACAACATATAAATGATTAAGTTTTCCAAGCCCAGTGCTCATACTTACCAGCACAGTAAGTTTTCTGAACCTAGACTCAGAGCGACTTGGAGAAAGAACAGCCTTTTCAGATATGGCATCAACATCATCATTATCATCTTCCTGCTGTAATATATAACGTGTATTAAAAGGAATCTATAATGGTTCTAGGCCAATTTTGTTTATGAAGTTTTTTAATCTATTTCACTACCAGAACCTTTTTTTCCCCCCACACGTTAAAAAAAATCATTGTAAGTCTGAAGATTTTAGAAACCCCCCAAAATATTATATATTTTCTAAAAGAAGATACTGTAGAGAATAAAACAGTGGTAGTTCCAATTTTTTATGTCACATGCAATGTTATATCAAGATTTCAGTACAAATTACACTAAAGTTATCTTATGGGCACACAAATGCAATAAATGACCCAATGTTTTTTTAAAACATATTGGAAGAGGTTGGACCAAGTAAATGGATTCCAAACATATCAAACATTAAAATTATGTATGCCCATGAAACGGCGACAAACTTAAGTATGCTATATTTTCCATAGGCTAAAAACCCCTACAGGTCATCAAGTTAGATTTAACTATGGTTATTGGTCCTGGAATTATTGCTCTCACTTTGGTGTGCGTGATGATATGTAACATGTATAGCACCCCCCCACATATGCATTTACATTCGTACATGGCGGTTGGGGGCTTTCAAACATTTGGGTGGGGAGATTGTAGGTGCTTGGGTGTAACTTTAAAGCGATTCTAAAGTTTTGATTTTTATTTTTAATAATAAACATGTCATACCAGGGGCGGACTGACCATTTGGAAACTCGGGCACTGCCCGAGGGCCCGGGGTCAGTAGGGGGCCCCATGAGATGCCCCTGATACCTTTTTCTTAGGCTTTTTTGAGTGTGGGCAAGGACAAAAGGGGCCCCATGATCCTCTATTGCCCGGGGGCCCCATGAGTTGTCAGTCCGCCCCTGTGTCATACTTACTTGCTCTGTGCAGTGGTTTTGCACAGAGCAGCCCCAAACCTCCTCTTCTGAAGTCAACTGCTGGTGTTCCTGGCTCCCCAGTATGGGCTTCATCCTGAGCCTGGGATCTGTGCATCTATTGACACACACACAGCGTGGCTCGGCCCCGCCCACTCCTCACAGGATATGATGGACAGCAGTGGGAGCCACTGGCTCCCGCTGCTGCCTCCATGTCCAATGAGGAGAGATATAGAGAGCACTCTTGGCCATAGCTCTGGCATCAAGATCAGGTAAGTAATTAAGTGAGGCTGGGGGAGCTGATCACAGAAGGTTTTTTACCTTAATGTAGAGAATGCATTAGGGGTAAAAAACATTTTTTTCATTACGTAGAGGTCAAAAAGTCACAGGGGGAAGCAATCCATCAGCTGGACCACTTTCATCTGACAGCCAACAGTCAGCTTGTCAGATTTATACACACATTCCCAGCGGCTGCAGTGTGTGTAAGACACCCCCCCCCCAAAGTCACCACTGTAGTATCTACAGTACAGCAGAGGCAGTAAAAGGGTAAAAGGTTCATGAAAAATGGAAAGGTGAACTAACTCCAAATATCCTAGCCACCCCTCAGGATCCCCCCCTGCACATAGGAGCCATAATGCCTCATGCTGCGAGTGTATCGATCTGTACACCACAATACACAGCCCAGGAGTGCGTATCCATCATAAACTTCAGAATGACAAGCTTTCATTGGTCTGCACAACTGCGTAACCACGCTGACCAATGAGATGTGCTTCTTTCTTCTGGGACAACTTACTACAGGTAGAAGCCTCACGAGCACTTCTCACTGGTCAGCACAGTCACCTGGCAGAGGGAGCCATGTACAGCAATTCCAAATTAAAATTGTCAGCTGCCATGGGGAGAGGAAGCCATGCAGGATGTCAAATGGGGCTCAGTTTGGGAAATGGTGGGGTTTTTTGGCATGGCACCATATTACCCCCTAAGTATGGGTTTAGCTTGTAACATGCTCTAAAAGGTGCAGTTCACTGCATTCTTATACAGCATCAAAAACACATGAAGTGTTTCACATGGATTCCAATGACCGTAGTTCACACCAGTGCAGTACATTCTAAGGCAGTCAACAAAAGTAGAACATGCTGCATTTTTTTGCATGGAATGCATCTGGAACGTGGCAAAAGGCATCAAAAATGCACAAAAAATATCAAAAACACACCAGAATGCACATGTCCTGAGATGAAAACAAAAAGAAAGAAAAAATGCATCAACAATGCACTGGAATGCATAAAAAAATGTATATGCAGACATACATCCGAGAAGCAGAAATGGTAGTGTGTCTTGGCCCATAAAGCGGTATTAATCCCAAAACCAAAAATGTAATATATCGCAGTTTACCAATCATTGGATGTGGTGGCTGCATCAGTTTTATTTTCTTAGGCTTTTTTCCTCTGTTTTCCCCTGGTGATCTGGCCAGTAACACAACCTGTATTTTACAGACACCACTCTGGATGAAGGAACACAGGGGCACCTATGGACAGCCGCATTGTCATCAAGGAGGAGGGAAGTGTTATATGTACTAGCTGATTTAGATACAGAGATTGAAGCCAAACTCCAGCTAATACTTTATAAGCAGTTACAGTAACAGTTTTGTTCCTTTTGGGATAAAGCTTTTACATAAATAAAAGCTGATCATTGTAAGCACCCCTGTTAGTAGTAAATGGTTTGTCTCAACACTCCAACTGCTATATATGCAGAGTAGCTTGTTCTGTTGAAAAAAACAACAGACTTACTGGCTCGTGAAAAATAAAAGAAAAAAACCTAAAAAAAAAAAAAACAACATAGCCACCATATCTAAGAATTGGTGAGCTTCAATGTAAAACATTTTTGCTTTTGGGTTTATTACCATTTTAAGGCTTGGAAAACACACAAGTTATATTTAAGACTGTATTTTACGATTCTTTTATCACCTTTAGAAATGCTGATAGCGTTTCCTCAGTATTTGCTTGCAGCAACTGGTTCCTGAGCTCTTTGTTTTTTCCACATTTTTTTAAAAGAAAGAGGGAAAGGAACTCCAGTGGATCATCCTTTAGACACAAATAATAGTGGAAAAAAAATATGAGAAAATGGGTAAAATGCCCTGTAAAGGATTAATGCATTACTACATTATATTAGAGTAGGCGTCATTTAGATACAGACGCCAGCAACATTACTATGAAAACTGCAGAATTGCCACTTACAAACAAGAAAAGCATGGATCATTGATTCTATCACATTTACAGATTTCATTTACTTACGTGCTTCTCCTTAACAAGTTCTACTAAACCTTCAGTCAATGCCTCAGCAATATCTTGATTGGTCTGCACCTTCACCATGGGCATTGTGTCAAACATGAACTGTCCTATAAAAACAATCCAATGTCACACTGAACATTTCATTCCAAAAATACTTTATTGTGACAAGGTCATATTCACTGGCATAGCTTAAATTCAAAGGGACATTTCACTTTTTGACTACTTTACAGGAGTCAGATATAAACAGGAAGTAAGAGAGAATCATCCCAACAGGGAGAAATAAAACCACATTTTCTAGTATACCGAGGATTGTTTAAAACACAATCAGAATTTTCTGCGTACCCATTGCCAGGTGACAGATGTCAGAGAAGAACAGGAAGAGAACAGAAATCTCTTGAATCAGGACACAGACAGCGTTTAAAACCTGACTGAGGTTCTAACCCTTCTCCACTCAGAGTTAAAAACCCCTGGGTATTGTTTTTTTGATTCATGTAAAAAATAAAGAGTATGCAGCATTTCCCTTAAGCAATCATCTTGTCTTTAAAAAATGCAAGACTTCGATATCTCAACCCTGAGAAATTTTATTTTCCAATTTTTATTACAAACATAATAATAAAAAGTGAGTTGTGTGCTGTTCCCTGGGTATTGTTTTTTTAATTTATGGAAAAAATAAAGAGTATGCAGCACTTCTCTTAAGCAAGCATTTTGTCTTTATAAAATGCAAGACTTCGATATCTGAACCCTGAGATATTTTATTTTCAAATTTTTATTTCAAACATAATAATAAAAAGTGAATATCGCCCCCAAATAAATACCAGCCAGGTGCACAAAATATATGAGCTGTTATCCCTATAAACTAGAGATAGACACGTATGCAGGTCTCTACTATACCTGTATCAACCAATCTGTATATCCCACATCAGTACCGATATAGGGGATTACCCCCTTAAGCCTTGATAAAGTGTTATGTCTAAGAAAAAAACCACGTGTTTTGTTATCCATTAAAGTGATAATAAAGATTAGTTTTTGTTTTTTTATATATACAGTATAACAAACATATTATACTTACCTGCTCTGTGCAATGGATTTGCACAGAGTAGCCCTGATCCTCCTCTTCTTGGGTCCCCCACCAGCGCTCCTGGCCCCTTTCCCCTGCTGAGTGCTCTCACAGCCACTTGCTCTGGGGGCACTCATGCACACTCGCTCCTGACCACCTATTCCCTACCGCCTGCTTGCTCCTCACTAGCTGTGATTGACAGCATTGGGAGCCAGTGAGGAGAGAGACTCAGGAGAGCTACTGCTCCTGTGCATTGTGCTGGATCAGGATTGGGCTCAGGCAGGGGCGGACTGACCATTCGAGCACTCGGGCACTGCCCGGGGTCAGTAGGGGGACCCATGAGATGCCCCTGGTACCTTTTATAGGCTTTTTTTAGAGTGTGGGCAAAGACACAGGGGCCCCATGATCCCCTATTGCCGGGGCCCCATGAGTTGGCAGTCCCCCCCTGTGCTCGGGTGAGTATTAGGGGGGCTGTGGGGGGAGCAGCACACAGAATGCTTTTTTTTGTGGGAAAAAAGGATGTAAATTTCATTTGGGTGCAGCATCGCATGACCGCGCAATTGTCAGTTAAAGTAACGCAGCGCCGTATTGCAATAAATGGCCTGGTCAGGAAGGGGGGGAAATCCTCTGGAAGTGGTTAATCTTTCTAGGGAGTATATTTATCACCTTAAAAGGCCAGCAAAGCTAGATTAAATTTATAAAACAAGGATTTTCGCTTTGTTTTTATGTTTTTTTTTAAAGTGTTGGTATATTGTCATTGCTGCTTTCTGAACATTTCCATTCATGCACTTAAATGCTTTTGATTGCGTTGGCATGTGTTATAATGTAGTAAGACAATGAAGGAAAAATGAGAGAATCATGAAAATTACAGACCTTATAGAATATGGCATTGTGGATAGACATGAGCAAAACAAAAAAATTTGTTTTGTTTCGATTCAAAATCGAACACATTTTTATGTAGTTGGATTCGGTAAATTTGTTTTCGAGATTTGTTTTGGTAATTCGTATTTGAATTCAATTCGAAAACATTTCGGTCAAATTCGAAAAGTCGTTCACATTCAAAATTGGTTCAACCGAATTTGAAATTGATTCAACAAACTTCAAAAGTCATTCGAAATCAAACATTTCAACCAATATCGAAAAAATTTGACCGAATTTAAGTTAAGCTGGCCCACACACGTGTAGCTTTTTATCCGAAAATATTAGTTTCAAGAATATTCATCTGATTTTCCAACCGCTAGTGGGGTCAAATCAATGTTTGTTTGTGACAGCAGTGTCGGAAAAATTCGAAGGGGCAGGAAGGAAAACTTTTTTTTTCTCGATCAAAAGAATTTTCGGCCAGTGTATGTGGTTCTCTGTCAGAAATTACATTTATTTTAAAATTGAATGTTAAAAGCAAAAGACAATTTTCAAATGACATTCGTCCATTCATCGAATGTGCAAAGGATTTTCGTAGGACTTTTCTTACGAATATTCTTGGCCGAAAAGCTACACGTGTATGGCCAGCAGAAAAGAAGTTGATGGGACATTAGTAGTACCGAGTTTTTTGTGCACTGGTAAATTTTAGCGTGGTTTTGTGGTGCACTGTGACAGATCTTCTTGGGCACTGTTGGAGATGTTTTTTGTGCAGGGGTACACTGTGACAAATGTTGATGGGGTGCTGGTACAGTGACAGTTTTTTGATTTTCTACTCCATTCTAATCTTTTCTATTCTATTCTTTGATTTTCTGTTGTCTTCTAAAATATTGATTCTATTCCTTTCTATTCTATTAAGTTATATTCTTTTGCATTCTATTTTATTAGTTTTTCTTTTCCTCTATTCTTTACTACTCTACTATTTTCTATTCTATTTTATTCCTTTCCTTTTCTAGAAGCTACTTCGTTGTATTCTTGTTTTCAAATTGGAGTTTAAAGCGGAGTTCCAGTGAATATAAAAAAATAAATAAACAAAAGGCAGCAGCTACAAAAACTGACACTTACCTGTCCCTCGATCCCACGGTGTCCTCCCCGCAACCCGTTTCACCGGGCGCCCTGTGTTCCCAGTGTCGGCATCTTCAGTGTGGGCACCCGGCTGTCACAGCTTGCTGCTTCACAGCTGGGTGCTCACTGCACATGCGCCAGTAGCTCTGCTCTTTGTAAATGGTCCCGTAGTCTTCTGGGACCTGTCACGTGTCCCAGAGAACTACTTGGATTTAGGGGGGGGAGGACAGCTTCCGCTTCGGTAATCGCAGCGGAAGTGGGAACGGGTACCTGTCAATTTCAGGTACCCGCTCCCCGAAGGTGCCAATCCTTAACAGGGAGCGGGGGACCAGTCCTTAAGTGAAACTTGTTTTCGAATCGAATTTTGTTTCGTTGATTCAGATGCGTTTAAACTCTTTTTTTGGTCATTCGGAATTCTGATTCATCTGAATAACAAAAAAATTTGAAATTCGATTCAGAATGAAACAAACACACGACTAATTGTGGATTATATAAAAGAAATCCAATGCTATTCTCAGTGCATAAATCATGCAAATATTCTTCTACATTCTGCTCCACAAATGATAGAAAAGTTAGGAATAATGCCCTATCGTTGGGGTCAGTGGGAGGGATAGTGCTCCGTTGTTGCTGTCAGTGGGAGGAATTACGCCACAGCTTCAGTGGATGATCATCTCTATGGTGTAAGAAAGCAGAAGCTACAAGTATTTAGTCATTTCCGGCTTTCCCATTTGCAAACAAATAGTTACTGGTTTGGGAAAAGCATCGGACCAAACCGATCTTGGTTTGGTCCAAAGCTTTTAAGGGCAGAGGAGAGATTTGGAGTCTAGCAGACCCCAGATCTCTCAATAAAGAGTATCTGTCACTGCCTATGCTATCACAAGTGATGTTGTCCATCTCTTGTGAGAAAAGAAAAGAAAGCGCTACTACCCACCCAATGCTCATCCCAGGAACTGGGCAGGTGCGTGATCCACAGTTGCGTATCTGTTCCAGAATTAAATGACATTGATCTGCACTACTGCCATTGCTCTAAAATCTTCGTTTTATTAAATCGACCACAGTAAAAACATCACAGGTACAAAGGTGTAGGCGTTTCGGCTTAACAGGCCTTAGTCAGAACCCATCTCTTGTGATAGCATGTTTAGTAATTATTTACTCCGTGTAACATCTTTTATATTTTACCAGTTAGGTATTGTATTTTTATGCATTAAAATTTACTGAAGTGTAAGTGTAAGTTTTTTCCCAAAAAAAGAAAAACTGCCCAAACACCCACAGTTTTAATTTCTAAGGCTTCCACTTTTAAAAAAAAAAATATAATGCTTCCTAGCAAAAAATCTATATTTTTTTTTTACATGTGAACAAAAATATTCAGAAAAGACTTGCTCTTCAAGTGGTTCATCTAGCTGCAGAAAGGACATTCCTAATGAGGGGCCTTAGAGTAGGGGAGAAGTTGTCTCTGCCTGTTCTGAAGATTGCCATTTCATGATTGGCTTTTGTAATACACCCTGTACCTTCAGCAAAAAGACCGAATCCCATGTTCCAATAACTGCTTACAGGCAGGCATGATCATAACACTATTCAGTGCTCCTACTCCTTGACCTCTCTGCGGCCTTTGACACAGTCGACCACCCCCTCCTCCTCAAAAAACTACACTCCCTCGGCCTCAGAGATTCTGCTCTCTCCTGGATCTCATCCTACCTGTCACAACGCTCTTTCAGCGTTACCTATAATGCTACCACCTCCCCCTCACTCCCCCTCTCTGTTGGGGTCCCTCAAGGCTCTGTCCTCGGGCCCCTTCTCTTCTCCATCTATACCTCCTCTCTTGGCCAACTCATACACTCTCACGGCTTCAACTACCACCTCTATGCCGACGACACACAAATCTATCTCTCAGCCCCCCACCTCACCCCCTTGGTCTCAGCCCGAATCACACATCTACTGAGCGACATATCAGACTGGATGTCGCTCCACTTCCTTAAATTGAACCTCTCCAAAACCGAGTTTCTTGTCTTCCCCCCAGCCCGGACACCACCCCCCATTGATTTCTCCGTCACGTCCAACAACGCTACCATCAAACCCGCCCTGCAGGCCAGAGTACTGGGTGTCATTCTGGACTCCAACCTATCCTTCCAGCCCCAAGTCCAATCTTTAACAAACTCGTGCAGACTCCACCTCCGCAACATCGCCAAAATCCGCACGTTCCTAACCCCAGAAACCACTAAACAGCTCATCCACTCCCTCATCATATCACGACTCGACTACTGCAACTCCCTCCTCACTGGCCTGCCTCGCCGCTGGCTATCCCCTCTTCAGTCCATCCTGAACACGGCTGCCAGACTCATTCACCTTTCCAACCGCTCTGTCTCCGCCACCCCCCTCTGCCAATCCCTCCACTGGCTTCCGATTGCGCAACGGATCAAATTCAAAATCCTAACGCTGACGTACAAAGCTGTCCACCATACTGCCCCGAACTACATCACTGACCTAATATCCAAGTACCGCCCAGCACGCACACTCCGCTCCTCACAAGACCTCCTTCTCTCTAGTTCCCTGGTCTCCTCCTCCCATGCCCGCCTCCAGGACTTCTCCAGGGTGTCACCCATCCTCTGGAACTCCCTGCCCCAACCCATCAGATTATCACCTACTCTCCTCTCCTTTAGGCGCACCCTGAAAACCCATCTCTTCAGGGAAGCCTACCCCACCCCCTGCTAACTTGCCTCCCTCCTCCACTCTTCCTACCACTCCATCCCCCACAGCTATCTCCTCCTGTGCCACCACCCCCTCCCTCCTAGATTGTAAGCTCGAAAGAGCAGGGCCCTTGATCCCCTCATGTTTTGCATTGTATTGGTATTGTTCTGTCACATGTTCTGTCCCCCTTTGTAATGTACAGCGCTGAGCGAACTATTGGCGCTTTATAAATACTGTATAATAATAATAATAATAATAATAATAACATATGTAGTAAGGAACCCATATGGCCACCTCCCCTCCAACGTAAGTTATTGCCAGGCATGGAAAATGTAATTATTGTATTGTATTGATGGTTATATACCATCTAAGATGTAATGAGAGAAAATGCCTGCACCTTGTATATTTCCTAAGTGAATATTAAATTACAAACCCCTTAGCAGCTACCAAAAAGGTATACCCCAATACAACAACTCAAATGTAAATAGATAAAATGCAAATTAAAAAAATATATATTTTATTGACCCATGTAAGATGTATTATCTGGGATAATCCCCAGTAGGTATTGCATTTAGAATATATATAGTTATGTTTGATAGCTTGTGAAGATGACACAGTAAATAGTAAAATGCACAATAAATGGTGATAAAACTGCAACAAAATAATGTGCTCAAAGCCCACCAAAGTCTGTGACATAACCAGTGCTCTGGGTACAAAAACCACAATAAGCTGAACACAGGATGGGTGACACCAATCCTCCAAAGGTGTACTCTGACCTTGTAGTTTGATCTTCAATACAAAGATCAGACCCGCATGAAGGACACAGAATCTCCAATTCTGCCAGATGGATTCAATTAGCACACAGCACAGCAGTCATGATTTCACTGCTTTTCATAGTCACTGGTTCACATAGGCTCCTAACCTCAAGCTCAACAAAAGAGAAGAACCTCCATAGTGCTCACTGATTATTTTCCTTTATTAAAGGAGAAGTAGGTCCAAAGCTCTTTTGGCTATACTTCTTTTGTGGGTCACAGGAGGGCACTTAGTTCTGCACTATTTTGACCCATATTCAGCTGACCGCGGGCTAAAGTCCACTATTGGCTGACGTCACTCCATACTCTGGAGGGATCCCAAGGATGCTTGACCGATAACTAGCTCTGCCTCTCAGTACACGACTGAGAGCCTGAGCTAGTCGTTTCCGCCCCCTGTTGACAGTTACCAGCTCTCTGCTTACTGAAGACTGAGAACTGAGCGACCAGCAGTCTTTGATCATCCAGTTCTCAGTCTCAGAGGTGGCGGGGGAAGATGCTGCATCCACCTAGCTGAGCATGCTTATATGTTTGTTTGAGTGTATTTGTTGTTGTTTTTTTTTTTAAGTCCCACACTTTTTAAACCACTTGCCCTCTAGAGGATTTACCCCCCTTCCCTTAATGATCAGGCCTCTTTTTGCTACTCGGTGCTGCACTAGTTCAACTGATAATTGCGTGGTCATGCAATGCTGTACGCAAACGAAATTTACGTCCTTTTTTCACACAAATAGAGCTTTCTTTCGGTGGAATGTGATCACCTGTGCGCAGGTGTTCAAAATAATAGCAGTCAGACATCACTAACCTAATCAATCACTGTTTTTGGTAGAAATTATATTTCTACAAGGCAAATAATTTACTAGCAGGTGTAGTAGAGTAATAAAAAATCCAACAGACCCAACAGTCATGACATGCATGCTGCTGATTCTGTGTAATTGAATCGCTAATTGAAAGGGGCATGTTCAAAATAATAGCAGTGTGGAGTTCTATTAGTGAGGTCATTCATTCTTTGAAAAACAGGTGGCAATTATTGCCCTTATTTAAGGAAGGAAGGCAGCAAATGTACATGCTGGTTACAGTGTATTTCTCTCTGAAATTCTGAGGAAAATGGGTCGTTCCAGACATTGTTCACAAGAACAGCGTACCTTGATTAAAAAGTTGATTGGAGAGGGGAAAACATATAAAGAAGTGCATAAAATGATAGGTTGCTCAGCTAAAATGATCGCCAATGCTTTAAAATGGCAACCAAAACCTGAAAGATGCGGAAGAAAGCGAAAAACTACCATTCGAATGGATAGAAGAATAGCCAAAATGGCAAGGACTCAGCCAACAATCAGCTCCAGGAAGATCAAAGAAGGTCTAAAGTTACCTGTGAGTACTGTTAGAATTAGAAGACGCCTATGTGAAGCCAAGCTATCTGCAAGAAGCCCCCGCAAAGTCCCACTGTTGAAAAAAAGACATGTGCTGAAAAGGATACAATTTGCCAAAGAGCATATTGACTGGCCTAAAGAGAAATGGCGCAACATTATGTGGACTAATGAAAGTAAGATTGTTCTTTTTGGGTCTAGTGGCCGGAGACAGTTTGTCAGATGACCCCCAAACACTGATTTCAAGCCACAGTACACTGTGAAGACAGTGAAGCATGGTTGCGCAAGCATCATGATATGGGGATGTTTCTCATACTACGGTGTTGGGCCTATTTATCGCATACCAGGGATCATGGATCACTTTGAATACATCAGAATACTTGCAGAGGTCATGCGGCCTTATGCTGAAGAGGAAATGCCCTTGAAATGGGTGTTCCAACAAGACAACAACCCCAAACACACCAGTAAACGTGCAACATCTTGGTTCCAAATCAACAAGATTGACGTTATGGAGTGGCCAGCCCAATCCCCAGATCTTAATCCAATAGAAAACTTGTGTGGTGACATCAAAAATGCAGTTTCTGAGACAAAACCAAGAAATAGAGAAGAACTGTGAAATGTAGTCCAATCATCCTAGGCTGGAATACCTGTTCACAGGTGCCAGAAGTTGGTTGACTCCATGCAACACAGATGTACAGCAGTTCTCAGAAACAGTGCTTATACAACTAAATATTAATTAAGTGATTCAAAGGAAAGCAAAATCTTCAAAAAAAATAGCAGTGTTTGTATTCTTCTTTACAAACTCAAACATTCACTATATAAACTGAAAACTGTTTGAAAAGTCTAATATTCACTTTTCTTCAATTTTTTTAGAGGAACAACACAAATTTGATATATTTCTCTTCATGTTTTGATTTGGAATAGAATGTGTAGTGTTCCCAATGCATTTGTGTGTATGGAAATAAAAGATATTAGAAGGATTTTGAGCTTTATTCACTTTTTTCAACACACTGCTATTATTTTGAACACAACTGTATATTTATTGCTTTGTGTGAAAGTTATAGCATCTACAAACTATGGTATAGATAAAGGAATTTACACCGCTTTTACTTTCTGACTGCTTATCACATTTCTTGAGGTGCTATAATACCAGGATAGTACAAACACCCCCAAATGACCCCTTTTCGGAAAGTAGACACCCTAAGCTATCTGCTGAGAGGCATATTGAGTCCATGGAAGATGTATTTTTTTTTCCACAAGTTTCTGGAAAATGACAAAAACTTTTTTTTTTTTTTTTTTTACACAAAGTGGTCATTTAAATGATATACAGGTGAAACTCGAAAAATTAGAATATCGTGCAAAAGTTCATTTATTTCAGTAATGCAACTTAAAAGGTGAAACTAATATATGAGATAGACTCATTGATTCAAGATAGTTGAAGCCGTGATTTGTCATAATTGTGATGATTATGGCTTACAGCTCATGAAAACCCCAAATCCACAATCTCAGAAAATTAGAATATTGTGAAAAGGTGCAATATTCTAGGCTCAAAGTGTCCCACTCTAATCAGCTAATTAAGCCATAACACCTGCAAAGGGTTCCTGAGTCTTTAAATGGTCTCTCAGTTTGGTCCAGTAGGAATCACAATCATGGGAAAGACTGCTGACTTGACAGTTGTGCAGAAAACCATCAGTGACACCCTCCATAAGGAGGGAAAGCCTCAAAAGGTAATTGCAAAAGAAGTTGGATGTTCCCAAAGTGCTGTATCAAAGCACATTAATAGAAAGTTATGTGGAAGGGAAAAGTGTGGAAGAAAAAAGGTGCACAAGCAGCAGGGATGACCACAGCCTGGAGAGGAGTGTCAGGAAAAGGCCATTCAAAAGTGTTGGGGACTTTCACAAGGAGTGGACTGAGGCTGGAGTCAGTGCATCAAGAGCCACCACACACAGACGGATCCTGGACATGGGCTTCAAATGTCGTATTCCTCCTGTCAAGCTGCTCCTGAACAACAAACAACGCCAGAAGCGTCTTACCTGGGCTAAAGAAAAACAGACCTGGTCTGTTGCTCAGTGGTCCAAAGTCCTGATGAGAGCAACTTTTGCATCTCATTTGGAAACCAAGAACCCAGAGTATGGAGGAAGAATGGAGAGGCACACACTGCAAGATGCTTGAAGTCCAGTGTGAAGTTTCCACAGTCTGTGTTGATTTGAGGAGCCATGTCATCTGCTGGTGTTGGTCCACTGTGCTTCATTAAGTCCAGGATCAACGCAGCCGTCTACCAAGAGATTTTGGAGCACTTCATGTTTCCTTCCACAGACGAGCTTTATGGGGATGCTGACTTCATTTTCCAGCAGGACTTGGCACCTGCCCACACTGCCAAAAGCACCAAAACCCGTGGGATTACTGTGCTTGATTGGCCAGCAAACTCGCCTGACCTGAACCCCATAGAGAATCTATAGGGCATTGCCAAGAGAAAGATGAGAGACATGAGACCGAACAATGCAGAAGAGCTGAAGGCCGCTATTGAAGCATCCTGGTCTTCCATAACACCTCAGCATTACCACAGGCTGATAGCTTCCATGCCACGCCGCATTGAGGCAGTAATTGCTGCAAAAGGGGCCCAAACCAAGTACTGAGTACATATGCATGCTTCTACTTTTCAGAGGTCTGATATTGTTCTATGTCCAATCCTTGTTTTATTGATTGCATGTAATATTCTAATTTTCTGAGATTGTGGATTTGGGGTTTTTATGAGCTGTAAGCCATAATCATCACAATTATAACAAATCATGGCTTGAACTATCTTGCAACTATCTTTGCATGTAATGAGTCTATCTCATTTATTAGGTTCACCTTTTAAGTTGCATTACTGAAATAAATGAACTTTTGCACGATATTCTAATTTTTCGAGTTTCACCTGTATTTCTCACACACACCCATGGGTATATGTGGAATTACACCCTAAAATACATTCTGCTACTTCTTCCGAGTATGGGGTTACCACGTGTGTGAGACTTTTTGGGAGCCTAGCCACATACAAGAGCCTGAAATCCAATGACCACTTTGAAAGCCTGAAGGTGCGTAACTTCCTCATTTCACTTCCTCACTACCTATCACAGTTTCGAAGTGCCCGGATAGCACCAACCCCCCCCCCCCTCCCCAAATGACCCCTTTTTGGAAAGTAGACACCCCAAGGAATTTAAAAAGAGGCATGGTGAGCAGGGGCGGACTGACCATTTGGAAAGTCGGGCACTGCCCGAGGGCCCGGGGTCAGTAGGGGGCCCCATGAGATGCCCCTAGTACTTTTTTCATAGGCTTTTTTGAGTTTGGGCAAGGACACAGGGGCCCCATGATCCCCTATTGCCCGGGGGCCCCATGAGTTGTCAGTCCGCCCCTGATGGTGAGTGTTTTGCAGATCTCATTTTTTTTTCACAAGGTTTTGAAAAAGAAAAACGAAAAGAAAAAATGTTTTTTTTTTCTTCATTTTCCAAAAACTTCTGGCAACAAACGAGATCTGCAAAATACTCACCATGCTTCTTATCAAATTCCTTGGGGTGTCTACTTTCCAAAAAGTGGTCATTTGGGGGGTTTGGTGCTATCCTGGCATTTCAGGGCCTCCGAAACTGTGATAGGTAGTCAGGAAGTGTAATGAGGAAATAAAGCCCTTTAAAAGCCTGATGGTGCTTATTGGATTTTGGAGTCCTGTACTTGGCTAGACTGCCAAAACGTCTCTCACATGTGGTACCCCCAAACCCGGGAGAAGTAGCAGAATATATTTTGGGGAGTAATTCCACATATACCCATGGCATGTGTGAGCAATAAATCATTTAAGTGACAATTTTGTAAAAAATTCCAAAAACTTTTCCAAAAACTTGTGGTAAAAAAATAAATTCTTCTGTTGATTCAACATGCCTCTCATCAAATAGTTTGGGGTGTCTACTTTCCAAAAAGGGGTCGTTTTGGGGGGTGGGGGCATTTTATGGCCCAGCATTAGAAGTTTATGCCACACATAATTTACTCTTCTAACCACCTGAAGACCAAGCCTTTTCTGACACTTCTTGTTCACATGAAAAAAAATCTGTATTTTTTTGCAAGAAAATTAATTTAAACCCCAAACATTATATATTTTTTTAAAGCAAACACCCTAGTGAATAAAATAGTGGGTGCTGCAATTTTTTATGTCACATAGTACTCACGCAGCGATTTTTCAAATGCAATTTGTAGAAAAAAAATACACTTTTTTTTTTACTTTTAATGCAGAAAAACACAATATATTGGCCAATTACTTGGTAAAATATAAAAGATGATGGTATGCCAAGTAAATAGATGCCAAACATGACATGCTTTGAAACTGCGCATGCCCTGTGCAATGGCAACAAACTGCATACGTTTTTAATATCCATAGGCAACGATTTACAAGCTACCATTTTTTACAGAGGAGATCTAGTGTTAGAATTACTGCCCTTGATCTGACTTTCGTGGCGATACCTCACATGCATGGTGCAACTGCTGTTTCCATACTGGCACAGGGTCAAAGCTCACGAACGCAGGTACACACGTGCATGGAGGGGGGGGGGGGGGCGAGGGTACTTTTTTTTTTTTTATTTGTTATTTTGATTTTTTTAATTAATTATTTTTAACACTGCCCGTTTAATTTTTTTTATCACTTTTACTACTATCACAGGGAATGCAAATACCCCCTATAACTTCATGGACATTGTCATATATTCTTTTTTGAGAAATCTGGGTTCTATCAGACTCTAGATATCGACTCTGCCCTTACATTATCTAATCAAACCAAGATCAGTGTGATCAGATGCTTTCCCAATTTACAAATGGCGCTGTTTATATCTTGCAAAACTGAAGTGATGAAATGCTCGTAGCTTCTGATTTCTTAGGCTATAGAGATGATTGGCACCATTCTGGTCTCCAATCAGCTCTATGGTCAGCTGGCAGAAACACCGGCTGCATTCTCAGGCTCCCCCGATGGCACAGGACTGCCCGAGAAGGCCGTGGAAGGCAGCAGGGGAGGGGGGGGGGAGCATTGTCTCCCACTGCTTGTAAAAGCAATCCTGCAGCTAATTAGCCACTAGGATTGCTTCTACATGAAAGCCGATTGCCAGCTGAAAAAAATGATACCAGGATGATGCCTGCAGCTGTAGGCATCATCCTGGTATAACCATTCAAAGTCCAGCGATGTACCAGTACGTCGCTGGTCCTTATTGGGTATATATGCTATGTTCTTTTTTTTTTTTTTTGTATGCAGCCTGTGGGCTGAATGAAAAAAAGAGAAGAAATCTCTGCCAAAAAAAAAAGTGTGGTATGCCCACCATTAAAATATACCGCCCTGCATCCACCCACTTCTAATGGTGGGCACACATTAGGTCCCATGCGCCAGTTCCAAGATTGTACAAATGTCTAAATAGTGTCACGCTTGAATAAAAATTGTCCACGTATAAGTGGTATCCCCTATGTAAAAAGGATGACATCAAGTCCCAAACTATCTTGCCACTACTCCCCATGTAGTCTGGGCATCCGTGGAACTCCACGTGACTTTTCCCTCGTAAATCCGAAATTTATAAGTATAGCCTGTTGTCCTCTCACAGGTCTTCTACATCTTGATCCCATATCTGGCACGCTTGCTGGGGAGAAATTGTTTGAATGCAAGGCGGCCAGAAAAATTAATGAGGGACTCATCGACGCAGATTTTTTGCTAGGGAGTATAGACATCTGCAAATTTTTGGTTAAGGTGATTTGCGTGGGGCTGCATTTTGTGTACCCGTTCAAATTCAGGGTCACCCCGAGGACGACAGAGTGTATTATCATTGAAATGCATAAAACACATTATATTCTCATATCTATGCCTGGCCATGGCAGCAGAGAACACGGGCATATGATGAATCTGGTCTGTGGACCAATACAACTGCAATTCATTTTTTTTTGTAATGCCCATGTTGAGGGTTAGGCCCCCAAAAAATATAAATTCGGAAACCGTAAAGAGTTTCCATGCGAATGGTCTGGCAAGGTTTGAATTTGGGTTGGCGGTGATAAATTGTTGTACATAAAAAAAAGCTTTGATCCACAATCAATACATACAGATCTTCGGTGAAAAACCGCTCCAAAAAATCAAGGGGAGGAGTTAAAATTGCTATTTCCACCTGAATTCAGGGTTGGGAAGTGAATGGGGGAAGTACGGGTGCTGCAGAATTTGTGGGCTGCCAATCGGGATTTGCAAGCACATCCGGAAAGATATTAGGGGTTCTACAGGCCTGTGTGCGAATTCTTGGTGGTTGCGGGACAATACTTGTGCTCGCCACCGCACCAGCTTGTACTGGGCTTATGGGACTCGCCACGTCGCCAAGTCATATTGCAGTGCTGGTATTATTATTCTGGACAATCCTTATTATTATTTTTATTTATTTAGCACTCTTTAATAATATTGTATTTTTTATATTTTTTTTGTTTTCTTGTATTTTAGTTCATAGCTATATCATAATTGTTTTAGACAATCATACATTTCCCAAAAAAGCGCGGCACCATTTACTACACCATATTATTATTATACAGGATTTATATGGCGCCAACAATTTGCTCAGCGCTTTACAATATAACGGGAGACAATAAAGAACAGTCCAGTTCAATAGAAGAGTAACCCTCTTGTATTGGGCCTGATCCTGGGAGCTTACAATATAAGAGGTATGTGAAAGACCAGGATGTACTAGACCGCTGGTGCTAGCCAGTTCACCAAAGGTAGCGTTGGCACTAGTACTGGCACTCTGCTGCACATGAGAGTCGTCAAAATTTACCAGCAAGTGCTAACAGATCAGGCCTGATTCTGCGAACATTGCGGTTTTGTGTACAATGTATCAAGTGACAGTGACCTACTGACACTGCACTTGCTGGGGGAGAAGGGGTGGGTAAGCGTAGGGGCTAAAGGCAGGTGCTGGGGCTGATCCCGCTAACACTGCGTTTTTGGGGACACTATACTAATGTGAACGCTGGTATAGTGCTGATCCGTTCCGACACTATACTAGCAATGGAGGTTTATTGTGTATGAGCGTCTTCCTGGCAATCAAGGGTTTAAATGTGATTACTGGTGTACTGACGGGCAATCTGACGCCATTTGCGAGGGGCATGAAAACCATGGGAACGCGAATCACGTATATATATATATGTGCTTTTGCGCACCTGTAGCAGTATTTCTGCTTTAGGGCGTTCAGGAAGCGGTTACAGAAGCGGTTTGTGTTACGGCACTGCTTTACTTCAACTGACAATTGCGTGGTCATGTAACGCTGCACCAAAATGAAATTTACGTTCTTTTTTCCCCACGAATTGGGCTTTCCTTTGGTAGTATTTGATCGCCTGTACGTTTTTTTATTTTTTGCGCTACAAAAAAAAAAAGACCGACAATTTTGAGAAAAAAAACCAATATTTTTGACATTTTGCTATAAAACATGTACAGTAAAAAAAAATGTAAAAATCAACTTTCGTCATAATTTTCATCCAAAAAGTATTCTGTGACATGTCTTTGCTAAACAAAAAAAAATCCCAATACGTGTAAATTATGGCGTTTACAAATAGCAGTATAGATACTGGATTTTTTTAATACTAATAATAGTGTCGATCAGCAACTTATGGCGGGACATTCTGACACTGGGGGGGGAACTGACTTGGGGTCACTGACATCCCCAGTGACACCAATACAGTGATCCGAACTCCGGCGAGTAATCACCGGCCGGGACCAGGTGACTGACACCGGCAGCTGCGATCGATGCCGCGGGTAGGGCGATGGCGCGCTCCCCTACCCCTGAATGCAGGATCATGTTTATATACGTGATCCTGCGCACAGGGGCCGCCTTGTAGCAGTATATGTACTGTGGGCGGTCCCCTAGGGGTTAACCTCAAGCTCGGAAGAAGAACTTCCATAGTGCTCAATGATTATTTTCCTTTATTAAATAAAAATATTGCATTCACGTTGTAAATTGAAAAAGAGATGTGCCTGCAGTAAACAGAGAACCAATGCCACAATTATGTAAGAATCACCCCTCGGGGATGGCTGACTTAGGCAGCACTCATTGTCTCCAGCTCGCTTTCCCAGACCACTAAGCTCCACGAAAACCTTTGCAATGTCATACACCTAACGTGGGACTCGAACCCACGACCCTGAGATTGAGTCTCATGCTCTACTGACTGAGCTAGTTAGGTCACAGGGGGGAGCTTATTGGTCCAGGAGAGGGAATATCCAGGTAATATCTGGATTGGTAATTGGATTTGGAGCAGACAAAGCAGATTTATACCTTTAATACAGTATACCTAAAGTGTTTGTTCCTGGAGTTCAGCTTTAACATAACACTGTTACCATCTGAGTATATGTAAACTTTAATAGATGGTGTGAATTCTTTTATGAATGGTCCTTTTAAAGACCAAGCCTAATGAATTAAAGGATAAGTTCTTCTTCCAGGACATGTTACATGTTCCACTTGTTTTTAAGGTGGAACATGTAACATGTGCCTACTCCTGCAGCTCTCCCCCCGATCCCTCTCTCCCTGTGACAGCGATCCGGGGATCTTCTCCCCGTACCTACTGTGATGAAAAAGAGCATGGCCCTGCGGGGCTCCGCCCATACGGTCAAGTCATCAATCTACACATCAGTGTCCATCCTCAAAGAGCTTGCAATCTAATGTCCCTAACTCACATAGATACATATACTAGGGCCAATTAACCTACCGGCATGTATTTGGAGTGTGGGAGGAAACCGGAGTACCCGGAGGAAACCCACGCAGGCACAGGGAGAACATGCAAACTCCAGGCAGCTAGTGCCGTGGTTGGGTTTCAAACCGACGACCCTAGTGCTAGGCGAAAGTGCTAACCACGTAGCCACTGTGCTGCCCAATCTCTATCATTAATTCTATCTGACAGATTGTAGAACTCCGGGAAGTCAGCTGTGGCTGTAGTTCCGGGAGCCTGATGCTGGACCTTCTAACTACAAAGTGGATGAATTCCTGGAATTCAGCTTTAATGTTGAAGAAAAGCCTAACTCTAACTTTTCTCACAAATATCCCCTCCCCCTCCTCCTACCTATCCTGCCTAACACGTATATATATAAAAAAAAAAAAAAGATCTGTGTACTTATCTATTTTCAATCTGGCCATGTGATCCCACAACTTTGACTCCCCTGTGTAATGGCTGATCCCTCAGTAATGGATGTGAATTCCAGGAGGCATGGCCCAGCCATTTTCGGTCCTGCCTTCTCTCCTGCAGCAGGCAGTCACTGAGACAGGGGAGCTGGAGCTGCAGGATCACGTGACTGGAGTGGATTTAAAATAGGTAAGTACACACATCTTTGTTTTACAGGATAGGTGGGAGAAGGGGGGAGAGTCAGTCTGGGATGTCAGTGGTTGGGGGTAGGTGAGTGTCAGTTTGGAGTGTCAGTGCTGGGGGTAGGCAGGTGTCAGTTTGGGATGTCACTGGATAGGTGGGTGTCAGTGGTTGGGGTAGGTGGGAGTCAGATGTTGGGGTAGGTGTCGGTGGTTGGGGGTAGATGGGTGTCAGTCTGGAGTGTCAGTTGTTGGGGGTAGGTGGGTGTCTTGATGTGGTGTCAGTGGGTGGGGGTAGATGGGTGTCAGTCTGGGGTGTCAGTTGTTGGGGGTAGGTGAGTGTCAAACAGGGGTGTACATGGTTGGGGGTAGATGTGTGTCAGTCTTGGGTCTCAGTAGTTCGGGGTAGGTGGGTGTCAGTCTGGGGTGTCAGTGGTTGGGGTGGGTGGGTTTCAGTTTGGATGTCAGTGGTTGGGGGTAGGTGGGTGTTAGTCTGGGGTGTCAGTGCTTGGGGGTAGGTGGGTTTCAATTTGAGCAGTCAGTGGTTGGGGGAGGGGGGTAGGTGGGTATCAGTGGTTTGGGGTGATGGGTGTCAGTGATTGGGAGTAGGTGGGTGTCAATCTGGGGTGTCAGTGGTTGGGGGTAGGTGGGTGTCAGTCTGGGATGTAAGTTGTTGTTACTAGGTGGGTGTCTTTCTGTGGTGTCAGTGGGTGGGGGTAGGTGGGTGTCAGTCTGGGGTGTCAGTTGTTGGGGGTAGATGGGTGTTAGTCTGGGGTATGAGTGGTTGGGGGATAGGTGGGTGTCAGTTTGGAGTGTCAGTGGTTGTGGGTAGTTGGGTTTCAATTTGATATGTCAGGTAGATAGGTTGGGGGTGATGGGTGTGAGTCTGGGGTATCAGTGGTTGGGGGTAGGTAGGTGTCAGTCTGGGGTGTCAATGGTTGGGGATAGGTGGGTGTCAGTCTGGGGTATCAGTGGTTGGGGGTGATGGGTGTCAGTCTGGGGTATCAGTGGTTGGGGGTAGGTGTCAGTGGTTGGGTGTAGATGGTTTTCAGTCTGGGGTATCAGTGGTTGGGGATAGGTAGGTATCAGTCTGGGGTGTCAGTGGTTGGGGGTGATGGGTGTAAGTCTGGGGTATCAGTGGTTGGGGGTAGGTAGGTTTCAGTCTGGGGTGTCAGTGGTTGGGGGTGTCAGTCTGGGGTATCAGTGGTTGGGGGTAGGTAGGTGTCAGTGGTCGGGTATAGGTGAGAGGCAGTGGCTGGAAACAACACAAAATACTGCCTCTTTTCTAACACATTAACAGATTATGTCACGTGAGAGAAAAAAAAACAGCCCCCCTGCCCCTGGTTGCCCCAACTATCTGTCCTTCGTATCAGAGGGGTCTTATCTTCCTCCCCTTCATCACAGTTGTGACTGCGCACACAGACCAGATAGCAGGGTGGGATTTACACTAGAATATTAATAATAAAAATCATCGTCATCATCACCTGCGTTTATATGCAATCAGAGGCGCCCTCCCATCGCACATAGAGGCATTGTGAAGAGTGTAAATCCCAGGCAGGAGGAGGAGAGCGCGAGCGACACCAGTTACTTAGTGAACGCTCCTTTGTATAGTGTTTATTGCTCTTTGTCCTGGGGTGGTAGGTTGGTGTCAGTGGTTGGGGGTGATGGGTGTCAGTCTGGGGTATCAGTGGTGGGGGGTAGGTGTCAGTGGTTGGGAGTATTTGGGTGTCAGTCTGGGGTATCAGTGGTTGGGGGTGATGGGTGTCAGTCTTGGGTATCAGTGGTTGGGGGTGATGGGTGTCAGTCTGGGGTATCAGTGGTTTGGGGTAGGTAGGTGTCAGTGGTTGGGGGTGATGGGTGTCAGTCTTGGGTATCAGTGGTCTGGGGTAGGTAGGTGTCAGTCTGGGGTGTCAGTGGTTGGGGGTGATGGGTGTCAGTCTGGGGTATCAGTGGTTTGGGGTAGGTAGATGTCAGTCTGGGTTGTCAGTGGTTGGGGGTGATGGGTGTCAGTCTTGGGTATCAGTGGTCTGGGGTAGGTAGGTATCAGTCTGGGGTGTCAGTGGTTAGGGGTGATGGGTGTCAGTCTTGGGTATCAGTGGTTGGGGGTAGGTAGGTATCAGTCTGCGGTGTCAGTGGTTTGGGGTAGGTAGGTGTCAGTGGTCGGGTATAGGTGAGAGGCGGTGGCTGGAAACAACACAAAATACTGCCTCTTTTCTGACACATTGACACAGATTATGTCACGTGAGAGAAGAAAAAACAGCCCCCCTGCCTCAGGTTGCCCCAACTATCTGTCCTTCGTAACAGAGGGGTCCTATCTTCCTCCCCTTCATCACAGTTGTGACTGCGCACACAGACCAGATAGCAGGGTGGGATTTACACTAGAATATTAATAATAAAAATCATCGTCATCATCACCTGCGTTTATATGCAATCAGAGGCGCCCTCCCATCGCACATAGAGGCATTGTGAAGAGTGTAAATCCCAGGCAGGAGGAGGAGAGCGCGAGCGACACCAGTTACTTAGTGAACGCTGCCTTGCATTGTGTGCCTTGCTCTTTCTCCTGGGGTGGTAGGTTTGTGTCAGTGTTTGGGGGTGATGGGTGTCAGTCTGGGGTATCAATGGTGGGTGGTAGGTGGGAGTAAGACGTTGGGGGTAGGTGTCAGTGGTTGGGAGTATTTGGGTGTCAGTCTGGATTATCAGTGGTTGGGGGTGATGGGTGTCAGTCTGGGGTATCAGTGGTTTGGGGTAGGTAGGTGTCAGTCTGGGGTATCAGTGGTTTGGGGTAGGTAGGTGTCAGTCTGGGGTGTCAGTGGTTGGGGGTGATGGGTGTCAGTCTTGGGTATCAGTGGTCTGGGGTAGGTAGGTGTCATTCTGGGGTATCAGTGGTGGGGGGTAGGTGTCAGTGGTTGGGAGTATTTGGGTGTCAGTCTGGGGTATCAGTGGTTGGGGGTGATGGGTGTCAGTCTTGGGTATCAGTGGTTGGGGGTAGGTAGGTGTCAGTCTGGGGTGTCAGTGGTTGGGGGTGATGGGTGTCAGTCTGGGGTATCAGTGGTTTGGGGTAGGTAGGTGTCAGTCTGGGGTGTCAGTGGTTGGGGGTGATGGGTGTCAGTCTTGGGTATCAGTGGTCTGGGGTAGGTAGGTGTCAGTCTGGGGTGTCAGTGGTTGGGGGTGATGGGTGTCAGTCTGGGGTATCAGTGGTTTGGGGTAGGTTGGTGTCAGTCTGGGTTGTCAGTGGTTGGGGGTGATGGGTGTCAGTCTTGGGTATCAGTGGTCTGAGGTAGGTAGGTATCAGTCTGGGGTGTCAGTGGTTGGGGGTGATGGGTGTCAGTCTTGGGTATCAGTGGTTGGGGGTAGGTAGGTATCAGTCTGCGGTGTCAGTGGTTTGGGGTAGGTAGGTGTCAGTGGTCGGGTATAGGTGAGAGGCGGTGGCTGGAAACAACACAAAATACTGCCTCTTTTCTGACACATTGACACAGATTATGTCACGTGAGAGAAGAAAAACCAGCCCCCCTGCCCCTGGTTGCCCCAACTATCTGTCCTTCGTATCAGAGGGGACTTATCTTCGTCCCGTTCATCACAGTTGTGACTGCGCACACAGACCAGATAGCAGGGTGGGCTTTACACTAGAATATTAATAATAAAAATCATCGTCATCATCACCTGCGTTTATATGCAATCAGAGGCGCCCTCCCATCGCACATAGAGGCATTGTGAAGAGTGTAAATCCCAGGCAGGAGGAGGAGAGCGCGAGCGACACCAGTTACTTAGTGAACGCTGCCTTGCATTGTGTGCCTTGCTCTTTGTCCTGGGGTGGTAGGTTTGTGTCAGTGTTTGGGGGTGATGGGTGTCAGTCTGGGGTATCAATGGTGGGTGGTAGGTGGGAGTAAGACGTTGGGGGTAGGTGTCAGTGGTTGGGAGTATTTGGGTGTCAGTCTGGATTATCAGTGGTTGGGGATGATGGGTGTCAGTCTGGGGTATCAGTGGTTTGGGGTAGGTAGGTGTCAGTCTGGGGTATCAGTGGTTTGGGGTAGGTAGGTGTCAGTCTGGGGTGTCAGTGGTTGGGGGTGATGGGTGTCATTCTTGGGTATCAGTGGTCTGGGGTAGGTAGGTGTCATTCTGGGGTGTCAGTGGTTGGGGGTAGGTATCAGTCTGGGGTGTCAGTGGTTGGGGGTGATGGGTGTCAGTCTGGGGTATCAGTGGTTGGGGGTAGGTAGGTGTCAGTCTGGGGTGTCAGTGGTTGGGGATAGGTGGGTGTAAGTCTGGGATATCAGTGGTTGGGGGTAGGTTGGTAGGTATCAATCTGGGGTGTCAGTGGTTGGGGGTGATGGGTGTCAGTCTGGGGTATCAGTGGTTGGGGGTAGGTGTCAGTGGTTGTGAGTATTTGGGTGTCAGGTTGGGGTATCAGTGGTTGGGGGTAGGTAGGTGTCAGTCTGGGGTATCAGTGGTTGGGGGTGATGGGTGTCAGTATGGGGTATCAGTGGTTGGGGGTAGGTGGGAGTCAGATGTTGGGTGTAGGTGTCAGTGGTTGGGAGTATTTGGGTTTCAGGGGGGGAGTCAGTGGTTGGGGGTAGGTTGGTGTCAGTTTGGAGTGTCAGTGGTTGGGTGTAATTGGGTTTCAGTCTGGGGTGTCAGTGGTTGGGGGTAGGTGAGAGTCAGACGTTGGGGGTAGGTGTCAGTGGTTGGGGGTGATGGGTGCCAGTCTGGGGTATCAGTGGTTGGGGGTAGGTAGGTGTCAGTCTGGGGTATCAGTGGTTGGGGGTAGGTAGGTGTCAGTGGTCGGGTATAGGTGAGAGGCGATGGCTGGAGGCAACACACAATACTGCCTCTTTTCTGACACATTGACACAGATTATGTCACGTGAGAGAAAAAAAACCAGCCCTCTCTGCCCCTGGTTGCCCCAACTATCTGTCCTTCGTATCAGAGGGGACTTATCTTCGTCCCGTTCATCACGGTTGTGACTGCGCACACAGACCAGGTAGCAGGGTGGGATTTACACTAGAATATTAATAATAAAAATCATCGTCATCATCACCTGCGTTTATATGCAATCAGAGGCGCCCTCCCATCGCACATAGAGGCATTGTGAAGAGTGTAAATCCCAGGCAGGAGGAGGAGAGCGCGAGCGACACCAGTTACTTAGTGAACGCTCCTTTGTATAGTGTTTATTGCTCTTTGTCCTGGGGTGGTAGGTTGGTGCCAGTGGTTGGGGGTGATGGGTGTCTGTCTGGGGTATCAGTGGTTGGGAGTATTTGGGTGTCAGTCTGGGGTATCAGTGGTTGGGGGTAGGTGAGAGTCAGATGTTGGGCGTAGGTGTCAGTGGTTGGGAGTATTTGAGTGTCAGTCTGGGTTATCAGTGGTTGGGGGTGATGGGTGTCAGTCTGGGGTATCAGTGGTTTGGGGTAGGTGAGAGTCAGATGATGGGGGTAGGTGTCAGTGGTTGGGAGTATTTGGGTGTCAGGCTGGGGTATCAGTGGTTGGGGGTAGGTAGGTGTCAGTCTGGGGTGTCAGTGGTTGGGGGTGATGGGTGTCAGTATGGGGTATCAGTGGTTGGGGGTAGGTGGGAGTCAGATGTTGGGTGTAGGTGTCAGTGGTTGGGAGTATTTGGGTTTCAGGGGGGGAGTCAGTGGTTGGGGGTAGGTTGGTGTCAGTTTGGAGTGTCAGTGGTTGGGTGTAGATGGGTTTCAGTCTGGGGTGTCAGTGGTTAGGGGTAGGTGAGAGTCAGACGTTGGGGGTAGGTGTCAGTGGTTGGGGGTGATGGGTGTCAGTCTTGGGTTTCAGTGGTTGGGGGTAGGTAGGTGTCAGTCTGGGGTGTCAGTGGTTGGGGGTGATGGGTGTCAGCCTGGGGTATCAGTGGTCAGGGGTAGGTGAGAGTCAGATGTTGGGGGAAGGTGTCAGTGGTTGGGAGTATTTGAGTGTCAGTCTGGGGTATCAGTGGTTGGGGGTAGGTAGGTGTCAGTCTGGGGTGTCAGTGGTTGGGGGTGATGGGTGTCAGTCTGGGGTGTCAGTGGTTGGGGGTGATGGGTGTCAGTCTGGGGTATCAGTGGTTGGGGGTAGGTAGGTGTCAGTGGTCGGGTATAGGTGAGAGGCGGTGGCTGGAGGCAACACACAATACTGCCTCTTTTCTGACACATTGACACAGATTATGTCACATGAGAGAAAAAAAACCAGCCCTCTCTGCCCCTGGTTGCCCCAACTATCTGTCCTTCGTATCAGAGGGGACTTATCTTCATCCCGTTCATCACGGTTGTGACTGCGCACACAGACCAGACAGCTGAGTGGGATTTACACTAGAATATTGATAATAAAAATCATCGTCATCATCACCTGCGTTTATATGCAATCAGAGGCGCCCTCCCATCGCACATAGAGGCATTGTGAAGAGTGTAAATCCCAGGCAGGAGGAGGAGAGCGCGAGCGACACCAGTTACTTAGTGAACGCTCCTTTGTATAGTGTTTATTGCTCTTTGTCCTGGGGTGGTAGGTTGGTGTCAGTGGTTGGGGGTGATGGGTGTCAGTATGGGGTATCAGTGGTTGGGGGTAGGTGAGAGTCAGATGTTGGGTGTACGTGTCAGTGGTTGGGAGTATTTGGGTTTCAGGGGGGGAGTCAGTGGTTGGGGGTAGGTTGGTGTCAGTTCGGAGTGTCAGTAGTTGGGTGTAGATGGGTTTCAGTCTGGGGTGTCAGTGGTTGGGGGTAGGTGAGAGTCAGACGTTGGGGGTAGGTGTCAGTGGTTGGGGGTGATGGGTGTCAGTCTTGGGTTTCAGTGGTTGGGGGTAGGTAGGTGTCAGTCTGGGGTGTCAGTGGTTGGGGGTGATGGGTGTCAGTATGGGGTATCAGTGGTTGGGGGTAGGTGGGAGTCAGATGTTGGGTGTAGGTGTCAGTGGTTGGGAGTATTTGGGTTTCAGGGGGGGGGGAGTCAGTGGTTGGGGGTAGGTTGGTGTCAGTTTGGAGTGTCAGTGGTTGGGTGTAGATGGGTTTCAGTCTGGGGTGTCAGTGGTTGGGGGTAGGTGAGAGTCAGACGTTGGTGGGTAGGTGTCAGTGGTTGGGGGTGATGGGTGTCAGTCTGGGGTATCAGTGGTTGGGGGTAGGTAGGTGTCAGTCTTGGGTATCAGTGGTTGGGGGTAGGTAGGTGTCCGTCTGGGGAGTCAGTGGTTGGGGGTGATGGGTGTCAGTCTGGGGTATCAGTGGTTTGGGGTAGGTAGGTGTCAGTGGTTGGGTAGAGGTGAGAGGCGATGGCTGGAGGCAACACACAATACTGACTCTTTTCTGACACATTGACACACAGATTATGTCACTTGAGAGAAAAAAAAAACAGTCCCCCTGCCCCTGGTTGCCCCAACTATCTGTCCTTCGTATCAGAGGGGACTTATCTTCGTCCCGTTCATCACGGTTGTGACTGCGCACACAGACCAGACAGCAGAGTGGGATTTACACTAGAATATTGATAATAAAAATCATCGTCATCATCACCTGCGTTTATATGCAATCAGAGGCGCCCTCCCATCACACATAGAGGCATTGTGAAGAGTGTAAATCCCAGGCAGGAGGAGGAGAGCGCGAGCGACACCAGTTACTTAGTGAACGCTCCTTTGTATAGTGTTTATTGCTCTTTGTCCTGGGGTGGTAGGTTGGTGTCAGTGGTTGGGGGTGATGGGTGTCAGTCTGGGGTATCAGTGGTTGGGGTAGGTGAGAGTCAGATGTTGGGGGTAGGTGTCAGTGGTTGGGAGTATTTGAGTGTCAGTCTGGGGTGTCAGTGGTTGGGGGTGATGGGTGTCAGTCTGGGGTATCAGTGGTTGGGGGTAGGTGATAGTCAGATGTTGGGGGTAGGTGTCAGTGGTTGGGAGTATTTGGGTGTCAATCTGGGGTATTAGTGGTTGGGGGTAGGTAGGTGTCAGTCTGGGGTGTCAGTGGTTGGGGGTGATGGGTGTCAGTCTGGGGTATCAGTGGTTGGGGGTAGGTAGGTGTCAGTGGTCGGGTATAGGTGAGAGGCGATGGCTGGAGGCAACACACAATACTGCCTCTTTTCTGACACATTGACACACAGATTATGTCACGTGAGAGAAAAAAAAACAGCCCTCTCTGCCCCTGGTTGCCCCAACTATCTGTCCTTCGTATCAGAGGGGACTTATCTTCGTCCCGTTCATCACAGTTGTGACTGCGCACACAGACCAGACAGCAGAGTGGGATTTACACTAGAATATTGATAATAAAAATCATCGTCATCACCTGCGTTTATATGCAATCAGAGGCGCCCTCCCATCGCACATAGAGGCATTGTGAAGAGTGTAAATCCCAGGCAGGAGGAGGAGAGCGCGAGCGACACCAGTTACTTAGTGAACGCTCCTTTGTATAGTGTTTATTGCTCTTTGTCCTGGGGTGGTAGATTGGTGTCAGTGGTTTGGGGTGATGGGTGTCAGTCTGGGGTATCAGTGGTTGGGAGTATTTGGGTGTCAGTCTGGGGTATCAGTGGTTGGGGGTAGGTGAGAGTCAGATGTTGGGGGTAGGTGTCAGTGGTTGGGAGTATTTGAGTGTCAGTCTGGGTTATCAGTGGTTGGGGGTGATGGGTGTCAGTCTGGGGTATCAGTGGTTTGGGGTAGGTGAGAGTCAGATGATGGGGGTAGGTGTCAGTGGTTGGGAGTATTTGGGTGTCAGGCTGGGGTATCAGTGGTTGGGGGTAGGTAGGTGTCAGTCAGGGGTGTCAGTGGTTGGGGGTGATGGGTGTCAGTCTGGGGTATCAGTGGTTGGAGGTAGGTGAGAGTCAGATGTTGGGGGTAGGTGTCAGTGGTTGTGAGTATTTGGGTGTCAGGCTGGGGTATCAGTGGTTGGGGGTAGGTAGGTGTCAGTCTGGGGTGTCAGTGGTTGGGGGTGATGGGTGTCAGTATGGGGTATCAGTGGTTGGAGGTAGTTGAGAGTCAGATGTTGGGGGTAGGTGTCAGTGGTTGTGAGTATTTGGGTGTCAGGCTGGGGTATCAGTGGTTGGGGGTAGGTAGGTGTCAGTCTGGGGTGTCAGTGGTTGGGGGTGATGGGTGTCAGTATGGGGTATCAGTGGTTGGGGGTAGGTGGGAGTCAGATGTTGGGTGTAGGTGTCAGTTGTTGGGAGTATTTGGGTTTCAGGGGGGGAGTCAGTGGTTGGGGGTAGGTTGGTGTCTTTTTGGAGTGTCAGTGGTTGGGTGTAGATGGGTTTCAGTCTGGGGTGTCAGTGGTTGGGGGTAGGTGAGAGTCAGACGTTGGGGGTAGGTTTCAGTGGTTGGGGGTGATGGGTGTCAGTCTGGGGTATCAGTGGTTGGGGTAGGTGAGAGTCAGATGTTGGGGGTAGGTGTCAGTGGTTGGGAGTATTTGAGTGTCAGTCTGGGGTGTCAGTGGTTGGGGGTGATGGGTGTCAGTCTGGGGTATCAGTGGTTGGGGGTAGGTGAGAGTCAGATGTTGGGGGTAGGTGTCAGTGGTTGGGAGTATTTGGGTGTCAATCTGGGGTATTAGTGGTTGGGGGTAGGTAGGTGTCAGTCTGGGGTGTCAGTGGTTGGGGGTGATGGGTGTCAGTCTGGGGTATCAGTGGTTGGGGGTAGGTAGGTGTCAGTCTGGGGTATCAGTGGTTAGGGGTAGGTAGGTGTCAGTGGTCGGGTATAGGTGAGAGGCGATGGCTGGAGGCAACACACAATACTGCCTCTTTTCTGACACATTGACACACAGATTATGTCACGTGAGAGAAAAAAAACCAGCCCTCTCTGCCCCTGGTTGCCCCAACTATCTGTCCTTCGTATCAGAGGGGACTTATCTTCGTCCCGTTCATCACGGTTGTGACTGCGCACACAGACCAGATAGCAGGGTGGGATTTACACTAGAATATTAATAATAAAAATCATTGTCATCATCACCTGCGTTTATATGCAATCAGAGGCGCACTCCCATTGCACATAGAGGCATTGTGAAGAGTGTAAATCCCAGGCAGGAGGAGGAGAGCGCGAACGACACCAGTTACTTAGTGAACGCTCCTTTGTATAGTGTTTATTGCTCTTTGTCCTGGGGTGGTAGGTTGGTGTCAGTGGTTGGGGGTGATGGGTGTCAGTCTGGGGTATAAGTGGTTGGGGGTAGGTGTCAGTGGTAGGGAGTATTTGGGTGTCAGTGGTTTGGGATAGATTGGTGTCAGTCTGGGGTATCAGTGGTTTGGGGTAGGTAGGTGTCAGTGGTCGGGCATAGGAGAGAGGAGATGGCTGGAGGTATACAGACAATAAGGACCAGTTCTCACCATCATTTCGGCATTCCGATGCGCTGATTCAGTTTTCATGCATTTCTCTTTTCTGTGCATTCTGGTGCCTTTTCCATGCATTCTTTTCCATGCGTTTCTGATGCAGATGAAGGATAATGTGGTGTGAAGCAGCCCAGACAAACCACACACAATACTGCCTCTTTTCTGACACATTGACACATAGATTATGTCACGTGAGAGAAAAAAAACCAGCCCCCCTGCCCCTGGTTGCCCCAACTATCTGTCCTTCGTAACAGAGGGGACTTATCTTCCTCCCCTTCATCACGGTTGTGACTGCGCACACAGACCAGATAGCAGAGTGGGATTTACACTAGAATATTAATTATAAAAATCATCGTCATCATCACCTGCGTTTATATGCAATCAGAGGCGCCCTCCCATCGCACATAGAGGCATTGTGAAGAGTGTAAATCCCAGGCAGGAGGAGGAGAGCGCGAGCGACACCAGTTACCTAGTGAATGCTCCTTTGCATTGTGTGCCTTTGCTCCAGGTCCTGCCTTCTTTTTATAGACCTGTGTGGGGGTCCTTCCACTTGTTTACTTCCAGACTTCCAGGCGTCCAGGGCACTGCCTGCTGGGATTCTTCTTTTAGGTGTCCATGGTACTGCCTGCATAACCAGGACAACCCCTTTTTTGGCTGCCCAGTGAAAGAGGACCAACATCAGTGAGGAAACTGGGTGGGGGGGACTCAGGTGAGAAGAATCTCCTTTGCCCAACCAGAACCAGCAAACACCTGGCAGGGGAGTTAGAGGGGGAGGGGCGATAGAGCTATCAAGTGTATCTGAAACCAAAACCTTTGTGTTTCTCTAGGTAGTCCTCCTGTCAGCTTCCTGTTGCTGTATATTGTGACCCTTCAGGGATTTATTTACTGACAGGTCCACTTTCTATCCTCTAAACCCTCTTCAGTCCAGTCCTGTCATTGTCACGGCTTTATCTGAACACACGGCCAGTATGAGCGGCTGACATCTGTCTTGTGATTGGTTGATTGTTTTGTTTCATAATAAAAGGTTAGACATTGTCATATGACGGAGTAGAGCCTCATTTTTCCGTCCCACAAATATTCCTAGAAAAGGTCCATTGTATAATGCAGGGCTCTCCGATCCTTATCCCTTACACAAAGGGCCAGCTTTATGTCCTTCTGACTTTAGGGGTTCAAGAGGTGATCAGTGGGAGGAAACAATGCCCCATCCTTGGTGGCTGTGGGAGGAATATAGGGCCGGATCTGGCCCCAGGGCCACAGTTTGGAGACCACTGTTCTAAACAAATGGAAGTGAGGGGGAAAAGCACGAGCACATTTTTCTGTTTGATTACATATGATTTATGAAATTGTATTTATTGATCATTTTTCATATTGAGCTGTCCTATTTTTGGCTAGAAGGATATGGAATCATTTGATGGTAAAGGAGAGCTGCTCCGTTTTTTTCTCATTTTAAGTGCTGAACCAATTCAATAGCGTGCAATTTTACCCCTTCCTGCCCAGGCCATTTTTCAGGTTTCAGCGCTCTCACACTTTGAATGACAATTGCGCAGTCATACAACATTGTACCCAAACTAAAATGTTATCATTTTCTTCACACAACTAGAGCTTTCTTTTGGTGGTATTTAATCACCGCCGGGGGGTTTTATTTTTTGCTATATTAACAAAAAAAAAGACCGAAAAGTTGAAAAAAACCCATGTTTTTCTTTGTTTCTGTTATAAAAGTTTGCAAATAAATAATTTTTCTTCATAAATTCAAGCCAAGATGTATTCTGCTACATGTCTTTGGTGAAAATAACCCAAATTAGGATGTATTTTTTAGTTTGTAGGAAAGTTATAGAGTTCACAAACTATGGGATAGATCTGAATATTGATCAGTCCTGAAGTACTGACGACCAATCTAAATTCTTCAGGTCCAAGAATGTCAGACCAGTACAGATATCCCCCAAATGACCCCATTGTGCAAAGTAGACAGTCCGACGTACATCATAAGAGGCATGGCGAGTTTTTTGAAGTTGTATTTTTTTTGGCATAATTTTTCGGAAAATGAAAAAATTAAAAATATTATTTTCACTATTGTTTTTTTACATACTGTCACCAGTGCAGTACAGCGTCATCATATAACTGGCATGGCAGTGATCAGGGACACTGACTGGTGACAGTATGAAAAAAAAACAAAAAAACTTATTTTTGTATTATTTTTAATTTTTTATTACTTTTTTTTCTTTTTTTAAAGATTTTTTTTTCATATTTCACTATGTCCAAAGTAGTACAATGTTACCATAATAACATTGTACTACTTTGGAGAAGTGATCAGTATTTTTTATTTTTACCCAATTTTCTTATACCAAAGAATTACTTTGCTATAAGCAAGCATTTACGTGAATGACATCGATTCATTTAGGTTTTTTTTTTTTTTTGTGCTTCGCTGTGATTTGGCCACAGCTAATCACATGGCATGTGCATGTGATCGCTGTGACCATTCACAGCTAGACACTAGTATACAATGGATGGCATGAATGAAGCCATCCATTGTATATAACTGTCATTTGACCTGCTGTGATTGGTAACAGCAGGTCACATGGTACCGGCAATGGGGGCCGATATTCAGATCTGTCATCAGCCATGTCCGAGGTACATGGCCGGTGACAGATCGCGCCGCTTCGCGGCTCTGCAAGCGCGAAAACTGCACATGTGCGGGAGGACGCCATAAGGAGTGTACCTGGAGATTTACAGCCTTTTCCCGGCCGCCAAACGGCTATTGGCCGGGCGGCTATTGGTTAAAGCACTATGGGGTTTATTTTGTTTGTTTTTTTTACTAAAGTAACCCCTGTCAGCACTGAAAAATACTGATCTTCGTGTGTGTAAATGTTAATATTATTAACCGCTTCCCGACCGCCGTATGGCAGAAATATACTGCTACAGGACGGCACGGATGCGCAAAATCAAGTATATATACATGATTTTGCATTCCCGGGTAGGGGTGCACCCTGCGCACGCCGCCATTCGCGGCCATGGCTGGCAGTCACCAGGTCCCGCTGATTACCGAGGATCTCCAACAGGGAGGAGAACTGTTTTGTTTACTAACAGTTCTCCACCCTGTCAGCTCTGGCACACTGCTTTGGATGGCTTACAGTGCTATTAGTACAGTGTCAGTGCTTTTTTGTTTTTTTTTAGCCCTGATCACTGTATTGGTTTCACTGCGGATGTCAGTGACACCAAGAAAGTTCCCCCCAGTGTCAGAATGTCTGCCACAGTCCCGCTATAAGTCGCTGATCGCTGCCATTACTACTTTAATTTACACGTATTGGGATTTTTTTTAGCAAAGACATGTAGCAGAATACATTTTGACAAAATTTGACTTTTTACATTTTTTTATTGGACATATTGAACAGCAAAAAGTCATAAATATAGTTTTTTCTCAAAATTGTTGGTCTTTTTTTTTATAGCACAAAAATTAAAAAACGCACAGGCAATCAAATAACACCGAAAGAAAACTCAATTCGTGGGAAAAAAGGATGTAAATTTCATTTGGGTGCAGTGTCGCATGACCGCGCAATTGTCAGTTAAAGTAACGCAGCGCCGTATTGCAATAAATGGCCTGGTCAGGAAGGGGGGGAAATCCTCTGGAAGTGGTTAATCTTTCTAGGGAGTATATTTATCACCTTAAAAGGCCAGCAAAGCTAGATTAAATTTATAAAAGAAGGATTTTCGCTTTGTTTTTATGTTTTTTATTTAAAGCGTTGGTATATTGTCATTGCTGCTTTCTGAACGTTTCCATTCATGCACTTAAATGCTTTTGATTGCGTTGGCATGTGTTATAATGTAGTAAGACAATGAAGGAAAAATGAGAGAATCATGAAAATTACAGACCTTATAGAATATGGCATTGTGGATAGACCTGAGCAAAACAAAAAAAATTTGTTTCGTTTCGATTCAAAATCGAACACATTTTTATGTAGTTGGATTCGGTAAATTTGTTTTCGAGATTTGTTTTGGTAATTCGTATTTGAATTCAATTCGAAAAGTCGTTCACATTCAAAATTGGTTCAACCGAATTTGAAATTGATTCAACAAACTTCAAAAGTCATTCGAAATCAAACATTTCAACCAATTTCGAAAAAATTTGACCGAATTTAACTTAAGCTGGCCCACACACGTGTAGCTTTTTATCCGAAAATATTAGTTTCAAGAATATTCATCTGATTTTCCAACCGCTAGTGGGGTCAAATCAATGTTTGTTTGTGACAGCAGTGTCGGAAACATTCGAAGGGGCAGGAAGGAAAACTTTTTCTTTCTCGATCAAAAGAATTTTCGGCCAGTGTATGTGGTTCTCTGTCAGAAATTACATTTATTTTAAAATTGAATGTTAAAAGCAAAAGACAATTTTCAAATGACATTCGTCCATTCATCGAATGTGCAAAGGATTTTCGTAGGACTTTTCTTATGAATATTCTTGGCCGAAAAGCTACACGTGTATGGCCAGCAGAAAAGAAGTTGATGGGACATTAGTAGTACCGAGTTTTTTGTGCACTGGTAAATTTTAGCGTGGTTTTGTGGTGCACTGTGACAGATCTTCTTGGGCACTGTTGGAGATGTTTTTTGTGCAGGGGTACACTGTGACAAATGCTGATGGGGTGCTGGTACAGTGACAGTTTTTTGATTTTCTACTCCATTCTAATCTTTTCTATTCTATTCTTTGATTTTCTGTTGTCTTCTAAAATATTGATTCTATTCCTTTCTATTCTATTAAGTTATATTCTTTTGCATTCTATTTTATTAGTTTTTCTTTTCCTCTATTCTTTACTACTCTACTATTTTCTATTCTATTTTATTCCTTTCCTTTTCTAGAAGCTACTTCGTTGTATTCTTGTTTTCAAATTGGAGTTTAAAGCGGAGTTCCAGTGAATATAAAAAAATAAATAAACAAAAGGCAGCAGCTACAAAAACTGACACTTACCTGTCCCTCGATCCCACGGTGTCCTCCCCGCAACCCGTTTCACCGGGCGCCCTGTGTTCCCAGTGTCGGCATCTTCAGTGTGGGCACCCGGCTGTCACAGCTTGCTGCTTCACAGCTGGGTGCTCACTGCACATGCGCCAGTAGCGCTGCTCTTTGTGAATGGTCCCGTAGTCTTCTGGGACCTGTCACGTGTCCCAGAGAACTACTGGGATTTAGGGGGGGGGAGGACAGCTTCCGCTTCGGTAATCGCAGCGGAAGTGGGAATGGGTACCTGTCAATTTCAGATACCCGCTCCCCGAAGGTGCCAATCCTTAACAGGGAGCGGGGGACCAGTCCTTAAGCGAAACTTGTTTTCGAATCGAATTTCGTTTCGTTGATTCAGTTGCATTTAAACTCGTTTTTTTGGTCATTCGGAAATCTGATACATCAGAATAACAAAAAAATGTGAAAACACACATGACTAGTTGTGGATTATATATAAAAAATCCAATGCTATTCTCGGTGCATAAATCATGCAAATATTCTTCTACATTCTGCTCCACAAATGATAGAAAAGTTAGGAATAATGCCCTATCGTTGGGGTCAGTGGGAGGGATAGTGCTCCGTTGTTGCTGTCAGTGGGAGGAATTACGCCACAGCTTCAGTGGATGATCATCTCTATGGTGTAAGAAAGCAGAAGCTACAAGTATTTAGTCATTTCCGACTTTCCCATTTGTAAACAAATAGTTACTGGTTTGGGAAAAGCATCGGACCAAACCGATCTTGGTTTGGTCCAAAGCTTTTAAGGGCAGAGGAGAGATTTGGAGTCTAGCAGACCCCAGATCTCTCAATAAAGAGTATCTGTCACTGCCTATGCTATCACAAGTGATGTTGTCCATCTCTTGTGAGAAAAGAAAAGAAAGCGCTACTACCCACCCAATGCTCATCCCAGGTACTGGGCAGGTGCGTGATCCACAGTTGCGTATCTGTTCCAGAATTAAATGACATTGATCTGCACTACTGCCATTGCTCTAAAATCTTAGTTTTATTAAATCGACCACAGTAAAAACATCACAGGTACAAAGGTGTAGGCGTTTCGGCTTAACAGGCCTTAGTCAGAACCCATCTCTTGTGATAGCATGTTTAGTAATTATTTACTCCGTGTAACATCTTTTATATTTTACCAGTTAGGTATTGTATTTTTATGCATTAAAATTTACTGAAGTGTAAGTGTAAGTTTTTTCCCAAAAAAAGAAAAACTGCCCAAACACCCACAGTTTTAATTTCTAAGGCTTCCACTTTTAAAAAAAAAAATATAATGCTTCCTAGCAAAAAATTTATATTTTTTTTACATGTGAACAAAAATATTCAGAAAAGACTTGCTCTTCAAGTGGTTCATCTAGCTGCAGAAAGGACATTCCTAATGAGGGGCCTTAGAGTAGGGGAGAAGTTGTCTCTGCCTGTTCTGAAGATTGCCATTTCATGATTGGCTTTTGTAATACACCCTGTACCTTCAGCAAAAAGACCGAATCCCATGTTCCAATAACTGCTTACAGGCAGGCATGATCATAACATATGTAGTAAAGAACCCATATGGCCACCTCCCCTCCAACGTAAGTTATTGCCAGGCATGGAAAATGTAATTATTGTATTGTATTGATGGTTATATACCATCTAAGATGTAATGAGAGAAAATGCCTGCACCTTGTATATTTCCTAAGTGAATATTAAATTACAAACCCCTTAGCAGTTACCAAAAAGGTATACCCCAATACAACAACTCAAATGTAAATAGATAAAATGCAAATGAAAAAAAAATATATTTTATTGACCCATGTAAGATGTATTATCTGGGATAATCCCCAGTAGGTATTGCATTTAGAATATATATAGTTATGTTTAATAGCTTGTGAAGATGACACAGTAAATAGTAAAATGCACAATAAATGGTGATAAAACTGCAACAAAATAATGTGCTCAAAGCCCACCAAAGTCTGTGACATAACCAGTGCGCTGGGTACAAAAACCACAATAAGCTGAACACAGGATGGGTGACACCAATCCTCCAAAGGTGTACTCTGACCTTGTAGTTTGATCTTCAATACAAAGATCAGACCCGCATGAAGGACACAGAATCTCCAATTCTGCCAGATGGATTCAATTAGCACACAGCACAGCAGTCATGATTTCACTGCTTTTCATAGTCACTGGTTCACATAGGCTCCTAACCTCAAGCTCAACAAAAGAGAAGAACCTCCATAGTGCTCACTGATTATTTTCCTTTATTAAAGGAGAAGTAGGTCCAAAGCTCTTTTGGCTATACTTCTTTTGTGGGTCACAGGAGGGCACTTAGTTCTGCACTATTTTGACCCATATTCAGCTGACCGCGGGCTAAAGTCCACTATTGGCTGACGTCACTCCATACTCTGGAGGGATCCCAAGGATGCTTGACCGATAACTAGCTCTGCCTCTCAGTACACGACTGAGAGCCTGAGCTAGTCGTTTCCTCCCCCTGTTGACAGTTACCAGCTCTCTGCTTACTGAAGACTGAGAACTGAGCGACCAGCAGTCTTTGATCATCCAGTTCTCAGTCTCAGAGGTGGCGGGGGAAGATGCTGCATCCACCTAGCTGAGCATGCTTATATGTTTGTTTGAGTGTATTTGTTGTTGTTGTTGTTTTTTTTTTTAAGTCCCACACTTTTTAAACCACTTGCCCTCTAGAGGATTTACCCCCCTTCCCTTAATGATCAGGCCTCTTTTTGCTACTCGGTGCTGCACTAGTTCAACTGATAATTGCGTGGTCATGCAATGCTGTACGCAAACAAAATTTACGTCCTTTTTTCACACAAATAGAGCTTTCTTTCGGTGGAATGTGATCACCTGTGCGCAGGTGTTCAAAATAATAGCAGTCAGACATCACTAACCTAATCAATCACTGTTTTTGGTAGAAATTATATTTCTACAAGGCAAATAATTTACTAGCAGGTGTAGTAGAGTAATAGAAATCCAACAGACCCAACAGTCATGACATGCATGCTGCTGATTCTGTGTAATTGAATCGCTAATTGAAAGGGGCATGTTCAAAATAATAGCAGTGTGGAGTTCTATTAGTGAGGTCATTCATTCTTTGAAAAACAGGTGGCAATTATTGCCCTTATTTAAGGAAGGAAGGCAGCAAATGTACATGCTGGTTACAGTGTATTTCTCTCTGAAATTCTGAGGAAAATGGGTCGTTCCAGACATTGTTCACAAGAACAGCGTACCTTGATTAAAAAGTTGATTGGAGAGGGGAAAACATATAAAGAAGTGCATAAAATGATAGGTCGCTCAGCTAAAATGATCGCCAATGCTTTAAAATGGCAACCAAAACCTGAAAGATGCGGAAGAAAGCGAAAAACTACCATTCGAATGGATAGAAGAATAGCCAAAATGGCAAGGACTCAGCCAACAATCAGCTCCAGGAAGATCAAAGAAGGTCTAAAGTTACCTGTGAGTACTGTTAGAATTAGAAGACGCCTATGTGAAGCCAAGCTATCTGCAAGAAGCCCCCGCAAAGTCCCACTGTTGAAAAAAAGACATGTGCTGAAAAGGTTACAATTTGCCAAAGAGCACATTGACTGGCCTAAAGAGAAATGGCGCAACATTTTGTGGACTAATGAAAGTAAGATTGTTCTTTTTGGGTCTAGTGGCCGGAGACAGTTTGTCAGATGACCCCCAAACACTGATTTCAAGCCACAGTACACTGTGAAGACAGTGAAGCATGGTTGCGCAAGCATCATGATATGGGGATGTTTCTCATACTACGGTGTTGGGCCTATTTATCGCATACCAGGGATCATGGATCACTTTGAATACATCAGAATACTTGAAGAGGTCATGCGGCCTTATGCTGAAGAGGAAATGCCCTTGAAATGGGTGTTCCAACAAGACAACAACCCCAAACACACCAGTAAACGTGCAACATCTTGGTTCCAAATCAACAAGATTGACGTTATGGAGTGACCAGCCCAATCCCCAGATCTTAATCCAATAGAAAACTTGTGTGGTGACATCAAAAATGCAGTTTCTGAGACAAAACCAAGAAATAGAGAAGAACTGTGAAATGTAGTCCAATCATCCTAGGCTGGAATACCTGTTCACAGGTGCCAGAAGTTGGTTGACTCCATGCAACACAGATGTACAGCAGTTCTCAGAAACAGTGCTTATACAACTAAATATTAATTAAGTGATTCAAAGGAAAGCAAAATCTTCAAAAAAAATAGCAGTGTTTGTATTCTTCTTTACAAACTCAAACATTCACTATATAAACTGAAAACTGTTTGAAAAGTCTAATATTCACTTTTCTTCAATTTTTTTAGAGGAACAACACAAATTTGATATATTTCTCTTCATGTTTTGATTTGGAATAGAATGTGTAGTGTTCCCAATGCATTTGTGTGTATGGAAATAAAAGATATTAGAAGGATTTTGAGCTTTATTCACTTTTTTCAACACACTGCTATTATTTTGAACACAACTGTATATTTATTGCTTTGTGTGAAAGTTATAGCATCTACAAACTATGGTATAGATAAAGGAATTTACACCGCTTTTACTTTCTGACTGCTTATCACATTTCTTGAGGTGCTATAATACCAGGATAGTACAAACACCCCCAAATGACCCCTTTTCGGAAAGTAGACACCCTAAGCTATCTGCTGAGAGGCATATTGAGTCCATGGAAGATGTATTTTTTTTTCCACAAGTTTCTGGAAAATGACAAAAACTTTTTTTTTTTTTTTTTTTTTACACAAAGTGGTCATTTAAATGATATACAGGTGAAACTCGAAAAATTAGAATATCGTGCAAAAGTTCATTTATTTCAGTAATGCAACTTAAAAGGTGAAACTAATATATGAGATAGACTCATTGATTCAAGATAGTTGAAGCCGTGATTTGTCATAATTGTGATGATTATGGCTTACAGCTCATGAAAACCCCACATCCACAATCTCAGAAAATTAGAATATTGTGAAAAGGTGCAATATTCTAGGCTCAAAGTGTCCCACTCTAATCAGCTAATTAAGCCATAACACCTGCAAAGGGTTCCTGAGTCTTTAAATGGTCTCTCAGTTTGGTCCAGTAGGAATCACAATCATGGGAAAGACTGCTGACTTGACAGTTGTGCAGAAAACCATCAGTGACACCCTCCATAAGGAGGGAAAGCCTCAAAAGGTAATTGCAAAAGAAGTTGGATGTTCCCAAAGTGCTGTATCAAAGCACATTAATAGAAAGTTATGTGGAAGGGAAAAGTGTGGAAGAAAAAAGGTGCACAAGCAGCAGGGATGACCACAGCCTGGAGAGGAGTGTCAGGAAAAGGCCATTCAAAAGTGTTGGGGACTTTCACAAGGAGTGGACTGAGGCTGGAGTCAGTGCATCAAGAGCCACCACACACAGACGGATCCTGGACATGGGCTTCAAATGTCGTATTCCTCTTGTCAAGCTGCTCCTGAACAACAAACAACGCCAGAAGCGTCTTACCTGGGCTAAAGAAAAACAGACCTGGTCTGTTGCTCAGTGGTCCAAAGTCCTGATGAGAGCAACTTTTGCATCTCATTTGGAAACCAAGAACCCAGAGTATGGAGGAAGAATGGAGAGGCACACACTGCAAGATGCTTGAAGTCCAGTGTGAAGTTTCCACAGTCTGTGTTGATTTGAGGAGCCATGTCATCTGCTGGTGTTGGTCCACTGTGCTTCATTAAGTCCAGGATCAACGCAGCCGTCTACCAAGAGATTTTGGAGCACTTCATGTTTCCTTCCGCAGACGAGCTTTATGGGGATGCTGACTTCATTTTCCAGCAGGACTTGGCACCTGCCCACACTGCCAAAAGCACCAAAACCCGTGGGATTACTGTGCTTGATTGGCCAGCAAACTCGCCTGACCTGAACCCCATAGAGAATCTATAGGGCATTGCCAAGAGAAAGATGAGAGACATGAGACCGAACAATGCAGAAGAGCTGAAGGCCGCTATTGAAGCATCCTGGTCTTCCATAACACCTCAGCATTACCACAGGCTGATAGCTTCCATGCCACGCCGCATTGAGGCAGTAATTGCTGCAAAAGGGGCCCAAACCAAGTACTGAGTACATATGCATGCTTCTACTTTTCAGAGGTCTGATATTGTTCTATGTCCAATCCTTGTTTTATTGATTGCATGTAATATTCTAATTTTCTGAGATTGTGGATTTGGGGTTTTTATGAGCTGTAAGCCATAATCATCACAATTATGACAAATCACGGCTTGAACTATCTTGCAACTATCTTTGCATGTAATGAGTCTATCTCATTTATTAGGTTCACCTTTTAAGTTGCATTACTGAAATAAATGAACTTTTGCACGATATTCTAATTTTTCGAGTTTCACCTGTATTTCTCACACACACCCATGGGTATATGTGGAATTACACCCTAAAATACATTCTGCTACTTCTTCCGAGTATGGGGTTACCACGTGTGTGAGACTTTTTGGGAGCCTAGCCACATACAGGAGCCTGAAATCCAATGACCACTTTGAAAGCCTGAAGGTGCGTAACTTCCTCATTTCACTTCCTCACTACCTATCACAGTTTCGAAGTGCCCGGATAGCACCAACCCCCCCCCCCCTCCCCAAATGACCCCTTTTTGGAAAGTAGACACCCCAAGGAATTTAAAAAGAGGCATGGTGAGCAGGGGCGGACTGACCATTTGGAAACTCGGGCACTGCCCGAGGGCCCGGGGTCAGTAGGGGGCCCCATGAGATGCCCCTGGTACCTTTTTCATAGGCTTTTTTGAGTTTGGGCAAGGACACAGGGGCCCCATGATCCCCTATTGCCCGGGGGCCCCATGAGTTGTCAGTCCGCCCCTGATGGTGAGTGTTTTGCAGATCTCATTTTTTTTTCACAAGGTTTTGAAAAAGAAAAACGAAAAGAAAAAATGTTTTTTTTTTCTTCATTTTCCAAAAACTTCTGGCAACAAACGAGATCTGCAAAATACTCACCATGCTTCTTATCAAATTCCTTGGGGTGTCTACTTTCCAAAAAGTGGTCATTTGGGGGGTTTGGTGCTATCCTGGCATTTCAGGGCCTCCGAAACTGTGATAGGTAGTCAGGAAGTGTAATGAGGAAATAAAGCCCTTTAAAAGCCTGATGGTGCTTATTGGATTTTGGAGTCCTGTACTTGGCTAGACTGCCAAAACGTCTCTCACATGTGGTACCCCCAAACCCGGGAGAAGTAGCAGAATATATTTTGGGGAGTAATTCCACATATACCCATGGCATGTGTGAGCAATAAATCATTTAAGTGACAATTTTGTAAAAAATTCCAAAAACTTTTCCAAAAACTTGTGGTAAAAAAATAAATTCTTCTGTTGATTCAACATGCCTCTCATCAAATAGTTTGGGGTGTCTACTTTCCAAAAAGGGGTCGTTTTGGGGGGTGGGGGCATTTTATGGCCCAGCATTAGAAGTTTATGCCACACATAATTTACTCTTCTAACCACCTGAAGACCAAGCCTTTTCTGACACTTCTTGTTCACATGAAAAAAAATCTGTATTTTTTTGCAAGAAAATTAATTTAAACCCCAAACATTATATATTTTTTTAAAGCAAACACCCTAGTGAATAAAATAGTGGGTGCTGCAATTTTTTATGTCACATAGTACTCACGCAGCGATTTTTCAAATGCAATTTGTAGAAAAAAAATACACTTTTTTTTTTACTTTTAATGCAGAAAAACACAATATATTGGCCAATTACTTGGTAAAATATAAAAGATGATGGTATGCCAAGTAAATAGGTGCCAAACATGACATGCTTTGAAACTGCGCATGCCCTGTGCAATGGCAACAAACTGCATACGTTTTTAATATCCATAGGCAACGATTTACAAGCTACCATTTTTTACAGAGGAGATCTAGTGTTAGAATTACTGCCCTTGATCTGACTTTCGTGGCGATACCTCACATGCATGGTGCAACTGCTGTTTCCATACTGGCACAGGGTCAAAGCTCACGAACGCAGGTACACACGTGCATGGAGGGGGGGGGGGGCGAGGGTACTTTTTTTTTTTTTTATTTGTTATTTTGATTTTTTTAATTAATTATTTTTAACACTGCCCGTTTAATTTTTTTTTATCACTTTTACTACTATCACAGGGAATGCAAATACCCCCTATAACTTCATGGACATTGTCATATATTCTTTTTTGAGAAATCTGGGTTCTATCAGACTCTAGATATCGACTCTGCCCTTACATTATCTAATCAAACCAAGATCAGTGTGATCAGATGCTTTCCCAATTTACAAATGGCGCTGTTTATATCTTGCGAAACTGAAGTGATGAAATGCTCGTAGCTTCTGATTTCTTAGGCTATAGAGATGATTGGCACCATTCTGGTCTCCAATCAGCTCTATGGTCAGCTGGCAGAAACACCGGCTGCATTCTCAGGCTCCCCCGATGGCACAGGACTGCCCGAGAAGGCCGTGGAAGGCAGCAGGGGAGGGGGGGGGGGAGCATTGTCTCCCACTGCTTGTAAAAGAAATCCTGCAGCTAATTAGCCACTAGGATTGCTTCTACATGAAAGCCGATTGCCAGCTGAAAAAAATGATACCAGGATGATGCCTGCAGCTGTAGGCATCATCCTGGTATAACCATTCAAAGTCCAGTGATGTACCAGTACGTCGCTGGTCCTTATTGGGTATATATGCTATGTTCTTTTTTTTTTTTTTTGTATGCAGCCTGTGGGCTGAATGAAAAAAAGAGAAGAAATCTCTGCCAAAAAAAAAGTGTGGTATGCCCACCATTAAAATATACCGCCCTGCATCCACCCACTTCTAATGGTGGGCACACATTAGGTCCCATGCGCCAGTTCCAAGATTGTACAAATGTCTAAATAGTGTCACGCTTGAATAAAAATTGTCCACGTATAAGTGGTATCCCCTATGTAAAAAGGATGACATCAAGTCCCAAACTATCTTGCCACTACTCCCCATGTAGTCTGGGCATCCGTGGAACTCCACGTGACTTTTCCCTCGTAAATCCGAAATTTATAAGTATAGCCTGTTGTCCTCTCACAGGTCTTCTACATCTTGATCCCATATCTGGCACGCTTGCTGGGGAGAAATTGTTTGAATGCAAGGCGGCCAGAAAAATTAATGAGGGACTCATCGACGCAGATTTTTTGCTAGGGAGTATAGACATCTGCAAATTTTTGGTTAAGGTGATTTGCGTGGGGCTGCATTTTGTGTACCCGTTCAAATTCAGGGTCACCCCGAGGACGACAGAGTGTATTATCGTTGAAATGCATAAAACACATTATATTCTCATATCTATGCCTGGCCATGGCAGCAGAGAACACGGACATATGATGAATCTGGTCTGTGGACCAATACAACTGCAATTCATTTTTTTTTGTAATGACCATGTTGAGGGTTAGGCCCCCAAAAAATATAAATTCGGAAACCGTAAAGAGTTTCCATGCGAATGGTCTGGCAAGGTTTGAATTTGGGTTGGCGGTGATAAATTGTTGTACATAAAAAAAAGCTTTGATCCACAATCAATACATACAGATCTTCGGTGAAAAACCGCTCCAAAAAATCAAGGGGAGGAGTTAAAATTGCTATTTCCACCTGAATTCCGGGTTGGGAAGTGAATGGGGGAAGTACGGGTGCTGCAGAATTTGTGGGCTGCCAATCGGGATTTGCAAGCACATCCGGAAAGATATTAGGGGTTCTACAGGCCTGTGTGCGAATTCTTGGTGGTTGCGGGACAATACTTGTGCTCGCCACCGCACCAGCTTGTACTGGGCTTATGGGACTCGCCACGTCGCCAAGTCATATTGCAGTGCTGGTATTATTATTCTGGACAATCTTTATTATTATTTTTATTTATTTAGCACTCTTTAATAATATTGTATTTTTTATATTTTTTTTGTTTTCTTGTATTTTAGTTCATAGCTATATCATAATTGTTTTAGACAATCATACATTTCCCAAAAAAGCACGGCACCATTTACTACACCATATTATTATTATACAGGATTTATATGGCGCCAACAATTTGCTCAGCGCTTTACAATATAACGGGAGACAATAAAGAACAGTCCAGTTCAATAGAAGAGTAACCCTCTTGTATTGGGCCTGATCCTGGGAGCTTACAATATAAGAGGTATGTGAAAGACCAGGATGTACTAGACCGCTGGTGCTAGCCAGTTCACCAAAGGTAGCGTTGGCACTAGTACTGGCACTCTGCTGCACATGAGAGTCGTCAAAATTTACCAGCAAGTGCTAACAGATCAGGCCTGATTCTGCGAACATTGCGGTTTTGTGTACAATGTATCAAGTGACAGTGACCTACTGACACTGCACTTGCTGGGGGAGAAGGGGTGGGTAAGCGTAGGGGCTAAAGGCAGGTGCTGGGGCTGATCCCGCTAACACTGCGTTTTTGGGGACACTATACTAATGTGAACGCTGGTATAGTGCTGATCCGTTCCGACACTATACTAGCAATGGAGGTTTATTGTGTATGAGCGTCTTCCTGGCAATCAAGGGTTTAAATGTGATTACTGGTGTACTGACGGGCAATCTGACGCCATTTGCGAGGGGCATGAAAACCATGGGAACGCGAATCACGTATATATATATATGTGCTTTTGCGCACCTGTAGCAGTATTTCTGCTTTAGGGCGTTCAGGAAGCGGTTACAGAAGCGGTTTGTGTTACGGCACTGCTTTACTTCAACTGACAATTGCGTGGTCATGTAACGCTGCACCAAAATGAAATTTACGTTCTTTTTTCCCCACGAATTGGGCTTTCCTTTGGTAGTATTTGATCGCCTGTACATTTTTTTATTTTTTGCGCTACAAAAAAAAAAAGACCGACAATTTTGAGAAAAAAAAACAATATTTTTGACATTTTGCTATAAAACATGTACAGTAAAAAAAATGTAAAAATCAACTTTCGTCATAATTTTCATCCAAAAAGTATTCTGTGACATGTCTTTGCTAAACAAAAAAAAATCCCAATACGTGTAAATTATGGCGTTTACAAATAGCAGTATAGATACTGGATTTTTTTAATACTAATAATAGTGTCGATCAGCAACTTATGGCGGGACATTCTGACACTGGGGGGGGAACTGACTTGGGGTCACTGACATCCCCAGTGACACCAATACAGTGATCCGAACTCCGGCGAGTAATCACCGGCCGGGACCAGGTGACTGACACCGGCAGCTGCGATCGATGCCGCGGGTAGGGCGATGGCGCGCTCCCCTACCCCTGAATGCAGGATCATGTTTATATACGTGATCCTGCGCACAGGGGCCGCCTTGTAGCAGTATATGTACTGTGGGCGGTCCCCTAGGGGTTAACCTCAAGCTCGGAAGAAGAACTTCCATAGTGCTCAATGATTATTTTCCTTTATTAAATAAAAATATTGCATTCACGTTGTAAATTGAAAAAGAGATGTGCCTGCAGTAAACAGAGAACCAATGCCACAATTATGTAAGAATCACCCCTCGGGGATGGCTGACTTAGGCAGCACTCATTGTCTCCAGCTCGCTTTCCCAGACCACTAAGCTCCACGAAAACCTTTGCAATGTCATACACCTAACGTGGGACTCGAACCCACGACCCTGAGATTGAGTCTCATGCTCTACTGACTGAGCTAGTTAGGTCACAGGGGGGAGCTTATTGGTCCAGGAGAGGGAATATCCAGGTAATATCTGGATTGGTAATTGGATTTGGAGCAGACAAAGCAGATTTATACCTTTAATACAGTATACCTAAAGTGTTTGTTCCTGGAGTTCAGCTTTAACATAACACTGTTACCATCTGAGTATATGTAAACTTTAATAGATGGTGTGAATTCTTTTATGAATGGTCCTTTTAAAGACCAAGCCTAATGAATTAAAGGATAAGTTCTTCTTCCAGGACATGTTACATGTTCCACTTGTTTTTAAGGTGGAACATGTAACATGTGCCTACTCCTGCAGCTCTCCCCCCGATCCCTCTCTCCCTGTGACAGCGATCCGGGGATCTTCTCCCCGTACCTACTGTGATGAAAAAGAGCATGGCCCTGCGGGGCTCCGCCCATACGGTCAAGTCATCAATCTACACATCAGTGTCCATCCTCAAAGAGCTTGCAATCTAATGTCCCTAACTCACATAGATACATATACTAGGGCCAATTAACCTACCGGCATGTATTTGGAGTGTGGGAGGAAACCGGAGTACCCGGAGGAAACCCACGCAGGCACAGGGAGAACATGCAAACTCCAGGCAGCTAGTGCCGTGGTTGGGTTTCAAACCGACGACCCTAGTGCTAGGCGAAAGTGCTAACCACGTAGCCACTGTGCTGCCCAATCTCTATCATTAATTCTATCTGACAGATTGTAGAACTCCGGGAAGTCAGCTGTGGCTGTAGTTCCGGGAGCCTGATGCTGGACCTTCTAACTACAAAGTGGATGAATTCCTGGAATTCAGCTTTAATGTTGAAGAAAAGCCTAACTCTAACTTTTCTCACAAATATCCCCTCCCCCTCCTCCTACCTATCCTGCCTAACACGTATATATATAAAAAAAAAAAAAAGATCTGTGTACTTATCTATTTTCTATCTGGCCATGTGATCCCACAACTTTGACTCCCCTGTGTAATGGCTGATCCCTCAGTAATGGATGTGAATTCCAGGAGGCATGGCCCAGCCATTTTCGGTCCTGCCTTCTCTCCTGCAGCAGGCAGTCACTGAGACAGGGGAGCTGGAGCTGCAGGATCACGTGACTGGAGTGGATTTAAAATAGGTAAGTACACACATCTTTGTTTTACAGGATAGGTGGGAGAAGGGGGGAGAGTCAGTCTGGGATGTCAGTGGTTGGGGGTAGGTGAGTGTCAGTTTGGAGTGTCAGTGCTGGGGGTAGGCAGGTGTCAGTTTGGGATGTCACTGGATAGGTGGGTGTCAGTGGTTGGGGTAGGTGGGAGTCAGATGTTGGGGTAGGTGTCGGTGGTTGGGGGTAGATGGGTGTCAGTCTGGAGTGTCAGTTGTTGGGGGTAGGTGGGTGTCTTGATGTGGTGTCAGTGGGTGGGGGTAGATGGGTGTCAGTCTGGGGTGTCAGTTGTTGGGGGTAGGTGAGTGTCAAACAGGGGTGTACATGGTTGGGGGTAGATGTGTGTCAGTCTTGGGTCTCAGTAGTTCGGGGTAGGTGGGTGTCAGTCTGGGGTGTCAGTGGTTGGGGTGGGTGGGTTTCAGTTTGGATGTCAGTGGTTGGGGGTAGGTGGGTGTTAGTCTGGGGTGTCAGTGCTTGGGGGTAGGTGGGTTTCAATTTGAGCAGTCAGTGGTTGGGGGAGGGGGGTAGGTGGGTATCAGTGGTTTGGGGTGATGGGTGTCAGTGATTGGGAGTAGGTGGGTGTCAATCTGGGGTGTCAGTGGTTGGGGGTAGGTGGGTGTCAGTCTGGGATGTAAGTTGTTGTTACTAGGTGGGTGTCTTTCTGTGGTGTCAGTGGGTGGGGGTAGGTGGGTGTCAGTCTGGGGTGTCAGTTGTTGGGGGTAGATGGGTGTTAGTCTGGGGTATGAGTGGTTGGGGGATAGGTGGGTGTCAGTTTGGAGTGTCAGTGGTTGTGGGTAGTTGGGTTTCAATTTGATATGTCAGGTAGATAGGTTGGGGGTGATGGGTGTGAGTCTGGGGTATCAGTGGTTGGGGGTAGGTAGGTGTCAGTCTGGGGTGTCAATGGTTGGGGATAGGTGGGTGTCAGTCTGGGGTATCAGTGGTTGGGGGTGATGGGTGTCAGTCTGGGGTATCAGTGGTTGGGGGTAGGTGTCAGTGGTTGGGTGTAGATGGTTTTCAGTCTGGGGTGTCAGTGGTTGAGAGTATTTGGGTGTGAGGCTGGGGTGTCAGCAGTTGGAAGTATTTGGGTGTCAGACTGGGGTGTCAATGTTTGGGTGTCGATGGGTTTCAGTCTGGGGTGTCAGTGGTTGGGAGTATGTGGGTTTCAATTTTAGATGTGAGAGGTTGGGGGTGATGGGTGTCTGTCTGGGGTATCAGTGGTTGGGAGTAATTGGGTGTCAGTCTGGGGTGTCAGTGGTTGGGGGTGATGGGTGTCAGTCTTGGGTATCAGTGGTTGGGGATAGGTAGGTATCAGTCTGGGGTGTCAGTGGTTGGGGGTGATGGGTATAAGTCTGGGGTATCAGTGGTTGGGGGTAGGTAGGTTTCAGTCTGGGGTGTCAGTGGTTGGGGGTGTCAGTCTGGGGTATCAGTGGTTGGGGGTAGGTAGGTGTCAGTGGTTGGGTATAGGTGAGAGGCAGTGGCTGGAAACAACACAAAATACTGCCTCTTTTCTGACACATTGACACAGATTATGTCACGTGAGAGAAAAAAAAACAGCCCCCCTGCCCCTGGTTGCCCCAACTATCTGTCCTTCGTATCAGAGGGGTCTTATCTTCCTCCCCTTCATCACGGTTGTGACTGCGCACACAGACCAGATAGCAGGGTGGGATTTACACTAGAATATTAATAATAAAAATCATCGTCATCATCACCTGCGTTTATATGCAATCAGAGGCGCCCTCCCATCGCACATAGAGGCATTGTGAAGAGTGTAAATCCCAGGCAGGAGGAGGAGAGCGCGAGCGACACCAGTTACTTGGTGAACGCTGCCTTGCATTGTGTGCCTTGCTCTTTGTCCTGGGGTGGTAGGTTTGTGTCAGTGTTTGGGGGTGATGGGTGTCAGTCTGGGGTATCAATGGTGGGTGGTAGGTGGGAGTAAGACGTTGGGGGTAGGTGTCAGTGGTTGGGAGTATTTGGGTGTCAGTCTGGATTATCAGTGGTTGGGGGTGATGGGTGTCAGTCTGGGGTATCAGTGGTTTGGGGTAGGTAGGTGTCAGTCTGGGGTATCAGTGGTTTGGGGTAGGTAGGTGTCAGTCTGGGGTGTCAGTGGTTGGGGGTGATGGGTGTAAGTCTTGGGTATCAGTGGTCTGGGGTAGGTAGGTGTCATTCTGGGGTATCAGTGGTGGGGGGTAGGTGTCAGTGGTTGGGAGTATTTGGGTGTCAGTCTGGGGTATCAGTGGTTGGGGGTGATGGGTGTCAGTCTTGGGTATCAGTGGTTGGGGGTAGGTAGGTGTCAGTCTGGGGTGTCAGTGGTTGGGGGTGATGGGTGTCAGTCTGGGGTATCAGTGGTTTGGGGTAGGTAGGTGTCAGTCTGGGGTGTCAGTGGTTGGGGGTGATGGGTGTCAGTCTTGGGTATCAGTGGTCTGGGGTAGGTAGGTGTCAGTCTGGGGTGTCAGTGGTTGGGGGTGATGGGTGTCAGTCTGGGGTATCAGTGGTTTGGGGTAGGTAGGTGTCAGTCTGGGTTGTCAGTGGTTGGGGGTGATGGGTGTCAGTCTTGGGTATCAGTGGTCTGGGGTAGGTAGGTATCAGTCTGGGGTGTCAGTGGTTGGGGGTGATGGGTGTCAGTCTTGGGTATCAGTGGTTGGGGGTAGGTAGGTATCAGTCTGGGGTGTCAGTGGTTGGGGGTGATGGGTGTCAGTCTTGGGTATCAGTGGTTGGGGGTAGGTAGGTATCAGTCTGCGGTGTCAGTGGTTTGGGGTAGGTAGGTGTCAGTGGTCGGGTATAGGTGAGAGGCGGTGGCTGGAAACAACACACAATACTGCCTCTTTTCTGACACATTGACACAGATTATGTCACGTGAGAGAAGAAAAACCAGCCCCCCTGCCCCTGGTTGCCCCAACTATCTGTCCTTCGTATCAGAGGGGACTTATCTTCCTCCCCTTCATCACAGTTGTGACTGCGCACACAGACCAGACAGCAGAGTGGGATTTACACTAGAATATTGATAATAAAAATCATCGTCATCATCACCTGCGTTTATATGCAATCAGAGGCGCCCTCCCATCGCACATAGAGGCATTGTGAAGAGTGTAAATCCCAGGCAGGAGGAGGAGAGCGCGAGCGACACCAGTTACTTAGTGAACGCTGCCTTGCATTGTGTGCCTTGCTCTTTGTCCTGGGGTGGTAGGTTTGTGTCAGTGTTTGGGGGTGATGGGTGTCAGTCTGGGGTATCAATGGTGGGTGGTAGGTGGGAGTAAGACGTTGGGGGTAGGTGTCAGTGGTTGGGAGTATTTGGGTGTCAGTCTGGATTATCAGTGGTTGGGGGTGATGGGTGTCAGTCTGGGGTATCAGTGGTTTGGGGTAGGTAGGTGTCAGTCTGGGGTATCAGTGGTTTGGGGTAGGTAGGTGTCAGTCTGGGGTGTCAGTGGTTGGGGGTGATGGGTGTCAGTCTTGGGTATCAGTGGTCTGGGGTAGGTAGGTGTCATTCTGGGGTGTCAGTGGTTGGGGGTAGGTATCAGTCTGGGGTGTCAGTGGTTGGGGGTGATGGGTGTCAGTCTGGGGTATCAGTGGTTGGGGGTAGGTAGGTGTCAGTCTGGGGTGTCAGTGGTTGGGGATAGGTGGGTGTAAGTCTGGGATATCAGTGGTTGGGGGTAGGTTGGTAGGTATCAATCTGGGGTGTCAGTGGTTGGGGGTGATGGGTGTCAGTCTGGGGTATCAGTGGTTGGGGGTAGGTGTCATTCTGGGGTGTCAGTGGTTGGGGTAGGTAGGTGTCAGTCTGGGGTGTCAGTGGTTGGGGTGATGGGTGTCAGCCTGGGGTATCAGTGGTCTGGGGTAGGTAGGTGTCAGTCTGGGGTGTCAGTGGTTGGGGGTAGGTATCAGTCTGGGGTGTCAGTGGTTGGGGGTGATGGGTGTCAGTCTTGGGTATCAGTGGTTGGGGGTAGGTAGGTGTCAGTCTGGGATATCAGTGGTTGGGGGTAGGTAGGTAGGTATCAATCTGGGGTGTCAGTGGTTGGGGGTGATGGGTGTCAGTCTGGGGTATCAGTGGTTGGGGGTAGGTAGGTGTCAGTCTGGGGTGTCAGTGGTTGGGGATAGGTGGATGTCAGTCTGGGATATCAGTGCTTGGGGTTAGGTAGGTGTCAATCTGGGGTGTCAGTGGTTGGGGGTGATGGGTGTCAGTCTGGGGTATCAGTGGTTTGGGGTAGGTAGGTGTCAGTCTGGGGTGTCAGTGGTTGGGGGTGATGGGTGTCAGTCTTGGGTATCAGTGGTCTGGGATAGGTAGGTATCAGTCTGGGGTGTCAGTGGTTGGGGGTGAATGTTGTCAGTCTTGGGTATCAGTGGTTGGGGGTAGGTAGGTATCAGTCTGGGGTGTCTGTGGTTTGGGGTAGGTAGGTGTCAGTGGTCGGGTATAGGTGAGAGGTGGTGGCTGGAAACAACACAAAATACTGCCTCTTTTCTGACACATTGACACAGATTATGTCACGTGAGAGAGAAAAAAACAGCCCCCCTGCCCCTGGTTGCCCCAACTATCTGTCCTTCGTATCAGAGGGGACTTATCTTCGTCCCGTTCATCACAGTTGTGACTGCGCACACAGACCAGACAGCAGAGTGGGATTTACACTAGAATATTATTAATAAAAATCATCGTCATCATCACCTGCGTTTATATGCAATCAGAGGCGCCCTCCCATCGCACATAGAGGCATTGTGAAGAGTTTAAATTCCAGGCAGGAGGAGGCGAGCGCGAGCGACACCAGTTACTTAGTGAACGCTGCCTTGCATTGTGTGCCTTGCTCTTTGTCCTGGGGAGGTAGGTTTGTGTCAGTGGTTGGGGGTGATGGGTGTCAGTCTGGGGTATCAGTGGTGGGTGGTAGGTGGGAGTAAGACGTTGGGGGTAGGTGTCAGTGGTTGGGAGTATTTGGGTGTCAGTCTGGATTATCAGTGGTTGGGGGTGATGGGTGTCAGTCTGGGGTATCAGTGGTTTGGGGTAGGTAGGTGTCAGTCTGGGGTATCAGTGGTTTGGGGTAGGTAGGTGCCAGTCTGGGGTGTCAGTGGTTGGGGGTGATGGGTGTCAGTCTTGGGTATCAGTGATTGGGGTAGGTAGGTATCAGTGTGGGGTGTCAGTGGTTTGGGGTAGGTAAGTGTCAGTGGTCGGGTATAGGTGAGAGGCGATGGCTGGAGGCAAAACACAATACTGCCTCTTTTCTGACACATTGACACAGATTATGTCACGTGAGAGAAGAAAAACCAGCCCCCCTGCCCCTGGTTGCCCCAACTATCTGTCCTTCGTATCAGAGGGGACTTATCTTCCTCCCCTTCATCACAGTTGTGACTGCGCACACAGACCAGATTGCAGGGTGGGATTTACACTAGAATATTAATTATAAAAATCATCGTCATCATCACCTGCGTTTATATGCAATCAGAGGCGCCCTCCCATCGCACATAGAGGCATTGTGAAGAGTGTAAATCCCAGGCAGGAGGAGGAGAGCGCAAGCGACACCAGTTACCTAGTGAACGCTCCTTTGTATAGTGTTTATTGCTCTTTGTCCTGGGGTGGTAGGTTGGTGTCAGTGGTTGGGGGTGATGGGTGTAAGTCTGGGGTATCAGTGGTTGGGAGTATTTGGGTGTCAATCTGGGGTGTCAGTGGTTGGGGGTGATGGGTGTCAGTCTGGGGTATCAGTGGTTGGGGGTAGGTGAGAGTCAGATGTTGGGGGTAGGTGTCAGTGTTTGGGAGTATTTGAGTGTCAGTCTGGGGTGTCAGTGGTTGGGGATGATGGGTGTCAGTCTGGGGTATCAGTGGTTGGGGGTAGGTGAGAGTCAGATGTTGGGGGTAGGTGTCAGTGATTGGGAGTATTTGGGTGTCAGGCTGGGGTATTAGTGGTTGGGGGTAGGTAGGTGTCAGTCTGGGGTGTCAGTGGTTGGGGGTGATGGGTGTCAGTCTGGGGTATCAGTGGTTGGCAGTATTTGGGTGTCAGTCTGGGGTATCAGTGGTTGGGGGTAGGTGAGAGTCAGATGTTGGGGGTAGGTGTCAGTGGTTGGGAGTATTTGAGTGTCAGTCTGGGTTATCAGTGGTTGGGGGTGATGGGTGTCAGTCTGGGGTATCAGTGGTTTGGGGTAGGTGAGAGTCAGATGATGGGGGTAGGTGTCAGTGGTTGGGAGTATTTGGGTGTCAGGCTGGGGTATCAGTGGTTGGGGGTAGGTAGGTGTCAGTGTGGGGTGTCAGTGGTTGGGGGTGATGGGTGTCAGTATGGGGTATCAGTGGTTGGGGGTAGGTGGGAGTCAGATGTTGGGTGTAGGTGTCAGTGGTTGGGAGTATTTGGGTTTCAGGAGGGGAGTCAGTGGTTGGGGGTAGGTTGGTGTCAGTTTGGAGTGTCAGTGGTTGGGTGTAGATGGGTTTCAGTCTGGGGTGTCAGTGGTTGGGGGTAGGTGAGAGTCAGACGTTGGGGGTAGGTGTCAGTGGTTGGGGGTAGGTAGGTGTCAGTCTGGGGAGTCGGTGGTTGGGGGTGATGGGTGTCAGTCTGGGGTATCAGTGGTTGGGGGTAGGTAGGTGTCAGTGGTCGGGTATAGGTGAGAGGCGATGGCTGGAGGCAACACACAATACTGCCTCTTTTCTGACATATTGACACAGATTATGTCACGTGAGAGAAAAAAAACCAGCCCCCCTGCCCCTGGTTGCCCCAACTATCTGTCCTTCGTATCAGAGGGGACTTATCTTCGTCCCGTTCATCACGGTTGTGACTGCGCACACAGACCGGTAGCAGGGTGGGATTTACACTAGAATATTGATAATAAAAATCATCGTCATCATCACCTGCGTTTATATGCAATCAGAGGCGCCCTCCCATCGCACATAGAGGCATTGTGAAGAGTGTAAATCCCAGGCAGGAGGAGGAGAGCGCGAGCGACACCAGTTACCTAGTGAACGCTCCTTTGTATAGTGCTTATTGCTCTTTGTCCTGGGGTGGTAGGTTGGTGTCAGTGTTTGAGGGTGATGGGTGTCAGTGTGGGGTATCAGTGGTTGGGGGTAGGTAGGTATCAGTCTGGGGTGTCAGTGGTTGGGGGTGATGGGTGTCAGTCTTGGGTATTAGTGGTTGGGGGTAGGTAGGTGTCAGTCTGGGGAGTCAGTGGTTGGGGGTGATGGGTGTCAGTCTGGGATATCAGTGGTTTGGGGTAGGTAGGTGTCAGTGGTTGGGTATAGGTGAGAGGCGATGGCTGGAGGCAACACACAATACTGCCTCTTTTCTGACACATTGACACACAGATTATGTCTCGTGAGAGAAAAAAAACAGCCCCCCTGCCCCTGGTTGCCCCAACTATCTGTCCTTCGTATCAGAGGGGACTTATCTTCGTCCCGTTCATCACGGTTGTGACTGCGCACACAGACCAGATAGCAGGGTGGGATTTACACTAGAATATTGATAATAAAAATCATCGTCATCATCACCTGCATTTATATGCAATCAGAGGCGCCCTCCCATCGCACATAGAGGCATTGTGAAGAGTGTAAATCCCAGGCAGGAGGAGGAGAGCGCGAGCGACACCAGTTACTTAGTGAACGCTCCTTTGTATAGTGTTTATTGCTCTTTGTCCTGGGGTGGTAGGTTGGTGTCAGTGGTTGGGGGTGATGGGTGTCAGTCTGGGGTATCAGTGGTTGGGGTAGGTGAGAGTCAGATGTTGGGGGTAGGTGTCAGTGGTTATTATTATTATTATTATACAGTATTTATAAAGCGCCAATAGTTCGCTCAGCGCTGTACATTATAAAGGGGGACAGAACATGTGACAGAACAATACCAATACAATGCAAAACATGAGGGTATCGAGGGCCCTGCTCTTTCAAGCTTACAATCTAGGAGGGAGGGGATGGTGGCACAGGAGGAGATAGCTGTGGGGGATGGAGTGGTAGGAAGAGTGGAGGAGGTCGGCAAGTTAGCAGGGGGCGGGGTAGGCTTCCCTGAAGAGATGGGTTTTCAGGGTGCGCCTAAAGGAGAGGAGAGTAGGTGATAATCTGATGGGTTGGGGCAGGGAGTTCCAGAGGATGGGTGACACCCTGGAGAAGTCCTGGAGGCGGGCATGGGAGGAGGAGACCAGGGAACTAGAGAGAAGGAGGTCTTGTGAGGAGCGGAGTGTGCGTGTTGGGCGGTACTTGGATATTAGGTCAGAGATGTAGTTCGGGGCAGTATGGTGGACAGCTTTGTACGTCAGCGTTAGGATTTTGAATTTGATCCGTTGCGCAATCGGAAGCCAGTGGAGGGATTGGCAGAGGGGGGTGGCGGAAATGGAGCGGATGGAAAGGTGAATGAGTCTGGCAGCCGTATTCAGGATGGACTGAAGCGGGGATAGCCAGCGGCGAGGCAGGCCAGTGAGGAGGGAGTTGCAGTAGTCGAGTCGTGATATGATGAGGGAGTGGATGAGCTGTTTAGTGGTTTCTGGAGTTAGGAACGTGCGGATTTTGGCGATGTTGCGGAGGTGGAGTCTGCACGAGTTTGTTAAAGAGTGGACTTGGGGCTGGAAGGATAGGTTGGAGTCCAAAATGACACCAAGTACTCTGGCCTGCGGGGCGGGATTGATGGTGGCGTTGTTGGACATGATGGAGAAGTCAATGGGGGGTGGTGTCCGGGCTGGAGGGAAGACAAGAAACTCGGTTTTGGAGAGGTTCAGTTTAAGGAAGTGGAGCGACATCCAGTCTGATATGTCGCTCAACAGGTGTGTGATTCGGGTGGAGACCGAGGGGGTGAGGTGGGGGGTTGAGAGATAGATTTGTGTGTCGTCGGCATAGAGGTGGTAGTTGAAGCCGTGAGAGTGTATGAGTTGGCCAAGGGAGGAGGTGTAGATGGAGAAGAGAAGGGGCCCGAGGACAGAGCCTTGAGGGACCCCAACAGAGAGGGGGAGTGAGAGGGAGGTGGTGGCATTATAGGTAACGCTGAAAGAGCGTTGTGACAGGTAGGATGAGAGCCAGGAGAGAGCAGAATCTCTGAGGCCGAGGGAGTGTAGTTTTTTGAGGAGGAGGGGGTGGTCGACTGTGTCGAAGGCCGCAGAGAGGTCAAGGAGTAGGAGCACTGAATAGTGGCCATTAGCTTTGGCGGTTAGCAGGTCGTTGGAGAGTTTGAGTAAGGCAGTTTCGGTGGAGTGTAGGGGACGGAAGCCGGACTGTAGGGGATCGAGGAGGTTGTTGTCGTTGAGGTGAGAGCATAGGCGGGTGTAGACTAGGCGCTCGAGGAGTTTAGATGTAAATGGGAGCAGGGAGATGGGTCTGAGGTTGTTCGGGTCATTGGGGTCCAGGGAGGGCTTTTTAAGTATGGGGGTGATGTGTGCATGTTTCAGAGGGGAAGGGAAAGTGCCGGAGGAGAGGGAGAGATTGAAGATGTAAGTGAGGGAGCGTAGGATGGAGGGGGAGGGAGGTTGTAGGAGTTGTGAGGGGATAGGGTCAAGGGGGCAGGTGGTGAGGCGGGCATCAGAGAGGATCTTGGAGACTTCTTCGATGGTAGTAAGGTCAAAGGTGCGGAGTGTTGGGGGAGCTTCAGTATGAGGAATGTAGGGTGGGGTGGGAGAGGAGGTCAGAGCAGTGGTGGGGCCGTGGGAGAGGGGTGTAGAGGGGGTAGCTGAGTGAGGGGGAAGGGGGTTGGAGGGAGTTTGAGCAGCGACGAAGTCCCTGTGGGTTATGTCGAGGGGGAGGGGGGATGAGGGGGTAGCTGTGTGAGAGGGGACGGGTTGAGAAGGCGTGTGAGTTGCGGCAATGTCCTTGCGAATTGTGTCAATCTTGTTTTTGAAGTGATTGGCAATCTCAAGGGCAGTGAGTGAGGTGCTGGGTGGAGGTGGGGGTGGCGAGAGTAGAGAGTTGAAGGTGGAGAAGAGTCAGCGAGGATTGGAGGAGAGGGCCTTGATGAGGGTCAGGAAGTAGGCTTGTTTGGCAGTATGGAGGGAGGAGGTGTAGGTGTGGAAGGCAGATTTGTATCGGGTGAAGGCTTGTTGGGATTTGGTTTTGCGCCATAGTCGCTCCAGGGCACGACTGTGTCGTTTGAGGGTTTTGGTGTGATCAGTCTGCCAGGGCTGGAGCGGTCGGGGTCTGATGTTGCGTGTGGTTAAAGGCGCTAGTGAGTCAAGGGCTGTTGACAGCGCATTGTTGTAGGCGGTCATAGCCAAGTCGGGGCAGGACAGGGGGAGGATGCGGTCATGGAGTTGATCAACTGCGGAGTGGAGGGAGGCAGGGTTAAGGTTGCGGAGGTTACGGCTGGTAGTAGTGTGACATTTGGAGGGGTAGGCATTGGAGGATGAGGAGATAGAGAAGGTAATCAGGTTGTGGTCAGAGAGAGGGAAGGGGGTGTTAGTGAGGTTGTGGGGAGCGCAGCGGTTGGAGAAGACAAGATCAAGGATATTACCGTCGGAGTGGGTGGTGGATTGTATGCACTGTGCAAGTGCAAAGGAGGAGGTTAAGTGGAGGAGACGGGCTGTGTCCGGGTTGTCGAGGTTGACAGGGATGTTGAAATCCCCAAGGATGATAGTGGGTAGCTCAGAGGAGAGGAAGAAGGGAAGCCAGGAGGAGAAGTCTTCCAGGAAGCGGGGTATGGATCCAGGAGGCCGGTATATCACAGCAATCTTTAGGGGGGTTGGGGAGAATAGTCGGATGCAGTGGGCCTCGAAGGAGGAGAAGGATAGGGAGGGGGGTTTGGGAGGACTCGGAAGGTGCTCAGCGGTGACAGGAGCAGGCCAACCCCACCACCTTTACGACCGTTGGGCCTGGGTGAGTGGGTCCAGGTGAGACCGCCGTAGGAGAGTGCAGCAGGGGAGGTAGAGTCAGTGGGCTGGATCCAGGTTTCTGTAATCGCCAGGAGGTTGAGGGAGCGGGAAACAAAGAGGTCGTGGATGGCGGTAAGCTTGTTGCACACCGATCGGGCATTCAGGAGTGCACATGAAAACGGGGGGGAGATTTTAGGGAGCAGGGGGACAGATACTAAGTTGCGGGGGTTGCGGCAGGACGTGGAGGCGGGAGGGTTTTGTGCGGGTGAGGGAGGTGGTGGAGGGCCAGGATTCGGGGAGATGTCCCCCGCGGTTATGAGGAGGAGAAGGGTGAGAAAGGTGGCATGGGAGCGGGATGTGCAGGAGCGTGAGAAACTAAGTCAGAGTTTCAGTCTGGGGAGTCAGTGGTTGGGGGTGATGGGTGTCAGTCTGGGGTATCAGTGGTTGGGGGTAGGTGAGAGTCAGATGTTGGGGGTAGGTGTCAGTGGTTGGGAGTATTTGGGTGTCAATCTGGGGTATTAGTGGTTGGGGGTAGGTAGGTGTCAGTCTGGGGTGTCAGTGGTTGGGGGTGATGGGTGTCAGTCTGGGGTATCAGTGGTTGGGGGTAGGTAGGTGTCAGTGGTCGGGTGTAGGTGAGAGGCGATGGCTGGAGGCAACACACAATACTGCCTGTTTTCTGACACTTTGACACACAGATTATGTCACGTGAGAGAAAAAAAACCAGCCCTCTCTGCCCCTGGTTGCCCCAACTATCTCTCCTTCGTATCAAAGGGGACTTATCTTCGTCCCGTTCATCACGGTTGTGACTGCGCACACAGACCAGGTAGCAGGGTGGGATTTACACTAGAATATTACTAAGAAAAATCATCGTCATCATCACCTGCGTTTATATGCAATCAGAGGCGCCCTCCCATCGCACATAGAGGCATTGTGAAGAGTGTAAATCCCAGGCAGGAGGAGGAGAGCGCGAGCGACACCAGTTACCTAGTGAACGCTCCTTTGTATAGTGCTTATTGCTCTTTGTCCTAGGGTGGTAGGTTGGTGTCAGTGTTTGGGGGTGATGGGTGTCAGTCTGGGGTATCAGTGGTTGGGGGTAGGTAGGTATCAGTCTGGGGTGTCAGGGGTTGGGGTGATGGGTGTCAGTCTTGGGTATCAGTGGTTGGGGGTAGGTAAGTGTCAGTCTGTGGAGTCAGTGGTTGGGGGTGATGGGTGTCAGTCTGGGGTATCAGTGGTTTGGGGTAGGTAGGTGTCAGTGGTTGGGTATAGGTGAGAGGCGATGGCTGGAGGCAACACACAATACTGCCTCTTTTCTGACACATTGACACAGATTATGTCACTTGAGAGAAAAAAAAACAGCCCCCCTGCCCCTGGTTGCCCCAACTATCTGTCCTTCGTATCAGAGGGGACTTATCTTCGTCCCGTTCATCACAGTTGTGACTGCGCACACAGACCAGATAGCAGAGTGGGATTTACACTAGAATATTGATAATAAAAATCATCGTCATCATCACCTGCGTTTATATGCAATCAGAGGCGCCCTCCCATCGCACATAGAGGCATTGTGAAGAGTGTAAATCCCAGGCAGGAGGAGGAGAGCGCGAGCGACACCAGTTACTTAGTGAACGCTCCTTTGTATAGTGTTTATTGCTCTTTGTCCTGGGGTGGTAGGTTGGTGTCAGTGGTTGGGGGTGATGGGTGTCAGTCTGGGGTATCAGTGGTTGGGGGTAGGTGAGAGTCAGATGTTGGGGGTAGGTGTCAGTGGTTGTGAGTATTTGGGTGTCAGGCTGGGGTATCAGTGGTTGGGGGTAGGTAGGTGTCAGTCTGGGGTATCAGTGGTTGGGGGTGATGGGTGTCAGTATGGGGTATCAGTGGTTGGGGGTAGGTGGGAGTCAGATGTTGGGTGTAGGTGTCAGTGGTTGGGAGTATTTGGGTTTCAGGGGGGGAGTCAGTGGTTGGGGGTAGGTTGGTGTCAGTTTGGAGTGTCAGTGGTTGGGTGTAATTGGGTTTCAGTCTGGGGTGTCAGTGGTTGGGGGTAGGTGAGAGTCAGACGTTGGGGGTAGGTGTCAGTGGTTGGGGGTGATGGGTGTCAGTCTGGGGTATCAGTGGTTGGGGGTAGGTAGGTGTCAGTCTGGGGTATCAGTGGTTGGGGGTAGGTAGGTGTCAGTGGTCGGGTATAGGTGAGAGGCGATGGCTGGAGGCAACACACAATACTGCCTCTTTTCTGACACATTGACACAGATTATGTCACGTGAGAGAAAAAAAACCAGCCCTCTCTGCCCCTGGTTGCCCCAACTATCTGTCCTTCGTATCAGAGGGGACTTATCTTCGTCCCGTTCATCACAGTTGTGACTGCGCACACAGACCAGGTAGCAGGGTGGGATTTACACTATAATATTAATAATAAAAATCATCGTCATCATCACCTGCGTTTATATGCAATCAGAGGCGCCCTCCCATCGCACATAGAGGCATTGTGAAGAGTGTAAATCCCAGGCAGGAGGAGGAGAGCGCGAGCGACACCAGTTACTTAGTGAACGCTCCTTTGTATAGTGTTTATTGCTCTTTGTCCTGGGGTGGTAGGTTGGTGCCAGTGGTTGGGGGTGATGGGTGTCTGTCTGGGGTATCAGTGGTTGGGAGTATTTGGGTGTCAGTCTGGGGTATCAGTGGTTGGGGGTAGGTGAGAGTCAGATGATGGGGGTAGGTGTCAGTGGTTGGGAGTATTTGGGTGTCAGGCTGGGGTATCAGTGGTTGGGGGTAGGTAGGTGTCAGTCTGGGGTGTCAGTGGTTGGGGGTGATGGGTGTCAGTATGGGGTATCAGTGGTTGGGGGTAGGTGGGAGTCAGATGTTGGGTGTAGGTGTCAGTGGTTGGGAGTATTTGGGTTTCAGGGGGGGAGTCAGTGGTTGGGGGTAGGTTGGTGTCAGTTTGGAGTGTCAGTGGTTGGGTGTAGATGGGTTTCAGTCTGGGGTGTCAGTGGTTAGGGGTAGGTGAGAGTCAGACGTTGGGGGTAGGTGTCAGTGGTTGGGGGTGATGGGTGTCAGTCTTGGGTTTCAGTGGTTGGGGGTAGGTAGGTGTCAGTCTGGGGTGTCAGTGGTTGGGGGTGATGGGTGTCAGCCTGGGGTATCAGTGGTCAGGGGTAGGTGAGAGTCAGATGTTGGGGGAAGGTGTCAGTGGTTGGGAGTATTTGGGTGTCAGTCTGGGGTATCAGTGGTTGCGGGTAGGTAGGTGTCAGTCTGGGGTATCAGTGGTTGGGGGTAGGTAGGTGTCAGTGGTCGGGTATAGGTGAGAGGCGATGGCTGGAGGCAACACACAATACTGCCTCTTTTCTGACATATTGACACAGATTATGTCACGTGAGAGAAAAAAAACCAGCCCCCCTGCCCCTGGTTGCCCCAACTATCTGTCCTTCGTATCAGAGGGGACTTATCTTCGTCCCGTTCATCACGGTTGTGACTGCGCACACAGACCAGATAGCAGGGTGGGATTTACACTAGAATATTAATAATAAAAATCATCGTCATCATCACCTGCGTTTATATGCAATCAGAGGCGCCCTCCCATCGCACATAGAGGCATTGTGAAGAGTGTAAATCCCAGGCAGGAGGAGGAGAGCGCGAGCGACACCAGTTACCTAGTGAACGCTCCTTTGTATAGTGTTTATTGCTCTTTGTCCTGGGGTGGTAGGTTGGTGTCAGTGGTTGGGGGTGATGGGTGTAAGTCTGGGGTATCAGTGGTTGGGAGTATTTGGGTGTCAATCTGGGGTGTCAGTGGTTGGGGGTGATGGGTGTCAGTCTGGGGTATCAGTGGAGGGGGTAGGTGAGAGTCAGATGTTGGGGGTAGGTGTCAGTGTTTGGGAGTATTTGAGTGTTAGTCTGGGGTGTCAGTGGTTGGGGATGATGGGTGTCAGTCTGGGGTATCAGTGGTTGGGGGTAGGTGAGAGTCAGATGTTGGGGGTAGGTGTCAGTGATTGGGAGTATTTGGGTGTCAGGCTGGGGTATTAGTGGTTGGGGGTAGGTAGGTGTCAGTCTGGGGTGTCAGTGGTTGGGGGTGATGGGTGTCAGTCTGGGGTATCAGTGGTTGGGGGTAGGTAGGTGTCAGTGGTCGGGTATAGGTGAGAGGCGATGGCTGGTGGCAACACACAATACTGCCTCTTTTCTGACACATTGACACAGATTATGTCACGTGAGAGAAAAAAAACCAGCCCTCTCTGCCACTGGTTGCCCCAACTATCTGTCCTTCGTATCAGAGGGGACTTATCTTCGTCCCGTTCATCACGGTTGTGACTGCGCACACAGACCAGGTAGCAGAGTGGGATTTACACTAGAATATTAATAATAAAAATCATCGTCATCATCACCTGCGTTTATATGCAATCAGAGGCGCCCTCCCATCGCACATAAAGGCATTGTGAAGAATGTAAATCCCAGGCAGGAGGAGGAGAGCGCGAGCGACACCAGTTATTTAGTGAACGCTGCTTTGTATAGTGTTTATTGCTCTTTTTCCTGGGGTGGTAGGTTGGTGTCAATGGTTGGGGGTGATGGGTGTCAGTCTGGGGTATCAGTGGTTGGGGGTAGGTGAGAGTCAGATGTTGGGAGTATTTGGGTGTCAGGCTGGGGTATCAGTGGTTTGGGGTAGGTAGGTGTCAGTCTGGGGTGTCAGTGGTTGGGGGTGATGGGTGTCAGTCTGGGGTATCAGTGGTTGGGGGTAGGTGGGATTCAGATGTTGGGTGTAGGTGTCAGTGGTTGGGAGTATTTGGGTGTCAGGCTGGGGAGTCAGTGGTTGGGGGTAGGTTGGTGTCAGTTTGGAGTGTCAGTGGTTGGGTCTAGATGGGTTTCAGTCTGGGGTATCAGTGGTTGGGGGTAGGTGAGAGTCAGATGTTGGGGGTAGGTGTCAGTGGTTGGGAGTATTTGAGTGTCAGTCTGGGGTGTCAGTGGTTGGGGGTGATGGGTGTCAGTCTGGGATATCAGTGGTTGGGGGTAGGTGAGAGTCAGATGTTGGGGGTAGGTGTCAGTGTTTGGGAGTATTTGGGTGTCAGGCTGGGGTATCAGTGGTTGGGGGTAGGTAGGTGTCAGTCTGGGGTGTCAGTGGTTGGGGGTGATGGGTGTCAGTCTGGGGTGTCAGTGGTTGGGGGTGATGGGTGTCAGTCTGGGGTATCAGTGGTTGGGGGTAGGTAGGTGTCAGTGGTCGGGTATAGGTGAGAGGCGATGGCTGGAGGCAACACACAATACTGCCTCTTTTCTGACACATTGACACAGATTATGTCACGTGAGAGAAAAAAAACCAGCCCTCTCTGCCCCTGGGTGCCCCAACTATCTGTCCTTCGTATCAGAGGGGACTTATCTTCGTCCCGTTCATCACGGTTGTGACTGCGCACACAGACCAGATAGCCGGGTGGGATTTACACTAGAATATTAATAATAAAAATCTTTGTCATCATCACCTGCGTTTATATGCAATCAGAGGCGCCCTCCCATCGCACATAGAGGCATTGTGAAGAGTGTAAATCCCAGGCAGGAGGAGGAGAGCGCGAGCGACACCAGTTACTTAGTGAACGCCCCTTTGTATAGTGTTTATTGCTCTTTGTCCTGGGGTGGTAGGTTGGTGTCAGTGGTTGGGGGTGATGGGTGTCAGTCTGGGGTATCAGTGGTTGGGAGTATTTGGGTGTCAGTCTGGGGTATCAGTGGTTGGGGGTAGGTGCGAGTCAGATGTTGGGGGTAGGTGTCAGTGGTTGGGAGTATTTGAGTGTCAGTCTGGGTTATCAGTGGTTGGGGGTGATGGGTGTCAGTCTGGGGTATCAGTGGTTTGGGGTAGGTGAGAGTCAGACGATGGGGGTAGGTGTCAGTGGTTGGGAGTATTTGGGTGTCAGGCTGGGGTATCAGTGGTTGGGGGTAGGTAGGTGTCAGTCTGGGGTGTCAGTGGTTGGGGGTGATGGGTGTCAGTATGGGGTATCAGTGGTTGGGGGTAGGTGGGAGTCAGATGTTGGGTGTAGGTTTCAGTGTTTGGGAGTATTTGGGTTTCAGGGGGGGAGTCAGTGGTTGGGGGTAGGTTGGTGTCAGTTTGGAGTGTCAGTGGTTGGGTGTAGATGGGTTTCAGTCTGGGGTGTCAGTGGTTGGGGGTAGGTGAGAGTCAGATGTTGGGGGTAGGTGTCAGTGGTTGGGGGTGATGGGTGTCAGTCTTGGGTTTCAGTGGTTGGGGGTAGGTAGGTGTCAGTCTGGGGTGTCAGTGGTTGGGGGTGATGGGTGTCAGCCTGGGGTATCAGTGGTCAGGGGTAGGTGAGAGTCAGATGTTGGGGGAAGGTGTCAGTGGTTGGGAGTATTTGGGTGTCAGTCTGGGGTATCAGTGGTTGGGGGTAGGTAGGTGTCAGTCTGGGGTGTCAGTGGTTGGGGGTGATGGGTGTCAGTCTGGGGTGTCAGTGGTTGGGGGTGATGGGTGTCAGTCTGGGGTATCAGTGGTTGGGGGTAGGTAGGTGTCATTTGGTCGGGTATAGGTGAGAGGCGGTGGCTGGAGGCAACACACAATACTGCCTCTTTTCTGACACATTGACACAGATTATGTCACATGAGAGAAAAAAAACCAGCCCTCTCTGCCCCTGGTTGCCCCAACTATCTGTCCTTCGTATCAGAGGGGACTTATCTTCGTCCCGTTCATCACGGTTGTGACTGCGCACACAGACCAGACAGCTGAGTGGGATTTACACTAGAATATTGATAATAAAAATCATCGTCATCATCACCTGCGTTTATATGCAATCAGAGGCGCCCTCCCATCGCACATAGAGGCATTGTGAAGAGTGTAAATCCCAGGCAGGAGGAGGAGAGCGCGAGCGACACCAGTTACTTAGTGAACGCTCCTTTGTATAGTGTTTATTGCTCTTTGTCCTGGGGTGGTAGGTTGGTGTCAGTGGTTGGGGGTGATGGGTGTCAGTATGGGGTATCAGTGGTTGGGGGTAGGTGAGAGTCAGATGTTGGGTGTACGTGTCAGTGGTTGGGAGTATTTGGGTTTCAGGGGGGGAGTCAGTGGTTGGGGGTAGGTTGGTGTCAGTTCGGAGTGTCAGTAGTTGGGTGTAGATGGGTTTCAGTCTGGGGTGTCAGTGGTTGGGGGTAGGTGAGAGTCAGACGTTGGGGGTAGGTGTCAGTGGTTGGGGGTGATGGGTGTCAGTCTTGGGTTTCAGTGGTTGGGGGTAGGTAGGTGTCAGTCTGGGGTGTCAGTGGTTGGGGGTGATGGGTGTCAGTATGGGGTATCAGTGGTTGGGGGTAGGTGGGAGTCAGATGTTGGGTGTAGGTGTCAGTGGTTGGGAGTATTTGGGTTTCAGGGGGGGGAGTCAGTGGTTGGGGGTAGGTTGGTGTCAGTTTGGAGTGTCAGTGGTTGGGTGTAGATGGGTTTCAGTCTGGGGTGTCAGTGGTTGGGGGTAGGTGAGAGTCAGACGTTGGTGGGTAGGTGTCAGTGGTTGGGGGTGATGGGTGTCAGTCTGGGGTATCAGTGGTTGGGGGTAGGTAGGTGTCAGTCTTGGGTATCAGTGGTTGGGGGTAGGTAGGTGTCAGTCTGGGGAGTCAGTGGTTGGGGGTGATGGGTGTCAGTCTGGGGTATCAGTGGTTTGGGGTAGGTAGGTGTCAGTGGTCGGGTATAGGTGAGAGGCGATGGCTGGAGGCAACACACAATACTGCCTCTTTTCTGACACATTGACACACAGATTATGTCACTTGAGAGAAAAAAAAAACAGCCCCCCTGCCCCTGGTTGCCCCAACTATCTGTCCTTCGTATCAGAGGGGACTTATCTTCGTCCCGTTCATCACGGTTGTGACTGCGCACACAGACCAGACAGCAGAGTGGGATTTACACTAGAATATTGATAATAAAAATCATCGTCATCATCACCTGCGTTTATATGCAATCAGAGGCGCCCTCCCATCGCACATAGAGGCATTGTGAAGAGTGTAAATCCCAGGCAGGAGGAGGAGAGCGCGAGAGACACCAGTTACTTAGTGAACGCTCCTTTGTATAGTGTTTATTGCTCTTTTTCCTTGGGTGGTAGGTTGGTGTCAGTGGTTGGGGGTGATGGGTGTCAGTCTGGGGTATCAGTGGTTGGGAGTATTTGGGTGTCAGTCTGGGGTATCAGTGGTTGGGGGTAGGTGAGAGTCAGATGTTGGGGGTAGGTGTCAGTGTTTGGGAGTATTTGGGTGTCAGGCTGGGGTATCAGTGGTTGGGGGTAGGTAGGTGTCAGTCTGGGGTGTCAGTGGTTGGGGGTGATGGGTCTCAGTCTGGGGTGTCAGTGGTTGGGGGTGATGGGTGTCAGTCTGGGGTATCAGTGGTTGGGGGTAGGTAGGTGTCAGTGGTCGGGTATAGGTGAGAGGCGATGGCTGGAGGCAACACACAATACTGCCTCTTTTCTGACACATTGACACAGATTATGTCACGTGAGAGAAAAAAAACCAGCCCTCTCTGCCCCTGGTTGCCCCAACTATCTGTCCTTCGTATCAGAGGGGACTTATCTTCGTCCCGTTCATCACGGTTGTGACTGCGCACACAGACCAGACAGCAGAGTGGGATTTACACTAGAATATTGATAATAAAAATCATCGTCATCATCACCTGCGTTTATATGCAATCAGAGGCGCCCTCCCATCGCACATAGAGGCATTGTGAAGAGTGTAAATCCCAGGCAGGAGGAGGAGAGCGCGAGCGACACCAGTTACTTAGTGAACGCTGCTTTGTATAGTGTTTATTGCTCTTTGTCCTGGGGTGGTAGGTTGGTGTCAGTGGTTGGGGGTGATGGGTGTCAGTCTGGGGTATCAGCGGTTGGGGTAAGTGAGAGTCAGATGTTGGGGGTAGGTGTCAGTGGTTGGGAGTATTTGAGTGTCAGTCTGGGGTGTCAGTGGTTGGGGGTGATGGGTGTCAGTCTGGGGTATCAGTGGTTGGGGGTAGGCGAGAGTCAGAAGTTGGGGGTAGGTGTCAGTGGTTGGGAGTATTTGGGTGTCAATCTGGGGTATTAGTGGTTGGGGGTAGGTAGGTGTCAGTCTGGGGTGTCAGTGGTTGGGGGTAGGTAGGTGTCAGTCTGGGGTATCAGTGGTTGGGGGTAGGTAGGTGTCAGTGGTCAGGTATAGGTGAGAGGCGATGGCTGGAGGCAACACACAATACTGCCTCTTTTCTGACATATTGACACAGATTATGTCACGTGAGAGAAAAAAAACCAGCCCTCTCTGCCCCTGGTTGCCCCAACTATCTGTCCTTCGTATCAGAGGGGACTTATCTTCGTCCCGTTCATCACGGTTGTGACTGCGCACACAGACCAGGTAGCAGGGTGGGATTTACACTAGAATATTAATAATAAAAATCATCGTCATCATCACCTGCGTTTATATGCAATCAGAGGCGCCCTCCCATCGCACATAGAGGCATTGTGAAGAGTGTAAATCCCAGGCAGGAGGAGGAGAGCGCGAGCGACACCAGTTACCTAGTGAACGCTCCTTTGTATAGTGCTTATTGCTCTTTGTCCTGGGGTGGTAGGTTGGTGTCAGTGTTTGAGGGTGATGGGTGTCAGTGTGGGGTATCAGTGGTTGGGGGTAGGTAGGTATCAGTCTGGGGTGTCAGTGGTTGGGGGTGATGGGTGTCAGTCTTGGGTATCAGTGGTTGGGGGTAGGTAGGTGTCAGTCTGGGGAGTCAGTGGTTGGGGGTGATGGGTGTCAGTCTGGGATATCAGTGGTTTGGGGTAGGTAGGTGTCAGTGGTTGGGTATAGGTGAGAGGCGATGGCTGGAGGCAACACACAATACTGCCTCTTTTCTGACACATTGACACAGATTATGTCACGTGAGAGAAAAAAAAACAGCCCTCTCTGCCCCTGGTTGCCCCAACTATCTGTCCTTCGTATCAGAGGGGACTTATCTTCGTCCCGTTCATCACAGTTGTGACTGCGCACACAGACCAGACAGCTGAGTGGGATTTACACTAGAATATTGATAATAAAAATCATCGTCATCATCACCTGCGTTTATATGCAATCAGAGGCGCCCTCCCATCGCACATAGAGGCATTGTGAAGAGTGTAAATCCCAGGCAGGAGGAGGAGAGCGCGAGCGACACCAGTTACTTAGTGAACGCTCCTTTGTATAGTGTTTATTGCTCTTTGTTCTGGGGTGGTAGGTTGGTGTCAGTGGTTGGGGGTGATGGGTGTAAGTCTGGTGTATCAGTGGTTGGAAGTATTTGGGTGTCAATCTGGGGTGTCAGTGGTTGGGGGTGATGGGTGTCAGTCTGGGGTATCAGTGGTTGGGGGTAGGTGAGAGTCAGATGTTGGGGGTAGGTGTCAGGGGTTGGGAGTATTTGAGTGTCAGTCTGGGGTGTTAGTGGTTGGGGGTGATGGGTGTCAGTCTGGGGTATCAGTGGTTGGGGGTAGGTGAGAGTCAGATGTTGGGGGTAGGTGTCAGTGATTGGGAGTATTTGGGTGTCAGGCTGGGGTATTAGTGGTTGGGGGTAGGTAGGTGTCAGTCTGGGGTGTCAGTGGTTGGGGGTGATGGGTGTCAGTCTGGGGTGTCAGTGGTTGGGGGTAGGTAGGTGTCAGTGGTCGGGTATAGGTGAGAGGCGATGGCTGGAGGCAACACACAATACTGCCTCTTTTCTGACACATTGACACAGATTATGTCACGTGAGAGAAAAAAAACCAGCCCTCTCTGCCCCTGGTTGCCCCAACTATCTGTCTTTCGTATCAGAGGGGACTTATCTTCGTCCCGTTCATCACGGTTGTGACTGCGCACACAGACCAGGTAGCAGGGTGGGATTTACACTAGAATATTACTAATAAAAATCATCGTCATCATCACCTGCGTTTATATGCAATCAGAGGCGCCCTCCCATCGCACATAGAGGCATTGTGAAGAGTGTAAATCCCAGGCAGGAGGAGGAGAGCGCGAGCGACACCAGTTACTTAGTGAACGCTCCTTTGTATAGTGTTTATTGCTCTTTGTCCTGGGGTGGTAGGTTGGTGCCAGTGGTTGGGGGTGATAAGTGTCTTTCTGGGGTATCAGTGGTTGGGAGTATTTGGGTGTCAGTCTGGGGTATCAGTGGTTGGGGGTAGGTGAGAGTCAGATGTTGGGCGTAGGTGTCAGTGGTTGGGAGTATTTGAGTGTCAGTCTGGGTTATCAGTGGTTGGGGGTGATGGGTGTCAGTCTGGGGTATCAGTGGTTTGGGGTAGGTAGGTGTCAGTCTGGGGTGTCAGTGGTTGGGGGTGATGGGTGTCAGTATGGGGTATCAGTGGTTGGGGGTAGGTGGGAGTCAGATGTTGGGTGTAGGTGTCAGTGGTTGGGAGTATTTGGGTTTCAGGGGGGGAGTCAGTGGTTGGGGGTAGGTTGCTGTCAGTTTGGAGTGTCAGTGGTTGGGTGTAGATGGGTTTCAGTCTGGGGTGTCAGTGGTTGGGGGTAGGTGAGAGTCAGACGTTGGGGGTAGGTGTCAGTGGTTGGGGGTGATGGGTGTCAGTCTTGGGTTTCAGTGGTTGGGGGTAGGTAGGTGTCAGTCTGGGGTGTCAGTGGTTGGGGGTGGTGGGTGTCAGCCTGGGGTATCAGTGGTCAGGGGTAGGTGAGAGTCAGATGTTGGGGGAAGGTGTCAGTGGTTGGGAGTATTTGGGTGTCAGTCTGGGGTGTCAGTGGTTGGGGGTGATGGGTGTCAGTCTGGGGTGTCAGTGGTTGGGGGTGATGGGTGTCAGTCTGGGGTATCAGTGGTTGGGGGTAGGTAGGTGTCAGTGGTCGGGTATAGGTGAGAGGCGATGGCTGGAGGCAACACACAATACTGCCTCTTTTCTGACACATTGACACAGATTATGTCACCTGAGAGAAAAAAAAACAGCCCCCCCTGCCCTTGGTTGCCCCAACTATCTGTCCTTCGTATCAGAGGGGACTAATCTTCGTCCCGTTCATCACAGTTGTGACTGCGCACACAGACCAGACAGCAGAGTGGGATTTACACTAGAATATTGATAATAAAAATCATCGTCATCATCACCTGCGTTTATATGCAATCAGAGGCGCCCTCCCATCGCACATAGAGGCATTGTGAAGAGTGTAAATCCCAGGCAGGAGGAGGAGAGCGCGAGCGACACCAGTTACTTAGTGAACGCTCCTTTGTATAGTGTTTATTGCTCTTTGTCCTTGGGTGGTAGGTTGGTGTCAGTGGTTGGGGGTGATGGGTGTCAGTCTGGGGTATCAGTGGTTGGGAGTATTTGGGTGTCAGTCTGGGGTATCAGTGGTTGGGGGTAGATGAGAGTCAGATGATGGGGGTAGGTGTCAGTGGTTGGGAGTATTTGAGTTTCAGTCTGGGTTATCAGTGGTTGGGGGTGATGGGTGTCAGTCTGGGGTATCATTGGTTTGTAGTAGGTGAGAGTCAGATGATGGGGGTAGGTGTCAGTGGTTGGGAGTATTTGGGTGTCAGGCTGGGGTATCAGTGGTTGGGGGTAGGTAGGTGTCAGTCTGGGGTGTCAGTGGTTGGGGGTGATGGGTATCAGTCTGGGGTATCAGTGGTTGGGGGTAGGTGGGAATCAGATGTTGGGTGTAGGTGTCAGTGGTTGGGAGTATTTGGGTGTCAGTCTTGGGTATCAGTGGTTGGGGGTAGGTAGGTGTCAGTCTGGGGTGTCAGTGGTTGGGGGTGATGGGTGTCAGTCTGGGGTATCAGTGGTTGGGGGTAGGCGAGAGTCAGATGTTGGGGGTAGGTGTCAGTGGTTGGGAGTATTTGGGTGTCAATCTGGGGTATTAGTGTTTGGGGGTAGGTAGGTGTCAGTCTGGGGTGTCAGTGGTTGGGGGTGATGGGTGTCAGTCTGGGGTATCAGTGGTTGGGGGTAGGTAGGTGTCAGTGGTCGGGTATAGGTGAGAGGCGATGGCTGGAGGCAACACACAATACTGCCTCTTTTCTGACACATTGACACAGATTATGTCACGTGAGAGAAAAAAAACCAGCCCTCTCTGCCCCTGGTTGCCCCAACTATCTGTCCTTCGTATCAGAGGGGACTTATCTTCCTCCCCTTCATCACAGTTGTGACTGCGCACACAGACCAGGTAGCAGGGTGGGATTTACACTAGAATATTACTAATAAAAATCATCGTCATCATCACCTGCGTTTATATGCAATCAGAGGCGCCCTCCCATCGCACATAGAGGCATTGTGAAGAGTGTAAATCCCAGGCAGGAGGAGGAGAGCGCGAGCGACACCAGTTACTTAGTGAACGCTCCTTTGTATAGTGTTTATTGCTCTTTGTCCTGGGGTGGTAGGTTGGTGTCAATGGTTGGGGGTGATGGGTGTCAGTCTGGGGTATCAGTGGTTGGGGGTAGGTGAGAGTCAGATGTTGGGGGTAGGTGTCAGTGGCTGGGAGTATTTGGATGTCAGGCTGGGGTATCAGTGGTTTGGGGTAGGTAGGTGTCAGTGGTTGGGGGTGATGGGTATCAGTCTGGGGTATCAGTGGTTGGGGGTAGGTGGGAATCAGATGTTGGGTGTAGGTGTCAGTGGTTGGGAGTATTTGGGTGTCAGGCTGGGGAGTCAGTGGTTGGGGGTAGGTTGGTGTCCGTTTGGAGTGTCAGTGGTTGGGTGTAGATGGGTTTCAGTCTGGGGTATCAGTGGTTGGGGGTAGGTGAAAGTCAGATGTTGGGGGTAGGTGTCAGTGGTTGGGAGTATTTGGGTGTCAGGCTGGGGTATCAGTGGTTGGGGGTAGGTAGGTGTCAGTCTGGGGTGTCAGTGGTTGGGGGTGATGGGTGTCAGTCTGGGGTATCAGTGGTTGGGGGTAGGTAGGTGTCAGTCTGGGGTATCAGTGGTTAGGGGTAGGTAGGTGTCAGTGGTCGGGTATAGGTGAGAGGCGATGGCTGGAGGCAACACACAATACTGCCTCTTTTCTGACACATTGACACACAGATTATGTCACGTGAGAGAAAAAAAACCAGCCCCCCTGCCCCTGGTTGCCCCAACTATCTGTCCTTCGTATCAGAGGGGACTTATCTTCGTCCCGTTCATCACGGTTGTGACTGCGCACACAGACCAGGTAGCAGGGTGGGATTTACACTAGAATATTGATAATAAAAATCATCGTCATCATCACCTGCGTTTATATGCAATCAGAGGCGCTCTCCCATCGCACATAGAGGCATTGTGAAGAGTGTAAATCCCAGGCAGGAGGAGGAGAGCGCGAGCGACACCAGTTACTTAGTGAACGCTCCTTTGTATAGTGTTTATTGCTCTTTGTCCTGGGGTGGTAGGTTGGTGTCAGTGGTTGGGGGTGATGGGTGTCAGTCTGGGGTATAAGTGGTTGGGGGTAGGTGTCAGTGGTAGGGAGTATTTGGGTGTCAGTGGTTTGGGATAGATTGGTGTCAGTCTGGGGTATCAGTGGTTTGGGGTAGGTAGGTGTCAGTGGTCGGGCATAGGAGAGAGGAGATGGCTGGAGGTATACAGACAATAAGGACCAGTTCTCACCATCATTTCGGCATTCCGATGCGCTGATTCAGTTTTCATGCATTTCTCTTTTCTGTGCATTCTGGTGCCTTTTCCATGCATTCTTTTCCATGCGTTTCTGATGCAGATGAAGGATAATGTGGTGTGAAGCAGCCCAGACAAACCACACACAATACTGCCTCTTTTCTGACACATTGACACATAGATTATGTCACGTGAGAGAAAAAAAACCAGCCCCCCTGCCCCTGGTTGCCCCAACTATCTGTCCTTCGTAACAGAGGGGACTTATCTTCCTCCCCTTCATCACGGTTGTGACTGCGCACACAGACCAGATAGCAGAGTGGGATTTACACTAGAATATTAATTATAAAAATCATCGTCATCATCACCTGCGTTTATATGCAATCAGAGGCGCCCTCCCATCGCACATAGAGGCATTGTGAAGAGTATAAATCCCAGGCAGGAGGAGGAGAGCGCGAGCGACACCAGTTACCTAGTGAATGCTCCTTTGCATTGTGTGCCTTTGCTCCAGGTCCTGCCTTCTTTTTATAGACCTGTGTGGGGGTCCTTCCACTTGTTTACTTCCAGACTTCCAGGCGTCCAGGGCACTGCCTGCTGGGATTCTTCTTTTAGGTGTCCATGGTACTGCCTGCATAACCAGGACAACCCCTTTTTTGGCTGCCCAGTGAAAGAGGACCAACATCAGTGAGGAAACTGGGTGGGGGGGACTCAGGTGAGAAGAATCTCCTTCGCCCAACCAGAACCAGCAAACATCTGGCAGGGGAGTTAGAGGGGGAGGGGCGATAGAGCTATCAAGTGTATCTGAAACCAAAACCTTTGTGTTTCTCTAGGTAGTCCTCCTGTCAGCTTCCTGTTGCTGTATATTGTGACCCTTCAGGGATTTATTTACTGACAGGTCCACTTTCTATCCTCTAAACCCTCTTCAGTCCAGTCCTGTCATTGTCACGGCTTTATCTGAACACACGGCCAGTATGAGCGGCTGACATCTGTCTTGTGATTGGTTGATTGTTTTGTTTCATAATAAAAGGTTAGACATTGTCATATGACGGAGTAGAGCCTCATTTTTCCGTCCCACAAATATTCCTAGAAAAGGTCCATTGTATAATGCAGGGCTCTCCGATCCTTATCCCTTACACAAAGGGCCAGCTTTATGTCCTTCTGACTTTAGGGGTTCAAGAGGTGATCAGTGGGAGGAAACAATGCCCCATCCTTGGTGGCTGTGGGAGGAATATAGGGCCGGATCTGGCCCCAGGGCCACAGTTTGGAGACCACTGTTCTAAACAAATGGAAGTGAGGGGGAAAAGCACGAGCACATTTTTCTGTTTGATTACATATGATTTATGAAATTGTATTTATTGATCATTTTTCATATTGAGCTGTCCTATTTTTGGCTAGAAGGATATGGAATCATTTGATGGTAAAGGAGAGCTGCTCTGTTTTTTTCTCATTTTAAGTGCTGAACCAATTCAATAGCGTGCAATTTTACCCCTTCCTGCCCAGGCCATTTTTCAGGTTTCAGCGCTCTCACACTTTGAATGACAATTGCGCAGTCATACAACATTGTACCCAAACTAAAATGTTATCATTTTCTTCACACAACTAGAGCTTTCTTTTGGTGGTATTTAATCACCGCTGGTGGTTTTTATTTTTTGCTATATTAACAAAAAAAAAGACCGAAAAATTTGAAAAAAACCCATGTTTTTCTTTGTTTCTGTTATAAAAGTTTGCAAATAAATAATTTTTCTTCATAAATTCAAGCCAAGATGTATTCTACTACATGTCTTTGGTGAAAATAACCCAAATTAGGATGTATTTTTTAGTTTGTAGGAAAGTTATAGAGTTCACAAACTATGGGATAGATCTGAATATTGATCAGTCCTGAAGTACTGACGACCAATCTAATTTCTTCAGGTCCAAGAATGTCAGACCAGTACAGATATCCCCCAAATGACCCCATTGTGCAAAGTAGACAGTCCGACGTACATCATAAGAGGCATGGCGAGTTTTTTGAAGTTGTATTTTTTTTGGCATAATTTTTCGGAAAATGAAAAAATTAAAAATATTATTTTCACTATTGTTTTTTTACATACTGTCACCAGTGCAGTACAGCGTCATCATATAACTGGCATGGCAGTGATCAGGGACACTGACTGGTGACAGTATGAAAAAAAAAAACAAAAACTTATTTTTGTATTATTTTTAATTTTTTATTACTTTTTTTTCTTTTTTTAAAGATTTTTTTTTCATATTTCACTATGTCCAAAGTAGTACAATGTTACCATAATAACATTGTACTACTTTGGAGAAGTGATCAGTATTTTTTATTTTTACCCAATTTTCTTATACCAAAGAATTACTTTGCTATAAGCAAGCATTTACGTGAATGACATCGATTCATTTAGGTTTTTTTTTTTTTTTTGTGCTTCGCTGTGATTTGGCCACAGCTAATCACATGGCATGTGCATGTGATCGCTGTGACCATTCACAGCTAGACACTAGTATACAATGGATGGCATGAATGAAGCCATCCATTGTATATAACTGTCATTTGACCTGCTGTGATTGGTAACAGCAGGTCACATGGTACCGGCAATGGGGGCCGGTATTCAGATCTGTCATCGGCCATGTCCGAGGTACATGGCCGGTGACAGATCGCGCCGCTTCGCGGCTCTGCAAGCGCGAAAACTGCACATGTGCGGGAGGACGCCATAAGGAGTGTACCTGGAGATTTACAGCCTTTTCCCGGCCGCCAAACGGCTATTGGCCGGGCGGCTATTGGTTAAAGCACTATGGGGTTTATTTTGTTTGGTTTTTTTACTAAAGTAACCCCTGTCAGCACTGAAAAATACTGATCTTCGTGTGTGTAAATGTTAATATTATTAACCGCTTCCCGACCGCCGTATGGCAGAAATATACTGCTACAGGACGGCACGGATGCGCAAAATCAAGTATATATACATGATTTTGCATTCCCGGGTAGGGGTGCACCCTGCGCACGCCGCCATTCGCGGCCATGGCTGGCAGTCACCAGGTCCCGCTGATTACCGAGGATCTCCGACAGGGAGGAGAACTGTTTTGTTTACTAACAGTTCTCCACCCTGTCAGCTCTGGCACACTGCTTTGGATGGCTTACAGTGCTATTAGTACAGTGTCAGTGCTTTTTTGTTTTTTTTTAGCCCTGATCACTGTATTGGTTTCACTGCGGATGTCAGTGACACCAAGAAAGTTCCCCCCAGTGTCAGAATGTCTGCCACAGTCCCGCTATAAGTCGCTGATCGCTGCCATTACTAGTAAAAATAAAAAAATCCCAGTGTACATACTGCCATTTGTAAACGCTATAACATTCACGTAAACCAATTAATTTACACGTATTGGGATTTTTTTTAGCAAAGACATGTAGCAGAATACATTTTGACAAAATTTGACTTTTTACATTTTTTTATTGGACATGTTGAACAGCAAAAAGTCATAAATATAGTTTTTTCTCAAAATTGTTGGTCTTTTTTTTTATAGCACAAAAATTAAAAAATGCACAGGCAATCAAATAACACCGAAAGAAAACTCAATTCGTGGGAAAAAAGGATGTAAATTTCATTTGGGTGCAGCGTCGCATGACCGCGCAATTGTCAGTTAAAGTAACGCAGCGCCGTATTGCAATAAATGGCCTGGTCAGGAAGGGGGGGGAAATCCTCTGGAAGTGGTTAATCTTTCTAGGGAGTATATTTATCACCTTAAAAGGCCAGCAAAGCTAGATTAAATTTATAAAAGAAGGATTTTCGCTTTGTTTTTATGTTTTTTATTTAAAGCGTTGGTATATTGTCATTGCTGCTTTCTGAACGTTTCCATTCATGCACTTAAATGCTTTTGATTGCGTTGGCATGTGTTATAATGTAGTAAGACAATGAAGGAAAAATGAGAGAATCATGAAAATTACAGACCTTATAGAATATGGCATTGTGGATAGACCTGAGCAAAACAAAAAAAATTTGTTTCGTTTCGATTCAAAATCGAACACATTTTTATGTAGTTGGATTCGGTAAATTTGTTTTCGAGATTTGTTTTGGTAATTCGTATTTGAATTCAATTCGAAAAGTCGTTCACATTCAAAATTGGTTCAACCGAATTTGAAATTGATTCAACAAACTTCAAAAGTCATTCGAAATCAAACATTTCAACCAATTTCGAAAAAATTTGACCGAATTTAACTTAAGCTGGCCCACACACGTGTAGCTTTTTATCCGAAAATATTAGTTTCAAGAATATTCATCTGATTTTCCAACCGCTAGTGGGGTCAAATCAATGTTTGTTTGTGACAGCAGTGTCGGAAACATTCGAAGGGGCAGGAAGGAAAACTTTTTCTTTCTCGATCAAAAGAATTTTCGGCCAGTGTATGTGGTTCTCTTTCAGAAATTACATTTATTTTAAAATTGAATGTTAAAAGCAAAAGACAATTTTCAAATGACATTCGTCCATTCATCGAATGTGCAAAGGATTTTCGTAGGACTTTTCTTATGAATATTCTTGGCCGAAAAGCTACACGTGTATGGCCAGCAGAAAAGAAGTTGATGGGACATTAGTAGTACCGAGTTTTTTGTGCACTGGTAAATTTTAGCGTGGTGTTGTGGTGCACTGTGACAGATCTTCTTGGGCACTGTTGGAGATGTTTTTTGTGCAGGGGTACACTGTGACAAATGCTGATGGGGTGCTGGTACAGTGACAGTTTTTTGATTTTCTACTCCATTCTAATCTTTTCTATTCTATTCTTTGATTTTCTGTTGTCTTCTAAAATATTGATTCTATTCCTTTCTATTCTATTAAGTTATATTCTTTTGCATTCTATTTTATTAGTTTTTCTTTTCCTCTATTCTTTACTACTCTACTATTTTCTATTCTATTTTATTCCTTTCCTTTTCTAGAAGCTACTTCGTTGTATTCTTGTTTTCAAATTGGAGTTTAAAGCGGAGTTCCAGTGAATATAAAAAAATAAATAAACAAAAGGCAGCAGCTACAAAAACTGACACTTACCTGTCCCTCGATCCCACGGTGTCCTCCCCGCAACCCGTTTCACCGGGCGCCCTGTGTTCCCAGTGTCGGCATCTTCAGTGTGGGCACCCGGCTGTCACAGCTTGCTGCTTCACAGCTGGGTGCTCACTGCACATGTGCCAGTAGCGCTGCTCTTTGTGAATGGTCCCGTAGTCTTCTGGGACCTGTCACGTGTCCCAGAGAACTACTGGGATTTAGGGGGGGGGAGGACAGCTTCCGCTTCGGTAATCGCAGCGGAAGTGGGAATGGGTACCTGTCAATTTCAGATACCCGCTCCCCGAAGGTGCCAATCCTTAACAGGGAGCGGGGGACCAGTCCTTAAGCGAAACTTGTTTTCGAATCGAATTTCGTTTCGTTGATTCAGATGCGTTTAAACTCGTTTTTTTGGTCATTTGGAAATCTGATACATCAGAATAACAAAAAAATGTGAAAACACACATGACTAGTTGTGGATTATATATAAAAAATCCAATGCTATTCTCGGTGCATAAATCATGCAAATATTCTTCTACATTCTGCTCCACAAATGATAGAAAAGTTAGGAATAATGCCCTATCGTTGGGGTCAGTGGGAGGGATAGTGCTCCGTTGTTGCTGTCAGTGGGAGGAATTACGCCACAGCTTCAGTGGATGATCATCTCTATGGTGTAAGAAAGCAGAAGCTACAAGTATTTAGTCATTTCCGACTTTCCCATTTGCAAACAAATAGTTACTGGTTTGGGAAAAGCATCGGACCAAACCGATCTTGGTTTGGTCCAAAGCTTTTAAGGGCAGAGGAGAGATTTGGAGTCTAGCAGACCCCAGATCTCTCAATAAAGAGTATCTGTCACTGCCTATGCTATCACAAGTGATGTTGTCCATCTCTTGTGAGAAAAGAAAAGAAAGCGCTACTACCCACCCAATGCTCATCCCAGGTACTGGGCAGGTGCGTGATCCACAGTTGCGTATCTGTTCCAGAATTAAATGACATTGATCTGCACTACTGCCATTGCTCTAAAATCTTAGTTTTATTAAATCGACCACAGTAAAAACATCACAGGTACAAAGGTGTAGGCGTTTCGGCTTAACAGGCCTTAGTCATAACCCATCTCTTGTGATAGCATGTTTAGTAATTATTTACTCCGTGTAACATCTTTTATATTTTACCAGTTAGGTATTGTATTTTTATGCATTAAAATTTACTGAAGTGTAAGTGTAAGTTTTTTCCCAAAAAAAGAAAAACTGCCCAAACACCCACAGTTTTAATTTCTAAGGCTTCCACTTTTAAAAAAAAAATATAATGCTTCCTAGCAAAAAATTTATATTTTTTTTACATGTGAACAAAAATATTCAGAAAAGACTTGCTCTTCAAGTGGTTCATCTAGCTGCAGAAAGGACATTCCTAATGAGGGGCCTTAGAGTAGGGGAGAAGTTGTCTCTGCCTGTTCTGAAGATTGCCATTTCATGATTGGCTTTTGTAATACACCCTGTACCTTCAGCAAAAAGACCGAATCCCATGTTCCAATAACTGCTTACAGGCAGGCATGATCATAACATATGTAGTAAAGAACCCATATGGCCACCTCCCCTCCAACGTAAGTTATTGCCAGGCATGGAAAATGTAATTATTGTATTGTATTGATGGTTATATACCATCTAAGATGTAATGAGAGAAAATGCCTGCACCTTGTATATTTCCTAAGTGAATATTAAATTACAAACCCCTTAGCAGCTACCAAAAAGGTATACCCCAATACAACAACTCAAATGTAAATAGATAAAATGCAAATGAAAAAAAAATATATTTTATTGACCCATGTAAGATGTATTATCTGGGATAATCCCCAGTAGGTATTGCATTTAGAATATATATAGTTATGTTTAATAGCTTGTGAAGATGACACAGTAAATAGTAAAATGCACAATAAATGGTGATAAAACTGCAACAAAATAATGTGCTCAAAGCCCACCAAAGTCTGTGACATAACCAGTGCGCTGGGTACAAAAACCACAATAAGCTGAACACAGGATGGGTGACACCAATCCTCCAAAGGTGTACTCTGACCTTGTAGTTTGATCTTCAATACAAAGATCAGACCCGCATGAAGGACACAGAATCTCCAATTCTGCCAGATGGATTCAATTAGCACACAGCACAGCAGTCATGATTTCACTGCTTTTCATAGTCACTGGTTCACATAGGCTCCTAACCTCAAGCTCAACAAAAGAGAAGAACCTCCATAGTGCTCACTGATTATTTTCCTTTATTAAAGGAGAAGTAGGTCCAAAGCTCTTTTGGCTATACTTCTTTTGTGGGTCACAGGAGGGCACTTAGTTCTGCACTATTTTGACCCATATTCAGCTGACCGCGGGCTAAAGTCCACTATTGGCTGACGTCACTCCATACTCTGGAGGGATCCCAAGGATGCTTGACCGATAACTAGCTCTGCCTCTCAGTACGCGACTGAGAGCCTGAGCTAGTCGTTTCCGCCCCCTGTTGACAGTTACCAGCTCTCTGCTTACTGAAGACTGAGAACTGAGCGACCAGCAGTCTTTGATCATCCAGTTCTCAGTCTCAGAGGTGGCGGGGGAAGATGCTGCATCCACCTAGCTGAGCATGCTTATATGTTTGTTTGAGTGTATTTGTTGTTGTTTTTTTTTTTAAGTCCCACACTTTTTAAACCACTTGCCCTCTAGAGGATTTACCCCCCTTCCCTTAATGATCAGGCCTCTTTTTGCTACTCGGTGCTGCACTAGTTCAACTGATAATTGCGTGGTCATGCAATGCTGTACGCAAACGAAATTTACGTCCTTTTTTCACACAAATAGAGCTTTCTTTCGGTGGAATGTGATCACCTGTGCGCAGGTGTTCAAAATAATAGCAGTCAGACATCACTAACCTAATCAATCACTGTTTTTGGTAGAAATTATATTTCTACAAGGCAAATAATTTACTAGCAGGTGTAGTAGAGTAATAGAAATCCAACAGACCCAACAGTCATGACATGCATGCTGCTGATTCTGTGTAATTGAATCGCTAATTGAAAGGGGCATGTTCAAAATAATAGCAGTGTGGAGTTCTATTAGTGAGGTCATTCATTCTTTGAAAAACAGGTGGCAATTATTGCCCTTATTTAAGGAAGGAAGGCAGCAAATGTACATGCTGGTTACAGTGTATTTCTCTCTGAAATTCTGAGGAAAATGGGTCGTTCCTGACATTGTTCACAAGAACAGCGTACCTTGATTAAAAAGTTGATTGGAGAGGGGAAAACATATAAAGAAGTGCATAAAATGATAGGTCGCTCAGCTAAAATGATCGCCAATGCTTTAAAATGGCAACCAAAACCTGAAAGATGCGGAAGAAAGCGAAAAACTACCATTCGAATGGATAGAAGAATAGCCAAAATGGCAAGGACTCAGCCAACAATCAGCTCCAGGAAGATCAAAGAAGGTCTAAAGTTACCTGTGAGTACTGTTAGAATTAGAAGACGCCTATGTGAAGCCAAGCTATCTGCAAGAAGCCCCCGCAAAGTCCCACTGTTGAAAAAAAGACATGTGCTGAAAAGGTTACAATTTGCCAAAGAGCACATTGACTGGCCTAAAGAGAAATGGCGCAACATTTTGTGGACTAATGAAAGTAAGATTGTTCTTTTTGGATCTAGTGGCCGGAGACAGTTTGTCAGATGACCCCCAAACACTGATTTCAAGCCACAGTACACTGTGAAGACAGTGAAGCATGGTTGCGCAAGCATCATGATATGGGGATGTTTCTCATACTACGGTGTTGGGCCTATTTATCGCATACCAGGGATCATGGATCACTTTGAATACATCAGAATACTTGAAGAGGTCATGCGGCCTTATGCTGAAGAGGAAATGCCCTTGAAATGGGTGTTCCAACAAGACAACAACCCCAAACACACCAGTAAACGTGCAACATCTTGGTTCCAGACCAACAAGATTGACGTTATGGAGTGGCCAGCCCAATCCCCAGATCTTAATCCAATAGAAAACTTGTGGGGTGACATCAAAAATGCAGTTTCTGAGACAAAACCAAGAAATAGAGAAGAACTGTGAAATGTAGTCCAATCATCCTAGGCTGGAATACCTGTTCACAGGTGCCAGAAGTTGGTTGACTCCATGCAACACAGATGTACAGCAGTTCTCAGAAACAGTGCTTATACAACTAAATATTAATTAAGTGATTCAAAGGAAAGCAAAATCTTCAAAAAAAATAGCAGTGTTTGTATTCTTCTTTACAAACTCAAACATTCACTATATAAACTGAAAACTGTTTGAAAAGTCTAATATTCACTTTTCTTCAATTTTTTTAGAGGAACAACACAAATTTGATATATTTCTCTTCATGTTTTGATTTGGAATAGAATGTGTAGTGTTCCCAATGCATTTGTGTGTATGGAAATAAAAGATATTAGAAGGATTTTGAGCTTTATTCACTTTTTTCAACACACTGCTATTATTTTGAACACAACTGTATATTTATTGCTTTGTGTGAAAGTTATAGCATCTACAAACTATGGTATAGATAAAGGAATTTACACCGCTTTTACTTTCTGACTGCTTATCACATTTCTTGAGGTGCTATAATACCAGGATAGTACAAACACCCCCAAATGACCCCTTTTCGGAAAGTAGACACCCTAAGCTATCTGCTGAGAGGCATATTGAGTCCATGGAAGATGTATTTTTTTTTCCACAAGTTTCTGGAAAATGACAAAAACTTTTTTTTTTTTTTTTTTTTTACACAAAGTGGTCATTTAAATGATATACAGGTGAAACTCGAAAAATTAGAATATCGTGCAAAAGTTCATTTATTTCAGTAATGCAACTTAAAAGGTGAAACTAATATATGAGATAGACTCATTGATTCAAGATAGTTGAAGCCGTGATTTGTCATAATTGTGATGATTATGGCTTACAGCTCATGAAAACCCCAAATCCACAACCTCAGAAAATTAGAATATTGTGAAAAGGTGCAATATTCTAGGCTCAAAGTGTCCCACTCTAATCAGCTAATTAAGCCATAACACCTGCAAAGGGTTCCTGAGTCTTTAAATGGTCTCTCAGTTTGGTCCAGTAGGAATCACAATCATGGGAAAGACTGCTGACTTGACAGTTGTGCAGAAAACCATCAGTGACACCCTCCATAAGGAGGGAAAGCCTCAAAAGGTAATTGCAAAAGAAGTTGGATGTTCCCAAAGTGCTGTATCAAAGCACATTAATAGAAAGTTATGTGGAAGGGAAAAGTGTGGAAGAAAAAAGGTGCACAAGCAGCAGGGATGACCACAGCCTGGAGAGGAGTGTCAGGGAAAGGCCATTCAAAAGTGTTGGGGACTTTCACAAGGAGTGGACTGAGGCTGGAGTCAGTGCATCAAGAGCCACCACACACAGACGGATCCTGGACATGGGCTTCAAATGTCGTATTCCTCTTGTCAAGCTGCTCCTGAACAACAAACAACGCCAGAAGCGTCTTACCTGGGCTAAAGAAAAACAGACCTGGTCTGTTGCTCAGTGGTCCAAAGTCCTGATGAGAGCAACTTTTGCATCTCATTTGGAAACCAAGAACCCAGAGTATGGAGGAAGAATGGAGAGGCACACACTGCAAGATGCTTGAAGTCCAGTGTGAAGTTTCCACAGTCTGTGTTGATTTGAGGAGCCATGTCATCTGCTGGTGTTGGTCCACTGTGCTTCATTAAGTCCAGGATCAACGCAGCCGTCTACCAAGAGATTTTGGAGCACTTCATGTTTCCTTCCGCAGACGAGCTTTATGGAGATGCTGACTTCATTTTCCAGCAGGACTTGGCACCTGCCCACACTGCCAAAAGCACCAAAACCCGTGGGATTACTGTGCTTGATTGGCCAGCAAACTCGCCTGACCTGAACCCCATAGAGAATCTATAGGGCATTGCCAAGAGAAAGATGAGAGACATGAGACCGAACAATGCAGAAGAGCTGAAGGCCGCTATTGAAGCATCCTGGTCTTCCATAACACCTCAGCATTACCACAGGCTGATAGCTTCCATGCCACGCCGCATTGAGGCAGTAATTGCTGCAAAAGGGGCCCAAACCAAGTACTGAGTACATATGCATGCTTCTACTTTTCAGAGGTCTGATATTGTTCTATGTCCAATCCTTGTTTTATTGATTGCATGTAATATTCTAATTTTCTGAGATTGTGGATTTGGGGTTTTTATGAGCTGTAAGCCATAATCATCACAATTATGACAAATCACGGCTTGAACTATCTTGCAACTATCTTTGCATGTAATGAGTCTATCTCATTTATTAGGTTCACCTTTTAAGTTGCATTACTGAAATAAATGAACTTTTGCACGATATTCTAATTTTTCGAGTTTCACCTGTATTTCTCACACACACCCATGGGTATATGTGGAATTACACCCTAAAATACATTCTGCTACTTCTTCCGAGTATGGGGTTACCACGTGTGTGAGACTTTTTGGGAGCCTAGCCACATACAGGAGCCTGAAATCCAATGACCACTTTGAAAGCCTGAAGGTGCGTAACTTCCTCATTTCACTTCCTCACTACCTATCACAGTTTCGAAGTGCCCGGATAGCACCAAACCCCCCTCCCCAAATGACCCCTTTTTGGAAAGTAGACACCCCAAGGAATTTAAAAAGAGGCATGGTGAGCAGGGGCGGACTGACCATTTGGAAACTCGGGCACTGCCCGAGGGCCCGGGGTCAGTAGGGGGCCCCATGAGATGCCCCTGGTACCTTTTTCATAGGCTTTTTTGAGTTTGGGCAAGGACACAGGGGCCCCATGATCCCCTATTGCCCGGGGGCCACATGAGTTGTCAGTCCGCCCCTGATTGTGAGTGTTTTGCAGATCTCATTTTTTTTTCACAAGGTTTTGAAAAAGAAAAAAAAAATAGAAAAAATATGTTTTTGTTTTTTTTCTTCATTTTCCAAAAACTTCTGGCAACAAACGAGATCTGCAAAATACTCACCATGCTTCTTATCAAATTCCTTGGGGTGTCTACTTTCCAAAAAGTGGTCATTTGGGGGGTTTGGTGCTATCCTGGCATTTCAGGGCCTCCGAAACTGTGATAGGTAGTCAGGAAGTGTAATGAAGAAATAAAGCCCTTTAAAAGCCTGATGGTGGTTATTGGATTTTGGAGTCCTGTACTTGGCTAGACTGCCAAAACGTCTCTCACATGTGGTACCCCCAAACTCGGGAGAAGTAGCAGAATATATTTTGGGGAGTAATTCCACATATACCCATGGCATGTGTGAGCAATAAATCATTTAAGTGACAATTTTGTAAAAAATTCCAAAAACTTTTCCAAAAAATAAAAAATAAAAAAAAAATAAAAAAATAAATTCTTCTGTTGATTCAATATGCCTCTCTTCAAATAGTTTGGGGTGTTTTCTTTCCAAAAAGGGGTCGTTTTGGGGGGTGGGGGCATTTTATGGCCCAGCATTAGAAATTTATGCCACACATAATTTACTCTTCTAACCACCTAAAGACCAAGCCTTTTCTGACACTTCTTGTTCACATGAAAAAAAATCTGTATTTTTTTGCAAGAAAATTAATTTAAACCCCAAACATTATATATTTTTTTAAAGCAAACACCCTAGTGAATAAAATAGTGGGTGCTGCAATTTTTTATGTCACATAGTACTCACGCAGCGATTTTTCAAATGCAATTTGTAGAAAAAAAATACACTTTTTTTTTTTTACTTTTAATGCAGAAAAACACAATATATTGGCCAATTACTTGGTAAAATATAAAAGATGATGGTATGCCAAGTAAATAGATGCCAAACATGACATGCTTTGAAACTGCGCATGCCCTGTGCAATGGCAACAAACTGCATACGTTTTTAATATCCATAGGCAACGATTTACAAGCTACCATTTTTTACAGAGGAGATCTAGTGTTAGAATTACTGCCCTTGATCTGACTTTCGTGGCGATACCTCACATGCATGGTGCAACTGCTGTTTCCATACTGGCACAGGGTCAAAGCTCACGAACGCAGGTACACACGTGCACGGAGGGGGGGGGGGGGGCGAGGGTACTTTTTTTTTTTTTATTTGTTATTTTGATTTTTTTAATTAATTATTTTTAACACTGCCCGTTTAATTTTTTTTTATCACTTTTACTACTATCACAGGGAATGCAAATACCCCCTATAACTTCATGGACATTGTCATATATTCTTTTTTGAGAAATCTGGGTTCTATCAGACTCTAGATATCGACTCTGCCCTTACATTATCTAATCAAACCAAGATCAGTGTGATCAGATGCTTTCCCAATTTACAAATGGCGCTGTTTATATCTTGCGAAACTGAAGTGATGAAATGCTCGTAGCTTCTGATTTCTTAGGCTATTAGGCTAAAGCCGATTGCCAGCTGAAAAAAATGATACCAGGATGATGCCTGCAGCTGTAGGCATCATCCTGGTATAACCATTCAAAGTCCAGTGATGTACCAGTACGTCGCTGGTCCTTATTGGGTATATATGCTATGTTCTTTTTTTTTTTGTATGCAGCCTGTGGACTGAATGAAAAAAAGAGAAGAAATCTCTGCCAAAAAAAAAAGTGTGGTATGCCCACCATTAAAATATACCACCCTGCATCCACCCACTTCTAATGGTGGGTACACATTAGGTCCCATGCGCCAGTTCCAAGATTGTACAAATGTCTAAATAGTGTCACGCTTGAATAAAAATTGTCCACGTATAAGTGGTATCCCCTATGTAAAAAGGATGACACCAAGTCCCAAACTATCTTGCCACTACTCCCTATGTAGTCTGGGCATCCGTGGAACTCCACGTGACTATCTTTTCCCTCGTAAATCTGAAACTTATAAGTATAGCCTGTTGTCCTCTCACAGGTCTTCTACATCTTGACCCCATATCTGGCACGCTTGCTGGGGAGAAATTGTTTGAATGCAAGGCGGCCAGTAAAATTAATGAGGGACTCATCGACGCAGATTTTTTGCTGGGGAGTATAGACATCTGCAAATTTTTGGTTAAGGTGATTTGCGTGGGGCTGAATTTTGTGTACCCGTTCAAATTCAGGGTCACCCCGAGGACGACAGAGTGTATTATCGTTGAAATGCATAAAACACATTATACTCTCATATCTATGCCTGGCCATGGCAGCAGAGAACACAGCATATGATGAATCTGGTCTGTGGACCAATACAACCGCAATTCATTTTTTTTTTGTAATGCCCATGTTGAGGGTTAGGCCCCCAAAAAATATAAATTCGGAAACCGTAAAGAGTTTCCATGCGAATGGTCTGGCAAGGTTTGAATTTGGGTTGGCGGTGATAAATTGTTGTACATAAAAAAAGCTTTGATCCACAATCAATACATACAGATCTTCGGTGAAAAACCGCTCCAAAAAATCAAGGGGAGGAGTTAAAATTGCTATTTCCACCTGAATTCCGGGTTGGGAAGTGAATGGGGGAAGTACGGGTGCTGCAGAATTTGTGGGCTGCCAATCGGGATTTGCAAGCACATCTGGAAAGATATTAGGGGTTCTACAGGCCTGTGTGCGAATTCTTGGTGGTTGCGGGACAATACTTGTGCTCGCCACCGCACCAGCTTGTACTGCGCCTATGGGACTCGCCACGTCGCCAAGTCATATTGCAGTGCTGGTATTATTATTCTGGACAATCTTTATTATTATTTTTATTTATTTAGCACTCTTTAATAATATTGTATTTTTTATATTTTTTTTGTTTTCTTGTATTTTAGTTCATAGCTATATCATAATTGTTTTAGACAATCATACATTTCCCAAAAAAGCACGGCACCATTTACTACACCATATTATTATTATTATACAGGATTTATATGGCGCCAACAGTTTGCTCAGCGCTTTACAATATAACGGGAGACAATACAGAACAGTCCAGTTCAATACAAGAGTAACCCTCTTGTATTGGGCCTGATCCTGGGAGCTTACAATATAAGAGGTATGTGAAAGACCAGGATGTACTAGACCGCTGGTGCTCGCCAGTTCACCAAAGGTAGCGTTGGCACTAGTACTGGCACTCTGCTGCACATGAGAGTCGTCAAAATTTACCAGCAAGTGCTAACAGATCAGGCCTGATTCTGCGAACATTGCGGTTTTGTGTACAATGTATCAAGTGACAGTGACCTACTGACACTGCACTTGCTGGGGGAGAAGGGGTGGGTAAGCGTAGGGGCTAAAGGCAGGTGCTGGGGCTGATCCCGCTAACACTGCGTTTTTGGGGACACTATACTAATGTGAACGCTGGTATAGTGCTGATCCGTTCCGACACTATACTAGCAATGGAGGTTTATTGTGTATGAGCGTCTTCCTGGCAATCAAGGGTTTAAATGTGATTACTGGTGTACTGACGGGCAATCTGACGCCATCTGCGAGGGGCATGAAAACCATGGGAACGCGAATCACGTATATATATATGTGCTTTTGCGCACCTGTAGCAGTATTTCTGCTTTAGGGCGTTCAGGAAGCGGTTACAGAAGCGGTTTGTGTTACGGCACTGCTTTACTTCAACTGACAATTGCGTGGTCATGTAACGCTGCACCAAAATGAAATTTACGTTCTTTTTTCCCCACGAATTGGGCTTTCCTTTGGTAGTATTTGATCGCCTGTACGTTTTTTTATTTTTTGCGCTACAAAAAAAAAAAGACCGACAATTTTGAGAAAAAAAACCAATATTTTTGACATTTTGCTATAAAACATGTACAGTAAAAAAAAATGTAAAAATCAACTTTCGTCATAATTTTCATCCAAAAAGTATTCTGTGACATGTCTTTGCTAAACAAAAAAAAATCCCAATACGTGTAAATTATGGCGTTTACAAATAGCAGTATAGATACTGGATTTTTTTAATACTAATAATAGTGTCGATCAGCAACTTATGGCGGGACATTCTGACACTGGGGGGGGAACTGACTTGGGGTCACTGACATCCCCAGTGACACCAATACAGTGATCCGAACTCCGGCGAGTAATCACCGGCCGGGACCAGGTGACTGACACCGGCAGCTGCGATCGATGCCGTGGGTAGGGCGATGGCGCGCTCCCCTACCCCTGAATGCAGGATCATGTTTATATACGTGATCCTGCGCACAGGGGCCGCCTTGTAGCAGTATATGTACTGTGGGCGGTCCCCTAGGGGTTAACCTCAAGCTCGGAAGAAGAACTTCCATAGTGCTCAATGATTATTTTCCTTTATTAAATAAAAATATTGCATTCACGTTGTAAATTGAAAAAGAGATGTGCCTGCAGTAAACAGAGAACCAATGCCACAATTATGTAAGAATCACCCCTCGGGGATGGCTGACTTAGGCAGCACTCATTGTCTCCAGCTCGCTTTCCCAGACCACTAAGCTCCACGAAAACCTTTGCAATGTCATACACCTAACGTGGGGCTCGAACCCACGACCCTGAGATTGAGTCTCATGCTCTACTGACTGAGCTAGTTAGGTCACAGGGGGGAGCTTATTGGTCCAGGAGAGGGAATATCCAGGTAATATCTGGATTGGTAATTGGATTTGGAGCAGACAAAGCAGATTTATACCTTTAATACAGTATACCTAAAGTGTTTGTTCCTGGAGTTCAGCTTTAACATAACACTGTTACCATCTGTGTATATGTAAACTTTAATAGATGGTGTGAATTCTTTTATGAATGGTCCTTTTAAAGACCAAGCCTAATGAATTAAAGGATAAGTTCTTCTTCCAGGACATGTTACATGTTCCACTTGTTTTTAAGGTGGAACATGTAACATGTGCCTACTCCTGCAGCTCTCCCCCCGATCCCTCTCTCCCTGTGACAGCAATCCGGGGATCTTCTCCCCGTACCTACTGTGATGAAAAAGAGCATGGCCCTGCGGGGCTCCGCCCATACGGTCAAGTCATCAATCTACACATCAGTGTCCATCCTCAAAGAGCTTGCAATCTAATGTCCCTAACTCACATAGATACATATACTAGGGCCAATTAACCTACCGGCATGTATTTGGAGTGTGGGAGGAAACCGGAGTACCCGGAGGAAACCCACGCAGGCACAGGGAGAACATGCAAACTCCAGGCAGCTAGTGCCGTGGTTGGGTTTCAAACCGACGACCCTAGTGCTAGGCGGAAGTGCTAACCACGTAGCCACTGTGCTGCCCAATCTCTATCATTAATTCTATCTGACAGATTGTAGAACTCCGGGAAGTCAGCTGTGGCTGTAGTTCCGGGAGCCTGATGCTGGACCTTCTAACTACAAAGTGGATGAATTCCTGGAATTCAGCTTTAATGTTGAAGAAAAGCCTAACTCTAACTTTTCTCACAAATATCCCCTCCCCCTCCTCCTACCTATCCTGCCTAACACGTATATATATAAAAAAAAAAAAGATCTATGTACTTATCTATTTTCAATCTGGCCATGTGATCCCACAACTTTGACTCCCCTGTGTAATGGCTGATCCCTCAGTAATGGATGTGAATTCCAGGAGGCATGGCCCAGCCATTTTCGGTCCTGCCTTCTCTCCTGCAGCAGGCAGTCACTGAGACAGGGGAGCTGGAGCTGCAGGATCACGTGACTGGAGTGGATTTAAAATAGGTAAGTACACACATCTTTGTTTTACAGGATAGGTGGGAGAAGGGGGGAGAGTCAGTCTGGGATGTCAGTGGTTGGGGGTAGGTGAGTGTCAGTTTGGAGTGTCAGTGCTGGGGGTAGGCAGGTGTCAGTTTGGGATGTCACTGCTTCAGGATAGGTGGGTGTCAGTGGTTGGGGTAGGTGGGAGTCAGATGTTGGGGTAGGTGTCGGTGGTTGGGGGTAGATGGGTGTCAGTCTGGAGTGTCAGTTGTTGGGGGTAGGTGGGTGTCTTGATGTGGTGTCAGTGGGTGGGGGTAGATGGGTGTCAGTCTGGGGTGTCAGTTGTTGGGGGTAGGTGAGTGTCAAACAGGGGTGTACATGGTTGGGGGTAGATGTGTGTCAGTCTTGGGTCTCAGTAGTTCGGGGTAGGTGGGTGTCAGTCTGGGGTGTCAGTGGTTGGGGTGGGTGGGTTTCAGTTTGGATGTCAGTGGTTGGGGGTAGGTGGGTGTTAGTCTGGGGTGTCAGTGCTTGGGGGTAGGTGGGTTTCAATTTGAGCAGTCAGTGGTTGGGGGAGGGGGGTAGGTGGGTATCAGTGGTTTGGGGTGATGGGTGTCAGTGATTGGGAGTAGGTGGGTGTCAATCTGGGGTGTCAGTGGTTGGGGGTAGGTGGGTGTCAGTCTGGGATGTAAGTTGTTGTTGCTAGGTGGGTGTCTTTCTGTGGTGTCAGTGGGTGGGGGTAGGTGGGTGTCAGTCTGGGGTGTCAGTTGTTGGGGGTAGATGGGTGTTAGTCTGGGGTATGAGTGGTTGGGGGATAGGTGGGTGTCAGTTTGGAGTGTCAGTGGTTGTGGGTAGTTGGGTTTCAATTTGATATGTCAGGTAGATAGGTTGGGGGTGATGGGTGTGAGTCTGGGGTATCAGTGGTTGGGGGTAGGTGTCAGTCTGGGGTGTCAATGGTTGGGGATAGGTGGGTGTCAGTCTGGGGTATCAGTGGTTGGGGGTGATGGGTGTCAGTCTGGGGTATCAGTGGTTGGGGGTAGGTGTCAGTGGTTGGGTGTAGATGGTTTTCAGTCTGGGGTGTCAGTGGTTGAGAGTATTTGGGTGTGAGGCTGGGGTGTCAGCAGTTGGAAGTATTTGGGTGTCAGACTGGGGTGTCAATGTTTGGGTGTCGATGGGTTTCAGTCTGGGGTGTCAGTGGTTGGGAGTATGTGGGTTTCAATTTTAGATGTTAGAGGTTGGGGTGATGGGTGTCAGTCTGGGGTGTCAGTGGTTGGGGGTGATGGGTGTCAGTCTTGGGTATCAGTGGTTGGGGATAGGTAGGTATCAGTCTGGGGTGTCAGTGGTTGGGGGTGATGGGTGTAAGTCTGGGGTATCAGTGGTTGGGGGTAGGTAGGTTTCAGTCTGGGGTGTCAGTGGTTGGGGGTGATGGGTGTCAGTCTTGGTATCAGTGGTTGGGGGTAGGTAGGTGTCAGTCTGGGTTTCAGTGGTTGGGGGTGATGAGTGTCAGTCTGGGGTATCAGTGGTTTGGGGTAGGTAGGTGTCAGTCTGGGTGTCAGTGGATGGTGGTGATGGGTGTCAGTCTGGGGTATCAGTGGTTGGGGGTAGGTAGGTGTCAGTGGTCGGGTATAGGTGAGAGGCGGTGGTTGGAAACAACACAAAATACTGCCTCTTTTCTGACACATTGACACAGATTATGTCACGTGAGAGAAAAAAAACCAGCCCCCCTGCCCCAGGTTGCCCCAACTATCTGTCCTTCGTATCAGAGGGGACTTATCTTCGTCCCGTTCATCACGGTTGTGACTGCGCACACAGACCAGGTAGCAGGGTGGGATTTACACTAGAATATTAATAATAAAAATCATCGTCATCATCACCTGCGTTTATATGCAATCAGAGGCGCCCTCCCATCGCACATAGAGGCATTGTGAAGAGTGTAAATCCCAGGCAGGAGGAGGAGAGCGCGAGCGACACCAGTTACTTAGTGAACGCTCCTTTGTATAGTGTTTATTGCTCTTTGTCCTGGGGTGGTAGGTTGGTGTCAGTGGTTGGGGGTGATGGGTGTAAGTCTGGGGTATCAGTGGTTGGGAGTATTTGGGTGTCAATCTGGGGTGTCAGTGGTTGGGGGTGATGGGTGTCAGTCTGGGGTATCAGTGGTTTGGGGTAGGTGAGAGTCAGATGTTGGGGGTAGGTGTCAGTGGTTGGGAGTATTTGAGTGTCAGTCTGGGGTGTCAGTGGTTGGCGGTGATGGGTGTCAGTCTGGGGTATCAGTGGTTGGGGGTAGGTGAGAGTCAGATGTTGGGAGTATTTGGGTGTCAGGCTGGGGTATCAGTGGTTTGGGGTAGGTAGGTGTCAGTCTGGGGTGTCAGTGGTTGGGGGTGATGGGTGTCAGTCTGGGGTATCAGTGGTTGGGGGTAGGTGGGATTCAGATGTTGGGTGTAGGTGTCAGTGGTTGGGAGTATTTGGGTGTCAGGCTGGGGAGTCAGTGGTTGGGGGTAGGTTGGTGTCAGTTTGGAGTGTCAGTGGTTGGGTCTAGATGGGTTTCAGTCTGGGGTATCAGTGGTTGGGGGTAGGTGAGAGTCAGATGTTGGGGGTAGGTGTCAGTGGTTGGGAGTATTTGAGTGTCAGTCTGGGGTGTCAGTGGTTGGGGGTGATGGGTGTCAGTCTGGGATATCAGTGGTTGGGGGTAGGTGAGAGTCAGATGTTGGGGGTAGGTGTCAGTGGTTGGGAGTATTTGGGTGTCAGGCTGGGGTATCAGTGGTTGGGGGTAGGTAGGTGTCAGTCTGGGGTGTCAGTGGATGGGGGTGATGGGTGTCAGTCTGGGGTGTAAGTGGTTGGGGGTGATGGGTGTCAGTCTGGGGTATCAGTGGTTGGGGGTAGGTAGGTGTCAGTGGTCGGGTATAGGTGAGAGGCGATGGCTGGAGGCAACACACAATACTGCCTCTTTTCTGACACATTGACACAGATTATGTCACGTGAGAGAAAAAAAAACAGCCCCCCTGCCCCTGGTTGCCCCAACTATCTGTCCTTCGTATCAGAGGGGACTTATCTTCGTCCCGTTCATCACGGTTGTGACTGCGCACACAGACCAGACAGCAGGGTGGGATTTACACTAGAATATTGATAATAAAAATCATCGTCATCATCACCTGCGTTTATATGCAATCAGAGGCGCTCTCCCATCGCACATAGAGGCATTGTGAAGAGTGTAAATCCCAGGCAGGAGGAGGAGAGCGCGAGCGACACCAGTTACTTAGTGAACGCTCCTTTGTATAGTGTTTATTGCTCTTTGTTCTGGGGTGGTAGGTTGGTGTCAGTGGTTGGGGGTGATGGGTGTAAGTCTGGGGTATCAGTGGTTGGAAGTATTTGGGTGTCAATCTGGGGTGTCAGTGGATGGGGGTGATGGGTGTCAGTCTGGGGTATCAGTGGTTGGGGGTAGGTGAGAGTCAGATGTTGGGGGTAGGTGTCAGTGGTTGGGAGTATTTGGGTGTCAGGCTGGGGTATTAGTGGTTGGGGGTAGGTAGGTGTCAGTCTGGGGTGTCAGTGGTTGGGGGTGATGGGTGTCAGTCTGGGGTATCAGTGGTCGGGTATAAGTGAGAGGCGATGGCTGGAGGCAACACACAATACTGCCTCTTTTCTGACACATTGACACACAGATTATGTCACGTGAGAGAAAAAAAACCAGCCCTCTCTGCCCCTGGTTGCCCCAACTATCTGTCCTTCGTATCAGAGGGGACTTATCTTCGTCCCGTTCATCACGGTTGTGACTGCGCACACAGACCAGGTAGCAGGGTGGGATTTACACTAGAATATTACTAATAAAAATCATCGTCATCATCTCCTGCGTTTATATGCAATCAGAGGCGCCCTCCCATCGCACATAGAGGCATTGTGAAGAGTGTAAATCCCAGGCAGGAGGAGGAGAGCGCGAGCGACACCAGTTACTTAGTGAACGCTCCTTTGTATAGTGTTTATTGCTCTTTGTCCTGGGGTGGTAGGTTGGTGTCAGTGGTTGGGGGTGATGGGTGTCTGTCTGGGGTATCAGTGGTTGGGAGTATTTGGGTGTCAGTCTGGGGTATCAGTGGTTGGGGGTAGGTGAGAGTCAGATGTTGGGCGTAGGTGTCAGTGGTTGGGCGTATTTGAGTGTCAGTCTGGGTTATCAGTGGTTGGGGGTGATGGGTGTCAGTCTGGGGTATCAGTGGTTTGGGGTAGGTGAGAGTCAGATGATGGGGGTAGGTGTCAGTGGTTGGGAGTATTTGGGTGTCAGGCTGGGGTATCAGTGGTTGGGGGTAGGTAGGTGTCAGTCTGGGGTGTCAGTGGTTGGGGGTGATGGGTGTCAGTATGGGGTATCAGTGGTTGGGGGTAGGTGGGAGTCAGATGTTGGGTGTAGGTGTCAGTGGTTGGGAGTATTTGGGTTTCAGGGGGGGAGTCAGTGGTTGGGGGTAGGTTGGTGTCAGTTTGGAGTGTCAGTGGTTGGGTGTAGATGGGTTTCAGTCTGGGGTGTCAGTGGTCGGGGGTAGGTGAGAGTCAGAAGTTGGGGGTAGGTGTCAGTGGTTGGGGGTGATGGGTGTCAGTCTTGGGTTTCAGTGGTTGGGGGTAGGTAGGTGTCAGTCTGGGGTGTCAGTGGTTGGGGGGTGATGGGTGTCAGCCTGGGGTATCAGTGGTCAGGGGTAGGTGAGAGTCAGATGTTGGGGGAAGGTGTCAGTGGTTGGGAGTATTTGGGTGTCAGTCTGGGGTATCAGTGGTTGGGGGTAGGTAGGTGTCAGTCTGGGGTGTCAGTGGTTAGGGGTGATGGGTGTCAGTCTGGGGTGTCAGTGGTTGGGGGTGATGGGTGTCAGTCTGGGGTATCAGTGGTTGGGGGTAGGTGAGAGTCAGACATTGGGGGTAGGTGTCAGTGGTTGGGGGTGATGGGTGTCAGTCTTGGGTTTCAGTGGTTGGGGGTAGGTAGGTGTCAGTCTGGGGTGTCAGTGGTTGGGGGTGATGGGTGTCAGTATGGGGTATCAGTGGTTGGGGGTAGGTGGGAGTCAGATGTTGGGTGTACGTGTCAGTGGTTGGGAGTATTTGGGTTTCAGGAGGGGAGTCAGTGGTTGGGGGTAGGTTGGTGTCAGTTTGGAGTGTCAGTGGTTGGGTGTAGATGGGTTTCAGTCTGGGGTGTCAGTGGTTGGGGGTAGGTGAGAGTCAGACGTTGGGGGTAGGTGTCAGTGGTTGGGGGTGATGGGTGTCAGTCTGGGGTATCAGTGGTTGGGGGTAGGTGAGAGTCAGATGTTGGGGGTAGGTGTCAGTGTTTGGGAGTATTTGGGTGTCAATCTGGGGTATTAGTGGTTGGGGGTAGGTAGGTGTCAGTCTGGGGTGTCAGTGGATGGGGGTGATGGGTGTCAGTCTGGGGTATCAGTGGTTGGGGGTAGGTAGGTGTCAGTGGTCGGGTGTAGGTGAGAGGCGATGGCTGGAGGCAACACACAATACTGCCTCTTTTCTGACACATTGACACACAGATTATGTCACGTGAGAGAAAAAAAACCAGCCCTCTCTGCCCCTGGTTGCCCCAACTATCTGTCCTTCGTATCAGAGGGGACTTATCTTCGTCCCGTTCATCACAGTTGTGACTGCGCACACAGACCAGGTAGCAGGGTGGGATTTACACTAGAATATTAATAATAAAAATCATCGTCATCATCACCTGCGTTTATATGCAATCAGAGGCGCCCTCCCATCGCACATAGAGGCATTGTGAAGAGTGTAAATCCCAGGCAGGAGGAGGAGAGGGCGAGCGACACCAGTTACCTAGTGAACGCTCCTTTGTATAGTGCTTATTGCTCTTTGTCCTAGGGTGGTAGGTTGGTGTCAGTGTTTGGGGGTGATGGGTGTCAGTCTGGGGTATCAGTGGTTGGGGGTAGGTAGGTATCAGTCTGGGGTGTCAGTGGTTGGGGTGATGGGTGTCAGTCTTGGGTATCAGTGGTTGGGGGTAGGTAGGTGTCAGTCTGGGGAGTCAGTGGTTGGGGGTGATGGGTGTCAGTCTGGGGTATCAGTGGTTGGGGGTAGGTAGGTGTCAGTGGTTGGGTATAGGTGAGAGGCGATGGCTGGAGGCAACACACAATACTGCCTCTTTTCTGACACATTGACACAGATTATGTCACGTGAGAGAAAAAAAACCAGCCCTCTCTGCCCCTGGTTGCCCCAACTATCTGTCCTTCGTATCAGAGGGGACTTATCTTCGTCCCGTTCATCACGGTTGTGACTGCGCACACAGACCAGATAGCAGGGTGGGATTTACACTAGAATATTGATAATAAAAATCATTGTCATCATCACCTGCGTTTATATGCAATCAGAGGCGCCCTGCCATCGCACATAGAGGCATTGTGAAGAGTGTAAATCCCAGGCAGGAGGAGGAGAGCGCGAGCGACACCAGTTACTTAGTGAACGCTCCTTTGTATAGTGTTTATTGCTCTTTGTCCTGGGGTGGTAGGTTGGTGTCAGGGGTTGGGGGTGATGGGTGTCAGTCTGGGGTATCAGTGGTTGGGGTAGGTGAGAGTCAGATGTTGGGGGTAGGTGTCAGTGGTTGGGAGTATTTGAGTGTCAGTCTGGGGTGTCAGTGGTTGGGGGTGATGGGTGTCAGTCTGGGGTATCAGTGGTTGGGGGTAGGTGAGAGTCAGATGTTGGGGGTAGGTGTCAGTGGTTGGGAGTATTTGGGTGTCAATCTGGGGTATTAGTGGTTGGGGGTAGGTAGGTGTCAGTCTGGGGTGTCAGTGGTTGGGGGTGATGGGTGTCAGTCTGGAGTATCAGTGGTTGGGGGTAGGTAGGTGTCAGTCTGGGGTATCAGTGGTTAGGGGTAGGTAGGTGTCAGTGGTCGGGTATAGGTGAGAGGCGATGGCTGGAGGCAACACACAATACTGCCTCTTTTCTGACACATTGACACACAGATTATGTCACGTGAGAGAAAAAAAACCAGCCCTCTCTGCCCCTGGTTGCCCCAACTATCTGTCCTTCGTATCAGAGGGGACTTATCTTCGTCCCGTTCATCACGGTTGTGACTGCGCACACAGACCAGACAGCCGGGTGGGATTTACACTAGAATATTAATAATAAAAATCATCGTCATCATCACCTGCGTTTATATGCAATCAGAGGCGCCCTCCCATCGCACATAGAGGCATTGTGAAGAGTGTAAATCCCAGGCAGGAGGAGGAGAGCGCGAGCGACATCAGTTACTTAGTGAACGCTCCTTTGTATAGTGTTTATTGCTCTTTGTCCTGGGGTGGTAGGTTGTTTTCAGTGGTTGGGGGTGATGGGTGTCAGTCTGGGGTATCAGTGGTTGGGGGTAGGTGAGAGTCAGATGTTGGGGGTAGGTGTCAGTGGTTGGGAGTATTTGGGTGTCAGGCTGGGGTATCAGTGGTTTGGGGTAGGTAGGTGTCAGTCTGGGGTGTCAGTGGTTGGGGGTGATGGGTATCAGTCTGGGGTATCAGTGGTTGGGGGTAGGTGGGAATCAGATGTTGGGTGTAGGTGTCAGTGGTTGGGAGTATTTGGGTGTCAGGCTGGGGAGTCAGTGGTTGGGGGTAGGTTGGTGTCAGTTTGGAGTGTCAGTGGTTGGGTGTAGATGGGTTTCAGTCTGGGGTATCAGTGGTTGGGGGTAGGTGAAAGTCAGATGTTGGGGGTAGGTGTCAGTGGTTGGGAGTATTTGGGTGTCAGGCTGGGGTATCAGTGGTTGGGGATAGGTAGGTGTCAGTCTGGGGTGTCAGTGGTTGGGGGTGATGGGTGTCAGTCTGGGGTGTCAGTGGTTGGGGGTGATGGGTGTCAGTCTGGGGTATCAGTCGTTGGGGGTAGGTAGGTGTCAGTCTGGGGTATCAGTGGTTGGGGGTAGGTAGGTGTCAGTGGTCGGGTATAGGTGAGAGGCGATGGCTGGAGGCAACACACAATACTGCCTCTTTTCTGACATATTGACACAGATTATGTCACGTGAGAGAAAAAAAACCAGCCCCCCTGCCCCTGGTTGCCCCAACTATCTGTCCTTCGTATCAGAGGGGACTTATCTTCGTCCCGTTCATCACGGTTGTGACTGCGCACACAGACCAGGTAGCAGGGTGGGATTTACACTAGAATATTAATAATAAAAATCATCGTCATCATCACCTGCGTTTATATGCAATCAGAGGCGCACTCCCATTGCACATAGAGGCATTGTGAAGAGTGTAAATCCCAGGCAGGAGGAGGAGAGCGCGAGCGACACCAGTTACTTAGTGAACGCTCCTTTGTATAGTGCTTATTGCTCTTTGTCCTGGGGTGGTAGGTTGGTGTCAGTGTTTGAGGGTGATGGGTGTCAGTGTGGGGTATCAGTGGTTGGGGGTAGGTAGGTATCAGTCTGGGGTGTCAGTGGTTGGGGGTGATGGGTGTCAGTCTTGGGTATCAGTGGTTGGGGGTAGGTAGGTGTCAGTCTGGGGAGTCAGTGGTTGGGGGTGATGGGTGTCAGTCTGGGATATCAGTGGTTGGGGGTAGGTAGGTGTCAGTGTTCGGGTATAGGTGAGAGGCGATGGCTGGTGGCAACACACAATACTGCCTCTTTTCTGACACATTGACACAGATTATGTCACGTGAGAGAAAAAAAAACAGCCCCCCTGCCCCTGGTTGCCCCAACTATCTGTCCTTCGTATCAGAGGGGACTTATCTTCGTCCCGTTCATCACAGTTGTGACTGCGCACACAGACCAGACAGCAGAGTGGGATTTACACTAGAATATTGATAATAAAAATCATTGTCATCATCACCTGCGTTTATATGCAATCAGAGGCGCCCTGCCATCGCACATAGAGGCATTGTGAAGAGTGTAAATCCCAGGCAGGAGGAGGAGAGCGCGAGCGACACCAGTTACTTAGTGAACGCTCCTTTGTATAGTGTTTATTGCTCTTTGTCCTGGGGTGGTAGGTTGGTGTCAGGGGTTGGGGGTGATGGGTGTCAGTCTGGGGTATCAGTGGTTGGGGTAGGTGAGAGTCAGATGTTGGGGGTAGGTGTCAGTGGTTGGGAGTATTTGAGTGTCAGTCTGGGGTGTCAGTGGTTGGGGGTGATGGGTGTCAGTCTGGGGTATCAGTGGTTGGGGGTAGGTGAGAGTCAGATGTTGGGGGTAGGTGTCAGTGGTTGGGAGTATTTGGGTGTCAATCTGGGGTATTAGTGGTTGGGGGTAGGTAGGTGTCAGTCTGGGGTGTCAGTGGTTGGGGGTGATGGGTGTCAGTCTGGAGTATCAGTGGTTGGGGGTAGGTAGGTGTCAGTCTGGGGTATCAGTGGTTAGGGGTAGGTAGGTGTCAGTGGTCGGGTATAGGTGAGAGGCGATGGCTGGAGGCAACACACAATACTGCCTCTTTTCTGACACATTGACACACAGATTATGTCACGTGAGAGAAAAAAAACCAGCCCCCCTGCCCCTGGTTGCCCCAACTATCTGTCCTTCGTATCAGAGGGGACTTATCTTCGTCCCGTTCATCACGGTTGTGACTGCGCACACAGACCAGATAGCAGAGTGGGATTTACACTAGAATATTGATAATAAAAATCATCGTCATCATCACCTGCGTTTATATGCAATCAGAGGCGCCCTCCCATCGCACATAGAGGCATTGTGAAGAGTGTAAATCCCAGGCAGGAGGAGGAGAGCGCGAGCGACACCAGTTACTTAGTGAACGCTCCTTTGTATAGTGTTTATTGCTCTTTGTCCTGGGGTGGTAGGTTGGTTTCAGTGGTTGGGGGTGATGGGTGTCAGTCTGGGGTATCAGTGGTTGGGGTAGGTGAGAGTCAGATGTTGGGGGTAGGTGTCAGTGGTTGGGAGTATTTGAGTGTCAGTCTGGGGTGTCAGTGGTTGGGGGTGATGGGTGTCAGTCTGGGGTATCAGTGGTTGGGGGTAGGTGAGAGTCAGATGTTGGGGGTAGGTGTCAGTGGTTGGGAGTATTTGGGTGTCAATCTGGGGTATTAGTGGTATGGGGTAGGTAGGTGTCAGTCTGGGGTGTCAGTGGTTCGGGGTGATGGGTGTCAGTCTGGGGTATCAGTGGTTGGGGGTAGGTAGGTGTCAGTGGTCGGGTATAGGTGAGAGGCGATGGCTGGAGGCAACACACAATACTGCCTACTTTCTGACACATTGACACACAGATTATGTCACGTGAGAGAAAAAAAAACAGCCCTCTCTGCCCCTGGTTGCCCCAACTATCTGTCCTTCGTATCAGAGGGGACTTATCTTCGTCCCGTTCATCACAGTTGTGACTGCGCACACAGACCAGACAGCAGAGTGGGATTTACACTAGAATATTAATAATAAAAATCATCGTCATCATCACCTGCGTTTATATGCAATCAGAGGCGCCCTCCCATCGCACATAAAGGCATTGTGAAGAGTGTAAATCCCAGGCAGGAGGAGGAGAGCGCGAGCGACACCAGTTACTTAGTGAACGCTCCTTTGTATAGTGTTTATTGCTCTTTGTCCTGGGGTGGTAGGTTGGTGTCAGTGGTTGGGGGTGATGGGTGTCAGTCTGGGGTATCAGTGGTTGGGAGTATTTGGGTGTCAGTCTGGGGTATCAGTGGTTGGGGGTAGGTGAGAGTCAGATGTTGGGGGTAGGTGTCAGTGGTTGGGAGTATTTGAGTGTCAGTCTGGGTTATCAGTGGTTGGGGGTGATGGATGTCAGTCTGGGGTATCAGTGGTTTGGGGTAGGTGAGAGTCAGATGATGGGGGTAGGTGTCAGTGGTTGTGAGTATTTGGGTGTCAGGCTGGGGTATCGGTGGTTGGGGGTAGGTAGGTGTCAGTCTGGGGTGTCAGTGGTTGGGGGTGATGGGTGTCAGTATGGGGTATCAGTGGTTGGGGGTAGGTGGGAGTCAGATGTTGGGTGTAGGTGTCAGTGGTTGGGAGTATTTGGGTTTCAGGAGGGGAGTCAGTGGTTGGGGGTAGGTTGGTGTCAGTTTGGAGTGTCAGTGGTTGGGTGTAGATGGGTTTCAGTCTGGGGTGTCAGTGGTTGGGGGTAGGTGAGAGTCAGACGTTGGGGGTAGGTGTCAGTGGTTGGGGGTGATGGGTGTCAGTCTGGGGTATCAGTGGTTGAGGGTAGGTAGGTGTCAGTCTGGGGTATCAGTGGTTGGGGGTAGGTAGGTGTCAGTGGTCGGGTATAGGTGAGAGGCGATGGCTGGAGGCAACACACAATACTGCCTCTTTTCTCACATATTGACACAGATTATGTCACGTGAGAGAAAAAAACCAGCCCCCCTGCCCCTGGTTGCCCCAACTATCTGTCCTTCGTATCAGAGGGGACTTATCTTTGTCCCGTTCATCACGGTTGTGACTGCGCACACAGACCAGATAGCAGGGTGGGATTTACACTAGAATATTAATAATAAAAATCATCGTCATCATCACCTGCGTTTATATGCAATCAGAGGCGCCCTCCCATCGCACATAGAGGCATTGTGAAGAGTGTAAATCCCAGGCAGGAGGAGGAGAGCGCGAGCGACACCAGTTACTTAGTGAACGCTCCTTTGTATAGTGTTTATTGCTCTTTGTCCTGGGGTGGTAGGTTGGTGCCAGTGGTTGGGGGTGATGGGTGTCAGTCTGGGGTATCAGTGGTTGGGGGTAGGTGAGAGTCAGATGTTGGGGGTAGGTGTCAGTGGTTGTGAGTATTTGGGTGTCAGGCTGGGGTATCAGTGGTTGGGGGTAGGTAGGTGTCAGTCTGGGGTGTCAGTGGTTGGGGGTGATGGGTGTCAGTATGGGGTATCAGTGGTTGGGGGTAGGTGGGAGTCAGATGTTGGGTGTAGGTGTCAGTGGTTGGGAGTATTTGGGTTTCAGGGGGGGAGTCAGTGGTTGGGGGTAGGTTGGTGTCAGTTTGGAGTGTCAGTGGTTGGGTGTAGATGGGTTTCAGTCTGGGGTGTCAGTGGTTGGGGGTAGGTGAGAGTCAGACGTTGGGGGTAGGTGTCAGTGGTTGGGGGTGATGGGTGTCAGTCTGGGGTATCAGTGGTTGGGGGTAGGTAGGTGTCAGTCTGGGGTATCAGTGGTTGGGGGTAGGTAGGTGTCAGTGGTCGGGTATAGGTGAGAGGCGATGGCTGGAGGCAACACACAATACTGCCTCTTTTCTGACGCATTGACACAGATTATGTCACGTGAGAGAAAAAAAACCAGCCCCCCTGCCCCTGGTTGCCCCAACTATCTGTCCTTCGTATCAGAGGGGACTTATCTTCGTCCCGTTCATCACGGTTGTGACTGCGCACACAGACCAGATAGCAGGGTGGGATTTACACTAGAATATTAATAATAAAAATCATCGTCATCATCACCTGCGTTTATATGCAATCAGAGGCGCACTCCCATTGCACATAGAGGCATTGTGAAGAGTGTAAATCCCAGGCAGGAGGAGGAGAGCGCGAGCGACACCAGTTACTTAGTGAACGCTCCTTTGTATAGTGCTTATTGCTCTTTGTCCTGGGGTGGTAGGTTGGTGTCAGTGTTTGAGGGTGATGGGTGTCAGTGTGGGGTATCAGTGGTTGGGGGTAGGTAGGTATCAGTCTGGGGTGTCAGTGGTTGGGGGTGATGGGTGTCAGTCTTGGGTATCAGTGGTTGGGGGTAGGTAGGTGTCAGTCTGAGGAGTCAGTGGTTGGGGGTGATGGGTGTCAGTCTGGGATATCAGTGGTTGGGGGTAGGTAGGTGTCAGTGGTTGGGTATAGGTGAGAGGCGATGGCTGGAGGCAACACACAATACTGCCTCTTTTCTGACACATTGACACAGATTATGTCACGTGAGAGAAAAAAAAACAGCCCTCTCTGCCCCTGGTTGCCCCAACTATCTGTCCTTCGTATCAGAGGGGACTTATCTTCGTCCCGTTCATCACGGTTGTGACTGCGCACACAGACCAGACAGCAGAGTGGGATTTACACTAGAATATTGATAATAAAAATCATTGTCATCATCACCTGCGTTTATATGCAATCAGAGGCGCCCTCCCATCGCACATAGAGGCATTGTGAAGAGTGTAAATCCCAGGCAGGAGGAGGAGAGCGCGAGCGACACCAGTTACTTAGTGAACGCTCCTTTGTATAGTGTTTATTGCTCTTTGTCCTGGGGTGGTAGGTTGGTGTCAGGGGTTGGGGGTGATGGGTGTCAGTCTGGGGTATCAGTGGTTGGGGTAGGTGAGAGTCAGATGTTGGGGGTAGGTGTCAGTGGTTGGGAGTATTTGAGTGTCAGTCTGGGGTGTCAGTGGTTGGGGGTGATGGGTGTCAGTCTGGGGTATCAGTGGTTGGGGGTAGGTGAGAGTCAGATGTTGGGGGTAGGTGTCAGTGGTTGGGAGTATTTGGGTGTCAATCTGGGGTATTAGTGGTTGGGGGTAGGTAGGTGTCAGTCTGGGGTGTCAGTGGTTGGGGGTGATGGGTGTCAGTCTGGAGTATCAGTGGTTGGGGGTAGGTAGGTGTCAGTCTGGGGTATCAGTGGTTAGGGGTAGGTAGGTGTCAGTGGTCGGGTATAGGTGAGAGGCGATGGCTGGAGGCAACACACAATACTGCCTCTTTTCTGACACATTGACACACAGATTATGTCACGTGAGAGAAAAAAAACCAGCCCCCCTGCCCCTGGTTGCCCCAACTATCTGTCCTTCGTATCAGAGGGGACTTATCTTCGTCCCGTTCATCACGGTTGTGACTGCGCACACAGACCAGATAGCCGGGTGGGATTTACACTAGAATATTAATAATAAAAATCATCGTCATCATCACCTGCGTTTATATGCAATCAGAGGCGCCCTCCCATCGCACATAGAGGCATTGTGAAGAGTGTAAATCCCAGGCAGGAGGAGGAGAGCGCGAGCGACATCAGTTACTTAGTGAACGCTCCTTTGTATAGTGTTTATTGCTCTTTGTCCTGGGGTGGTAGGTTGGTTTCAGTGGTTGGGGGTGATGGGTGTCAGTCTGGGGTATCAGTGGTTGGGGGTAGGTGAGAGTCAGATGTTGGGGGTAGGTGTCAGTGGTTGGGAGTATTTGGGTGTCAGGCTGGGGTATCAGTGGTTTGGGGTAGGTAGGTGTCAGTCTGGGGTGTCAGTGGTTGGGGGTGATGGGTATCAGTCTGGGGTATCAGTGGTTGGGGGTAGGTGGGAATCAGATGTTGGGTGTAGGTGTCAGTGGTTGGGAGTATTTGGGTGTCAGGCTGGGGAGTCAGTGGTTGGGGGTAGGTTGGTGTCAGTTTGGAGTGTCAGTGGTTGGGTGTAGATGGGTTTCAGTCTGGGGTATCAGTGGTTGGGGGTAGGTGAAAGTCAGATGTTGGGGGTAGGTGTCAGTGGTTGGGAGTATTTGGGTGTCAGGCTGGGGTATCAGTGGTTGGGGATAGGTAGGTGTCAGTCTGGGGTGTCAGTGGTTGGGGGTGATGGGTGTCAGTCTGGGGTGTCAGTGGTTGGGGGTGATGGGTGTCAGTCTGGGGTATCAGTGGTTGGGGGTAGGTAGGTGTCAGTGGTCGGGTATAGGTGAGAGGCGATGGCTGGAGGCAACACAAAATACTGCCTCTTTTCTGACACATTGACACAGATTATGTCACGTGAGAGAAAAAAAACAGCCCCCCTGCCCCTGGTTGCCCCAACTATCTGTCCTTCGTATCAGAGGGGACTTATCTTCGTCCCGTTCATCACAGTTGTGACTGCGCACACAGACCAGGTAGCAGGGTGGGATTTACACTAGAATATTAATTATAAAAATCATCGTCATCATCACCTGCGTTTATATGCAATCAGAGGCGCCCTCCCATCGCACATAGAGGCATTGTGAAGAGTGTAAATCCCAGGCAGGAGGAGGAGAGCGCGAGCGACACCAGTTACTTAGTGAACGCTCCTTTGTATAGTGTTTATTGCTCTTTGTCCTGGGGTGGTAGGTTGGTGTCAGTGGTTGGGGGTGATGGGTGTCAGTCTGGGGTATAAGTGGTTGGGGGTAGGTGTCAGTGGTAGGGAGTATTTGGGTGTCAGTGGTTTGGGATAGATGGGTGTCAGTCTGGGGTATGAGTGGTTTGCGGTAGGTAGGTGTCAGTGGTCGGGCATAGGAGAGAGGAGATGGCTGGAGGTATACAGACAATAAGGACCAGTTCTCACCATCATTTCGGCATTCCGATGCGCTGATTCAGTTTTCATGCATTCCTCTTTTCTGTGCATTCTGGTGCCTTTTCCATGCATTCTTTTCCATGCGTTTCTGATGCAGATGAAGGATAATGTGGTGTGAAGCAGCCCAGACAAACCACACACAATACTGCCTCTTTTCTGACACATTGACACACAGATTATGTCACGTGAGAGAAAAAAAACCAGCCCCCCTGCCCCTGGTTGCCCCAACTATCTGTCCTTCGTAACAGAGGGGACTTATCTTCCTCCCCTTCATCACGGTTGTGACTGCGCACACAGACCAGATAGCAGGGTGGGATTTACACTAGAATATTAATAATAAAAATCATCGTCATCATCACCTGCGTTTATATGCAATCAGAGGCGCCCTCCCATCGCACATAGAGGCATTGTGAAGAGTGTAAATCCCAGGCAGGAGGAGGAGAGCGCGAGCGACACCAGTTACTTAGTGAATGCTCCTTTGCATTGTGTGCCTTTGCTCCAGGTCCTGCCTTCTTTTTATAGACCTGTGTGGGGGTCCTTCCACTTGTTTACTTCCAGACTTCCAGGCGTCCAGGGCACTGCCTGCTGGGATTCTTCTTTTAGGTGTCCATGGTACTGCCTGCATAACCAGGACAACCCCTTTTTTGGCTGCCCAGTGAAAGAGGACCAACATCAGTGAGGAAACTGGGTGGGGGGGACTCAGGTGAGAAGAATCTCCTTCGCCCAACCAGAACCAGCAAACACCTGGCAGGGGAGTTAGAGGGGGAGGGGCGATAGAGCTATCAAGTGTATCTGAAACCAAAACCTTTGTGTTTCTCTAGGTAGTCCTCCTGTCAGCTTCCTGTTGCTGTATATTGTGACCCTTCAGGGATTTATTTACTGACAGGTCCACTTTCTATCCTCTAAACCCTCTTCAGTCCAGTCCTGTCATTGTCACGGCTTTATCTGAACACACGGCCAGTATGAGCGGCTGACATCTGTCTTGTGATTGGTTGATTGTTTTGTTTCATAATAAAAGGTTAGACATTGTCATATGACGGAGTAGAGCCTCATTTTTCCGTCCCACAAATATTCCTAGAAAAGGTCCATTGTATAATGCAGGGCTCTCCGATCCTTATCCCTTACACAAAGGGCCAGCTTTATGTCCTTCTGACTTTAGGGGTTCAAGAGGTGATCAGTGGGAGGAAACAATGCCCCATCCTTGGTGGCTGTGGGAGGAATATAAGGCCGGATCTGGCCCCAGGGCCACAGTTTGGAGAACACTGTTCTAAACAAATGGAAGTGAGGGGGAAAAGCACGAGCACATTTTTCTGTTTGATTCCATATGATTTATGAAATTGTATTTATTGATCATTTTTCATATTGAGCTGTCCTATTTTTGGCTAGAAGGATATGGAATCATTTGATGGTAAAGGAGAGCTGCTCTGTTTTTTTCTCATTTTAAGTGCTGAACCAATTCAATACCGTGCAATTTTACCCCTTCCTGCCCAGGCCATTTTTCAGGTTTCAGCGCTCTCACACTTTGAATGACAATTGCGCAGTCATACAACATTGTACCCAAACTAAAATGTTATCATTTTCTTCACACAACTAGAGCTTTCTTTTGGTGGTATTTAATCACCGCCGGGGGGTTTTATTTTTTGCTATATTAACAAAAAAAAAGACCGAAAAATTTGAAAAAAACCCATGTTTTTCTTTGTTTCTGTTATAAAAGTTTGCAAATAAATAATTTTTCTTCATAAATTCAAGCCAAGATGTATTCTACTACATGTCTTTGGTGAAAATAACCCAAATTAGGATGTATTTTTTAGTTTGTAGGAAAGTTATAGAGTTCACAAACTATGGGATAGATCTGAATATTGATCAGTCCTGAAGTACTGACGACCAATCTAATTTCTTCAGGTCCAAGAATGTCAGACCAGTACAGATATCCCCCAAATGACCCCATTGTGCAAAGTAGACAGTCCGACGTACATCATAAGAGGCATGGCGAGTTTTTTGAAGTTGTATTTTTTTTGTCATAATTTTTCGGAAAATGAAAAAATTAAAAATATTATTTTCACTATTGTTTTTTTACATACTGTCACCAGTGCAGTACAGCGTCATCATATAACTGGCACGGCGGTGATCAGGTACACTGACTGGTGACAGTATGAAAAAAAAAATTTTTTTTTTTATTTTTGTATTTTTAATTTTTTCTTACATTTTTTTTTATTTTTTTAAAGATTTTTTTTTCATATTTCACTATGTCCAAAGTAGTACAATGTTACCATAATAACATTGTACTACTTTGGAGAAGTGATCAGTATTTTTTATTTTTACCCAATTTTCTTATACCAAAGAATTACTTTGCTATAAGCAAGCATTTACGTGAATGACATCGATTCATTTAGGTTTTTTTGTTTTATTTTGTGCTTAGCTGTGATTTGGCCACAGCTAATCACATGGCATGTGCATGTGATCGCTGTGACCATTCACAGCTAGACACTAGTATACAATGGATGGCATGAATGAAGCCATCCATTGTATATAACTGTCATTTGACCTGCTGTGATTGGTAACAGCAGGTCACATGGTACCGGCAATGGGGGCCGGTACTCAGATCTGTCATCGGCCATGTCCATATGGCGTCCACCTGGAAATTTACAGCCTTTTCCCGGCCGCCAAACGGCTATTGGCCGGGCAGCTATTGGTTAAAGCACTATGGGGTTTATTTTGTTTTTTTTTTTTACTAAAGTAACCCGTCAGCACTGAAAAATACTGATCTTCGTGTGTGTAAATGTTAATATTATTAACCGCTTCCCGACCGCCGTATGGCAGAAATATACTGCTACAGGACGGCACGGATGCGCAAAATCAAGTATATATACATGATTTTGCATTCCCGGGTAGGGGTGCACCCTGCGCACGCCGCCATTCGCGGCCATGGCTGCCAATCACCAGGTCCCGGTGATTACCGAGGATCTCCGACAGGGAGGAGAACTGTTTTGTTTACTAACAGTTCTCCACCCTGTCAGCTCTGGCACACTGCTTTGGATGGCTTACAGTGCCATTAGTACAGTGTCAGTGCTTTTTTGTTTTTTTTTAGCCCTGATCACTGTATTGGTTTCACTGCGGATGTCAGTGACACCAAGAAAGTCCCCCCCCAGTGTCAGAAGGTCTGCCACAGTCCCGCTATAAGTCGCTGATCGCTGCCATTACTAGTAAAAATAGAAAAATCCCAGTGTACATACTGCCATTTGTAAACGCTATAACATTCACGTAAACCAATTAATTTACACGTATTGGGATTTTTTTTAGCAAAGACATGTAGCAGAATACATTTTGACAAAATTTGACTTTTTACATTTTTTTATTGGACATGTTGAACAGCAAAAAGTCATAAATATAGTTTTTTTCTCAAAATTGTTGGTCTTTTTTTTTTATAGCACAAAAATTAAAAAACGCACAGGCAATCAAATAACACCGAAAGAAAACTCAATTCGTGGGAAAAAAGGATGTAAATTTCATTTGGGTGCAGCGTCGCATGACCGCGCAATTGTCAGTTAAAGTAACGCAGCGCCGTATTGCAATAAATGGCCTGGTCAGGAAGGGGGGGAAATCCTCTGGAAGTGGTTAATCTTTCTAGGGAGTATATTTATCACCTTAAAAGGCCAGCAAAGCTAGATTAAATTTATAAAAGAAGGATTTTCGCTTTGTTTTCATGTTTTTTTTTTAAAGCGTTGGTATATTGTCATTGCTGCTTTCTGAACGTTTCCATTCATGCACTTAAATGCTTTTGATTGCGTTGGCATGTGTTATAATGTAGTAAGACAATGAAGGAAAAATGAGAGAATCATGAAAATTACAGACCTTATAGAATATGGCATTGTGGATAGACATGAGCAAAACAAAAAAAATTTGTTTCGTTTCGATTCAAAATCAAACACATTTTTATGTAGTTGGATTCGGTAAATTTGTTTTTGAGATTTGTTTTGGTAATTCGTATTTGAATTCAATTCGAAAACATTTCGGTCAAATTTGAAAAGTCGTTCACATTCAAAATTGGTTCAACCGAATTTGAAATTGATTCAACAAACTTCAAAAGTCATTCGAAATCAAACATTTCAACCAATTTCGAAAAAATTTGACCGAATTTAAGTTAAGCTGGCCCACACACGTGTAGCTTTTTATCCGAAAATATTAGTTTCAAGAATATTCATCTGATTTTCCAACCGCTAGTGGGGTCAAATCAATGTTTGTTTGTGACAGCAGTGTCGGAAAAATTCGAAGGGGCAGGAAGGAAAACTTTTTTTTTCTCGATCAAAAGAATTTTCGGCCAGTGTATGTGGTTCTCTGTCAGAAATGACATTTATTTTAAAATTGAATGCTAAAAGCAAAAGACAATTTTCAAATGACATTCGTCCATTCAGTGAATGTGCAAAGGATTTCCGTAGGACTTTTCTTACGAATATTCTTGGCCGAAAAGCTACACGTGTATGGCCAGCAGAAAAGAAGTTGATGGGACATTAGTAGTACCGAGTTTTTTGTGCACTGGTAAATTTTAGCGTGGTGTTGTGGTGCACTGTGACAGATCTTCTTGGGCACTGTTGGAGATGTTTTTTGTGCAGGGGTACACTGTGACAAATGTTGATGGGGTGCTGGTACAGTGACAGTTTTTTGATTTTCTACTCCATTCTAATCTTTTCTATTCTATTCTTTGATTTTCTGTTGTCTTATAAAATATTGATTCTATTCCTTTCTATTCTGTTAAGTTATATTCTTTTGCATTCTATTTTATTAGTTTTTCTTTTCCTCTATTCTTTACTACTCTACTATTTTCTATTCTATTTTATTCCTTTCCTTTTCTAGAAGCTACTTCGTTGTATTCTTGTTTTCAAATTGGAGTTTAAAGCGGAGTTCCAGTGAATATAAAAAAATAAATAAACAAAAGGCAGCAGCTACAAAAACTGACACTTACCTGTCCCTCGATCCCACGGTGTCCTCCCCGCAACCCGTTTCACCGGCCGCCCTGTGTTCCCAGTGTCGGCATCTTCAGTGTGGACACCCGGCTGTCACAGCTTGCTGCTTCACAGCTGGGTGCTCACTGCACATGCGCCAGTAGCGCTGCTCTTTGTGAATGGTCCCGTAGTCTTCTGGGACCTGTCACGTGTCCCAGAGAACTACTGGGATTTAGGGGGGGAGGACAGCTTCCGCTTCGGTAATCGCAGCGGAAGTGGGAATGGGTACCTGTCAATTTCAGATACCCGCTCCCCGAAGGTGCCAATCCTTAACAGGGAGCGGGGGACCAGTCCTTAAGCGAAACTTGTTTTCGAATCGAATTTCGTTTCGTTGATTCAGATGCGTTTAAACTCGTTTTTTTGGTCATTCGGAATTCTGATACATCTGAATAACAAAAAAATTTAAAATTCGATTCAGAATGAAACAAACACACATGACTAATTGTGGATTATATAAAAAAAATCCAATGCTATTCTCAGTGCATAAATCATGCAAATATTCTTCTACATTCTGCTCCACAAATGATAGAAAAGTTAGGAATAATGCCCTATCGTTGGGGTCAGTGGGAGGGATAGTGCTCCGTTGTTGCTGTCAGTGGGAGGAATTACGCCACAGCTTCAGTGGATGATCATCTCTATGGTGTAAGAAAGCAGAAGCTACAAGTATTTAGTCATTTCCGGCTTTCCCATTTGCAAACAAATAGTTACTGGTTTGGGAAAAGCATCGGACCAAACCGATCTTGGTTTGGTCCAAAGCTTTTAAGGGCAGAGGAGAGATTTGGAGTCTAGCAGACCCCAGATCTCTCAATAAAGAGTATCTGTCACTGCCTATGCTATCACAAGTGATGTTGTCCATCTCTTGTGAGAAAAGAAAAGAAAGCGCTACTACCCACCCAATGCTCATCCCAGGAACTGGGCAGGTGCGTGATCCACAGTTGCGTATCTGTTCCAGAATTAAATGACATTGATCTGCACTACTGCCATTGCTCTAAAATCTTAGTTTTATTAAATCGACCACAGTAAAAACATCACAGGTACAAAGGTGTAGGCGTTTCGGCTTAACAGGCCTTAGTCATAACCCATATAAAATGCAAATTAAAAAAATATATATTTTATTGACCCATGTAAGATGTATTATCTGGGATAATCCCCAGTAGGTATTGCATTTAGAATATATATAGTTATGTTTGATAGCTTGTGAAGATGACACAGTAAATAGTAAAATGCACAATAAATGGTGATAAAACTGCAACAAAATAATGTGCTCAAAGCCCACCAAAGTCTGTGACATAACCAGTGCTCTGGGTACAAAAACCACAATAAGCTGAACACAGGATGGGTGACACCAATCCTCCAAAGGTGTACTCTGACCTTGTAGTTTGATATTCAATACAAAGATCAGACCCGCATGAAGGACACAGAATCTCCAATTCTGCCAGATGGATTCAATTAGCACACAGCACAGCAGTCATGATTTCACTGCTTTTCATAGTCACTGGTTCACATAGGCTCCTAACCTCAAGCTCAACAAAAGAGAAGAACCTCCATAGTGCTCACTGATTATTTTTCTTTATTAAAGGAGAAGTAGGTCCAAAGCTCTTTGGCTATACTTCTTTTGTGGGTCACAGGAGGGCACTTAGTTCTGCACTATTTTGACCCATATTCAGCTGACCGCGGGCTAAAGTCCACTATTGGTTGACGTCACTCCATACTCTGGAGGGATCCCAAGTATGCTTGACCGATAACTAGCTCTGCCTCTCAGTACACGACTGAGAGCCTGAGCTAGTCGTTTCCGCCCCCTGTTGACAGTTACCAGCTCTCTGCTTACTGAAGACTGAGAACTGAGCGACCAGCAGTCTTTGATCATCCAGTTCTCAGTCTCAGAGGTGGCGGGGGAAGATGCTGCATCCACCTAGCTGAGCATGCTTATATGTTTGTTTGAGTGTATTTGTTGTTGTTGTTGTTTTTTTTTTTTTTTTTTTTGTTTTTTTTAAGTCCCACACTTTTTAAACCGCTTGCCCTCTAGAGGATTTACCCCCCTTCCCTTAATGATCAGGCCTCTTTTTGCTACTCGGTGCTGCACTAGTTCAACTGATAATTGCGTGGTCATGCAATGCTGTACGCAAACGAAATTTACGTCCCTTTTTCACACAAATAGAGCTTTCTTTCGGTGGAATGTGATCACCTGTGCGCAGGTATTCAAAATAATAGCAGTCAGACATCACAGACATCACTAGCAGTCAGACATGCATGCTGCTGATTCTGTGTAATTGAATCGCTAATTGAAAGGGGCATGTTCAAAATAATAGCAGTGTGGAGTTCCATTAGTGAGGTCATTCATTCTTTGAAAAACAGGTGGCAATTATTGCCCTTATTTAAGGAAGGAAGGCAGCAAATGTACATGCTGGTTACAGTGCATTTCTCTCTGAAATTCTGAGGAATTCTGTCGTTCCAGACATTGTTCACAAGAACAGCGTACCTGGATTAAAAAGTTGATTGAAGAGGGGAAAACATATAAAGAAGTGCATAAAATGATAGGTTGCTCAGCTAAAATGATTGCAAATGCTTGAAAATGGCAACCAAAACCTGAAAGATGCGGAAGAAAGCGAAAAACTACCATTCGAATGGATAGAAGAATAGCCAATATGGCAAGGACTCAGCCAACAATCAGCTCCAGGAAGATCAAAGAAGGTCTAAAGTTACCTGTGAGTACTGTTAGAATTAGAAGACGCCTATGTGAAGCCAAGCTATCTGCAAGAAGCCCCCGCAAAGTCCCACTGTTGAAAAAAAGACATGTGCTGAAGAGGTTACAATTTGCCAAAGAGCACATTGACTGGCCTAAAGAGAAATGGCGCAACATTTTGTGGACTGATGAAAGTAAGATTGTTCTTTTTGGGTCTAGTGGCTGGAGACAGTTTGTCAGATGACCCCCAAACACTGATTTCAAGCCACAGTACACTGTGAAGACAGTGAAGCATGGTTGTGCAAGCATCATGATATGGGGATGTTTCTCATACTACGGTGTTGGGCCTATTTATCGCATACCAGGGATCATGGATCAGTTTGAATACATCAGAATACTTGAAGAGGTCATGCTGCCTTATGCTGAAGAGGAAATGCCCTTGAGATGGGTGTTCCAACAAGACAACGACCCCAAACACACCAGTAAACGTGCAACATCTTGGTTCCAGACCAACAAGATTGACATTATGGAGTGGCCAGCCCAATCCCCAGATCTTAATCCAATAGAAAACTTGTGGGGTGACATCAAAAATGCAGTTTCTGAGGCAAAACCAAGAAATAGAGAAGAACTGCGAAATGTAGTCCAATCATCCTAGGCTGGAATACCTGTTCACGGGTGCTAGAAGTTGGTTGACTCCATGCAACACAGATGTACAGCAGTTCTCAGAAACAGTGCTTATACAACTAAATATTAGTTAAGTGATTCAAAGGAAAGCAAAATCTTCAAAAAAAATAGCAGTGTTTGTATTCTTCTTTACAAACTCAAACATTCACTATATAAACTGAAAACTGTTTGAAAAGTCTAATATTCGCTTTTCTTCAATTTTTTTTAGAGGAACAACACAAATTTGATATATTTCTCTTCATGTTTTGATTTGGAATAGAATGTGTAGTGTTCCCAATGCATTTGTGTGTATGGAAATAAAAGATATTAGAAGAATTCTGAGCTTTATTCACTTTTTTCAACACACTGCTATTATTTTGAACACAACTGTATATTTATTGCTTTGTGTGAAAGTTAAAGGCATCTACAAACTATGGTATAGATAAAGGAATTTACACCGCTTTTACTTTCTGACTGCTTATCACATTTCTTGAGGTGCTATAATACCAGGATAGTACAAACACCCCCAAATTACCCCTTTTCGGAAAGTAGACACCCTAAGCTATCTGCTGAGAGGCATATTGAGTCCATGGAAGATGTATTTTTTTTCCCACAAGTTTCTGGAAAATGACAAAAACTTTTTTTCTTTTTTTTTTACACAACGTGGTCATTTAAATGATATACAGGTGAAACTCGAAAAATTAGAATATCATGCAAAAGTTCATTTATTTCAGTAATGCAACTTAAAAGGTGAAACTAATATATGAGATAGACTCATTGATTCAAGATAGTTGAAGCCGTGATTTGTCATAATTGTGATGATTATGGCTTACAGCTCATGAAAACTCCAAATCCACAATCTCAGAAAATTAGAATATTGTGAAAAGGTGCAATATTCTTGGCTCAAAGTGTCCCACTCTAATCAGCTAATTAAGCCATAACACCTGCAAAGGGTTCCTGAGTCTTTAAATGGTCTCTCAGTTTGGTCCAGTAGGAATCACAATCATGGGAAAGACTGCTGACTTGACAGTTGTGCAGAAAACCATCAGTGACACCCTCCATAAGGAGGGAAAGCCTCAAAAGGTAATTGCAAAAGAAGTTGGATGTTCCCAAAGTGCTGTATCAAAGCACATTAATAGAAGGTTATGTGGAAGGGAAAAGTGTGGAAGAAAAAGGTGCACAAGCAGCAGGGATGACCACAGCCTGGAGAGGAGTGTCAGGAAAAGGCCATTCAAAAGTGTTGGGGACTTTCACAAGGAGTGGACTGAGGCTGGAGTCAGTGCATCAAGAGCCACCACACACAGACGGATCCTGGACATGGGCTTCAAATGTCGTATTCCTCTTGTCAAGCTGCTCCTGAACAACAAACAACGCCAGAAGCGTCTTACCTGGGGTAAAGAAAAACAGACCTGGTCTGTTGCTCAGTGGTCCAAAGTCCTGATGAGAGCAACTTTTGCATCTCATTTGGAAACCAAGAACCCAGAGTATGGAGGAAGAATGGAGAGGCACACACTGCAAGATGCTTGAAGTCCAGTGTGAAGTTTCCACAGTCTGTGTTGATTTGGGGAGCCATGTCATCTGCTGGTGTTGGTCCACTGTGTTTCATTAAGTCCAGGATCAACGCAGCCGTCTACCAAGAGATTTTGGAGCACTTCATGTTTCCTTCCGCAGACGAGCTTTATGGGGATGCTGACTTCATTTTCCAGCAGGACTTGGCATCTGCCCACACTGCCAAAAGCACCAAAACCCGTGGGATTACTGTGCTTGATTGGCCAGCAAACTCGCCTGACCTGAACCCCATAGAGAATCTATAGGGCATTGCCAAGAGAAAGATGAGAGACATGAGACCGAACAATGCAGAAGAGCTGAAGGCCGCTATTGAAGCATCCTGGTCTTCCATAACACCTCAGCATTGCCACAGGCTTCCATGCCACGCCGCATTGAGGCAGTAATTGCTGCAAAAGGGGCCCAAACCAAGTACTGAGTACATATGCATGCTTATACTTTTCAGAGGTCTGATATTGTTCTATGTCCAATCCTTGTTTTATTGATTGCATGTAATATTCTAATTTTCTGAGATTGTGGATTTGGGGTTTTTATGAGCTGTAAGCCATAATCAGCACAATTATGACAAATCACGGCTTGAACTATCTTGCAACTATCTTTGCATGTAATGAGTCTATCTCATTTATTAGGTTCACCTTTTAAGTTGCATTACTGAAATAAATGAACTTTTGCACGATATTCTAATTTTTCGAGTTTCACCTGTATTTCTCACACACACCCATGGGTATATGTGGAATTACACCCTAAAATACATTCTGCTACTTCTTCCGAGTATGGGGTTACCACGTGTGTGAGACTTTTTGGGAGCCTAGCCACATACAGGAGCCTGAAATCCAATGACCACTTTGAAAGCCTGAAGGTGCGTAACTTCCTCATTTCACTTCCTCACTACCTATCACAGTTTCGAAGTGCCCGGATAGCACCAAACCCCCCTCCCCAAATGACCCCTTTTTGGAAAGTAGACACCCCAAGGAATTTAAAAAGAGGCATGGTGAGCAGGGGCGGACTGACCATTTGGAAACTCGGGCACTGCCCGAGGGCCCGGGGTCAGTAGGGGGCCCCATGAGATGCCCCTGGTACCTTTTTCATAGGCTTTTTTGAGTTTGGGCAAGGACACAGGGGCCCCATGATCCCCTATTGCCCGGGGGCCACATGAGTTGTCAGCCCGCCCCTGATTGTGAGTGTTTTGCAGATCTCATTTTTTTTTCACAAGGTTTTGAAAAAGAAAAAAAAAATAGAAAAAATATGTTTTTGTTTTTTTTCTTCATTTTCCAAAAACTTCTGGCAACAAACGAGATCTGCAAAATACTCACCATGCTTCTTATCAAATTCCTTGGGGTGTCTACTTTCCAAAAAGTGGTCATTTGGGGGGTTTGGTGCTATCCTGGCATTTCAGGGCCTCCGAAACTGTGATAGGTAGTCAGGAAGTGTAATGAGGAAATAAAGCCCTTTAAAAGCCTGATGGTGGTTATTGGATTTTGGAGTCCTGTACTTGGCTAGACTGCCAAAACGTCTCTCACATGTGGTACCCCCAAACTCGGGAGAAGTAGCAGAATATATTTTGGGGAGTAATTCCACATATACCCATGGCATGTGTGAGCAATAAATCATTTAAGTGACAATTTTGTAAAAAATTCCAAAAACTTTTCCAAAAACTAAAAAATAAAAAAAAAATAAAAAAATAAATTCTTCTGTTGATTCAACATGCCTCTCTTCAAATAGTTTGGGGTGTTTTCTTTCCAAAAAGGGGTCGTTTTGGGGGGTGGGGGCATTTTATGGCCCAGCATTAGAAATTTATGCCACACATAATTTACTCTTCTAACCACCTAAAGACCAAGCCTTTTCTGACACTTCTTGTTCACATGAAAAAAAATCTGTATTTTTTTGCAAGAAAATTAATTTAAACCCCAAACATTATATATTTTTTTAAAGCAAACACCCTAGTGAATAAAATAGTGGGTGCTGCAATTTTTTATGTCACATAGTACTCACGCAGCGATTTTTCAAATGCAATTTGTAGAAAAAAAATACACTTTTTTTTTTTTACTTTTAATGCAGAAAAACACAATATATTGGCCAATTACTTGGTAAAATATAAAAGATGATGGTATGCCAAGTAAATAGATGCCAAACATGACATGCTTTGAAACTGCACATGCCCTGTGCAATGGCAACAAACTGCATACGTTTTTAATATCCATAGGCAACGATTTACAAGCTACCATTTTTTACAGAGGAGATCTAGTGTTAGAATTACTGCCCTTGATCTGACTTTCGTGGCGATACCTCACATGCATGGTGCAACTGCTGTTTCCATACTGGCACAGGGTCAAAGCTCACGAACGCAGGTACACACGTGCACGGAGGGGGGGGGGGGGCGAGGGTACTTTTTTTTTTTTTATTTGTTATTTTGATTTTTTTAATTAATTATTTTTAACACTGCCCGTTTAATTTTTTTTTATCACTTTTACTACTATCACAGGGAATGCAAATACCCCCTATAACTTCATGGACATTGTCATATATTCTTTTTTGAGAAATCTGGGTTCTATCAGACTCTAGATATCGACTCTGCCCTTACATTATCTAATCAAACCAAGATCAGTGTGATCAGATGCTTTCCCAATTTACAAATGGCGCTGTTTATATCTTGCGAAACTGAAGTGATGAAATGCTCGTAGCTTCTGATTTCTTAGGCTATTAGGCTAAAGCCGATTGCCAGCTGAAAAAAATGATACCAGGATGATGCCTGCAGCTGTAGGCATCATCCTGGTATAACCATTCAAAGTCCAGTGATGTACCAGTACGTCGCTGGTCCTTATTGGGTATATATGCTATGTTCTTTTTTTTTTTTTGTATGCAGCCTGTGGACTGAATGAAAAAAAGAGAAGAAATCTCTGCCAAAAAAAAAAGTGTGGTATGCCCACCATTAAAATATACCACCCTGCATCCACCCACTTCTAATGGTGGGTACACATTAGGTCCCATGCGCCAGTTCCAAGATTGTACAAATGTCTAAATAGTGTCACGCTTGAATAAAAATTGTCCACGTATAAGTGGTATCCCCTATGTAAAAAGGATGACATCAAGTCCCAAACTATCTTGCCACTACTCCCTATGTAGTCTGGGCATCCGTGGAACTCCACGTGACTATCTTTTCCCTCGTAAATCCGAAACTTATAAGTATAGCCTGTTGTCCTCTCACAGGTCTTCTACATCTTGATCCCATATCTGGCACGCTTGCTGGGGAGAAATTGTTTGAATGCAAGGCGGCCAGAAAAATTAATGAGGGACTCATCGACGCAGATTTTTTGCTGGGGAGTATAGACATCTGCAAATTTTTGGTTAAGGTGATTTGCGTGGGGCTGAATTTTGTGTACCCGTTCAAATTCAGGGTCACCCCGAGGACGACAGAGTGTATTATCGTTGAAATGCATAAAACACATTATACTCTCATATCTATGCCTGGCCATGGCAGCAGAGAACACGGACATATGATGAATCTGGTCTGTGGACCAATACAACTGCAATTCATTTTTTTTTTGTAATGCCCATGTTGAGGGTTAGGCCCCCAAAAAATATAAATTCGGAAACCGTAAAGAGTTTCCATGCGAATGGTCTGGCAAGGTTTGAATTTGGGTTGGCGGTGATAAATTGTTGTACATAAAAAAAGCTTTGATCCACAATCAATACATACAGATCTTCGGTGAAAAACCGCTCCAAAAAATCAAGGGGAGGAGTTAAAATTGCTATTTCCACCTGAATTCCGGGTTGGGAAGTGAATGGGGGAAGTACGGGTGCTGCAGAATTTGTGGGCTGCCAATCGGGATTTGCAAGCACATCCGGAAAGATATTAGGGGTTCTACAGGCCTGTGTGCGAATTTTTGGTGGTTGCGGGACAATACTTGTGCTCCCCACCGCACCAGCTTGTACTGCGCCTATGGGACTCGCCACGTCGCCAAGTCATATTGCAGTGCTGGTATTATTATTCTGGACAATCTTTATTATTATTTTTATTTATTTAGCACTCTTTAATAATATTGTATTTTTTATATTTTTTTTGTTTTCTTGTATTTTAGTTCATAGCTATATCATAATTGTTTTAGACAATCATACATTTCCCAAAAAAGCGCGGCACCATTTACTACACCATATTATTATTATACAGGATTTATATGGCGCCAACAGTTTGCTCAGCGCTTTACAATATAACGGGAGACAATAAAGAACAGTCCAGTTCAATACAAGAGTAACCCTCTTGTATTGGGCCTGATCCTGGGAGCTTACAATATAAGAGGTATGTGAAAGACCAGGATGTACTAGACCGCTGGTGCTCGCCAGTTCACCAAAGGTAGCGTTGGCACTAGTACTGGCACTCTGCTGCACATGAGAGTCGTCAAAATTTACCAGCAAGTGCTAACAGATCAGGCCTGATTCTGCGAACATTGCGGTTTTGTGTGCAATGTATCAAGTGACAGTGACCTACTGACACTGCACTTGCTGGGGGAGAAGGGGTGGGTAAGCGTAGGGGCTAAAGGCAGGTGCTGGGGCTGATCCCGCTAACACTGCGTTTTTGGGGACACTATACTAATGTGAACGCTGGTATAGTGCTGATCCGTTCCGACACTATACTAGCAATGGAGGTTTATTGTGTATGAGCGTCTTCCTGGCAATCAAGGGTTTAAATGTGATTACTGGTGTACTGACGGGCAATCTGACGCCATTTGCGAGGGGCATGAAAACCATGGGAACGCGAATCACGTATATATATGTGCTTTAGCGCACCTGTAGCAGTATTTCTGCTTTAGGGCGTTCAGGAAGCAGTTACAGAAACGGTTTGTGTTACGGCACTGCTTTACTTCAACTGACAATTGCGTGGTCATGTAACGCTGCACCAAAATCAAATTTACGTTCTTTTTTCCCCACGAATTGGGCTTTCTTTTGGTAGTATTTGATTGCCTGTATGTTTTTTATTTTTTGCGCTACAAAAAAAAAAAAGACCGACAATTTTGAGGAAAAAAAACAATATTTTTGACATTTTGCTATAAAACATGTACAGTAAAAAAATGTAAAAATCAACTTTCATCATAATTTTCATCCAAAAAGTATTCTGTGACATGTCTTTGCTAAACAAAAAAAAATCCCAATACGTGTAAATTATGGCGTTTACAAATAGCAGTATAGATACTGGATTTTTTTAATACTAATAATAGTGTCGATCGGCAACTTATGGCGGGACATTCTGACACTGGGGGGGGAACTGACTTGGGGTCACTGACATCCCCAGTGACACCAATACAGTGATCCGGACTCCGGCGGGTAATCACCGGCCGGGACCAGGTGATTGACACCCGCAGCTGCGATCGATGCCGCGGGTAGGGCGATGGCGCGCTCCCCTACCCCTGAATGCAGGATCATGTTTATATACGTGATCCTGCGCACAGGGGCCGCCTTGTAGCAGTATATGTACTGTGGGCGGTCCCCTAGGGGTTAACCTCAAGCTCGGAAGAAGAACTTCCATAGTGCTCAATGATTATTTTCCTTTATAAAATAAAAATATTGCATTCACGTTGTAAATTGAACAAGAGATGTGCCTGCAGTAAACAGAGAACCAATGCCACAATTATGTAAGAATCACCCCTCGGGGATGGCTGACTTAGGCAGCACTCATTGTCTCCAGCTCGCTTTCCCAGACCACTAAGCTCCACGAAAACCTTTGCAATGTCATACACCTAACGTGGGACTCGAACCCACGACCCTGAGATTGAGTCTCATGCTCTACTGACTGAGCTAGTTAGGTCACAGGGGGGAGCTTATTGGTCCAGGAGAGGGAATATCCAGGTAATATCTGGATTGGTAATTGGATTTGGAGCAGACAAAGCAGATTTATACCTTTAATACAGTATACCTAAAGTGTTTGTTCCTGGAGTTCAGCTTTAACATAACACTGTTACCATCTGAGTATATGTAAACTTTAATAGATGGTGTGAATTCTTTTATGAATGGTCCTTTTAAAGACCAAGCCTAATGAATTAAAGGATAAGTTCTTCTTCCAGGACATGTTACATGTTCCACTTGTTTTTAAGGTGGAACATGTAACATGTGCCTACTCCTGCAGCTCTCCCCCCGATCCCTCTCTCCCTGTGACAGCGATCCGGGGATCTTCTCCCCGTACCTACTGTGATGAAAAAGAGCATGGCCCTGCGGGGCTCCGCCCATACGGTCAAGTCATCCATCTACACATCAGTGTCCATCCTCAAAGAGCTTGCAATCTAATGTCCCTAACTCACATAGATACATATACTAGGGCCAATTAACCTACCGGCATGTATTTGGAGTGTGGGAGGAAACCGGAGTACCCGGAGGAAACCCACGCAGGCACAGGGAGAACATGCAAACTCCAGGCAGCTAGTGCCGTGGTTGGGTTTCAAACCGACGACCCTAGTGCTAGGCGGAAGTGCTAACCACGTAGCCACTGTGCTGCCCAATCTCTATCATTAATTCTATCTGACAGATTGTAGAACTCCGGGAAGTCAGCTGTGGCTGTAGTTCCGGGAGCCTGATGCGGGACCTTCTAACTACAACGTGGATGAATTCCTGGAATTCAGCTTTAATGTTGAAGAAAAGCCTAACTCTAACTTTTCACACAAATATCCCCTCCCCCCTCCTCCTACCTATCCTGCCTAACACGTATATAAAAAAAAAAAAGATCTGTGTACTTATCTATTTTCAATCTGGCCATGTGATCCCACAACTTTGACTCCCCTGTGTAATGGCTGATCCCTCAGTAATGGATGTGAATTCCAGGAGGCATGGCCCAGCCATTTTTGGTCCTGCCTTCTCTCCTGCAGCAGGCAGTCACTGAGACAGGGGAGCTGGAGCTGCAGGATCACGTGACTGGAGTGCATTTAAAATAGGTAAGTACACACATCTTTGTTATACAGGATAGGTGGGAGAAGGGGGGAGAGTCAGTCTGGGATGTCGGTGGTTGGGGGTAGGTGAGTGTCAGTTTGGAGTGTCAGTGCTGGGGGTAGGCAGGTGTCAGTTTGAGATGTCACTGCTTAAGGATAGGTGGGTGTCAGTGGTTGGGGTAGGTGGGAGTCAGATGTTGGGGTAGGTGTCGGTGGTTGGGGGTAGATGGGTGTCAGTTTTTGGGGGTAGGTGGGTGTCTTTCTGTGGTGTCAGTGGGTGGGGGTAGATGGGTGTCAGTCTGGGGTGTCAGTTGTTGGGGGTAGGTGAGTGTCAAACAGGGGTGTACATGGTTGGGGGTAGATGTGTGTCAGTCTTGGGTCTCAGTAGTTCGGGGTAGGTGGGTGTCAGTCTGGGGTGTCAGTGGTTGGGGGTGGGTGGGTTTCAGTTTGGATGTCAGTGGTTGGGGGAGGGGGGTAGGTGGGTATCAGTGGTTTGGGGTGATGGGTGTCAGTGATTGGGAGTAGGTGGGTGTCAATCTGGGGTGTCAGTGGTTGGGGGTAGGTGGGTGTCAGTCTGGGATGTCAGTTGTTGTGGGTAGGTGGGTGTTAGTCTGGGGTGTGAGTGGTTAGGGGATAGGTGGGTGTCAGTCTGGGGTGTCAGTGGTTGAGAGTATTTGGGTGTGAGGCTGGGGTGTCAGCAGTTGGATGTATTTGGGTGTCAGACTGGGGTGTCAATGTTTGGGTGTCGATGGGTTTCAGTCTGGGGTGTCAGTGGTTGGGAGTATTTGGGTGTCAGGCTGGGGTGTCAGTGGTTGGGGGTAGGTGGGTTTCAATTTTAGATGTTAGTGGTTGGGGGTGATGGGTGTCAGTCTGGGGTATCAGTGGTTGGGAGTATTTGGGTGTCAGTCTGGGGTGTCAGTGGTTGGGGGTGATAAGTGTCAGTCTTGGGTATCAGTGGTTGGGGATAGGTAGGTATCAGTCTGGGGTGTCAGTGGTTGGGGGTGATGGGTGTAAGTCTGGGGTATCAGTGGTTGGGGGTAGGTAGGTTTCAGTCTGGGGTGTCAGTGGTTGGGGGTGTCAGTCTGGGGTATCAGTGGTTGGGGGTAGGTAGGTGTCAGTGGTCGGGTATAGGTGAGAGGCGATGGCTGGAGGCAACACACAATACTGCCTCTTTTCTGACACGTTGACACAGATTATGTCACGTGAGAGAAAAAAAAACAGCCCTCTCTGCCCCTGGTTGCCCCAACTATCTGTCCTTCGTAACAAAGGGGTCTTATCTTCGTCCCGTTCATCACAGTTGTGACTGCGCACACAGACCAGATAGCAGGGTGGGATTTACACTAGAATAATAATAATAAAAATCATCGTCATCATCACCTGCGTTTATATGCAATCAGAGGCGCACTCCCATCGCACATAGAGGCATTGTGAAGAGTGTAAATCCCAGGCAGGAGGAGGAGAGCGCGAGCGACACCAGTTACCTAGTGAACTCTCCTTTGTATAGTGTTTATTGCTCTTTGTCCTGGGGTGGTAGGTTGGTGTCAGTGGTTGGGGGTGATGGGTGTCAGTCTGGGGTATCAGTGGTGGGGGGTAGGTGGGAGTAAGACGTTGGTAGGTGTCAGTGGTTGGGAGTATTTGGGTGTCAGTCTGGGGTATCAGTGGTTGGGGGTGATGGGTGTCAGTCTTGGGTATCAGTGGTTGGGGGTAGGTAGGTATCAGTCTGGGGTGTAAGTGGTTGGGGGTAGGTAGGTGTCAGTGGTCGGGCATAGGTGAGAGACGATGGCTGGAGGCAACACACAATACTGCCTCTTTTCTGACACATTGACACAGAGATTATGTCACGTGAGAGAAAAAAAAACAGCCCTCTCTGCCCCTGGTTGCCCCAACTATCTGTCCTTCGTATCAGAGGGGACTTATCTTCGTCCCGTTCATCACGGTTGTGACTGCGCACACAGACCAGATAGCAGGGTGGGATTTACACTAGAATATTAATTATAAAAATCATTGTCATCATCACCTGCGTTTATATGCAATCAGAGGTGCCCTCCCATCGCACCTGGGAGTCAGACGTTGGGGGTAGGTGTCAGTGGTTGGGAGTATTTGGGTTTCAGACTGGGGTGTCAGTGGTTGGGTGTAGATGGGTTTCAGTCTGGGGTGTCAGTGGTTGGGGGTAGGTGGGTGTCAGTGGTTGGGGGTAGGTGGGTGTCAGTGTTTGGGTGTAGATGGATTTCAGTCTGGGGTGTCAGTGTTTGGGGGTTGGTTGGAGTAAGATGTTGGGGGTAGGTGTCAGTTGTTGGGATCATTTGGGTGTCAGACTGGGGTGTCAGTGGTTGGGTGTAGATGGGTTTCCGTCTGGGGTGTCAGTGGTTGAGAGTATTTGGGTGTCAGGCTGGGGTGTCAGTGGTTGGGAGTATTTGGGTTTAAGACTGGGGTGTCAATAGTTGGGTGTAGATGGGTTTAAGGCTGGGGTGTCAGTGGTTGGGGGTAGGTGGGTGTCAGTTATGAATTTCAGTGGTTGGGTGTAGATGGGTTTCAGTCTGGGGTGTCAGTGGTTGGGAGGATTGGATGCAGCTGCACAGCCATGGAAATCCATTCCATAAAGGTCTCTACACACTGTTGTGCTGATCTGAAGACCACACAAAGTTTGGAGGTCTTTAGCTATTGACTGTGCAGACAGTTGGTGACTTCAGCATATGCTGACCCCGTCATATTACGTGGCCTACCACGTCATGGCTGAGTTGCTGTTATTCCCAGTTGCAGCCACTTTGTTATAATACCACTAACAGTTGGCAGTGGAATATTTAGTAGCAAGGAAATCTCGCAGATGGACTTATTGCACAGGTGGCAACCTATCACGGACCACGCTGGCATTCACTGAGCTCCTGAACGCAACCCATTCTTTCACCAATGTTTGTAGAAGCAGTCTTCATGCCTAGGTGCTTGATTTTATACACCTGTGGCCATGGAGGTGATTGGAACACTTGAATCCATTGATTTAGAGGGGTGTTCCAATGTTTTTGGCAATAGAGTGTATATATACACTGTGTATTTATATTTTTTATTTATTTTATTTTTTTTAAATGAGCAGCACCTCCATACATTTCTAGGCAGTGCAAAGACATGCAAAGAGGTTAAATTGTGAAATTGTGGCCGCCCACTCTTCCCTTGGCTGAGCTGCAGTACACTTACTAGTATGGAATCCAGGAACCCACCTTTCTGTGCCTAAATCTGTCTCTCTCTGATGCCTTTCATAACAAAAAATATAACAGCATGTGTACCAGATATGTCCCATCCTTCACCACCCCAAGGGCCCATTGTTGCTGTTTATCACAGGTTATTTAGCTACTAATTTAGATGCTACTTTGTTCTAGTTATTTTATAGGTATTAGCTGCCTTATGTTTAACCTAAATATGAACTTTTCTAATAAATTTTTATTACTTGGACATATCCCTGGAATGTGATAAATCATATGTGAAAGCACAGATTGCTATGCTGCTTCTATCGGATCTTGTTGCATTCCTTTAATCATTTACTGAACACTTTCCCCAGAGAGGTATTTGAAGCCAGGGAGCATATTTCTTAAAGAAGAACTCCAGGATGGGCAAAAAAAATAATCACCCATTAGTACACCCCCCCCTACACAAAACAGTTAATAAAATGTTGAAAATCCTTACCATTTAGTAGAAAAGTCTAAATTCATTTTCATGACTTCATCCCTCTAATTCAATAGATAACAGCATCTGCTCTGCCAAGGTGCCAAGGAGGAGGTGTAACAGCAGGGATTACATCAGATCCTCTCTCTACAGTAAAAGGAAACTACAGTTCCCATCAATCAAAGGAAATTTTAGTGAATGTGGATGGGTTCACTAGGCCTGTACATGTTGAATGTGTCTGAGAGTCTCGGTCTGCCACCAGTGCAAGTGGGGCTGAAGTACACCACTGCTTCCTGGAGAAAGAACTACAGTTGGGGAGTGCCAAGACCAGTGGCTGGGGGAATAGGAGGCATAGCAGCCACTGGTCTTACAAACAGAAAACCAAGAAGAATTAACAGATTGCTTTGAAAATGAATAGGCTATTTCAGAGCAACTACTGAGTGAACCAGAAGATTCAGTGAAAATTAGGAAATCAGCAACAAGGACATGTAAAGAAGTGTTTGCCTGGAGTTTTGTTTTAACAGAAACTTGCACGATTAAGAGGTGCATATCTGAAAAACAAAGAATCAAAAAGGTGTTGGCCACTTATTGACCCACAGAGGAGCAGGGGGGTGGCATCACTTGGACGGTGATGTGGAAAATCCCACCTGTATTAACAGAACACCTAGTGCTTTGTGAGGTGTGCACCATTTTTGAGAAATGGTCCTCTTTTATGAAGAGCCTGAGAGCTGAGATCAGCATGGCAGGGGACCACAGATTTGCGTCAAGCTTGATACAAGCCTGATGTCCTAATCTGGTAGTAGTTGGGGTGCACGTAATTTATAAAACTATATATACTGTATATATTTTAAGTAGACTGGTTTTCCAATGGCAAACATTGATTTTTCCATTACAAAGACCAATGATTTTGGCATATTAATCTGGTAAATGGTATTGTAAAAGATGACAGACAGTTAATGCTTTGCGTACACATAGATGTTGCATTATAGTATAAAGCTTAAAGCTGCTGACTTTTAAAAAACAGCCACTTACCTGTCCCTTGGTCCCACAGTGTGTCCCCCGCAGCCCGTGTCATTGTGGGCACCCGGCTGTGCAGTACCCACTGCATATGCGCGAGTAGTGCTGCGCTTCATGAATGGTCCTGCAGTCTTCTGGGACCTGTCACGTGACCCAAAAGACTACAGGGAGGGAGGGCACCTTCCGCTTCCGATCGCCTAGGTGATTGGACCACAAGTGGGAGCGGGTACCTGTCAAAGTCAGGTACCCGCTCCCCCCCGCCCCCCAAAGGTGCCAATCCTTAATGGGGAGCTGGGGAGTAGTCTTTAAAGTGGAACTTCCCCTTTTGGGTGGTGTGCTGTATTAGATTCTATACCTTTTAGAAAGACCTATAATTTTATGGTGGCAATGTGACTTATATCCTACTGTATATATTAAATAATATATATCAACAAACATGAACTTTAAAACTAAAATTCAAACACCTCTAGCAAAAGAGTGGTATGTTACAGTCTCTTAAAGGAGGAGTAGAGCCAAAAGTTTTTTTGGCCCTATTCACCTGTAGTTCACAGGAGTGCACTTGCATATGCATTTCTCTGACCTGTGATATCGGCGGAAGTTGCGTCATAAGCCCTCGATGCGTTTTGACCAATAGATCTTCAGGAAGTGCCTTCACTTCCTGAAGACGATCTATTGGTCGAAACACGTTGAGGGCTTATGACGCAACTTCCGCCGACGTCACTTCTGCCATTTGGAATGCAGAAGCCATTTTAACCTCCATTCATATACAACAAGGCTGAATACACCTAGTGACAGGCACTTTTTTTGTGAATGGCAATTTTATTGTTTGACCCCATTAGTAAAGCTCCTATGGTTTTACACTATAGGATGTCTAGTTTTGTTTTATTTTATGCTGAGAATATGAATTACTGCCTGTGGAGGAGAGGAGCTTTCTAATATTGATGCAGCCCTAGTGGAAGGTTAAATAAAAATAAAATGCACAGGCGATCAAATACCACTGAAAGAAAGCTCAATTCGTTGGAAAAAAGGACGTAAATTTAATTTGGGTGCAGTGTTGCATGACCGCGCAATTGTCAGTTAAAGTAACGCAGCGACGTAACACAAACCGCTTCTGTAACCGCTTCCTGACCGCTCTGTAGCAGAAATACTGCTACAGGGCGGCATGGGTGCACAAAATCACACACATATATATATATATATATATATATATATATGTGTGTGTGTGATTCGCACTCCTGCGGTGTTCACGCCCCTCCCAGATAGCATCAGATTGCCCGTCAGTACACCAGTCATCAGATTTAACCCCTTGATTGCCAGGAACATGCTCATGCACAATACACCTCCATTGCTAATATAGTGTCTGAACGGATCAATATCTTTGATCAGATTAGCACTATACCAGCGTTCACATTAGTATGGCATCCCCAAAAACGCAGTGTTAGCGGGATCAGCCCCGGCACCTGCCAGCACCTACGTTTAGCCCCTACGCTTACCCCCCCCCTTCTCCCCCTGCAAGTGCAGTGTCAGTAGGTCACTGTCACTTGATACATTGCACAAAAAAACGCAGTGTTCGCAGAATCAGGCCTGATCTCTGTTAGCACTTGTCAGTAAATTTTGATGACTCTCACATGCAGCAGAGTGCCAGTACTAGTGCCACGCTACCTTTTGGTGAACTGGCGAGTACTAGTGGCCTAGTACATCCTGGTCTTTCACATATCTCTTAGATTGTAAGCTCCCAGGATCAGGCCCTCCTAACCCTCTTGTATTGTTCTGTATTGTCTCCCGTTATATTGTAGCGCTGAGCAAACTGTTGGCGCCATAAATCCTGTATAATAATAATAATACCAGCACTGCAGTATGACTTGGCGACGTGGCAAGTCCCATAAGTGCAGTACAAGCTGGTGCGGTGGTGAGCACAAGTATTGTCCCGCAACCACCAAGAATTCGCGCACCGGCCCGTAGAGCTCCTAGTATCCTTCCGGATGTGCTTGCAAATCCCGATTGACAGCCCACAAATTCTGCAGCACCCGTACTTCCCCCATTCACTGCCCAACCCGGAATTCAGGTGGAAATAGCAAATTTAACTACTCCCCTTGATTTTTGGAGCTGTTTTTCACGGAATATCTGTATGCGTTGATTGCGGATCAAAGCAATTTATATGCACAACAATTTATCGCCGCCAACCATAATTCAAACCTTGCCAGACCAGTCGCATGGAAACTCATTACGGTTTTCGAATTTACATTTTTTTGGGCCTAACCCTCAACATGGGCATTACTAAAAAAAATGAATTGCGGTTGTATTGGTCCGCAGACCCGATTCATGCCCGTGTTCTCTGCTGCCATGGCCAGGCATAGATATGAGAGTATAATGTGTTTTATGCATTTCAATGACAATACACTGTCATCCTCGGGGTGATCCAGAATTTGACCGGCTCCACAAAATTCAGCCCCTCGCAAATCACCTTAACCAAAAATTTGCAGATGTCTATACTCCCCAGCAAAACATCTGCGTTGAGGAGTCCCTTATTAATTTTTCTGGCCGCCTTGCATTCAAACAATTTCTCCCCAGCAACCGTGCCGGATATGGGGTCAAGATGTAGAAGACCTCTGAGAGGACAACAGGCTATATTTATAAGTTTCAGATTTACGTGGGAAAAGATAGTCACGAGGAGCCCCCCGCAGCCCAAACTACATGGGGAGTAGTGGCAAGATAGTTTGGGACTTGGTGTCATCCTTTTTCCATATGGGGTACCACTTATACGTGGACAATTTTTATTCAAGCGTGCCACTATTTAGGTATTTGTACAATCTTGGAACTGGCACTTGTAGCAAAGTGTGACCTAATGTGTGCCCATCATTAGAAGTGGGTGGATGTAGGGCGGTATATTCTAATGGTGGGCATACCACACTTTTTCTGGCAGAGATTTCTTCTCATTTTTTCCCCATTCAGTCCACAGGCTGCATACAAAAAAAAAAACGAACATAGCATATACACCCAACAAGGACCAGAGACGTACTGGCACATCACTGGTCTTTGGTTATACCAGGATGATGCCTACAGCTACAGGCATCATCCTGGTATCATTTTTTTCAGCCGGCGATCGGCTTTCATGTAAAAGCAATCCTAGTGGCTAATTAGCTGCAGGATTGCTTTTACAAGCAACGGGAGAAGATGCCCCCCCTCCCCGCTGCCTTCCACGGTCTTTTTGGGCAGTCCCGTGCCATTGGGGGAACCTGAGAATGCAGCTGGTGTTTCTGCCAGCTGACCATAGAGCTGATTGGAGACCAGAGTGGTGCCATTCATCTCTATAGTCTAACAATTCGGAAGCTACAAGCATTTCATCACTTCATTTCGCAGGATATAAACAGCGCCATTTGTAAATTGGGAAAGCATCTCGTCACATCGATTTTGGTTTGATTAGATAATGTAAGGGCAGAGGAGATTTCCAGAGTCTGATAGACCCCAGATTTCTCAAAAAAGAATATATGACAATGCCCATTGAAGTTATAGGGGATATTTGCATTCCCTGTGATAGCACTAAAAGTGATTAAAAAAAAAAATAACGAAAAAGGTACAGTGTAAAAATAATTAAAAAAATCGCCCCTCTCATGCGCGCACACCTGTGTGCACAAGCCTTGACCCTGTGCCGGTATGTAAACAGCGGTTGCACCATGCATGTGAGGTATTGCCGTGAACGTCAGATCAAGGGCAGTAATTCTAACACTAGACCTCCTCTGTAAATCTAAAATGGTAGCTTTTGAAGCGTTGCCTAAGGATATTAAAAATGTATGCAGTTTGTCGCCATTGCATGGGGCATGTGCAGTTTTAAAGCATGTCATGTTTGGTATCTATTTACTTGGCATACCATTATCTTTTATATTTTACCAAATAATTGGCCAATATATTGTGTTTTTGTGCATTAAAAGTAAAAAAAAAAGTGTATTTTTTAAAAAAATTTGCTTTTGAAAAATTGCTGCTCGAGTACTATGTGCTATAAAAAATTGTAGTACCCACCATTTTATTCACTAGGGTGTTTGCTTTAAAAAATATATGTTTGGGGGTTTAAATTAATTTCCTAGCAAAAAATATACATTTGTTTCATGTGAACAAAAAGTGTCAGAAAAGGCTTGATTTTCAGGTGGTTAGTGAGTGATGTGTGGTATAAACTTCTAATGCTGTGCATAAAATGCCCCCACCCCCCAAAACAACCCCTTTTTGGGAAGTAGACACCCCGAACTATTTGCTGAGAGGCATGTTGAATCAATAGAAGAATTTATTTTTTTACCACAAGTTTTTTTTACACACAATTGTCACTTAAATGATATACTGCTCACACATGCCATGGGTATATGTGGAATTACTCCCCAAAATACATTCTGCTACTTCTCCCGAGTATGGGGGTACCACTTGTGAGAGACATTTTGGCAGTCTAGCCAAGTATGGGACCTCAAAATCCAATAAGCACCTTCAGGCTTTTAAAGGGCTTTATTTCCTCATTACACTTCCAGACTACCTATCACAGTTTCGGAGGTCCTGAAATGCCAGGATAGCACCTAACCCCCCCAAATGACCCCTTTTTGGAAAGTAGACACCCCAAGGAATTTGATAAGAAGCATAGTAAGTATTTTGCAGATCTCATTTGTTGCCACAAGTTTTTGCAAAATGAAGAACAAAAAGTGTCAGAAAAGGCTTGATTTTCAGGTGGTTAGTGAGTGATGTGTGGTATAAACTTCTAATGCTGTGCATAAAATGCCCCCACCCCCCAAAACAACCCCTTTTTGGGAAGTAGACACCCCGAACTATTTGCTGAGAGGCATGTTGAATCAATAGAAGAATTTATTTTTTTACCACAAGTTTTTTTTACACACAATTGTCACTTAAATGATATACTGCTCACACATGCCATGGGTATATGTGGAATTACTCCCCAAAATACATTCTGCTACTTCTCCCGAGTATGGGGGTACCACTTGTGAGAGACATTTTGGCAGTCTAGCCAAGTATGGGACCTCAAAATCCAATAAGCACCTTCAGGCTTTTAAAGGGCTTTATTTCCTCATTACACTTCCAGACTACCTATCACAGTTTCGGAGGTCCTGAAATGCCAGGATAGCACCTAACCCCCCCAAATGACCCCTTTTTGGAAAGTAGACACCCCAAGGAATTTGATAAGAAGCATAGTAAGTATTTTGCAGATCTCATTTGTTGCCACAAGTTTTTGCAAAATGAAGAAGAAAAACAACAACATATTTTTTCTATTTTTTTTTATATTTCAAAACCTTGTGAGGAAAAAAATGAGATCTTCAAAATACTCACCAGGCCCCTTTTAAAATTCCTTGGGGTGTCTACTTTCCAGAAAGGGGTCATTTGGGGGGGTTTGGTGCTATCCTGGCATGTCAGGGCCTTCGAAACTGTGATAGGTAGTGAGGAAGTGTAATAAGGAAGTTACCCACCTTCAGGCTTTCAAAGTGGTCATTGGATTTCAGGCTCCTGTATGTGGCTAGGCTCCCAAAAAGTCTCACACACGTGGTATCCCCATACTCGGTAGAAGTAGCAGAATGTATTTTGGGGTGTAATTCCACATATACCCATGGCTTGTGTGGGAAATAAATAATTTAAATGACAACTTTGTGTAAAAAAAAAAATGTTTTTGTCACTTTTCAGAAACTTGTGGAAAAAAAATAAATCTTCCATGGATTCAATATGCCTCTCAGCAGATAGTTTAGGGTGTCTACTTTCCGAAAAGGGGTCATTTGAGGGTGTTTGTACTATCCTGGTATTTTAGCACCTCAAGAAATGTGATGGGCAGTCAAAGTAAAAGCGGTGTAAATTCCATTATCTATACCATAGTTTGTAGACGCTATAACTTTCACACAAAGCAATAAATATACACTTACTGGGATTTTTTTAATCAAAAACATGTAGCAGAATACATTTTGGCCTAAATTTATGACGAAATGTTAGTTTTTTTGGATATTTTTTATGACCAAAATGAGAAAATATTGTTTTTTTTCAAAAACATTTTTTTTCTTCAAAAGTTTTTCTGTTTATAGCGCCAAAAATAAAAAAGGGCACAGGTGATCAAATACCACCAAAAGAAAGCACTATTTGTGTGAAAAAAAAGGACATAAATTTAATTTACATACCGTATTGCATGACCGCGCAATTGTCCGTTACACTAGTGCAGCGCTGCATAGCAAAAAAATGGCATACATTGCAGTATCTATACCATAGATTGTAGATGCTATAACTTTCACACAATGCAATCAATATACACTTATTGGAATTTTTTTTTACCAAAAACATGTAGCAGAATACATTTTGGCCTAAATTTATAACTAACTTCATAGTTCGTTACTAAATATTTTTTATAGCTTAAAGTCTTTTTTTGTTTATAGCATTAAAAATAAAAAGCGCACAGATGATCAAATACCACCGAAAGAAAGCTCTATTTGTGTGAAAAAAAAAGGACGTAAATTTTGTTTGGGTGCAGCATTGCATGACCATGCAATTATCAGTTGAATTAGTGCAGCGCCGGGTAGGAAAAAGAGGCCTGGTCAGGAAGGGGGTAAATCCTCAGGAGGGCAAGTGGCTAAAGAAAAGAATACAGTCCCTACAGGCAAACATGGTGGAGGTTCACTGAAGTTTTGGGGTTGCTTTGCTACTTCAAGCGCTGGATGTGTTGACCATGGCATTATGAAATCTGAAGACTATTCTGGGGTGCAATGTAGGGCCCAGTGTCAGAAAGTTGGGTCTCCGTCAGAGGTCATGGGTCTTACAGAAGGACAATGACTCACAGTGCACGTCAAAAACCACCCAGAAATGGTTACAGGCAAAGCGCTGTAGAGTACCAAGCTGGCCAACAATGAGTCCAGATCTCAATCCCATAGAGCACCTGTGGAGAGATCTCTAAACAGCAGTTGGGAAAAGGAACCCTTCCAATCAGGGGAACCTGGAGAAAGAAGAGTGGTCCAAATTCCAGTAGCAAGGCTTAAGAAACTCATTGATGGTTACAGGAAGTGATTGATTTCAGTTATTTTTATTCCAAGGGGTGTGCTACCAAATAATAAATTGAAGGTGCCAATAATTTTGTCCAGTCCATTTTTGTGGTTTTGTGTGGAATGTGTCAGATTTGGCTTTTTGTTTCTCAACTTCTTTGTGTCATAACAATACAAACAAAAGAAATAAACATGAGAATGCCTAATTATTTGTAATTGCAACAATTTTCTGGGTGAAGTGGTGCATTATCTGACAGAAATGCAGGGTGCCAATATATAGCCGTCCTGGGCACCCTTCCTGTGTTATCTCAAGGAAACTACAAAATTAGTGGTGTTTATAAAGCAAAAAGGCTTTTTAATTTGCAAAGGACATTGTACTTCGCAAGGTATTTTGCCCCAAACATAGTAAATGTGAAATGTGTAATCTTACCTTTAGTTTAGCTGAATCTGGATGATTTTTTTTTTTTTGTAGACTAAATCAACTTTCCTTGTCTTATATCCCTTGAAAGTTGTGTTTTACAGGTCTCAGTGGATGCAGTTTTCAGTTCTGAAAGACAGTCAACCACCTCCTTTCTCTCTCTGCTTCAGCCAGGCAACCGATCATGTTACTGTCCATTTGCAGTTCTTGCAGGACAGCCATCATCCTTACTTCATTGCTGCCGATTCCTTTCATCTTTTCCCACCCAGCTTGCCCTCAGCAGTTGATTACCTGGGCAAATTGCCATCTGTGCAGTTTACTAGCATCTATCATCTGCATACCGCTATTAATTACAGTCCCAAAGATTTGTGAGGTACATCCTTTACATCCACAGGATGTGACACAGGACACCTCACATATTCCTCCTGCTCCTCCATGGGAAAGGGAATTTGGTGTAAAAATTGTGTTCATCATGGAGTTCAGCTTTAAAGCTCAACTCCACACAAAAAGGAAGTGCTAGTTTTGTCTAGGGGTGAGAAGAAAGCTTATATGCACCTAATCCTTCATTCCACCAAAAAATGGTGCTTCCCCATGGTTCAGCGGTGGACTGTTCCTGGTCCATGAAACCTGTTCCAGGCTTGATGACCTCAAGAACGCTGGAGCGTGGGGGTGCCAGACTGGTCTTGTGCAAGGGCATTGGTGGATGAGGTAAGTATATCTTCTCTGCTCTAGGCAAAAATGAGTAATTAACTGGTACAGTGCGGGCACAGTCCCACTGCATGGGAGAACTTTTTTTTTGCCCAGAGATGGCCTTTGAAGAGTTGAGCTCAATTTAGCTTTAGAAACCTTCTAATTTAATAATGACAATAAATACACCATTTATTTTTCCAACTTTTTTTAATGAGGTAACAATTGTATTTTTATAATATAATAATAAGATCTAAACATTGTTCTAAGGCACTTGAAAGTGTGCACAGCATTGAACTCTACAATATAGTAAGACTGTATACAGAGCACATCTGTGATTGTTAATATAGCATATAACACAAAATAAAGTTATGACAGGGAATATAAAAAAAAATAATACATTTTTATCTTTCAGATTATATCAGTGGAAAATATATATTATATAATACATATATGCATATTGAGTTACAATACACATAAAGAACAAAGACTGTCCTTTAGGTTTTAACCAGTGTACATTTCCAGTTATTTACAATTCACAGAAAATACTCTGTGCATCCTACATACAGCAAACGATCACTAATTACTACAAGTCAAAATATATCTTCGTCTACCAATTACAGCTGCCACGCTAATTCATCACGTCCACAAAGAAACCACAAGATACTCCCCTGTATACATGATTCATTTTAAGGCAAATACAGCAATCTGTTTATTGTAATGAAAAAGCAGAAAGACGCATTCCTGATGCAGTCATTTTTCAGCATTTATATATATATCTATATATATTTATTTATAGGCCATGCTATACAATTCATTGTTGACATCTACATATAAGTATATAAAATTCCTCTAAAACGAACCAATAAGCATGTTTAGCAATCTAAGCTGCATTTACCTGTTGATTCACCAAGAAATTTGAAGCACTCTGAATGTTGGATGGTAAGTTTCTAAAAGTTATATGTTCTTCCTTTAGCTGCCACTTAATCAGCTGACATTAGAATTAATGTGGAACAGAGAAGTCACAGCCCTGCCAGAGGGTTTGCTTCAGACTTCCAGGAACAAAATATGGGAAAATTGCTTCTGCTGACGAAGTGGTATAAAACCTGTGCTCAAGAAGTGGCCAAGGCAAGTAAAAGTAGTGTGTGAATTTGCATATCGGATCTAAGTCAAAGCTCCAATTTCCAATGTTGGGTGACAAAAAACAGTGGAATAAAAGTATTCATTTTATAAACACTCAGAATTGGAATTTGCACTGCGTGTGATCCAGACTCATGCATCTAGGACAGCCATTCTCAACCAGGCTTCCATGGAACCCTATTGTTCCTCATGAGGTGGCTAGGGGTTCCTTGAGTTTCAGCTTACTGATTTCCCATATGTTGGTCCCTGCATAGTTCTAGGTCCAAAGAGAATGGCTTTAATCGAAGGGCATAATTCTGATGACCAATGTAAAGCGGGCATTCTTCCCGCTTAACACCAACAATGTAGGAGGGATTTTTTCAATGACCACCAATGGACTAACCTTAGCAGGGGTTCTTTGAAACCTGAAAATTATTGCAAGAGTTCCTTTGTGGTAAAAAGGTTGAGCAAAGGCTGATCTAGAATTTACATTTTTGTTATTGTCTTTTAAACGTTACGGTTTCCAAAATGATGATGATGATAGGGTAATATTTCTTAATGGTAAAAAAAAAAGGCTCCTTTGGTTGCGTAGTTTATATAAGATAGAACACAGACATTAACATGAATGCAGAATGAGGCAACCTTACCCTTCAATCAGTTTGAGACAGTTGTGAATCTTATTGCATTTATATTATGGAAACCCTGATAAGCTCCTGTGAGGTCACATGACTAAAGGTTCTGACAGTTGTTCCAGGTTCACAGAAGTGAATCAGCATTAGCCTAGTATTAGGGTCTAGGCAATGGAAGATGTGCAGAAATGCTTTGCTGCTTCTAATCAGAAACTGCCAACAGTATATTTTTTAAATGATTGTTTTGTCCTAATAAACTGAGTTAAGGGACCCTTGTCAGATGCCTGCTTAAGGGATAAGTTCACCTTTTGATCAAAAATAATCAATGCACATTTTTTTTGCAGGTAAAAAAATGTGCATTATTTTTGGTTGCAGTAGATTGGAAATCAGTGTACCAGCGATCAGCAGATCCATGGTACCATGCATTTCTCTTACAGAACTGTCAATATATCTGCTTGCCCATATGGGATATACTGACAGGAAGATTAAATTAACTACCATGATGCTCCACAGCACCAAGGTAGTTCACGGAGAACTACAAGCTGACAGCTGCTAAGGTTGTTGGGACTTGTAGTTCACTCATTCACAACACTGTGAATGAGTGACACGGCCTTATGGTTGGAGCCCCGCACGGCTGTGCGGTTTTTAAAAAGTGAACTTTTCCCCGTACTTCTGTCACGGGGGGGCAGTGGCTGCAGCATTGGAAACATGTTACATGTTTCATCCGTTTTTAGGGTGGAACATGTAACATGTTCCCAAAGGTGAACTTATCCTTTAAGGTTTTCCATATAGGTTCACTACCTCCTCACCTACACTCCTTATAATAGATCCTGTTTACTAAAAAACACCAAAACATTCAACCCAAACAATGTGTTGGCTCGAGCCTGGCTAGTTTTGGAAAGATTTGACAAATATTTTTTAAATATTTAATGAACAAAACTGCATTGTAGCATTTTATGTATCAAAAAACAACCAATGAGAAATGGGATGGGTGGCATTGTAAGGCTAAAATTCCAACCTGTTGGCAGCAGAAAATATACCTGCTACTGTTCAAATAGCAAATGATTGGAAAAAACAACCAATTACCCTAAAAATGCTTGAGAGTTCACTCAAATCTTTTTGACAAATGACATTCAAATAGTATTTGCTAAACCTTCCCAAAAACCACCCAATTGGCCAGGCAGACATCAGAATCTCAGAATGTGACCTACTTCGACCTGCCAAATAACCTGCCATTTATCACCACATTCAGATTCAGTTTCAACAACTTTATCCATAGCAATCTATCACTCTTACTATCTTTGACCTGCTCGTTAATAACAGGCTTACAGCCTAAACAGTGGGGACAAAACTTAAAGACATATCGTTATGACTCAGAAAAGCATATAACCCTGGTCAGAAACAATATTATTATAGCATGTCCTCCCCAGTTGTTGGTTCTTTATTTCGTGTTTCTTCTTCCTATACAATCATATACACCGAGGTTAACAGAAAGTTATTACGGTAAAGAACAGAATTTAAAAAAAAATTCCTTTATGCCATGTCCAACTGCTGGTCCTTTATTTCACTCTCTGTACAATCATATATAGTCATGCTGAACAGCATGTGAATATTATTGCCAATGGCTTGCGCAATCTAAAAAACACTGTCATCTTACTTATGAATTTAAAAACTTAAATCCGAGACAAGGGGAAATAGGAACCATTATAGGTTTTATTATTTTTTTTTTAAAGATTTAAAATCTGTGACATGGCTTGACAACAGTAATGTAAACATTAGGGCCCAAAGTAAAAGACTGTAAGCCTGTAAAGTAGAACTGATATTTATGTAGGATTTTTATTTGAATATACACATTTTGCACTGGAGTGTACACTTCCACTATCTTACAGATGCTGAAGAATGAAACCTAATGTAAATCATTGGCACAAGCATGGTAGTTGAATTATCACTGGCCACCCTATGGCTGATAAAGGATGATGCCTGGAGTTATAAATTCTGCTGTTAGGCTCTATGCACACTGGCTTAAAAAATGCCAGTGCTACTGGCAGAACTCTCCCCCCCCCCCTAATTTTACTAGCATTTAGGAGCGGTTAGCAGTATTTAGGAGCGTTTATCGTTTTTTCCACAAGAAAAACTCTCCCAAAAACGTAAAACAGAAGGGTTTTTTTTCTGCTGAGCTAAAAAAACAAAAACAAAACACCTCTAGAGTACATAATGTACATGGACACATAGGATAACATAGTTGCTTCTACAGGTAAAACACTAAACTCTTCTAGGAGCAGTGTTTTTTTAAGCCAGTGTGCATGGAGCCTCAAGGGTTCTCCCCAGATGCTGTCCAGTCCATTTTTAAACTGCATCCAGAATGCAGGCACAGTGTTTGCCATGTATTCTGATGGCTCTAGTTCATACCAGTGTTGTCAGTTCCAGTGCTTTCAACAAAAGTACAGCCTGCTTCCTTTTTTTTAAATTCAAAATGCATCAAAACGTAAGCTAACGCACCAAATACACGTTGTCTTAATGAAAATAAGGATTTTCCAAGTGCCAAAAAAAGAAAAAAAGAATTGCACTGGAACACACTGAAAATGCATCAAAAACATGAGTAAATGCGTACGCAAAAATGCCACCGTAATGCTGAAATTGTGGTGTGAACGAGCCCTAAAGCAGCAACAGAGAGTGCAGACATGTTATTACCAGAACAGAGCAAATTCAGAGTTAAGTTTCCCTATATTCTTTAGGTAAAATCTTCAAATCACACCACCAAGAATTTAATTATAAGCTTTGAGGCTTCTGTAAAATTGTTTATTATTACAATTGTGTTTTGAAATTTTCAAGTAAGGTACTTCACTTCCTTTGTCTGTGCTCTGTCCATGCCTTGGCCTTCGTGGTTTAAATATGTGAAAAATGTACCTAACTTTACATAACCAAAATGGCAGCCTGTACTAATTCGAACAGGCAATCCTGGAGGTCTTTGCTAGGAAATTATTAACTCTGTGTGTTATAAATAAGGTCTGTAAGTTTTAAACAAAAGTGAAACTTTTCAATAATGCCTGTAAATTGCCTGATGATTTTGTGATATTAAGGGTTTTATTAAAATGTAATATTATATACTTCTCTTCTATACAAATAATGATCTTCCATGTGTAGCCTGTTTCTTTATTGCTTTAGTTCTCCTTTTTTTTCCCCTTAAAAATCATCAACCTTTCCGTTCTAGCATCCAATAAAGACTCTTATATTCTCTTTTTTAATAAAATATAGTTTGGGAATCTTTAAAAACAGCCTTAATTCTTAATCTTTACATGCCAAGAGCAGAGGACTACAATCATACTTTGAAGAATACTGGTCCCTATGCCAAGAAGGAAATGCCTGTTTGACTAACGCCAGCTAAGAGGAAGCAGAAGGCACTCTTTTTTTTAACATTCAGATTATAATGTTTTGAAGAAATAATTTTGTACGTAGATTTAACTTTGTTTAGATAGTCCTTTAAAATTACCAAAATGCATATACCCACTCATGCAGAAGATATATTCTACCAAAGACTTTGCATAACTTTGCAAAACTTCAAATCCATAAAAAAAAAAAAAAAGATTTTAGTTTTGGATGGACATTGGCAGCATGAATTAGTTTGATTCTTACAACTAGCAGTGACAGCCATTAGAGCTAACCAAATCACTAACTTAGACCTGCACTGCAGGTATTTTAAAGCCAAACCTCGAAGATCTAACATTGTGACTGCTCTCTCTAAATTCACCTGGAGTGAAATCATCCCATATTGCTCAATGCAGGTAGGCAAACTGAGAACTCATAGGCAGACATCTTTCTGACAAAGTCCTGAAAAGAAAAACTTAATAACCTATTTAAAGCAGAACAATTTTTTTTTCCTAAACAGCAGCAACATATACTGTAGCAGCTGACTTTTACAAATCAGGTACTTACCAGTGCTTTGGGGTCCAGCGCTGTCTTCCTGCAGCCGGTTCTTCTTACCACTGTGGGTCCCTGGCATCACCATCTTGGATAAGGGAGCCAGCTGTTAATTCTTGAGGAACCACAGTTGGATCCCTGTGATGAATTGTGAATGCTCCTGCAGGACTGTGGGAGGTTTCAGGGCAAGGCATGTTATCCTCTCCTTGGGGAAGTGGGAGTGGGTACCGATCAAAGCCAGTACTCACTCCCCCCTCCACTTTAGTTAGCCATCAAAAATAAAGTATTGCATTTCAGTAATGTTTCTTTAAAAGACAACACCATAGAAGCGGCATATAAGCATGTCCCTTCAAACTGGCAATAACACAGAACATCAGGAACATCTGCACCTTGACTAACGTCTACATGCTATTTTGTGTGCTGTACAATTTCAATACTCAAAACAAACTGCATATTTTAGAAATCATGCTGTGCAAATACAGTGGATCTGTCACTGGTTTCATTACATCAATATGCCCACAAACATAAATACATCTACCTATGAAGACACTCTAAACACCGACTCAGGTAGGAGGCAGTTTGTTCAAAATCAATATTTCAGTAAATATCAGTTGTATAATGACTTCCATGTCACTAATGTTTTGTACTTTTATCTTGCTAAAGAAACAAACAAATCAGAGACTATTTTAGAAATAGATCTTTCAATAGTACTCAGATGTCATAAATTATATACCCTGTTCTATACCTTGTCATACTTTAGAATTAAAACCATCAAGGAAGATTGTCATGTTTTTCTCATGTGCATGAATCTCTTAAAGAAGTTTTTTTTTTAATCACTTCTCCATTGTGCGTAAGAACACACAATCATTTTGCATACTGGTAATGCCAGTAATTAAGGCTAAAATGCCTCATACCTTTTAGTTTTGTTTTTTTTTTTTTATTTTTATCCTTTAAAATAATAAAACACAACTAACTACATCTTTATATACATACTCATAATAGAAAATCAATTCTAATACTGATAATTCAGGCATTAGCATGGTTTGTAAGACACAGATTGTACAGTGTTAAAGCATTGTGATTTTGATTTGAATTTGGCAGGTAAACAGATAAACTGGCCATGTTTATAGCAAATGGCACAACGGTAAAGCTTTTTACAATAAAAAAAAAAATTAAAAAACTCCAAGACATTTACTACTGCCTCTTCTCTGTGACTTGAATATAGAAAAAATAGTTATTGAATTAGACAATCCCAAGATGATGTGTAAAGTATAGTGATTTATAACAATTCAGAAAATGTTTATCTGACTGCTATGGATTACTGTAATAACTCACTTGAGTTTATTCATAATCTACCACATGTCATTACAATATCAAAGGCTCATTGAATGCTGCTGTGGAACACACCTGCAATGATATAAAGCAGGCCTAAACTCTAAAGTCAGAATTTCTTTCATCGACCAGGAACGCATAAGTAAGGGCTCTTTTCACACTGGTGGCCATAGAGCAGTAAAAACAAGCTGCCCAGTGAAATTCTGCAGAATTTCAGGTGGCACTGACAGTTAAACTCGCCCATTGAGATCAATGGTGCTGCACCGCAAGCGTTTGGCTCGCAGTTGCGGTTCAGGCACACAATATAAAATTTGCAGGTTGGCAATTTAAAAAGTAGAAAAGTTAAAAAACAAAGACAAAACAAAAACAGGCATTAGGGGGCAGAAGTAGTGCCTCCTGAATGCCTGCCAGGCTCGGCAAAACTGCCCTATGAAAAGCAATCCAGCTCAAATCACTTTTTAGAGAGCGGTAAGCATTACCACCTGTCTGAGAGAGTGTACAGGTGTGAAAGGCTGAAGAAAAGCACCTGTCAGTAGATTCAATGGCCCAAAGTCATGGCAAAGCTATTGCATGTCAGATGACCTGGGCCTCGTTCACACTATACGTGCAGAAAAACTGAAACGGACACACAGGTTTCACTTGCAGAAACATTAGTTTACATCAGTTTTCATGCGCGTTTCAATGAGTTTTATACACGCTGCAGATCCCTGCAGAACCCCCTAGAAAAAGTCTGCACATGATCCCAGTGTTGTGGTGTGAACAGGACACATAGATAACAACTGATTTAGTTGTGCCCCTGCAAAACGCATGTAGAAAAACTGACATCTCTGCACCAAAGTTTGAACGAGCCCTTAGGGCTCGTTCACACTAGATGCAGTTCAGTGCGCTTTTTTTTCTGCATCAAAAATGTATGCACAGTGTTTTCCATGAATTCCAATGGCCCTGGTTCACACTAGTGCAGTCAGTTCCAGTCAGTTTCCGGTTCAGAAAAAGAAGTAGAACATGCTGCATTGTTTCTGCATAGAAACATAATGGAACATGGCAAACTGCATCAAAACTGCACCGGAACTCCGTGTGGTGTTAACTGTAAGCAAAAACATGGAATACATCCAGAGTGCATTTTTGTAGTGTGAACTGGCCCTCAAAGCAGAACTAAACCCTCTTTTTCTTTCAAGCCAAGGAACTTGCCATCTTAGCTTTGGTTTGATCTGCAACTGCCTTTGTGCTGCACATGAGATCAGTTATGACTCCAGTCATTTGAGGTTTTTTGACAATTTGGTTGACAGCACAAGCAAATGTGACAGTTAGCATTGCTGGCATGCCTTGAATGTTAGGTTGGCCATAAAGTATACAATTTTCTTGTACAATTCTCCATTAGGTTCCAGTCACACCTAGGCGTTTTGTATTGCAGGCAGATCCTAAAACGCTCTGCAGAACTGACAGATCGCACCACGCCTGTTCAGGTGCCATTCATTTTCAATGGCACTCAAAATACAATACTGTCACAATAGTTACGATGAATTTCTCAAACTTCATTGCGTTAAGCTCCTGCGCCTTTTTTTGGCGACAAGCTTTATGTGCTGAGGTTTGTTGTGATTTATCGCGGCAGAATTGCACCTGCATTTAGGTGCATCTGAACAAGTGTGTTGCCATTTGTCAGCTTTTCAGAGTGATTTGTGATCACGGGCAGAATCACTACAATTCTGCCCACAATACAAAATGCCTTGATGTGAACGAATCCTTAGATTTACCAAAACCACATGAAGTCAAACCTAAACACTTTCAATTTGTATGCATTCAGACAGGTCCTTGCACTAGATAGTTGAAGGTAAATCTAAAGTAAATTGAACAAGAAAATTGTATAATGAATGGCCAGTTTAACTGGTTTTTGAAACTGTTAAATCAATGGGTTTAGTTCCACTTTAACATGATCTGCTTTTTTTCAAGCTGTTAAATACATTTCTTCAGTGTTCCATACCCTACCCACTCTCTGTAAAGCATGCTTGTTTCATTGAAGCAGACCTGTATGTTACACAGAACTGCTCAGAAGCAGAATCTACAAAATGAAGGTTCTGTAGAATTTAGCTTCATGTTCACTTTTCTGTGAGCCACTACAAAAGTAATAAAATGAATGGGATTTTAATTGCTCGGGTGATTTCTTTTAGATATTGATCCAGTTTAGTCACAGAGTACACAACTGTGCATTTAAAGAGGAACTCCAGGCAAACAGCTAATATGCTGTTAACATACATGTAAAAGTTACACCTGCTAAGAAGTTTGTAACTTGTAATTTTCATAAATATAATGCCAAGCCACCAACGGTGACACCAATAATACTTATTGCAGTTTTGCACTTTTCTTAGTTATCTGATCACTGGGTCACGTATTAGCAGAGTTTAAAAACATAACAGACTGACAACACTGCCCAATGCCACAGAGCCAAATTTGCTTTTAGTGCACAATTACCCACTCTCAATCTGATATCTGTTATTCAGAGAATTGTGGGATGATATTATAAAGGCAGATTGCCATATTTTATATTAGTAATAATTGATAAATAACCCCAAATAGACGTGATTATGTTATATCTGCTAGGAGTTCCACTATAATCACACATTTCCAAAAACAGTGAAACTAGCTCTTAGTTTTTCCAAATCAGCTTTTATTTGTATTGCTACAATACAAATATACAAGCTGAATTTGACTGGTTGCTGTGGGGTTACTATACTTTTTTGTACTTTGTCTTCAATATTTGTTCAGTTATCACCTGTCAAGTGCACTTTTCACATTACTTACATGTTAATGTGAACAGGACCTAAAACTAACATTAGAATCAACTGCTTTATTGAAGGATTTCTTCAGTTTTCCAGAAGATGCATCTCAGCTAATACATGCTTGGGATAAACTTTGCTTTCTTTTAAGAATATACACTTAAAACTGGTAATGGACAAACTAATAGGCCTCCTTTAGGTGTCAGCAATATATCTGTTCACATTTTATGTTAAACATGGTATGTATAGTTATATCTATTCTGCCCTTCAATAGAGTTAAGTGCTATGTATATCGTATCATATATTTTTAGTGTAAACATTGCAGATAACCACAGGGCGCTAAGGAATACATACATAATATACAATTAAATAAAATTAGTTACATTGTCATAGACATGCTTCAGTTCACATTTTTACAGAAAGGAGTGAATGTCAGAGATAGTTATTGATCCATGTGCTGATATTCTTGTGGTTCAGACAGAGCAGCCATTATTACCATAAGCCTGGTAGTGTGGAGTGACTGTCATCAGACTGTCTTAGTCTTCAAGTTTAAACACCGGATCTGCATTGGTTACAGCACAACATCTTTTTTTGCTAAGAAGAACATGTTTTGAGTTTTCAAAATCATTAAGAACTTCATTTTCTTCCAGGCACAGTGCAATTGCAGATGATTCTGGGCACCTTCCAAAGTCTATACAGAGAAATGCGTTAAAATTTCCAGGAGTAATTTATACTTCAAATCTGTTCATCCATTCATTAGGAAATATTTATAATATTAATAAGAAAACAGTTACAGCTATTACTCTGATGAGATAATCCTTCTTATGATTACCAAGAGTAAATTGTCTTCTGAAACATAAGCTGGCAGCTATTCTCACTGATGTTACATGTAGCAGACATATGCCAAAATTGAAAACCTCTGTAATTAATACAGCTGCTCAGTGTTGGCTTTGACAAATTGGGCAGAAGCAATGTAACACTTTAATGGAGAGAAAAGGTGGAGCCAACCTCATGCCAGACAACCCTACAATGCACACATGAATCCTAGCTATATGGTTAGTTCAGATTTTCTATCATATTAGCCAAAGTTCACCTTTGCAATGATGGGGAATCTAGAACATTCAAAGGCTGCTGTTTTTCCAGTAATTCATCCTTTTGCTTTCCTTCATGATATTCATAAATGTGCCCATGTTGAGAAGATTCAGTATAATGATGATCTATTGGGAAATTCCCATTTCCTGAATATAAACTTCCATGATAACTTGCAATCTACTTTGTTTCCCTATGGACGGTGAAATCTATACCAAAAGAAAAAAAAAACGATTCAAGGTGAGATTATAAAATACTGAATTGGAATCTAGTGAACACTCTCGTTTTATAGGATTGTCAGAGGAAACTGAGGAGCTGCTAAATTATACACCTAGAATAAAGTCAGAGGTTGACAAAACGATGTTGCTTTACTTAAAGAGTAGAGGATGTTCACTTAAGAAAACTTCAATTATCTAATCATGCGCAGAGAAAAGTCCTATTATTGTTTTTAATTGACCTGGACATAATTGGATATGTAAATTGAACACATCACATTATCCAGTAGGTGAAGTAACCATTTCTACTCTTTAATAAATTAGCTGCACTGACTGGCCCATTCAACAGGATTGCCAGCTACTGATCTGCAAAGAGACTAGGAAAGCAGGCGACTTGGTGACTCAAAAAATAGTGATTTATTTATTTATTTTTTTAACAGGATATAGGCAGAATTGTCAGAGTCATACAATCCTACAATTGTGACTGCGTAGATTCCTCTTCCACCTCACTAACCGTTCTGTATCTGCCACCCCTCTCTGCCAATCCCTCCACTGGCTCCCAGTTGCCCAACGGATAAAATTCAAAACACTAACAATGACATACAAAGCCATCCACAACACTGCCCCAATTTACATAACCGATCTTATCTCTAAATATCACCCAAACCATACACACAGCTCCTCGCAAGACCTCCTACTCTCTAGCTCCCTTATCTCCTCCTCCCATGCTCATCTCCAAGACTTCTCCAGGGCGCCACCCATCCTCTGGAACTCCCTACCCCAATCTATCAGACTATCACCTACTCTACTTGCCTTTAGGCGATCACTGAAAACCTATTTCTTCAGGGAAGCCTATCCTGCCCTCTGCTAATACTGGAATCCTCTATTTTTTCCAACCACTCCATCCCCCACAGTTATTACCTATTGTACCATTCACCCCTCCCTCCTAGATTGTAAGCTCCAAGGAGCAGGGCCCTCAAATCCCTCTTGTATTGAACTGTATTGTTACTGTATTGTCGCCCATTATATTGTAAAGCGCTGAGCAAACCGTTGGCGCTAAATAAATCCTGTATAATATTAATAATAATAATTCATAAATTGCTTGATTTTCAACAGACCAGAGAGAACTTTTCTGAGGAATAAAAAATGGACGGGGCTGCAACTCTTAAGCTTTGTTCTTCTCAGCTGCCAACCATTCAGAAAATTAAGGACAGTCCTAAAATAATGCCAAAAAAATTAAATCTGGAAAACCATTTAAAAGCTTTTTAATACTGCATTTGTGTATCAAGCATTTTCAATTCTCTTTATTACGTCTAAATGTAAGGCACAGTTGAAAATGTATTTGGTATTAGCTCACCAGACAATATGTTGCATTGTTCTCTACAGGGTAATGACAATACAGCATGGTATTGTCACACAACAGTTTTATCTTGTGACATTATTAGTAAACTACTGCTTATAAAGGTGAAGCGCTACCCTCATGCGGGCCGTTGTTTCATGGTACCCCCAAGCTATGCACAACCAGGCAACAATCATTTTCCACACTTTCATCCACAGTCAGTGAACAGTTCATGAGTTTATTTTTTGTGTTGTTATTAGGGAATATAACTTGGATTGGGTAATAGGGATTATGGGATGCCCAAGTTGACTGAAACAGTGCATGGGGGACAACTTCCTTCCTATTTACAGAAACAGATCCTGGACTGTTCTTTTCCATGAAAGCGGTCAGTCTTTTCAGATCAGTAACAACAGCCCCTTACGGGCGAAGGACTCGCAACCCCACCTCTGAAAATCAGCTTGACTATTAAACTACATGCAGAGATGTCTCCTCTTCCCTTTAGGACTGTTCCCAGCTCCACATATACTACCCGCCCTCCTGGCTGCTCTGAAGATCTCCCAAGACAGGGATAAAGGATTGAGCACAGCGCTGTCTTTTGAAAACTTGCTACATATGGCAGTCCTTTCCTTTGTGAATTCCTGGGGGTGCTTATGTACTTGCTCTGTCCTCCTTGCTCACACTGCTCCCAGGCCTTGATCCAGTTCATGCCATGGTGCTGAATGGATCCTCCTGAGCCATCCTGAGACCAGCCCCCCCCCCCCAGACCTAGGGGACCCCTCCCAGGCCATCAACTGTCTCCTCAGCACTCCATCTTCCACCTGACTCTTGAGCTAGCCTGACTCTCCCATATTTATGGGCTGGTCCACCACTCTACCAGGGCCTCCAAACCTGGGGTTGGTTGGACTTCCACAATCATGCAGATTAGGGCTCCACCTCTTCCGCCCACTGGGTTCTGGAAAGTTCCAATGATTCTCCAGAACCAGGTAGAGGTGATAAGAGTCCCAACCTGTAAAGCCACCCAGCCTGACCTGCAGTACCCCGACCTTAACCAGAGACTCACACAGATACCATGGGCCATACACAGTTATCATGGGTCATACACGATTTACCTACACTATTCTAGTAGCACACTAGAGGGTGCTACAAAAGATTTATGATGAAAATTAGATCCTACTAATTATGTAGGTAGTTAAGTGATAGTATTGCATTATGTATCCATAAATAGAAATGTTATCGGTCAGTGATTTTGGGGCAGTTGTACTTATAATCTAATTTGGGGTTGGCAACCCTGCATAAAAGGGAACATTTTTCATAGTATTCAGTAAAGATTTGACCTTTGCATTAGGCAACAAAGTAATAGTAACTCACACTAGCAGTTGCTTTAGTAAAAAAATTTTACAATAAAAAGAAATCAGTTAACCTAAAACTCAATTCTATCAGTGTGTGGTCATATTACACATATAATGTTACAAATGTAACTGATGTTTCTCAAGACTTTATTGAACTGTAAGAAACATCTCCACATGTATGTAAGCCTTAAACACAGATGAGGGTATCAGTAGGGTGGGTAGGGTTTGTATACAAGGGTGTAGCCTAACTTGACCAGGAAAAACATGAGCAGTGTATATAATGCCCACCAGTGTCCAATGCCATAAAAAAAAAAATGTGGTAAATGAAAACAAATGTGGTATATAATAATATTTGCTGACACATGATAAAGCTTTAAGATGGAAAAACAAACAGGTTGTCACCTTGTAAACTGTCGACTTTCTTCATGTACTTCCATTTCTGTGCTTTTAAATTCATTAAGCTCTTTTCGAATTGCAGCCTTTAGAAACATAAGAAAATGTTATAAAAAATGATTTTACATTAGCAATACTGCCTTATTTGCCCATAAAATAAATGCACCATCACACAAATCTATCAACCAGGAGTATGCAGAGTTGGAGAAAAGGGTTTCTGATTTAGGGCCGTTATCGGTGGAGTTTGGCTTTTTGTCGCTGGCATCAGTTTAACATTAGCTTAAGACACTTTGGAGATCATTCATAAATCGCTGACAAGTGCATGTAACCTCCCTATGACTTGTATGGGAGTGCAAAGCCCGGTCTGACATGATAAAGAGTCTGTCGACACCAGGGCCTTACAGTCACCCCTCTAACTCCTATCTTTACTCATGCAGGAGTAATTAGGAGCTTATGCAGGTCTGTCTCCTGGCTACTGAACATAGCAAAGGAGAGCTATAGGAATGGGACCATTTTACATTCACTTTATTTCATCTCTGTTGATGCATTTTTGATTTTAAATTCTGTAAAAATGTTGCTCGAAGAAAAAAACTGGAAGACAATGCAGAGGAGACAACTGTGCATTTGACTGGTAGCAAACATACTTTCTCCTGGGAGGCGTATTCACAATGAGAAGTCTGATGTTCATTAATGAATTACATACTTCTTGAATACCAGTGCCTGCAAACTGATGGAAGATTTGGAAGATCTAGTTTTGAAGATTTTATTGAATTCCAGTGTAATTACACTAAGAGGATTATTGCTGAAGAGTGCAAAATCTGGTGCAACTCTGCATAGAAACCAATCAGCTTCCAGGTTTTATTGCTTAATGGAACAAGCTGAAATTAGAATCTTATTGGCTACCATGCACAGCTGCACCAGATTCTGAGTTCACCAGTTTTAGTAAATCTTCTCCATAGAGTCTCGATGCCACCAACCATTAAACACTTTTGGAAAAATTACATAATTCAGAGCCAGTCATCCTTGCATCTTATCTTGGCTGTCAATAGTAAAAGCAGCCAAAGGCATGGCACACCTTCCAGTGACTCCCAGTAATTTGGAAAAATGGCAAGTAATTGAGAAATTACTGTTGCGTTTTAGGATTCGGCTAATTTGCATATTAGAGTCAAAAGCTTAAAAAACAGACAAAATGCATACAACAGGTCTAAACAACTTTGTTAGAAACTATAGAAACATTTTCACTTAGAAATTATTTTATTTTAATAAGGTGATTGTAGCCGTATTAGTGCATTTGCGACAGAAACAATTGAGTACTTATCAATTGTTTCTATTTTAATAAGGATCACCAGATTTTCACCTGGAGATCCAGGCGATAAGTCTGGAGCAGAGCTATTGTGCTCTGAAAGGTTGGATACTGGTTTTCCAGGATGCCCATTCAACAGAAGTTAAACCTTCGACAGCTGTACACAGGGGCCAAATGTTGTCTGGTTTCTGTTGAACCAGTAGATTTTGGCCCGTGTGTACCAGCCTTTCAATCAGAAAGAGGGATGATCATAAAAAAACAAAACAAATGGACTCCCCCAACCACACAAGCGAGGTGGATGAAGGAATCCTCCCTGCAGTGCTATTGTTCTCTGACAGTGGGGACTCCTTCGCTTTCAGAATACACTGATCAGCGCTGCAGCAGCAGATCAAATGGAAGTTTCCAACAGTTCTGTTCATTGATGCTTAGATCGACTTCTATCAAGGAGGAATGGCCATTGATAGAAGGAAATTTAGTTGGTCCCTACTGAGCCAGACGAATTTCGATCCATCTATGTCCAGTTTAATTCTTCTAGTCTAATACTACCATGCCCCCCCCCCCCCCCCGACTGGATATGCTTACGGTGTCTGCTTTACTACATCATTCAGAACACAGACACCCTAAGTGTGTTACTGGTTGGATCAAATAGTGAAATGAAGGAACAAAGCCTTAAAAAAAAAACCCAAAAAACTAATGCACCCACCACATCTAAGGATTGGTAAACCGCAATATATTACATGTTTGTTTTTGGGTGTAATACCACTTTAAACTTCTGTTTTTTTTGGCTGTGAAATAGATCCATGTTTTTAGGAGTCACATGCTGAACACAGTTCTGAGTTGCAACAAATATTTTTGTGTTAAGTAAGATGGTTTCAATGGATTGCAATTTGTTAACAGATGGATAATTTCAAAGAACATCTCATTTAATTAGAGGGAAAAAACAGAGAGACATTTGGTAATCCTTTAAGAGCACAGACAGAGAAGAGGAGGCAGCCTTCTAATTAGCAGCTGCAGGCTCCTCTCTGTGCAGGTCTCAGGGCTGCCAAAATGTTAGGTGTAGTAGGGCTGACTGGGCTTTGATAAAACTAACACAAGTTATAATCTCTGATGTTGGGATTGATAGCACAATAACCAGCTCCTGAACCTTTAATCTGTCTATATCCTCTGCTGATTCTAGCCTGGTGTTGTTTTCTTTGTATGAGAAGCGTGCCATCTGCTGACCTATTTTCTTTTCTGATTCCTCAAAAACTAAATAGTTCGAGTATTTACGAAGCGCTGCATGATGTTGGGGAATTGTTGGATTTGTTCTTTGTAATGATTTACTGAGTCGATACTGCAATAGAGTTAGCCTTTATTGATCACACTAAATCCAGTTTTAGATTGGCTGACCTTGATACATTTATAGCTGTATGTCTAATAAAAAAGACAGACAGTCCCCTGGTTACAAACAAGACAGGTTTTGTAGATTTGTTCCTAAATTGACTTTGTATGTAAATTGGAACAGGTAAATTTTTTAAGTGTAACTCCAGCTAAAAAAATATTTTTAAGTTTCGGATAGCATAGGGGAGGGTTAACTGGCAATGTAGTGATGTGGGATTGCTGACTGGTCTGCCTGACAGTAGGTGGCAGCATGAGGTGAGCAGAAAGATGGCCGTCCGTCAGCTGGCTTCCATGACCAGAGTAATGTCATGCTGCCTCTGTTCTTAAGTATGAGTCGTATGTAAGTTGGATGTTTGTAACTCGGGAGCTTACTGTACTTACTTCCTGGTACAAAAGACAAGGAACCATCACCCTAACCCTTACTTCTCTCAAGACTAGATTTTGCACATATTTATCTTCTGCTCCAATGCAAGAAACTCTGAATTCAACATTTCAAAATCAATTCAATCAAAAAATAGCAAAGAATGACACAAAAAGTGCAGTTTGTCATAGTAACAAATCATATTTCAATTTTACTATAGTAAAATTAGTGGGAAGAATGCCAATGCTGTTTTAGCGGTGAATATGCATAGCAAACCTATTCCAAAAATTAACTGACCATGTTAATACATACGTATATTTTATAAGTTGCAAACAGTAGTAAATTTATTAACAAAGGTCCTGTGCCAATTATTACTGATCAGAGGTGGCAGAGCTATTTAGTAAGCATAATATGGGACTCAAATACAAGTTTAAAGTGGTTCTAAAGTCAAAATAGTTTTAGCATTACCTGCATTAAGGTAAAAACAAACAAACTATCCACTACCTATCCTTCCATCTGTCCCCAAACATTTACCTGACTCCTCTCACCGACCCAGCACTGTCCTGGCTGCAGATGCACTGTTCTTTTCCTGCTTTCACAGGAGAAACTAAGAGCACTGGGAGCCATAGGCTCCTGCTGCTGTCAAACTCCTGTGAGGAGGGAGTGGGGGCATGGCTTACCATTGATGGACATACATAGACTGGCTCAGAAGCGCACCTGCACAGGTGGCCCCATATAGCACATAACTTGCTAAGTGGGCAGTCCGAAAAAGGAGGAAATGTCAACAGTGGCAGAGGCAGACAAAGAGGAGGTAATGGATCGCTCTGAGCACAGCGGGTATTGTCATGTTTTATTGGGGAAATATGTATTTGATGTAATAAAATGTCAAAACGTTCTTATAAAAATCTGTTTGGTTTACTTGTAGAACAAGGTTGCCTTAAAAATCCCACCAAATGTAAGGTATAAACTGTTTTATTAGAAAAATAGGGTTGATGGCAACCACACCCTAGGTTATACCGGAAGAATTTTTGGCCAGCGGGTAAGTATAACATCTTTCTATTTTTAATAAAAAAAAAACAAAGTTTAGTATCACTTTAAATATCACCAATGAAGTCTATAAAGTATGGTGTTAGGATAAAGTTCATCAATATATTAATACAATTATCAAATACAGCCCTGGTGTCAATTATATCTTGACGGAATATCTACTTACTTCACACATGTGGGCAGGCACACCCCTGTGCTATATATATGTGCATGTATATAAATTCAGCAAGCATACCTTTGGTGCTAGTTATATCCTGGTGGGACATCTACTTGCATTACAAATGTGTGCATGTTTATACATTCAGCAGACATACTACTGGTGCTAGTTATATCCTGGCAGAACATCTACTGACAGCACACATATGTGCATGTTTATACATTCAATAGAAACACCCCTGGCGCTATCTATATCCTACTGAAATAACAATTTGTGTCATGCAAACATGTATGTTTCTACATTCACCAGACATACCACTGTTGCTATCTATATCCTGGTGGAATACCCACTCACATCACGCATATGTGCATGTTTATACATTTAGCAGACACACTCCTTGGAGCTAGTTATATCCTGGCTGAATATCTACTTGCATCACACATGCGTGTATGTTTCTGCATCCAGTAGACACCCCCCTGCTACTAGTAATAGCCTAGTAGAATATCTACTTACATCACATATGTGAGTATGTTTATTCATTCAGCAGACACACTCCTGCGGCCTGGTGGAATACCTACAGGCCTGAAAAATCTATCTGTGCTAAAGTATTTTTTTTTATCTTTTGAAGGTTGCTCTCAGACATCATGACCATAACTTGCTCTGGATAATATAATCAGGATCAGCTCACAATGATATCATATCATGCTTCATAGGACCTAAATATGTCATATTTGATGAAAAAATAAATCTATTATGGATTGTAATGTATAACGATGCTCTAGTCTAGGTATTATCCCTCTTTTCATACATTAGTCTCTCACTACGAAAGGCTGCACCTGAGAACATACAGTAGTATGAAGAGTGGTTCAATAACATAGGAAACACCTAGACATAGACTGCCATCAGAAAAAGTATGTGCCCTTGCCTTATCAGCAGGAGTTAACCTTGCCCAGGGTTTATCAGCACGGCGGTCATAGTCCAGAGAATCTGTAACCTCTACATATTCATTGAAGCGCAAGATACGCCTGGCCTGCAGTTCAGCCACTGAAGGCCTCAGGCTAAGCTGTAAGTAAAAAGCAGAGAGATAACAAACATTATTATAGCAAACACCATAAAATATGATAGAAACCCACACTTTATGCTAAAAATCAGGACACAAGGTTTACAAGGTCACAGTAAACTGTCTAGTAACAATATATAATCTGTTCTGCCTAAGAATTAATCAATAACTGATCTAAATATAGTAGCCGCTTAATTCCCTTTATCGGTGTTCTACATAGACTCTATGGTATGGGGTTGGGGTACCTTTCAAATGTGCATGGAATAAAGCTATTAAACACGTGACAAAACATATATAAAAACTTTTTTTGTGCCAGTCAATGTGTAAAGTCCAAAAATATACTCCAAATAAATTATTCCTCCGTGTTCAACTTCAACATCCCCATAAATCCAGATAAATTGTGTACCTCAAAAAAATAGAGAACTAAATAGTGTATTACCTTCAATATAAACAGGTATATACTTCTATACTTCACCAAACAATAAGTACTTTACGAATAAATATGTGCACACGTGAATCGTGAAATCACTCTGTGTACTATAGATATATATGGATCCCTTCAGAAGAAGTCCGGAAGTGACGAAACGCATCAGTAGCTGTGCCGTCTGACGTAATACGCAAACTGGAAGGGGCGGAGCAGCCATCGTTGCTTTTGGAATCGGCAGTGCAGCGTTCCAGGAAGCTGCTCTAGGCTGTATCATGGGAATTTGCTGCTGATTGATAAGTCCCTATATGTAAGCACTACAAATAAATGTTTTAATACCTATAATACTACACTATATGGGCTTCTTTCTCTATTCATGAGGATGATGGAAATGTGAGATGTTTGCCTAAGGATTGGAACCCTATCTGTGACATACTGGAGTGAGAGTCCAGGGAGTGACAGCAACACTGGAGTGAGTCCAGAGTGTACTCTTTAAAGGCATGCTATTACTCTATTGAGGGTAATTGTATGCATTTCAGCTATTTAGAAGTGTTTGCAATTTTATTTTATTTCATTTTTATGAATGTACACAGAATGTTCACACACACATATTATATATTTATATATTTTATATATCGTGTACATGGAGTGATTTCACGATTCACGTGTTGCTCACAATTTGAATCTTTTTTTTTCTGCACATATTTATTCGTAAAGTATATACTTATTGTTTGGTGAAGTATATACCTGTTTATATTGAAGGTACAGTTGTGTCCAAAATTATTCAACCCCCACTGAAATTGAGTGTTTTGGCCAGTTTGACATTGCTTTTGATCATTCAGTCATCTTGCTTACATTTACATTAAAGAGGCACTTGTAGGTCAGACAAATATAACATAACAGTTATAATGAAATAACCACAAATGTCTTTTCTGTGCTCACAGCATTATCAGTTTTATTCAACCCCCAAGTGACATTCAATCTTAGTACTTAGTACAGCATCCTTTTACAGTTATAACAGCTTTTAAACGTGAAGCATAGCTTGACACAAGTGTCTTGCAGCGATCTACGGGTATCTTCGCCCATTCTTCATGGGCAAAGGCCTCCAGTTCAGTCACATTCTTAGGCTTGCGCACTGCAACTGCTTTCTTTAAGTCCCACCAGAGGTTCTCAATCGGATTTAAGTCTGGTGACTGCGATGGCCACTCCAAAATGTTCCAGCCTTTCCTCTGCAACCATGCTCTAGTGGACTTGGAGGTATGCTTGGGATCATTGTCCTGTTGAAAGGTCCAACGTCTCCCAAGCCTCAGGTGTGTGACGGACTGCATCACGTTTCCATCCAATATCTCCTGGTACTGAAGAGAATTCATGGTACCTTGCACACGCTGAAGCTTCCCTGTACCTGCAGAAGCAAAACAGCCCCAAAGCATGATTGACCCTCCACCATGCTTCACAGTAGGCAAGGTGTTCTTTTCATCATAGGCCTTGTTCTTCCTCCTCCAAACATAGCGTTGATCCATGGGCCCAAACAGTTCTAATTTTGTTTCATCAGTCCACAGAACACTATCCCACAACTTTTGTGGTTTGTCCACATGGCTTTTGGCATACTGCAGTCGACTCTTCTTATTCTTTGGAGACAGCAAGGGGGTACGCCTGGGAGTTCTGGCACGGAGGCCTTCATTACGCAGTGTGCGTCTTATTGTCTGGGCTGAAACTTCTGTACCCACATCTGACAAATCTTTTCTCAGTTCCTCAGCAGTCACACGGGGACTTCTCTCCACTCTACGCTTCAGGTAGCGCACAGCAGTCGAAGTCAGCATCTTCTTTCTGCCACGACCAGGTAGCGTTTCAACAGTGCCCTTTGCCTTGAATTTGCGAATGATGCTTCCTAAGGTGTCTCTTGGTATGTTTAACATCTTTGCAATCTTCTTATAGCCATTGCCCTTCCTGTGAAGAGAAATCACCTCTTCTCTTGTCTTCCTGGACCATTCTCTTGCCTTCACCATGTTTGTAACCACACCAGTAAATGTCTAGAAGGAGCTGAGTATCACAGTCATTTTAAAGCTGCCTAATTGGTGCTTATTATGCTTGATTGCTGCTCGGTGACATCCACAGGTGTTTTCAATACCTGATGGAAAGCACCTGTATGAACCTCTGTTCTTCAGAGTGGTAGTCTTTAAGGGGTTGAATAATTGTGGCAATGAAGAAACCACATAAGAACCATTTACTACTGTATTACATAAACAATTGATGTCATTTTAGTTGCATTTGGGTAGTTACAACGTCCTTGTAGGATTTGATTCTGAATACAATTCCAAATGTACACTATAGTCCCTAAACCCCTTTACAGCATTGGGGGTTGAATAATTTTGGACACAACTGTAATACACTATTTAGTTCTCTATTTTTTTGAGGTACACAAATTATCTGGATTTATGGGGATGTTGAAGTTGAACATGGAGGAATAATTTATTTGGACTGTATTTTTGGACTTCACACATTGACTGGCACAAAATAGGTTTTTATATAAATTAACTTTCAGGGGTGAAAGTGTGACTTTTTTTTTAGAGTTCTACACAGGGTATTTTAATTCACTATAATTGTTGGATACCAAATTTACTTATTATTACATGTGACAAAATGATCCCTCATGGCCTGCATAAATGTGATTTATTTTTTTAATTCAGATCAAGTTAAATGCATTAAACTTGATCTGAATTAAAAAAATACTTATGGTGAATCGGTAACAAAATATAAGTATAGGTGTATGGTGCAATCAAAGCTAGGATGATGGCTTGCAGATGTGGGTCACCCTTGGGCACGGTTTTCTAACGCACTGGCATTAAGTGCCAGGAGATCAAAACTTGCCACAGAGTGACACCCTAAAGCCCCCTCACACTTATGCAGGTCATACATGGGTTTAATTCCAAACAAATGTTCTTCAGAAAATCGGAAATTTTGTTTGTTTTGTAATCCAATGGTGCCACCATTGATTTTGAAATTCGACCAACCGCGCTTTTAATTTCACCTGTTGCTACAGAAAAGAATTTTCGTGGCCAAGAATTTTCTTTTCTTTCCAGGTCACAGCTCATGCTCATTTCTTTTTCAATTACATTTCTTGCACGATTCTTCCATCATTGATTAGAAATTAGCTCGTTTTTCAAAAAATGTCCAACATGCCCAATCACTCAAATTCGATTGGGGATCAAAAATCGCCCATTACTGTGGCCCATTAGTGGTGTGAATTTCGAACAAAAATTCTTAAAGATTTTCTAAAGAAAATTCTTTTGGAATTTGACCCATGGCTTTACTCCCCCACAAACTTAAACTTGACCTTCTGAAAGATATTTTTTGGTCTGAAAGATACTAGCACAGACACTTATTTTCAAGTGCAGTTAGTTTTCGATACAGTGGAGAGGGATGAGAACACTGGTCAGATCTTTATTACTGTAGACAAATCCATCCAGCATCTTCCTGCCACAGATGCAGATGGTGATGCCGTGTGTAAAAGCCAGCAATCACAATTGTGTGATGACCTATTGTCTTTTAGGTTTATTCAGTAAGTTCTAGCTTTCTCTTCATGCAGGTTTATACCGCTGTATATCACCTCACTGGAGAGATTCACCCTCTCCATTTGTCCTGTTGATCATTATCACCGAGAGTGAAAGTGCAAAAAATTGAGTTGTCATCAGAATAGAATTAGAGGGGAAATCTTCTAATGGGAATGCTAGTCTATGAGGGAATTTCAATTACTTTGGAAACAACTTCCTGCTTTGGATAGAAGACTAGGTTCACATTGATGCGGCTCTGCAAGCCTTGTTTTGCATGGGCACGGTAGTCCATTCATTTGAATGTGGTGCTGCCCCTCCTGAAACGCAGGGAAGAGGTCCCTGCAGCATTTTAGAAAACACAGCCCACATGGGAACTGCATTGCAGTGCAGGAGCATTTCCAGTGTGCACGGCATGCCATTAGGATTAACGGCACTTGTATGCATCCAGTGCGTTTTTCTGTGCAGGTGGCTGTGGCAACAGGTGCGGACCAGCAGCAGGAACCACCCGCACAGATGTGAACCTAGCCTTAGACAGTAAGTAAAAGGGAAATCTTCCCTGGAACCCAAATGAAAAAAAACAAAAAAAAACCCAGAACAACTAACAGGGGTTATAACCCTCCCATACACTATCCAATATGACTATATTCTTCTCTCACTTGCTCCTTAAGATCAGCAGCATTGCAAGAGAGAAAAAAAGGTAGTAAACCTTCTAACAAGACCAAATCTGCACTTTAAAATAGGGGAACAGCTATTTTAACAGCTATGAGTCAGCCAAGCTATGGCACAGGGGCGGTTTTACAACTAAAAAAAGAACAGTGGGCTAACCATTGAATATAATAATCTGTACAAGTGGCCAGTGTATGGCATATTGGCATCTGAGAAGTATGAGACCTCTTGCAGTGAAGTGTTTAACTTAAAACCTCCCATACTCTATTAGGTTTAATTGTTAAAGGTAGCTTTTTTTTCATATTTTAGGACTTTTTTTGTAATGATAAATGAATGTTTTTTAACCTTTCGTGTAAGCCTTCGTTTCAGTTCTCTTCTCGCTTCCTGCTCCTCCTCTTCATTTTTTTCTGAGGGACAAAGATATTAAAAACACTGAGAAGATGAGTAAGACAGCTTAATTATCTCTGAACTTGAAATGTTAAAAGCATATGCTTATTACTGAATAAAATTGTCAACACAAATCTACAGCGTAGTCCAAGTATAAGGTACAGTATAGAATAGACTAAAAGGATGTATTAAATCCCCATATGCTTTATACACTGTATATGTAACCATTTTTCAGTTCAGCTGTTATTCCAGCCAGTCCAGGTTTTAGGAAGCCTGTATTAACAACATCAGTTTTTGTAGTGCTTGGCAAATTATTGCACTCATCTCTATTGAAAATAACAGGTTGGAGTGTGAACCATTGTGAAGCTTTTCCATTTGTCTGTTTACTCAGCTGTTTACAAAACCTTTTCCTGGAAGAGATTTCCTGTCATTGAAAGCTGGATTTTGAGGCAGAAGCCCAGGAACATATTATATCATTGCAGGCTTTCTATTTAACTAATGCAAGGCACCTTTGGATACTTTGGGGGAATTAAAGTGGTTGTAAAGTTAGAAGGTTTTTACCTTCATGCATTCTATGCATGAAGGAACAAAACCTTCGGTGTGCTGCTCCCTCCACCCCTTATACTTACTTGAGTCTGATCTTGATCCAGTGCTGTATATGGGAGCCTTGGCTCTCCCAAGCCTCTCTCTTCTCATTGGCTGAGACACAGCAGTGGGCTCCCACTGCTATCAATCACAACCAATGAGCAGAGAATGGGGGCGGGGCTGAGCAGCGTTCTGTGGGTTTTAAAGACACACAAAGCAGGGCTTGGGAAGCATGAGTGCACTCAGCGGGGGGAGGGGCCAGGAGCATCAACAGAGGGCCCAGAGAGGAGAAGAAAATCAGGGTTGCTTAGTGTAACACCATTGAACAGAGCAGGTAAGTATTACATGTTTGTTATTTAAAAAAAACAAACCCACAAGCCTTTATTATCACTTTTACCCAAACTGGCAAAATGGAGCAGAGCCTGCAAGCCATTTTTAATTAGGAGCAATCTGCTCCGTTTTCTATACTGTTTCTGTGCCAGACATGGTATAGAGAGCAGGATAGCTGGAGCTGCATGATCCGGGTTCCTTTGGCAGCACCCCGCTAAGCGGAGAATGAGGGATTGATGTAGCGCTGTGTTTGTTGGTTCCTGATAGATATTTCACATTCCAGGTCTGATCTGGTGGGGATCTGAGGAAATTTTGTATACTGAAAACTGCCATGATCCCTTTGTTAATTAGGAGAGTCTATCACTCTGTAGTAGAGAATGGAACGGGGGGGGGGGGGGGGGGGGTTGGATGCAGATAGACAACTATAAATCGCAGAGAGACTTTATTACCCTCTTTGTATTCTTTTCCTGATTAACAAGTTGTTACTGTAAGAACATTTACAGGCACTGAAGTACATGGAACTTCTGCAGGATGGTGGTCTGCGTCCAGTCAGCCTTTATTTGCTACTACTAACTGTGACCCTAATTTAAAACAATGAATTTGTGTTAGATATTATGGGATTTACTAAGGGACTTGAGGATTTTTTTTTTTAACTTTAAATGTTGTCTTCACTCTAATCATGCAATGATGTGCAAGAAAAAAAAAATTATATTTTCTTAAAGTGGTTGTTGTAAAGGTAAAAGGTTTTTACAATAATGCATTCTCTGCATTAAGGTAAATAATCCTTTAATAGTAGCTAACGTTCTTCATATGACTAGGTATTGAACATACCTTTACTTTATTCAATGAGCCAAGTAAACATTCACTTTGCAAAGTAAACATTCTCTACTTCATTAGTAAATTAAATTCAATGCATATATGTTTTCATGGCACATAGGAAACTGACGTTTAGAGAGATGCCCTTGACTGTGCCTAGCAGTACAGTTACGGAGTACAAGACAGTGACCAAGAACATAGGAAGGCTGTCTTTCTTACAGCAGGAAAGCCTTGAATGATGTGTACATTTCAAATCAAATACTGTATGCCAAAATTTCCACTGTTAACTCCAACCTAAATAAGACTGGTTTATTTTCAGTTGTACTATACTATCAAAATAATTGTATTCCTGTAATAGTCACTCAAATATGGATTCCTGTATGGTCGATCAAATAAACAGAATCAATGCAAGCAAAGGGCTCACATTTTAAGTGGTCCCAAAGAAAACTACTGTGGCTTTTAGTAAAAAATATACTTTTATTAGCAGTATCAAAAATATGATAATCACTAGACTCTAAACACAAAAATACCTTTACTGAACACCAAATAAAAACAAAATGACAACGTTGTCATATTAAGAACACAGCCCAGGGCTAGCAGTAATGCAATCTAAGCAGCAGTCTAGATAGGATAGAAATTAGCAACCACATAAGTGATGAAATAAACAAAACATCAATATAGTTAGTCAGCCCTCATTCCTATTTAAACCTATAAACCTTTCAAGCCGCAGTGGGGAATTTAATACAGTTCTCTTGCGGAAGGAAAAGGAATGGATTTTCAAACTAGGGACACTGGCACTGAGGGGAATCAAAATGGAGCTGCATCTACAGGTGTTTTTGGAGCCCTAAAATATGCATCTACTACCCCCTGCTGATGTTTTCATCTATCCCATTAGTATCTCTAATAATATGAGGTCCTCGAATTCTCTCTTAGCCCCTACCACAACTGTGGACAGATATGGTTGTAAGCTTCTATTCCTTATTTCCACCCCCATCTTTCTTCCCCTCGACTGACCTATATTGCAGCACCACACAATGAACTGGACACCAACACTGGCAACTGGGTGGTGGGGACTGTTCTGGACTTGCTGCACCAGGAGCGGTGAGCTGTGTCTTACACAATTGGGTGCTGGCCCTAATGGTAGTAGCTCCTAGGGCAGTGACTGCCATGGAGCGGTGAGCTGCGGCTGATACGAACTGAGACCTGGCTATGTCAGGAGTGATTCCTGGGACTGTGACTACATTGAGGAATCTCATGCTTCAGGCAGCCTATTCATTGCATGTAAGATTGCTCTGGCTCCCACAGCTCCTTGCTTTTATACTGATGTCACCCCCTTGCTTGCTGCTTTGTATGTGGTCTTATCCGTGATGCTGCTCTTGATGGGCAATAGCACTATAGTCTAACTGATTTATATCATACTTTGATGGCTGGCTCTCCACCTATGGCTGATCAATTTCTAGCTTGAGGCTTTAGCAAGCCTGGTTGGTCTTAGACTCTAGTCACCAACTGACATATATTATGACATCAGCTACTGTATACTCTGAGTGTTTTTGACATCCAATATACAGATCTGCTAGCATATGCTCATTTTCCATCTTACGGAGCTAACCTTTGTTTAATCACACAGGAATTAGGGCTAACTAGCTATATAGATGTTTCGTTTTATTTCATCACTTATGCGGCTGCTAATTTCCACCCCATCTAGACTGCTGCTGACATTGCATTACTCCTAGCACCCTTGTATGCGTTGAGTGTATGCCTGTGAGCCCTGGGCTGTGTTCCTAATAGGACGCTGTCATTTTGTTTTTATTTGGTGTTCAGTGAAGGTATTTTTTGTTTAGTCTAGTGATTGTCATTTTTGATACTACAAATAAAAGTATATTTTTTATTAAAAGCCGCAGTAGTTCTCTTTGGGACCTCTTTAAATGTGAGCCCTTTGCTTGCATTGATTCTATTGATTTGATTATGAATTAGCAGGTCCTGAGAACCCCTAGCTGTGGTGAGTCAGCCGTTTATACCATAGCACTAGTTTTGCAGGTGCCCCTGGTTGATTTTGCTCTTTTTAATATTTATTCCTGTATGGTTGGCTACAAGTGTGTTTCTGAATAATCAGATCCTTCGAGGGTTCACTCATCATGCATATCACCGATGACATCCTTTTCAATTCTCCAATGCAATTATTTCTACCACTGTATAAGTTAATGTTTATGACTACATTAGGTATTCTCAGCAAAACCCATCCTTAACTATTGTACATCCACCTATTTAGTGAACCATCTTTCAGTCGAAAATGATTCAGTTTTTCTTTACATACAAAAAAAGATACGTTTTGAGTAGAAATAATTACGTTTTAAGATGTTTCTTTGCTCTAGCTCTTCACAGGTGGGCCTTTGACTGAGTCTCCTGTAAAACATTAGGACATTTTTTTAATACAGCAACTGAGAAGAAAATATGTTTCTCTGATAGAATGCAAAAAAAAAAAAAAAAAATGGACAAATGAGAGCATCTACTCTTCTCTTAAAGTGTTACTAAACCCAGGACCCTGCATTCACTATATCTCATGTCCCAAAGTATACAGAACATCGAGGTGCAATTATTTTAGTAAAAATAAACTGCTAAATACCTTTTCTCATCAGCAATTAGAGCAGTCTTGTAACATGTTAAAGTTAATTTTGCTCTAGGAAGATGCAGGACCCCTGACCTCTGTCTGGACAGTGCTGAATGGCCCAAGAAAAAAAAAAAACAACCAACTCTCTAGCAATACACACCAAACTGAGCATGTGCAGAGTGACTCCACCCAATATGCCTTATCAGGAGATAAAAGGGGGACATTGGAAGAAGGGGAGGATCAGAGAAGTAAGGATCAAAGAGCGTTTTTACACAATGCAGAGGATTATCCCCTTAGGTTCCACAGTGAGTATAAAAAGTATGCTTTACTGCATATACAGATGGATTTTACTGTTGTGGGTTTAATAACACTTTAAATATGAACTACTTGCTACAAGTTATTTACTGTACTCTGAGATCAGGATTTAGCAGAGATATTGTGGAACATCCATCAATGTTTTTAAAGCTGACGTTTGAGTTTCTCTTTCTCTACAGCTTTAGTTTATTTACTTGTAATGAAGAATGTCCCACAATGTCAGGCTGCAGGATTTTGTTGAAATCTTCACAGCAGAGCAGCTGTCCTCTTCTAGCTACTGAACTTCTGGTGCTGTAGGGGTTAACAACTTTGGATCTCAGGACTCAGTTGCAATCTTCTAGGAGATGCCCCCTTCTGCCCTCTCCTCTACTGAGAAAAGTTCTTTCACTATTTACACTGGCTGTAACAGGACCTCTGAATGGGGGGGCGGGGATCCTGTGACTGATCAGACTCTCCTTTATTCACAGATCATGGTACAGGCAGCAAGTGATGTCAGCAAGTCCAACCCAATGTGTTTCATCAATCAATGAGCATAACTAAACGTGGATCCTGATGTCCACTGATTAACAAAACGCATTGGGAGGGACTTGCTGATGGCATTTCCGCTACATCATTTCTGCTGATTAGAATGTACGCCTGTGTTCCATGGGTCTCACCAAGGAGGAAAAAGAGAGTTGATTGCGGTGTTTACCACTGTTATCATGTAAGTGCATATGCCATTTTTTAACTATTACAATAAATATTAGATTTCACTACTGTGAACTTTCCCGTCTATCCTTAAGACCACTGAATTACTGGAGAAGAAGTACAGTGGGTATAGAAAAGAATCACCCCCTTTAAAATAATCACATTGTGTGCTTTGCAGCCTGAAATGAAGACAGACACAGTTTTTGTTCTATCCAGCTGTATATACTCAGTGCAACCTATAACATCCAAGTAAAAGATATAACCCCAACAAGTCAGGAAAAAAAAAACTAAATAAAAAACAGAATCATGGCGCTGGAAAGAGGATCACCCCCTTGTGCCAATATTTTGTTGAACCACCTTTTGCTTTAATTACAGCCTTTAGTCTGTTGGGACATGTCTCTATTAACTTTGCACATCTAGACTTTGCAATATTTGCCACTCTTCTTTGCAGAATTGCTCAAGTTCAGTTAAATTTGATGGCGACTGTTTGTGGATTGTAGTCTTCAAGTCATTCCACAGATTTTCAATGGGGTTTAAGTCTGGACTCTGACTAGACTATGCAAGGACATTCACCTTTTTTCTCCTTCAACCGCTGTGTGGTCATTTTTGCTGTGTGCTTTGGGTCATTGTCACGTTGGAAGGTAAACCTTCTTTCCATTGACAACTTTCTGGCAGAGGGCAGCAGATTTTCCTCAAGAATATGACAGTATATTTCGCCCTAATCATTTTTCCTTCTATCCTAACAAGTGCTCCAGTCCCTGCTGCAGAGAAACACCAGCATAACAGGAAGCACCTCCATGCTTTACTGTAGGAATGGTGTTATTGGAATGATGTGCTATACTGGATTTCCGCCAGACATATCGTTTAGTGTTGAGGCCAAATAATTCAATTATAATTTAGTCTCATCTGAACACCTTTTTCCATGTGGCCTCAGAATCTTCAAAGTGCCTTTCTGGCAAAGCTCAGTCGTGATTGCATGTGGCCTTTCTTAAGGACTGACTTTTTCTTGCAACCCTCCTATACAAGCCACATTTGTGGAGAATTCATGATATCGTTGTCACATGCACACAATGACCACTCTTTGTCATAAATTCCTGCAACTGCTTCAGAGTTGCTGTAGGCCTCTTGGTAGCCTCTCTGACCAGTTTCCTTCTGGTTCTTTCATCCAGTTTGGAGTAATGTCCTAATCCAAGGAGGGTCTGTGTTGTGTCAAATATCTTCCGCTAATAATAAACTTTACTGTGCATTGATAAAGACTTTGAATTTTTTTTGTATCCATCTCCTGACTTGTGCCTGTCCACAACTTTATCCCGGAGATCTTTTGACAGTGCCTTGCCATCCATATTTGCTTGTTTGCTTCAGTTGCACTACCAGGGACTGAAATGTTCCAGGAAAGCTCTTTTCATGCTGAGCTAATCAAAATTACCACAGCTGATCACAGTTGAAAGTCAAATGGCTTTGTGTGGCATCGAGAAGGTGATTGGCTACACCTGATTGAGTTTACAAGTTATTTTTAGAAGGGGGTGATCCTTTTTCCAACTCACTGATTGTTTTTTTATTTTAGTTTTTTTCTGACATGTTGGTGTCAGGTTGGTTATATCTTTCACTTGGATGTTGTATGAGTAAATACAGCTGGATAAAACAAAAACTGTCTGTCTGACTCTATTTCAGGCTGCAAAGCAACAAAATATGATTTTAAAGGGGGTGATTCTTTTCTATACCCACTGTGTAACATCATAGAGGTATGAGGGTGTTAGAAATGGTTGTTACCCAGTATCACTTAATCACAACGTCTGTGGTCTAGAGGAGGAGAGAGGAGACCAACCATAAATTAAAGAAAGAGTTTGCAAAACTGCTTAAAATCTTAAGAGGCCTGAAAGTCTGGTGAGTGTTTTTACATATGGGGGAAGAGTGGAGAGCATGAAGAAGGTGGTGTATCACATTACTTGAAGGAAAGATATCATATATCATGCAAAGGACTTTTATAATTTTGACTTTGAACATTACTGATTGTGAAAAAGGGAGGAGGTGCATTATAGTACCAGTATTGGTTTTGCATCTTGTTGTTCTTTGGTCATTTGGGTATTATATAGGTATTTGAGAACACCATATCTGAATAATAATTGAACATTTATAGATGGTATAGGAGGGAGGAGGTGCACTGTCGTGCTGAAAAAAAAAAAAATCAGATTTTACTTTTTTCCCCACTTTGAAAACATACAGATATATCGTTTTGAGCACAATTGGATATTGTTTTATTGTGAGCATGATCACTCACGTATGGACACTTTGTTTAATTATTGCCACGTGTTGATATATTGTATGTATATATTGGATTGAGAGATTGAAGCACTGCATTATTTATTCAATACCTTCCTGCCTGCATGCCTGAGCAGACAGATGGATTCCAGGAAATACATGCTACATGAATCATCTGCCCTTACTTAAGATGGTTGCAGCTAGAAATGCTAGGGAGGTGAGTTTCAAAGTGATTTCTCAAGAAAATAAAGCACAAAGACATTGATGGATGGTTGTTTTGAACATTAAAAATTAATTAAACAGCGTTTTCAGTTTGTAGTGCTCAGACACAGTTTAGTTCCGCTTTCACATTGGAAAAACCATACTGTATATGAACATATACGCTTTTTCACTTGCAGATTTACTTTTCACTTTCTTTGTATTTACTTAGCCCAGTCTGCTTATTGTACAGTGGATCCCATACAGTCATATTAAAAAAGGGGGTGCAACAAAATGCAACTACTGGTAGGCAGAAAGCTCTGGAATAGGGACAGCTCTAACTGATTTAATAACATCTGTCACTTTTCCCCTCTTTATGTAATGTGAAACATCATTAACCACTAGCCTACAGGGCACTTATACCCCCTTCCTGCCCAGGCCAATTTCCAGCTTTCAGCGCTGTTGCACTTTGAATGACAATTGTGAGGTCATGCAACACTGTACCCATATGAAATTTTTTTCATTTTTTTGTGACAGATAGAGCTTTATTTTGGTGGTATTTAATCACCTCTGGGTTTTTTTTTATTTTTTCTTAAACCAAAAACCACTGAAAATTTTGAAAAAAAAAAACATTTTTTCTTAGCTTTTGTTATAAAATGTTGTAAATAAGTGATTTGTTTCCTTCACTGATGTGCGCTAATGAGGTTGCACTGATGGGCACTGATAGACTGCACTGATGGACACTGATAGGTGGCACTGATGGGCACTGATGAGGAGGCACTGGTAGGTGGCACTGATGGGCATTGACAGGCATCACTGATGGGCACTGAAAGGCAGCACTCATATAGGGCACTGACTGTCACTGATAGGCGGCACTGACTGGCACTGATAGGTGGCACTGATTGGCAGCACTGATAGGTGGCACTTACTGGCATTGATAGGTGGCACTGACTGGCACTGATGGGTGACACTGAAAGGCAGCTCAGATGGGCACTGATATGTGGCATTGATGGGCACTGAAATGTGGCACTGATATGGCACTGGCAGGTGGCATGGATGAGCACTGAGAGCTGGTACTGGACACTGACAGGTGGCGCTGCTGGGGCTACACTTATCAGTGCTCTGATGATCTGTGTACATGTCCCCTCCGAGGAATGCCGATTACCGGCTCTCCTCTCCTCACGAGCGGTCAGCGTAACAGCTCGTGGGGAGAGCAATGCTGATAACCGGCATTTCCCTGTTTACATGTGATCAGCTGTGATTAGACACAGCTGATCACATGACTGAGCCGACATCTTCGGCTCTTTCTGTGGATCTGAGGGACACAGCACACCGGCGATTGCTGCAGTGCGCGCTCCGGGAGCCGCGCATGCACGGTTAGAATGGCAGGATGTCCTATGAGAGAACCGCCTTGCGTCCATCATATTACTATATGGTGGGTGGGAGGCGGTTAAAGTGACACTAAACTCACTTTTCTTTTTACAAAATAAAGGTAATATGTTTAAATGTAAGTAGAATGTACCTTCTACCTCTCTCTTCCTTTGTGTCATCGCTCAAATGTAAGCTTTTTTCCTCTTATTCTCAGACTTCCTGTTCTAGGGGGGTTAAGTTTGTTCTTCATGTCCCCCTCGTGTATGAAAGTAGTCACCCTTTCTTGCTCACCCCTGTGATGGACTACACATCTATGTGCAGACACATTCAGTTCTATGGGCATTGAAGTATGCTAACAGAAAAGCATGTAACCAGAGGTGACATCCCTGCTCGCTCTACAGTAGTAACTGTGTGGTGCATCATTGGAGGATAGGAAGCATGCACAGGACAAAAAAGAAGCCTAAATCGACAGTAAAAGACTTTTTACGGTATACTTGTTATTTTAATCCGGCCATAGATGGATCGATTCTTGGTTGGTTCAGCAGAGTCCAGCCAAGATTCGATCCATCAATCAACTTGGGTAAAACCCAGCCTGTCTGATTTTTTACATGCGATTACTGCTGTCGGTTATAGCTGCTAGCAGTAATCATTGTATTCTGCCAGCCAGGAAGGCTCCCCACTGGCAGAACACAATAGCACTTGGGGAAGGATTTCCTCATCAACACTGTGTTTATGGGGGAAATCAAGCAATTTTCTTTCCTTCCACCCGTAGTGGATGGAAAGAAAATCGCATAATCTATAGCCTGTCCTAGAATGATTGATGTAAAGAATGTGAGTGTACTGTCACTTTAAGAAGCATTTATACCTCACTAGCTTTGTTCCAATCTGCTGCCACATCTCATGTCGTTCTTCTTCAGAATTACGTGGCAGAATATTTTTGTCTTCTAGGTCCTTCTTAGATGGTCTGTTCCCAAGTTTTATAGCAAGTGTATCTCTACGGCGGATTTTACTTGCCAATGTACCTTAAAACAGAATACACAGAGAGATGATTACATGAAATGCATCACAACAGAAGTTTTCCGACAACCTGGAAGACTGAGACTGGAAACATATTTAGCAAAATAACAGCTAAGTGCAGAATAATGAATAAAATATTATATAAATTGTGCTCAGAACCAGTTAGGATTTCAAAGCTAGTTAGGCATAGGTGTATCTTAGTCTTGTGTACCTTATCTTTGCCTCGGTTTTCTTCCTGCCTTAAAGTGGTAGTAAACTCTTTTTGTAATACTTTTACCTACAGGTTTACCTGTAGGTAAAATGAATATCTCCTAAACGTCCACCGTTTAGGAGACATTAGCTCTTTTTAAGAGATGGAGCATGCAGTCTGAATGAATGGCATATCTGTGCCATTCTTTCAGAGCACTGTGCCATGGCCCGTGATGTCATCGTGGCTCGGCCAGTCAGACAGCCAGAGCTCGCGAACCCAGAAGGAGGACCATGTGAAGATGGAAGCCCTGTCAACGGTGACAGCGTGCCGTTGGAATGCATACTAGCACATTATGACATTGCCTTACAGGGGATTATATTTATTTATTTTACAACCACTTTAAAGTAGCCCTGTCATTTTTTTTTAATCCTCTTACCTGTAGAAGAATCAGGCCCATGTAGCCAGACTTGTTCAGATCACTAGAACTGGTCCACCAAAAAAGTGTGTGAAGGTGCTCTTTAAAGTAGTATTAAACCCCATGTGTTTTTTAGCCTAACACATTGGGCAAAATATAATAAACAGCAAGCTATTTGTTAAAATGTGTACCACAGCACTTGCAATTTACAACTTGGTTTCTTAGTGCTGCTTTCCTGAACATCTGGTCTTCACAGGAAAAAAGTTAACAGCAAATAATGCAACTTCCAGCCAGTCTGTTAGCTTAGAGCAGGGAGGAGGGAGCAGCAAGGGAGAACCTTGCCATCCTAGACTAATAGGCAGTGTATTTCTATTGATGCACAAAGTGTAGGGAGACAAAACTCTAGCCCAGGGGTGGGCAAACTTTTTGACTTGAGGGCCGCAATGGGTTCATATATTGGACCCGGGGGCCAGACTAAGAGTAGATGAATGATGTGTATGTGTCATCCATAGTAAGTATAGTAATATTCCCCCATAGTAATTAATCCCCCATATAGTAATTCATCCCCCATATAGTAATTCATCCCCCACAGTAATTCATCCCCCATATAGTAATTCATCCCCCATAGTAATTCATCCCCCATAGTAATTCATCCCCCATAGTAATTCATCCCCCACATAGTAATTCACCCCCATAGTAATTCATCCCCCATATAGTAATTCATCCCCCATATAGTAATTCATCCCCATAGTAATTTATCCCCCATAGTAATTCATCCCCCATAGTGTAATTCATCCCCCATAGTAATTCATCCCCCATAGTAATTCATCCCCCACATAGTAATTCACCCCCCATATAGTAATTCATCCCCCTATAGTAATTCATCCCCCATAGTAATTCACCCCCATAGTAATTCATCCCCCATAGTAATTCACCCCCCATATAGTAATTCATCTCCCATATTAATTCATCCCCCATATTAAGTCCCCCCGTGTCAATTCACTTACCTTTGCTCTGCGCGTTCCTCTCGCCGTCTTCCCACGCCGTTCAGGTGTAGCATGAAAATCTGTCTCCTATGAGGATCTGTCCCCCTCGACGTATCTGCGCATGTGCCAGTTTCAGGCATTAGCAGCCGATCGGCGATCTCCGGCACATGCGCAGATACGTCGAGGGGGACAGATCCTCATAGATTTTCATGCTACACCGGTCTTCAGGGCGGACTGTGAGAGGAGCCTAGCTCCGCGGGCCGGATTAAAAGGTCCGCCGGGCCGTATACGGCCCGCAGTTTGCCCATTGCTGCTCTAGCCCCTGTATGCAAGACTGACTCCATAGGACACTAGAAGAGTAAGAACCCAGCCTGAAACAATATCAGTCATGCCATCAGCTTAAACTGAAACACAGGCAAGGACTAAAGATAAAGTTGCAAGTAAGTGTCAATTCACTTAAGTTTAACACATGCAGGTCTGGTACGAATTTTAAAGGGGATCCCCAAGTCCATTGCTCATATATAGACATGTCCATATTTGGTCAAGAATTTAACCTGGGAGACCCTGCCCCTTTGTTTCATTAGCAGCAGAGATGCAGAGATCTCATTCGAAGCAAGGGAAGCAAAGGAATCGGATGTATTGACTGGCAGCTGGTTTTCCTGGTGGGCTAGTGGCTGTGGTTCATACTGATTGAGTGCTGCTAAATGTTTCACTGTCTGCTGCGGCCGGTCAAATAAGAAGTAATGAAAACTGTTAAAAAAAACAAACAATCAATGCATGTGGGAATCAACTCTTTTTTTTAGAATTGGCTGCTTCTAAGATCCTACATGTGTTTTTTTTAATGGAAAAATTCATGCAAGATTTATCTCTTAGTCAATTTACCCCTAAATCAGCTGCTGAACGTGCTTAATAACTGAGGTTTTAATATCACTTTAGGGTCTGTAACATCATCTTTACAGGAATTGAAATGTCTGACAATTATATAACTTGCTCTTTCCTGCCCGGACACACGATGAGAATATTGGACGAACGATTGTCCCTTTCTTTTTGTTCGCATGCTGGTTTCATATAGAAAATGAATGGGTCACTAAACTTAAGAAAATTCCCACGATGATGTATTGTATTGCATCATAATGTATTCTTTCGTTTCCAAACATGAGCAGTCTTGGTCACTTTGTTTTTTTACAGGCAAATACTGCACTGATTAAATAAAAATTGTTAATTCTGTTATCGTACAAAAGAATGTTTGTGCTTGTCACTCCAGAGAATTTCACATGAACTGCATGATCGGCTCTTGAAAGTTGTGTACTAATGATCAGATTATCATTAGTACAAAAGCATTTTGTTCTGTATTTTTCATCTGATTTTATCATCATGTGTATTAGGCATTAGATGCATTTTTTGGCAAAAGGAGGAACCAAGATGACAGTTAGAAATCTTTGATGGGATTACAAGAAAGGAAATAAACTTTGTGTTTGAAAAATAAATCTTCACTATATCTCATCTTCATCTTAAATGTTTTTCAGTTGTCACTCTTCTAAAATTCTTACACATTAATCCGTATACATTAGTAAATCTTTTAACATGAACCGTGCTTAACAAATACGCAGCTTGACAGAGGAAGCTGCCTTGGTGAACCAGAAGAGAAGTTACACTTTTAGAAACCTGTCTTAAGGCATGATAAACTGGCATCTCATTGAGCATTAGGCAAGGTGCACACTGATGCAGCTCTGCGAGCAGCGGTTTGTGTGGGCACGGTATCTCATTATTTTGAATCAGCTTCCATGCCTCCTGAAATGCAGGGAAAAGGTCCCTGTACAATTTTTAGAATCGCAGCCTGCACGGAAACCGCAAATGCAGTCCTGTGCTCGGTGCGGGAGCAATTTTCAGTGCGCACAACGTGCCATTTGTCTGGACAGGTGGTGCAGATGAGGGAACAGGTGTGGTCCCTCAGCAGCAGTCACCCACACATATGTGATCCTACCCTACCCTTAAGGTATGTCACTTTAGCATATTATTAAATTCATTCAGCAAGTCATAAATGCTTTTATAGTGAATTAATCAGTGCCACTGTCTACTGTAGATATTTTAGTAAATCTCACTTTCTGTGCTGTCATCATCATCGTCATCATCATCTGTGTAGAGGATGGGGCCATCCGAGTCAGAATCACTTGTTTGGCTCTCTTTGCCTTCACTATCTCCATCTGGAATGACTGATGTATCACAATTTTCATCTGTCACCTCCTGGCTTTTAAGGCTTGAGGTGTCATCATGGCTTTTCAAAGAAACTTCACTGTAACACAGGACAAAAAAAAAAAAAGTAAAAAAAATGCTAAAATGTTATTGTGTAACACTTCTAAATACATACAGTATGGGATACCGGCTGAGTATTCATAGACCCTGGGCTCACATCTTCAGGTGATTAGACAATGGCAATGCTTTTTAAGACATACCCCTGGGCACCTCCTATACAACCCAACTTACTCTATAAGTCCTCAGTTTTGTAGCAAGCATTGTAGAGTAAGCAAGAAAAAGAAAGGGATTAAGATGGAGGGGGTATAGGTGGCCAGTGTTGTGTAGTGTACTAAGAGATATGGATTTTTTATGCAAGTAAATTTCCTCTTGAGTTGCACAGTACAGCACACAGCCTGAGTATTTATAGACCCTGGGATGTCCCCAAGCTTTGAATGAGAAGCGTGGGCAACAATTAGGCAAACAGAACTGTGCATACAGGCCCAGTTTGAGGTTGAAGCTGCAACAGAAAACTGGATGTCCACCTGGTAGAACTTTAAAAAGGCATGAACAGAGCACCGGGTGGTGTCATTACAAAGCTGGGCTACAGAGGCCTGTTTGCCAGAATGCACAGAAAACTCCCACCGACTGGCTAGAGTGGGCGCATAAAAGCATAGGCAGAAATTTTTCCTTGGGAGTGTAAGCTCTTGTGATCTCTGATGTTGCTTCGAGGTGGACTCTTTTAGGTTCGACTATGTCCAGGCAATGACAAGTCTGACAGGTGACAGCAACCAATATAGACGCTATCACTGAAGGGTTCAAAAGATGGTTTCTGCAGGGTAGAGAGAACCAAGTTCAAGCCTCAAGGAAGCACAGAGTGTTAAAAGGGGGGCCTGATCAAGGATAAATGCTGAACAAAGGTTTTGACAAGGGAGTGCAAAACCAAAGGTTTGTGAAAAAGAATGACAAAACCCAAAACCTATCCTTAGTGCTTAAGGCCAAGTCCTGATTGTAAGGAGACCAGAATGTGAGGCACAGAGTAAACTCTGGAATTTATGTGCTTGTGCACACACCAAGCAAAAAAAGATTTCCAGATACGATAATAGAAAGTGGCTTTTCCTCATTTCAGCAAGGTAGGAATGACAGGCTCAAAAGACCTCTCTGTCTCTTAAGATCTGGTTTTCAACCATGCTCTTAAAGTCAGCAACTGAGAAGCAGGATGGAACAGGGGTCCTGAGACAGCAGGTTTGGCCTGCTCAGGAGAGGCCAAGGGCCGTCTCCTTGTAGTATCAGTATGTTTGTATGTCAGGTCCTCTGGGCCAGTTTGGTGTGAGGTGTGTCTTCTTTTTCCTCTATTTTTGTGGAGCAGACAAGGTAGAATTAGCATTAGAATGAAGGTATAAATTAGTCTAAACTGAAATCAGGGGATTAACTTTGAGGGTCCTTGGTCTGGTAACAAACAGAGCTAGTTGCTGAATATGGAAGCCAGGATATCCACATCCAGGGTCCCACATCTCTGATATATCAGGTTGAAGTTGGGGTGAAGGGCCCATTACCCTTAATCCGCTTTCAAGTTGTCCTCTTCTGGGATGTGGAGTACAGAGATTGCTGGACAATGAGTCTTCATTCATGAGATAATCTGGCTTGCTTCCATCAAGGCTGCATTGTTAGGACTGGGTTGAAGATCCACGAAGCACACAGAATTCCTTGCTTCGCTGGACAGGTGCACGGGTAAGTTGAGAGAAGGAGCAGGTCAACAAGATGTGCTGGAGAGGCCTCAAATTAAATTCAGTAAATGGTACAGCCTTGAACAGGAGGCTTAGAACTCTCATTAAGAATCTCATTTGGAGAGGTCTATGACCCCACTTTTCAAGCATAAGCTGTGAAAAAGAGAGGATTTACTTCTCTGGAAAGAAATCCTTTGCTTGGGATGTGTCCAGGACCAGACCCAAGTATTCCACGTGCAGAGAAGGCTGTAGAACAGGCTGGAAATTGATCACCCAACCAAAAGCTTGGAGCACATGAACTGTCCTGTGAATGTTTGCAGGCAGCAAAAGGTGGATGAGTCCTTCCTGAGAAGGTTGTCCAGAAAACCTATGACCTGGATGTCCTTAGTTCTTAGAAGGGCCAGAAGAGGTGCTAGGACTTTTGTGAAAAGTCTGGGAGCAGAGGAAAGGCCAAAAGCAGTGCAACAACCTGGAAATGCATCTTCCACTGCAAAGTGCAGAAAACACTGATGTGGTGGATGTGTCTATGGATGCCAGGTATTCCCCTCATCTCATACAGGCAATAATCAACATTGAAAAGTCCATAAGAAGTTTTGGAATTTTTTTTTTTTACTTTCTATTTATTGAACGACTTTTAAAGGAAAAACAAAATGCATGAATTTATAGTGCATAGCGATGCATACTAAAAGAACATTCTAGTAACATACTAGAACATCGAAAGCAAATCAGGAAGACATACTGTCATGCAAAGATCCAATGTGTGGTACAGTAACATTACTACATTCCAGTAAAACTTAGTAGCATTTAAGTTAAAAATCTTGTAAAATTGGTATCGATATCACCCTGAGGTTACAAATAGTGAGACAGCAAACATATGCAGCGACACAGCATAGGTGAAGCCAAATAAAGGATGTGCGCTGTAACAAAAATGTTACAGGCATAACTGAAGTAAAAAGAACAGTAGAATAGGAGGGGTTGCAAGGTGTTTGCGGCGCGGTTGCAGGGCATTTGCGGAGCGGTAATACCATTCAAACTTCATTCTAGGCGTTTGTGGGGCATTTTTAACGCTCGGCAAATGCCTAGCAACCGCCGCTAAACTGTGCATGCGGTGTTTGCGGAGCGTTTGCCGAGCATTAAAAAATGCTCTGCAAACGCCGGACCAACGCTTGCCAAATGCTATAGGGGTATTTGGCAAGCGTTGGTAAAACAGTCAAGTGTGAACGAGCCCTTAGTCCAGAATGCAGACTAAAGCTTTTTCTCAGTTAAGCAGATAATTATGCTTATGGAAAGGGAGGGATTCAGTTGTAGCGAGAAGTCTATATATGTCAGTGATCAGGAAGTTTTGGCATTTTAAGGTATTTGTTGAGGAATTTTAAGTCCATAATAAGACAAATAGAATCCTTTAAACCTGTCTTCTAGGGGTACTGGCACAAATACTACTCAGGAGATGGTTCAGGGCATTTTGCAAACCTGACTCCTTGGGAAGATTTTAGATGATTTGAGAGGAGAGAAGGGTGAGGGGGTATAGCTTTCAACTCTTTTTGTACTCCTTCAAAACCACCAATTGAGCCAACAGGTCTGAGACATCTGTAATCAGAGAGAGGCAAATTGTAATAGATGTTCCCAACCTTTTTTGAGAATATGGCTTTAGGGAAGACTTTGTGGCCCAAGGCTTATGCCAAAAGGAAGGGCTAAACTTTTGAACTGAAGGTTTTGAAGTTGAAGCCTGGGTCTCTGCGTTTTGAAGAAGTAGAGGCTCCTGAGGAGAGGGATTTAGAATCTTCTGCTGTGGAAGTAGAACCTTCCCTCCTGTGATATCTTAAAAGGATAAGTTCATCTTTCTGAACATCTTGAATGTTACACCCATCTTAAATGTTACCCCCCCCCCCCCCCCAACTTCCTTGTGGCAGCGAGCAGAGGATCTTCTCCCCATACTACCTGCCACAATACAAAGAGTGCAGCTGTGTGGGGCTCTTCCCACATGGCCACATCACTGATTCCCAGATCCATGTGAATTAATAAACTACAAGTACCAATGGCCTTTGTGGCTGTCAGATTGTAGTTCTAAATGAACTACCACAGCGCTGTTGAGTGCTGTGGTAGTTCAATGACTCTTCCTGTCAGTGTAAAACTGCCTGCACGATGTATGGCATCAGCGCTCTTCTGATTGCTGGTGCAATGCTTTTCAGGCTCCTAAAACACAAAAAGCAAATGCAGATTTTTTTACCTGCAAAAAAAATGTGCATTTATTATTTTTTGTTAAGAGGTGACCTTATCCTTTAAGGAATATGTCAAGTTCCTTGCCACAAAGACATCTTTCTTCAAACTGCATTCATGTGTGGCGTCTTACAAGCAGCATCAGCTGTTGGCGCATTGAGCCATAAGATTCTGTGCTTTAAGAGATACAGGTACCCAGCAGGGATGACCAGTGGAAGTGGGCTACACTTCAAGGAACTAAACAACAGACCAAGTATAATTAAATAAAATTTATTAACAAGAATAACACCCTTCCAACACCAACAAACCATAAAAATGTAAAAGTGAGAAATAACCGTGACTATGCAGTAAACCCAGAACAACCTAACAAACGCTATGTACAAAAATGGAAGAAGCTCACAAGGATAGGATAGGATCAGGACTGGAACTGGGAACACAGGAAGAGAAGCAGGATATAGGGTACTGGACGCAGGATACAGGGTACTGGAAGAGGGTCACAAGATACAAGATCAGATAGGCACATGGTTCAGACAGAATACTGAGGCCTTGATAACAATTAAGGGAGGGATTATATACCTTCCCAGCAGCCTGTATCGGGGGAGCCTAAGCACTAGGAAAGCTGGCAGCTGGGAGGTGGTGGCCATTAGAACTGCACCCTTCAGCTTTGGATGAATGATGTTCAAATGAGTGAAAATCTTTTCTGAAGTTACTCAATCATCGTAGATTACCCATTCTATTTGTTCATGAATAGGGAATGTCTTTGTAGATTTTGCAGGTCTCTTTGCACCCAAAAGGGCATGGCAAGATGGATTCAAGTGTGGCAATGCTGAACCTTTTACGCACTGCAGAAGTGGGCACATCCACTTTAGCTAACATATTACGTGAAGCTTTAACTTCAGGTGTAAAGGGGTATAGGAGTAAGAAATATTCAACAGTCTCCTCTAAAACTGCCTCCAAGTCCTCTTCAATCCCTTTTATGTCCACTTAGGTGTGGGCATATCAGGATCCAATAGAAGCTGGAGAAGAGATGAGAAGGAGCCTGTCATTTTTGAAGCACTAGCCAACAATGGCTGTATTAAGGACTCTGGACAGAAGTGGCAGTAAAGTATGCAACCAGTAATGTGATCTAACACCTGATTATCCACCTGAGATTGAGCTCTGAGTGGTTGAGTTTTAGAGCCAAATGTGCAAAGTTTACACTGTAAAGTGAATGCATTTCACACATAGCCCTGTTTTACAGTAAAAGTTAAAAATATAGCGCAACTCTGTCCTACCTGTCCATGAAACTGGACCCTATGTAGAGTTAAGGCTTCATCTGTTCTGATGAGCATACATCCCAAGGGTTCTTTAGGGTCTAGGTTCTAAAGGGATGGACCATGGCACTGGACCTGTGTACAGCATCCAGTGATTGACTGCAGGCATTAAAATAAAATAGTTGTAAAGGCTCAAGGTTTTTTTTCATCATTCTATGCATGAAGGTAAAAATGTTCTATGTGCAGCAGCCCCCCCAATACTTACCTGAGTTCCATTGGGATCCAACAATGTGCACAAGAGCCTCGGTTATCCAGAGACTCTCCCTGCTTATTGGTTGAGAAAATGGCTCCCGCTTCTGTCAATCACAAACAGTGAGCCAATGAGGAAAGAGGGGCGGGACAGGGCTAAACCACGACTGTGTGTGTATGCGAATGGACACCCCATGAGCCTGCATGGGTGCCCACATAGCAAGCTGGAGGCACTTGGAAGGAGGGAGGGGCCAGGAGCACAGGTGGAGAACCTGAGAAGAGCAGAATCGGGACTGCTCTGTGCAAAACCATTGCACAAAACAGGTAAGTATGATTTGTTTGTTTAGTTTTTTTAAGATGCTTTTAATATCAGTTTAAGTGCAGAGGCGAGTACACATGCAGGATTCTGTGCCCGAAGCAACAATACAGGCCTTCCCAATAGTATGGAGTCCAGGTAAGGCTCCCAAGGTTTTACCAAGAGTGCACTGATCTGAATGCAGTGCTTCCATTGTGGTATTGGAAGACAGTGGAGAGTTAACTGATAAATCCAAAGATAAACAAAGTAAGCTAAAAGTGATTTCTTCATAAGGGAAAAAATGTTCTTCACTTTAGGACACTAGCACAGAATGAGGTAGGGCTATATAAGGAAGTTGTCAAGGGAGCAAGTCCTCAAAAGCTTTGCCAGTGACCAGTCACCTGAAGGTACAAGCCTATAACCCAGGGTCTCTGAATACTCAGCATTTGTCTTGTATGATTAAGATTAATGTGTTGGCTTTACTTACACTAAAAATGTTCAACTCTTTTCTGTAAGGTTTTCTATTGCTATCTCAGTACTGGATGAACAGTTAAACATAGCATTTGAAGGATAACATTGCTCCCTTACATTGATCTATTTTGCCTGAAAGTCAGCTTTAAAGCTGAAATTTAGGTATAGGAATTTTTACACAGTTACATTGGTCCAGATTGGACCAATGTTAGAATGTATGTGCCACACCTGTGGGTTCCCTGTGGAAGCTGGAAATTACTGTAGTAGGCAACAGTACTACAGTGATTGCCGCTAGCTTCTGGGTGCTGTGCCGAGTGGTTGCCCAGCTGATTACTGAATGTAGGAGATCGCCTGCTCAACACAGGCACCATTAAGAGAACACTTTCCATTTCTCAATGAATACATCTCATCCAGTCAGAGAATGCTTTTCATTTACTGAGGCAATGCAAAGTCTTGCCTGCATGGTGCCCATGCTGAGTGGGTGAACTGCTGTGCTCAGAATACAGCAGGGCAGCTGCTCTGCATGGGTCCTGGAGGCTAATGGAGATAACTGTAATAGCAAGGCGTACTACAGTGATTTCCAGCTACCACAGGCACCCAACAGGTATGGCACACACAAACTGCCATACCTACATAAGCTTCAGCTTTAATGTGTTGACTACAGCTATAGTGCTTTGAAAAAGTATTCATACCCCTTGAAATTTTCCACATTTTGTCGTTTTTCAACCAAAAATGTAAATGTATTTTGTCGGGATTTTATGTGATAGACCAACATAAAGTGCCACAGAATTGTGAAGTGGAAGGAAAATGATAAATGGTTTTCAAAAATTTTAAATATAAATACTCTGATACCCCTAACTAAAATCTAGTGGAACCAATTGCCTTCAGAAGTCACCTAATTAGTAAATAGAGTCCAACTGTAATTTAATCTCAGTATAAATGCAGCTGTTCTGTGAAGCCATCAGAGGTTTGTTAGAGAACATTAGTAAACAAAAAGCATCATGCAGGCCAAGCAACACACCAGACAGGTCAGGTACGAAGTTGTGGAGAAGTTTAAAGCAGGGTTAGGTTATAGAAAAATATCCCAAGCTTTGAACATCTCACAGAGCACTGTTCAATCCATCATCCGAAAATGGAAAGAGTATGGCACAATTGCAAACCTATCAAGATATGGCCGTCCACCTAAACTGACAGGCCGCGCAGGGAGAGCATTAATCAGAGAAGCAGCCAAGAGGCCCATGGTAACTCTGGAGGATCTGCAGAGGTCCACAGCTCAGGTGGGAGAATCTGTCCACAGGACAACTTTTAGTTGTGCACTCCCCAAATCTGGCTTTTATGGAAAAGTGGAAAGAAGAAAGCCATCGCTGAAAGAAGCCATAAGAAGTCCTATTTGCAGTTTGTGAGAAGCCATGTGGGGGACACAGCAAACATATGGAATAAGGTGCTCTGGTCAGATGAGACCAAAATTGAACTTTCTGGCCTAAAAGCAAAATGCAATGCGTGGCGTAAAAGTAACACTGCACATCACCCTGAACACACCATCCCCACCATGAAACATGGTGGTGGTAGCATCATGTTGTGGGGATGTTTTTCTTCAGCAGGGAAAGTTATTGCTGGTCAGAGTTGATGGGAAGGTGGATGGAGCCAAATACAGGGCAATCTTATAAGAAAACCTATTAGAGTCTGCAAAAGCCTTGAGACTGGGGCGGAGGTTCACCTTCCAGCAGGACAACGACCCTAAACATAAAGTAAGAGCCGAGATGGAATGGTTTACATCAAAGGATATTCATGTGTTAGAATGGACCAGTCAAAGTCTAGACCTAAATCCAATTGGGAATCTGTGGCAAGACTTGAAAAATGCTGTTCACAGATGCTCTCCATCCAATCTAACAGAGCTTGAGCTATTTTGCAAAGAAGAATGGGCAAAAATTTCACTCTCTAGATGTGTTAAGCTGGTAGAGACATACTCAAAAAGACTTGCAGCTGTAATTGTGGCAAAACATGGTTCTACAAAGTATTGACTCAGGGGGCTGAATACAAATGAACGCCACACGTTTCAGATATTTATTTGATTAAATTCTGAAAACCATTTATCATTTCCTTCCACTTTACAATTATGTGCCACTTTGTGTTGGTCTATCACATAAAATCCCAATAAAATACATTTACATTTTTGGTTGTAACATGACAAAATGTAAAAAAATTTAATGGGGTATGAATACTTTTTCAAGGCACTGTACATTCAGTTTTGCCAGCGCAAAAAGCCTAAATACCCATAGTGCCTAAGTACCCAACTTTAAGTAATGAAGAAAGTGTTAAAAAAGCAATGAACAAAGTCACAGACAAAGTCCTGAATAGCAGGTCATAGGGTACTGATTCTTCCCTTCGGCAGAAACCACATGACCAAATCTGCTAGAGGGATATGGATTCTAGATTTTAAGGGAACAAAAAAAAAAGTTTTTTAATTTCTCTGATCCCATTTTTGATATTATTACTCTGGGGATGATATATAAAGGAAAAAAATGTTATAGTATGGATTAAGGCTAGGTTCACCCTTCTGCTGTTTCCCTGTGGCCACGTTTGCGTAGCCACACCAGCTTATTTATTTGAACGGGCTGGTATACCTGTGGAAACCACAGGGAAAAGGTCCCTGCAACTTTTCCAGAATCACAGCTGCATGGAAACCGCAAAGTGCTATGAAGTTCCCAACATGGGGAAAATTTGCTGATTTTGATTTGGAGATTAAGTAAAGGACACTTATACTAAAATATATTCATACTATAGTCAAATATATTTTTTCACTTTTAGGGCTCGTGCACACTTGGAGTAAAAAAACTGCTTTTAGAGGCATCTGGCATATTTTGTCTGCCTCTAAACACCCCTCCATGTTATGCTATGTGTCCGTGCACACATAGACCTTTACAGGCATATTTGAAGAGGAGCATTTAGAAGAAAAAGAAAAACATTACTTGTGTGTTCAGAAGAGGAGCATTTGGGCAGAAAAAAACATGGACCCTTAGAATGCATCAATGTGCATGTTTATGCACGTAAGCATTTTAATGCACTCTAATGGCCAGAATAAATGAAAGGATAAGTTCACCTTTGGAACATGTTACATGCGTTTTTAATGTGGAACATGTAACATGTTCCCATAGCTGCAGCTGTGCTCACCAGCCCCCCTCCCTCTGACAGATGGTACTGGGAGAAGTTTCCCCGTGCTATCTATCAAATTTGAAATCTGCCCACACGGCCGTGTCATTCATTCACGCACTTCCGTGAATGAATAAAGTGCAAGTCCTTAGTGGCTGTGGGATTATAGTTTTCAATGAACTGCCAAGGTGCTGTGGAATGCCGTGGTAGTTCATTGAAGTTTCCTGTCAGAATATCTGCTTGCTCGCACATCCCGTACAGCAAACAGATATTCTGACAGGTCTTCAGGAGACTTGCACGGCATCAGCGATCTACTGATTGCTGGTGCAATGCTTTACCGGCTCCTTTGGACAAAAATAATAAATGCACATTTTTTTGCAGGTAAAAAAATGTGCGTTTATTATTTTTATACAAAAGGTGAACTTGGTAGTATTGTCTAATAGGAGACATTGCGTTTTGTTTGTGGTATATCCCCTGCGAACATTTCATAATTTTTTCATGTTCACCATAACATCATTAGTTTTTTTGAGGATACAGAGACACAGCTCTTGAGAATGCATTAGAGCATTCTAATTAAACAATGGTTGTCTACTGCATTTGTCACAATACCATGTCACTGAACTTTGCTGCACTTTATTTTTTCTTTTGTTTGTAGCCTATTCTCCAGGTATAGACTCAGTTGGTTTCAACAGCAGCACAAGTATTGGATGAACTTGCACCCCCTTGAGTGTGAATTGTGTTGGTGCCTAGACATTGATGTTGTGATGAGGCCTAAAGGACAGTATGATTGTCCGATATATGACATTCAATAAGGTGGATGACCACTAACTTTGTGAAATTATAATTCGTAAATACTTTATTCTTTAGTATATTAGATTTGGGACAGTAAAATTGTTCCCATTTTAGCAACAATCAGTGATTTCTTCAAGCAAAACTTCAATCTGAAAATTAATTATATTTGTAATACATAAAGCTCAATTTTCAAGCAAGACAAAATATTCTTAAAAGGACACTTACAGCCAAAGCTCTTTTGGCTGTACTTCTCCTGGATCGCAGGAGTGCAGATCATTCTGCACTCCTGTGACCCGTTTTCGCCGCGTTCTTACACTTAGAGCCAGTGGGGGACAAATGCAACATTGGATTGATGCTGCATCCTCCTATGTAAGTATAGTTTGGAGGGAAAAAAAACAAACTTCTCTTTTAATTTTAGATTAGTCCAAAAATTGGAAAATTACAGTCAGTGGCTAAAATAAAGATCCCTTTCCTTAAAAGTTTTGTAAATTGAGCATTATATTATACTTCTTTATAACATAGTTATGTAGTTAGTCTGGCTGAAAAAAGACAAAAGTCCATCCAGTTCAACCATTTAAAAAAAAAAAAAGTTATAATCCTATACACACAGTTGATCCAGAGGAAGGCAAAAAACCCCCCCAGCAAAGCATGATCCAATTTGCTCCTGCAGGGAAAAAAAAATCCTTCCTGATCCCCCAGAGGCATTTGGATATTCCCCGGATCAACTTTACCTATAAATGTTAGCATACAGTTATAGTCTGTGTATCTATCTTTATGCTGCCAAATCTTTCTATGGTTGAACACTATACTTTGACTTACCTTTCAGTATTTTCTTCATTCACACCAGTTATTTCCAGACTAATTTTATTGGCGCATCTGTTTTCTGGTAACTGCACACTTTCACTAACAGTGGCAGAGTCATCATTCTGACTTTCCTCTTGTGTTGCATCAGATATATTGCACTGAGTTTTTAAATTATGTTTTACAGCAGGAGAAGTGGACAGTGGCTTTTGCTGCTGTTCAGCAGGAGTGTTTTCTATGGGACTGGTCTCTTGTGTGTCAGAGTCCACCTGCTGAGTAGCCGGCTCAGTCCTGTCCCGTTTCCTTAGGCCTGCAGAACTAGCATGCGACAACATAGGTTGATCAACAGATAAAGATTTGCTGGGTAATTTTTTGGCTCTCGGAGTGGTTGAGATGCCAGCTTTGCTGGATAACTGCTCTTTTGAAGGTTTTGGCCTGGAGGAAGTCGATGCCAGTGTGGAAGATGATGTCTTAGTGGCAGCTGTTTTTCTGTTACTTGAAGAGGCATCTAAAAGGAAAAGAAGTGATTAACTTATGCAAAACTACCTGTGATTCAAATTCTGCTTCAAATAAAACACAATAATTCAGGCGAGACAGGGTTGTCTAGCTATTTTCACTGGCATGTTGTGGTTATGTGCACCATCAGTCACCAGTCTTGTCTTGTGCTAGGCCTCCTTCAAACTGGCATTAGTAACAGGTGTTTAGGGCATGTTTTTGACACTTCCCGAATGCTTAAAGTGGCCTTCAATGGATCATATGGGCATTGGACCAAGCTGTTCACACTTTAAAAAATACAGCACTTAAATTGCTTTGCAGTTTTGTGCGGAAAAATAATGCTACATGTGGAGTCTGGGAGGAGTTGAAACTTGTCAATGCCTTCCATTCAAGTCTATGGTAACACGTTATGCATGTGCTTGTAGAGTTTATGGTATGCTTGACAAGCGTTTATAAAATATCAGTAAGGGGGAAAAAAACACTTCCCATTTATATAAAAAAAATTTACTTGGAGGGTGTCTGGGTTGCATTGTTTAATGAGCGTTGGTTTGCATTAGTATCAGCATTAGAATTTTGTGGAAAACAGTGGAACTACTTTCCGGTTGTCTACAATAAGTCATCAGTTGGCTATAGAATGTATTATGTCTTGTTAAACAATTGCTCATCTATCTGACAGCCAATATGTTGAATTTGCTTTTAGATTTAAGGTAGGAAATTTCATTTGCTGAAAATGTAATGTTTAAAAGTGCATGCTGGTCATAATGTATGCACAGCTTGCCGAAACCTGCTGTAGTGACCCCTAAGAGCTTGGTAATATTTTATTTTCACTAACAGGAATAGTGGCACAAATCTTGACTTTGAAGTCCATTAATATCAATGTGTTTTGAAGGGTGATACTGTGCTTAAGCGCCATGTCCTCCAGGACTTCAATCACCATATTTTCAGGAGTTTGGGCCATACTCCCATTAAAGTGATATGGCTTTTTTGCTCTGAATGGAACATTAACATCGCTGTACACAAAATTGCATGCTTTGGTCAAAACCAAAGAGAGAAACAATTGAATATAGGTAGTTCACAAGAGCAAAGCAAAAACTAACCTTCTAAAAGGCAACCTTAGTAGTTATACTCTGAACACCATTATTTTAAGGATGCACCTTGTTGTCTTTGAAATCACTTTTACACAATTTAATCGGTTATATACTTACTATTTTCCTGTGTGCTTGCTCGACTTGTTGTTTTAAGTGCTGGAGCAGACAGCTGTTTGGAAATGCTTTTGGCAGGTTTTTTGCTGGAAGGCTCATCTTTTCTATGGCTTGGCCCAGCAGAAGCAGCAGAAATTTTTGAAGTGACAGCTTTTTTTGTTTTTGACTCAGGCACTCCTACACTCTTCTCAGTTGACTCTACCAAAAAAAGACCAAATAAATATACCATAAATCAGCCTCTATAAAAAGGTCTTCCAGTTTACATGAAAAGTTGACCCCTGTTATAGAACACACAGAGGCTGATTTACTAAAGGCCTATAGACTGTTCACTTTACAAGGGAAGTTGAGCTTTGCAAGGAAATCATCCCCAGAGCTTAGCGAATGAAGTGAAGCTCTGCTAGTTACCATTATCCAATCAAGCGCACTCAGATTTGCTGTTTTTCAATTTCCTTTTGTACATGATTGGGTATTTTTTGCAAAATGAAACTGCAACACATTCAAGCCCTTGGAAAAATGATCTTACAAAGTGCAAATTCCCTTGCAAAGTTAACAGCCAATTTGCCTTTAGTAAATCAACTAGAGGTCCTGCCACCTCATTTCTCTACCAAGCAATCACAGTTCTTGGTAGTCCTTCCAGATTGATTACCTGGGTTTCCAGACTGCATTTATCTGCTCAGGCATATCATCCAATCACACATTACATTTGTAAGTCACAATGTAATTTTTAAGAAATTTAGTGTGTGGATGGAAAGACCTTTTGGCTGCCACACAGAAGAAGGCCATAAAGGGGTCTACTTTCCAATGAAAGGTAAAATATGATATTTGACTTACCAAAAAAATCCTTCTTTTAGTGTTTATTTTGATACATACAGGAAGTATTCAGGTACAAGTTGCTTTTGGGATATTGAACACTGACAAAAAAGAGCTGCATAGACAACTCAGTATAACCCCTCCCACTCCCAGAATGGCTCGGTTGTGTATCAAGCAATAGTAGGAGTGGATCATAAGAAACAGAAGGGAGGGGCCTATGTTCTATAATGTACTGCAAGAAAAGGATTTTACAAAACGTCAAAAATCCTATCTTTTTATTTGTACATTATGGAACAGAGGTAGGTACAGTACATAGGGACATACAAAAGAAGTTGAACAGAGGGGTGGACAACTTGGCAAATAAAGGCTTACATGCCCACAAGAACTAACAGGTTAACAGAGGGGGCTCAACAGCTTATAGAGTTGCCTGAAGAGCCTTATCACCAAAGTCATTACCCACTGAGGCCTACCTGTCCACCTGGTAAAACGTAACAAGTGTGAACCAAACACCAGGTCGTAGCGTTGCAAATGTGAGAAGCACTAAGAAGCACTAATCAATCTGGTGGCGTGCACTTGACAGAGAAAGTTGGAACCTTGCCCTTGAGGTCATAAACTTGAATGCTGAACTGTCGACTTCATCATGCAATAGTGGAACGAGAAACAGGCAGTCCCTTTTTAGCGACCTTCAGCAACAAACAGGGAGTCACACTGGCTAAAAGGAACTGTAACTAAGACTGACTTAAACATTGCATACCACATCCAGACAATGGAGGGAAAACTCCTTAGGATGCTTCGAAGCAGGACTAATAGATGGTAAAACAATGTCCTCATTAAATATCTAAAAGCCAGTAACTAAAGGAAAAGCTTTAGTTTTTGATAGAGTGGAGAGGATTTGAACACCTGTCAAGTATTTTAAAAAGTGGAAGCTTGTGAGCTGCTATGTGAGTAATGAAACCTACTTAAGTGCTAATTGTGAATTGCCTGCACCTAACACATACTCATATCAGTGTGCTAAATCAATAATATATACCACAATGTGCCACGCTTCACTTGAAATTATACATCTAGTTGCTATTACTTATATTGCATACCACCATAAATAAAAAATTATATTAAATATGAAAAGATGAATAAAAATAATAAACCAGTGTCAATTTTCAATAACAGTGTCCATATACAGTAATTATCAAAAAAAGTCCATATAGAAGATTTCTTCAGACTTGCACAGTTCACTTTAAAATAGAATAACCCGTGCTTCTGAAATACAATATTTTGTGTGAAAAACTTGCATGGACGTGCTCCCCCACCGATTTTGCTCTCACCTTAAGTATATGACCAAACCACTAAGCAAGATCATATAACACTTGTGTCCCTTTAAATGGGCCAGAGTATGGATAAGATGATATCTTGCTGTTTGGGGTCCTTCTCCACTCAAATGATAATCTTCCCTTTCACGGTGGTTAATATAGAGGAATATATCAAATCATAGTGTATTATCCTTTAAAAACCATTTTATTAATAAAAGTAATGCACTCACATATACTCTGTATATAAAATCGATTTGTTCACAAAATGTGTCCTCCAGATCTTTTCTTATGGTGAAAAACCTAAAATTGTCAGCTGGTGTCAGTGACGTCAGAGCCCCTCCCCTACGCGTTACTCCACCGGTTACGTGGCTTCATCAGGGAGAAATGATCATTTGCCCCTGATGAAGCCACATGACCGGTGGCGTAATACAACACTTTTATATACAGAGTATATGTGAGTGCATTACTTTTATTAATAAAATGGTTTTTAAAGGATAATACACTAGGATTTGATCCATTCCTCTATATTAACCTCCATGGAAGGGAAGATTATCAGTTAAGTGGAGAAGGACCCCAAACAGCAAGATATCATCTTAACCTTACTTAACAATATGGTCATATACTTGAGGTGAGAGCACAACCGGTGGGGGAGCACGTCCATGCAAGTTTTTCGCATAAAATATTTTATTTCAGAAACACGGGTTAGTATATTTTAAAGTAAACTAAGCAAGTCTGAAGAAATCTTATATATGGATTTTTTTTTATAAAAATATGAACACTTATTGGAAATTGACACTGGTTTATTATGGTTATTCATCTTTTCATATAATTGTTTATTTATGGTGGTATGCAATATAAGTAATCACAACTGGATGTATAATTTCAAGTGAAGCACAGCACATTGTGGTATATACCTGTCAGGTATTTATTGCCGTTTGTTTACCCATTAGGAAGTTTAACCCTCTCTATCACTGAGAGTGAAAGTGAAGGAAAATCCTAAATTTTGGGGTTTCATCAGAATAGAAACAAAGGAAATATCTGGAGAAAAACATGCTCAGCTTGTCGTTGGACCTGGTTTGCTTCTTGCAGAGAAGAGAAAAACTGAGACATGCTGGGAGAGGGAGGGGTTACAGTGGGTTGTTCTTACGACTCTTGGATGCCAGTGTACAATCTTCTAAAGGCAGCATAGCCCTATGTACCTGAATACTTACTCTGTGTCCTATAATGTACAATTAAGAAAACCACTTTAAAAGCAAGTCTAATGCTTTACACATTACAGAATACTGAGAGACGCTATAAGGGCTTATGGGAAGACATGCCTGGGGATGCATAGCACAAACATGCAATATAGCCATCAAGCATGGCCGCACTTACCAGTGCTGCGTGCTGCCCGATTTGTTGGCTTGGGAAGGGTGGCTGGTGGCTGCTTACTAGAACTAACCGCAAGTTGTTTTGTAGCTGCTTCATTTTTCTTATAACTGCCAGCTACATTTTTGGAAGGAAGATTTTTGTGAGGGGGTTTAAGTGGAGGTGGAGGTGGAGCTGAAGGTGGAAGTTCTGGGCAGACACGAACCCTCTCTACAAAGAAGAGAATATTGACAGAGAGGCCTGCTCACATATTTCATTTAATTTGCTTATTCAGAACAAGATATTTTTACAGAAAGAACATGTTAGAGGTATAATAATCACACCATGTACAATTTAGAGAAAAAATACACAGAAGTACATCTCAACATTGTAAAACTTAAATGAAGGTAGCATAATTTTGTTTCACAACAAATGACGTTATAACGTCAGCTGGCCTATTAAAGCATGACTTTCGCTCATACTATACACTAACATTTTGTGTGACTAACAGAAGTTCAAGTTAAATCCAATTGTTCTCTGGAAGAAAGCATGCCAACCCAGTTTTACAGATTAGTATAAATGTTGTACATACAAATATGTATAAAAGAGGGCCATATAACAGGAGGTTTGTTGGAAGGTTCATGATTATTATATAAAAATCTAGTAAAGATGAATAAGATGACATTCCCAGTCACATTGCACATTTAAAATGATTACTACACAGACAAAATAAAATACATACATATTATATGAGAAAGAAACTTTGTATTTAAATTATTTAACCTGCCTACAGCTACTGAGTTTTTGCATGCAGTTTCCACTGAAGAGAACATCTGCTTGTGCAGTTTCATGGAAAACAGAAGTTTGTGAGATAAATATCACTTTTCAGTTTACATTCATTTCTTTCTTGTCTGTTGAGGGACTCAGGAAGCCATTCATTGTTTGTTTTATTGCCCTCCACGTAAGGTTGGGGGGGAAAAAAATACTATAGGCCAGCTCAGGATAACCCCTCTTACTACCATCATGCCTCAGTTTTTTGCTAGTCCCCCAGGAAAATGAATGTCTTTTTGTCAGCTCTGCCTGGAAAAGACCAACATGGTTTTTTTACTAGCATTTTTTTTCTTATTAATATTCTTGCTACATTACTGATTGAGCTAGATTGTACAACAACAGCAAATCTGGATTGGCCTTTCTTTAGCCGAGCTTTGGAGTGCTGTGCCTAAGCCTCACTGGACTGGATGTTGCAGGGCTAGCTTGGAAGTGATCTTCAACCACTGGTTGCTGCATTAGACAATTTCCAGATCCTGTTTTATTAACAAGTGGAGCCTTGGAGTAGTTTTCAGGTCCAGAGCCAATGACACTGCATATACACTAGCCCCATCTCCGAAGACCCACTCTGCAAGTGGCAAGATAGAGTTCAGCACTGGGAGCTACCTTGTTATTTGCATCATTGGGTGTTATTGGATATTCTGCCATTTTTACCATAATAGGAGTTAAAGCAGGTATGTCATCATCAAGTGAAGTGTCGCATCTGTGCAGTGCTCTCTCCTTCCTGCTACTTATTGCCCACTACTTGTTGCCTACCTGATTCCAGGTTGGGTTTTGTGAGAACCTGAGGCTATGCCTGGTACCCTGAGCTATCCTGCTTCCTTGCCACACATTTGCAACATATCTGATTATAGATCCAAAGGGACAGTCATTTTTGGGACAAACTTGCCAGACTTGCAGTCTTCTGCCATTATTCCCAATTTAAAAAAGACCATTTCAGCACTTATTGATGTGGTTCATGCCACACTGCTTCCACTAGCACTGTTCCTAGTCAGAGGTCCTTTAGAGATCCTAGGACTGTCAAGACCTTTTCAGTGTACCAACTGTTTCAAGATTTCCTTTGTGGAGACTGGAAACACCCAGACAGGTTCTTTGTTCCCCCAAGCGAACCCTATGGCCATTTGAGGAGGACTAAATGTGGCACTATTTACTGGATATGAACAAAAAAGACATTGGACTATGGTCTATGGACTTTGTAGGCACCACCCCAAATTATGTTAGAAAAAAAATACACTGTCTTTGTTTATACACAATTAAAAACTGAATTAAAATACAATTTAGTAGCGTCCTGCACCCATTATGTTGATTATGTGCCCATCAATGAATTCGAAAGAAAATAGAATTTATCTATCAAGGTACAATCATTCTCTTGGAGTCTATTGATTGACACAGGTATCACCCCTCTATGTTCATGATCATGCTTGTGGCATTGGTTTCTGCAAAATGAGGCATACTAGTAATAGGAAGGGTTATGCTGAGCTGGCCTACAATATTTTTCTGCCTGCCAGTGTCCAATCCTCTTTTATGCAGCAGTATAACTCACAGTTAATTATTTTCTCTTCCCTTCATGAATTACAAAAAATAGATTTACAGTGAGTACAAAAATCATATTTCTCTATATATTTTGTCAAGCAAAGGGCATTTAGATTGTTCACATTTCCTTCATCACTACTGAGCTGAGTGTGCTTAAAGTGCACAAAAAATAGCAACTGTCCCAACCGTCCCTTGCGATGTGCTTAAAGTGGTTCTAAAGGCTCAAGGTATTTTACCTTCATGCATTCTATGTATAAAGGTAAAAAAAACCTTCTGTGTGCAGCATCACCCCCAGCCCCCCAATACTCACCTAAGCCCCCTCTTGATCCAGCGATGTGCACTGGAGTCTCGACTATCCCGAGACTTCCTCTTCTCATTAGCTGAGACAGAAGCAGGAGCCATTGGCTACCACTGTTGTCAATCACAGCCAGTGAGCCAATAAGAGGAGAGAGGGGGTGGGGCAAGGCCGAGCAGCGGCTCTGTGTGTGAATGGATACATGGAGCAGCGGGTGCCCCCATAGCAAGCTGCTTGCTGTGGGGGCACCTGGCAGGAAGAGGGGCCAGGAGAGCCTGCAGGTGAACCAAGAGGAGGAGGATTCTGGCTGCTCTGTGCAAAATCACTGCACACAGCAGGTAAGTATAGACATGTTTGTTATTTTTTCCAAACAAAAAGTCTTTAGAATCCCTTCAAAACCAAGTTCACCTTTCCCCTGTGTGGTCAAGGAGTCCCAGTAGATATTAAAAATATTTGCAGCTTTGTAAAATGATCATTTATTCTATTTATGCTTTACATGTAGGCCATTTGGGTCCCCTCAAAAACTTGGCAAAAAAATTCCCAGTTAACAAGCCACTTTTTCTGCCTTGTTGCTAGGACGCATAAATCATACACTTACACTCCTGTAATGCTGGGGTTGAGCATCCAATAGTTTTCACGTCATAGTAACAAGTCAGGATGGGGGGTTGCTAGCTAGGAGTTTTTAGCCAGGCTTTTGAAGGGACCCAAGTAACATACTGATAAAACAATAGAATTAATAATCATTTACAAATGATATTATTTGGGGGCCCTTGCCTGCATAGGCTATATTTCTGGAAAAGGTGAACTGAGCCTTTAATAATTTGCTAGAAAATCTGGTCACATTACTTGCTTTCCTTGTTTTTATGATCTAGTATTAGCATCAGTTTAATATCTGCAGAGTGCTAAATTAAGTGTTCTTGCATGGCAAGCCCACTTACTGTTATCCTACATATACAGTCAGGTCCATAAATATTGGGACATCAACACAATTCTAACATTTTTGGCTCTAAACACCACCACAATGGATTTGAAATGAAAAGAACAAGATGTGCTCTAACTGCAGACTGTCAGCTTTAATTTGAGGGTAATTACATCCAAATCAGGTGAACGGTGTAGGAATTACAACAGTTTGCATATGTGCCTCCCACTTGTTAAGGGACCAAAAGTAATGGGACAGAATAATAATCATAAATCAAACTTTCACTTTTTAATACTTGGTTGCAAATCCTTTGCAAATCCTTTGCAGTCAATTACAGCCTGAAGTCTGGAATGCACAGACATCAGACGCTGGGTTTCACTGGTGATGCTCTGCCAGGCCTCTACTGCAACTGTCTTCAGTTCCTGCTTGTTCTTGGGGCATTTTCCCTTCAGTTTTGTCTTCAGCAAGTGAAATGCATGCTCAATCGGATTCAGGTCAGGTTGGATTCAGGTCAGGTGATTGACTTGGCCATTGCATAAAATTCCACTTCTTTCCCTTAAAAAACTCTTTGGTTGCTTTTGCAGTATGCTTTGGGTCATTGTCCATCTGCGTCCAATGAGTTCTGAATATAATATTGCCCGAAACACTTCAGAATTCATCCTGCTGATTTTGTCAGCAGTCACATCATCAATAAATACAAGAGAACCAGTTCCATTGGCAGCCATACATGCCCACGCCATGACACTACCACCACCATGCTTCACTGATGAGGTGGTATGCTTAGGATCATGAGCAGTTCCTTTCCTTCTCCATACTCTTCTCTTCCCATCACTCTGGTACAAGTTGATCTTGGTCTCATCTGTCCATAGGATGTTGTTCCAGAACTGTGAAGGCTTTTTTAGATGTCGTTTGGCAAACTCTAATCTGGCCTTCCTGTTTTTGAGCCTCACCAATGGTTTACATCTTGTGGTGAACCCTCTGTATTCACTCTGGTGAAGTCTTCTTTTGATTGTTTACTTTGACACACATACACCTACCTCCTGGAGAGTGTTCTTGATCTGGCCAACTGTTGTGAAGGGTGTTTTCTTCACCAGGGAAAGAATTCTTCGATCATCCACCACAGTTGTTTTCCGTGGTCTTCCGGGTCTTTTGGTGTTGCTGAGCTCACCGGTGCGTTCCTTCTTTTTAAGAATGTTCCAAACAGTTGTTTTGGCCACGCCTAATGTTTTTGCTATCTCTCTGATGGGTTTGTTTTGTTTTTTCAGCCTAATGATGGGCTTGCTTCACTGATAGTGACAGCTTTTTGGATCTCATCTTGAGAGTTGACAGCAACAGATTCCAAATGCAAATAGCACACTTGAAATTAACTCTGGACCTTTTATCTGCTCATTGTAATTGGGATAATGAGGGAATAACACACACCTGGCCATGGAACAGCTGAGAAGCCAATTGTCCCATTACTTTTGGTCCCTTAACAAGTGGGAGGCACATATGCATACTGTTTTAATTCTTACACCGATCACCTGACTTGGATGTAAATACCCTCAAATAAAGCTTACAGTCTGCAGTTAAAGCACATCTTGTTCGTTTTATTTCAAATCCATTGTGGTGGTGTATAGAGCCAAAAATGTTAGAATTGTGTCGATGTCCCAATATTTATGGACCTGACTGTATATTCTTATTATTATAGCCAAACTTATTACCCTAACTCCTCCCACAGTTTTTACACTACATAGACAGTAATATACCGAAACGTGCGGATTGTTCCTGATTGGTGTGCTATTACTTTGTGGAACGTTTTGCCAAATGGTTCGCGAAATATCAGCGTTTTTGTGGTGAAATTGGTCCCATAGGAATGAATGGCAGAATGTTCAAAACTAAAGTGGAAGCTGACAAAAGCTAGAGTGTGAGCTGAAAAATCAGGACATGATTTCTAAACTGCCATCACTCCCTCATTTTCAAGCCCACCTACACAAATCTTATATCAAAACGTTCAGCTATCCCTGTTGCCACTAAAAATGTCCACAGCTAAGCTATAGTCCTGATAGCTTTCACAAGATGACCATTTGTTTGCAACTCACGCCGCCCATTGACATTCATTGAAACTCCACTCTAGCCACCTCAAATTTGAAGGGCAATTTCTAAACTGCAACTGTGCCTTCATTTGTAATATTTCAGAGACATACTATGCACCAAAATGTAGGTATGGGTCTTGTGATTCTCACAATATAAAGCTCTTCGGTGTAGGATTTATAATTTTTAAACTACAACTGTTTGAAGATGGCAACTGCCAGTGAAGTGAGCAAGTTGGAGCAGTTTGTTTTCAACTGCTCTTCTCTGCCCTTGCTGTAGAGTGAGTTGCCATAGGAACCCAGGTGTGTGAGCAGGCAGCAGAGTGACAAAAGCTAGAGTGTGAGCTGTAAAATAAAAGTTGAAATGCATTTCTCACTCTATCAAGCTTGCCATGTGCACTTTTTAAATTTGATCAATCAGTTGGTTAGTGTAATGTTTACTATCTTTACTCACTCCAAACACTCCACACAGTTACTCTGCCCATTCCATAAAGTTACTCTGCCCAGTCCAACCTTTTCACAGTTACTCCAACCACTCAACAGTTACTCAACCCACTCCACCCAGTTACTCCACCCACTCCAGTTGTAGACTACTGGTGGAGGCAAGAACACTTCACACAATTTCCCCAGAAATTGTAGCTTTTCTAGTTTATAATTGTTATCCTGACTTTGGAAAGCTAGGCTTCAGAGCTCTACTAAAGAAGAGGAGAATGTTCACGCAATAAATTGTATTAATATTCATTTCAGTTATCCTAGCATGTGCAGATAAAAAAAAAAGTAAGCAAGGATCTGCTTTTTATACAGGATTGACTGAAGTCAATAATTTATTGTGTGAACATTCTCAATTCCTTTTGTATAATCAGCCTCATGCAGTCAGGCAATGTGCTGCTGTGCTGGAGAGCTCAGCCACTACACACATGGAAATAAAGTGTCCGAACTGTTGTTTTTGAATACAAGAAGCAGTGAAAAAGTTAATGTACTTGAGTGAGTACATATAAAAGGGCTTTTCTAACAGTACTCAATGGTGCCAGGCAGACTGAATGATTATAATGATTGCTAATCAAACCAACAGAACATTATGCAGGTAAATGCATCCAAGCACTTTACAAAAAACAACTAAATACACACTGTACCTATAAAAGTATAAAACTCCTGGTATCTTCATCAACATCACATAAAAGCCACCAAACAAACACAGTAAAAGTCGACTGTACAGTTCTCATGGGCAGTGGCAAAAAAGAACATATTAAAGAGAATGGGAGACAGCAGGAACATAACTACTAAATTTGCATGATATTTATTTAATTTGTTTTTTTTATTAATTTCAGTAATGTACTAGACGTTTTAGGCTTTAAAAAGACAACTTCACTTTCAAACAAGGCTGTCCTTTATAGCGTCCTGTAGCTTTCCCCTTCAGTGTAATTAGCAATGTGAAATACGTACCTTCAGCCTGCTATGGAGTTCTTCACTGTGTGGCTTTGCTCAACATGGAACAGCTTTTTATTGCAAAATAATGCTAGCTGGGTGTTGTGTCCACTGTGTATGTGCACTGCTTACCACATTCATTTGACATGTGGATAGGGCCATACTTCAATGGAAGGCTGGATCTGCCATGAGCATGGCCTTATCCATGGGAATGAATGAAGAGATCAGTGCACATGTGTGGTGCCAACATTGCAAGATCAGCACTATTTTAATTGATAAACTGTGCAACACTTCTTCCATTTTGTAAAGCTCTGCACGGACTGTTGGTGCTATACAAGATCCTGCATAATAATAATATAATATTTATCATCACATATTAACAAAAAACTCAATTAAGCATTAACTGTATATAAATTAGACCATAACGTAATAAATGACAGCTGAAAAACTATAAGAAGTACGAAAAGCTTAATCTTTTAATGGCACTTTTATCATTGAATCCGTTAGGTAAAATAGTGCACATTCAAAAATGTCAGCACTTGTGCATGGCTACTGCTTTTAATCACCATGTCAGCTCATCTTGAAATGATGAAAAAGGGTCTTCCTCTACTCTGACTCTGCATTAACTTTGCTGTCAGTTGGCATGATGTATTGGAGAAGCTGGACATAGGCACTCTGACCTCTTTCAGTGTACCTTGCTATACTGCCCGGGGTCCCCGTTTGCCTTCTTGTTTATTATGTTCCTGTCTAACAAAATCCCATTATTTACAACGACCTGTATATGTTCTATTTACCATAGCACAGTTCTGCTAAATTAGCTGCTGATACCAACAAAGGAAGCCTCTAGCCTGCAAGACGCAGTGGAATTTATTTACTAAAGCTGAAGAGTACAAAATTAGGCTCACTTCTGCATAGAAACCAGCTTCCAGGTTTTACTGCCAAAGCTTAATAGAACAACCTGAATTTACAAGCTGACTGGCTACCATGCACAGCTGCACCAGATTCTGAGTGAACCAGTTTTAGTAAATCTACCTCAATGATACAAGTCACTTGACTGTCTTCATTTACATAGTTAAGGAAATGCTAATAAAGAAGGAGCAGATGTTGTAAGTTGTATGTATAGCAAATGATGACTTACCACAAGAAAAAAAAAAGTTGCTTTGTCACTTAAGGCTTGCTCTAGATATAATGAATAATTGAACATAAAAACACAAAGCAAACAGGAAAATCTATCTGGCTTTTGTAGAGTATGCTGCCAAATACATCCCTGCTTTAGTTCCTTTTGTGTGTTTATGTACACTGTTCTAAGCCAAGACATGCTAAAAACACCAAGGATAAAAAGTATATTAAAAATATGGGCCTGACAAAACCAAAGCAGTAGAAAAACAAAGCAATAGAGGTCACCATGGCAACCAAGGAGGTTCCAGATGATATTTTCTTCTAGGATTCCAACATATTAAAACTAATATTTGACTGGCTGTTATTGACAATATATGATCTTTCAGCTTGCCTAATTATCTTCAACTGTTCCCCATTTTAGTGACAGTTAAGTGTAGAATTGGTCTGTAGCTTTGAATTCTGCTGTGACCACTTCTAGGTTTAAATACCATTACAACTGTGATCAGCATTGGTTAAAAGTTCATGAAGCAGACCCTTAGAACAACTGTCTACATTTGAATGTAATGCAACACAAATAAGTGCATGTAAATGCAACTGAAAGTAAAGACAAAAAAATAGACTGTTGTTGGTATTCTGACCCATTCAGGGAGCATGCCAATATGCATAAAAATGCAACGCTCAAGAAGATTCATTTTTACTAAAGGGTAAAAACAAAATGCATTTTAAATGCACATGCACACATGCATTTCAAGGTGTTGCAGTAAGTACAGTATGGTGTGAAAGAATCATACCATACCGGATTAACACAGGTTACAGTAAGGTTTATGTGACACATTCTTACTACAATATTGCAGTGAATTTTTATTTGCAGTATGGCACGAAAGAACCCTAAATGTTTCTGCCAAGGGGCTTTAAACTAAAAGTTTTTTCTGCTTTTGACCTTGCTGCCAATACTAGACCTTGGAAACTGTGTAAAATGCTCAGCTCTTCTTTTTACTGCATTTAAGACGCAGGTAATGGTAAGGGTAATTAATCATTCAAAGATTCTCTAAAGACCCTTAATGTCTACTGCTGGTAAAACATCATTTTTGGAGCAATGGAAAATAGCACACACACTTCATCTCACCTTTCTTGTCTTCAGCTTTTTCTTCTGATGCAGATGTTTTTGAGGCTATTGCTCCATTTCCTGCTGTAGGCTTCAGTTCTTTTGGTGGTTCCTCACTGATTGGCACTGTATGACCATTTGATGTTCCCATATTGATTGGTATTTCACCATCTACAGAGTGTTATAATAATAAATTAAAATAAAAACATATCAGTCTTAAAAACTGGCCTGCACAAAGCTTTATATGAAGCCATTTATTATTATATACACCATACTTGACATGTAACTAATACATGACCAAATCAAGTTTTATTCTAGGATAAGGATCTTTCTTTTTTAGCCATCTGAGATTTGAAAATCTCATTGGACTTCGCTGAAAATAACTGACAGTTTTTGAAAATTAGGATCCTTAGGCATTATGCACATAGGCACTGAAACCTGTAATTTGTGAATGGGCTGTGCTGCCAGGTGCTGTGTGCAGGAAGAAGGGTCCTGAGCAAGAGGGAGAGGAGCGCTGAGTACCCTTGCTGTGAATCGGGAGTTGAGGAGAGCACAGAGGTGGCAGAGGTGGCTCCTGGAGTCCTGACCTCAGTCTCAGGTATTCACAGGCATATGTAGCATCCAGGGGGACTTCAATAAGAAAAATTACCCACCATTTCCCTCTGCCTAGGTGGATATACCTAAACTGGCCACGATTCTGCAACCCAGGCAACCCAATGCTTAACATCAGATTGCCTGGGCAACAGTCTTCGCCCCCTTCCTGCACAGCCACATCAGGCGTGAGCTCTTTGTTTTTTGTTTTTTATGTTTTTTTTTAGAGGGGCACAGTAAAGAAAGAAGAGTGTGCTGTGTCCGCTACACATTGGCACCTAACAAACACAACAAAATATTATGATGCACTGTGTTATTTCTAGAAATAGAACAGTTGGACTAGTACCTCATTATCCAATTTTTACTGGATCACAGTAATTTTCTCTCCATCAGGAACAGAATCTTAATTTTACTCCAGTAGATAATTGGACAAACAGGTAGGATACCTTCTACCTATACATTATTAATGGAATATATGAGTGACAATGATAGTCTATTTACAAGGGCTTTCCTGCAATATGGGTGTTTACCAAGTTTCTTTACAGCTTTCCTGCACTGCTAGGCACTATATAACACACCTGTAAGTGACGAACAACCTGATAATACCAAAATAAGTATAATTATTTTATTCTCTATGAATGCAGCATTGTGTGCAATTGCTCTATATAGAAACACAGAAGAATTTTAGCCCCTACAGTAAACACCAATTACTACATTAATGTTGAAATATGCTTATACTAATGGGGCTGTCAAATGGAAGTAGTGTATTTTGTGGTACTATTTATTGTGCATAGGCCTGATTTTTTTTTAAAAATATGCACTAATATTGTATTTTAAGAATAGGAATAAATGTAATATGTTAAACATTTATGGACATATTTTTGAGCATGGTATTGTAATAGTCTCATGGGTTTAGTAAATCTGATGTTGATCATACATACTGTAGACTGTACACCAGATTGTAAATAATGTGTATGGTGAGCATAAGCACTTATAGGACTCTTGTAAAAAGATAGGGACACATGCACCAGACCAAACATTTCAGTTTCCTATCAGTTGTTATTCATATCTCACTGGTTCAAACTGACTAGTATATTTTTAATTTGGAAGTGTCAGGTTCTTATGAAATTTTATTGCTATTCTTAAACTAGTATCAAGATATAAAATGAAAGCATTCTTGAGTAAATTCAGTTTTTACGTGTTATGTATAAAACACCCCTGAGACTCACCATGGTCTGTTATTTCCTTGAGAACTCCTCTTCTTATAAGCTCCTCTCGACTTTGTCTCATGGAAATTTTACGTTCTAACACTAAAAAACAACATGGAAAACAAACACTGCTTGATTAAAATAGAGGAAACACTCCCAAGTCTCTACATTCATCAGTTTTAAAGCATTAAAAAAAGCCATTATACAATTTATGTTTGTTAACAATAATAAAAGTTGAAGTGACACTAAACACAAGTCTACCAAAACAACAACAACAAAAAAATCTATTTGAGTATATATCAAACTGCGGCCCAAGGGCCGAATGCGGCCCCTGGCTGCCTTAATCTGGCCCTTGGGGCGCTATTCCTTACACTGAGACCATTGAAGGGGCACTATTTCTTACACTGAGACCAATGAAGGGGCACTATTCCTTACACTAACATCATTGATAGGGCACTAATCTTCCTATTGATAACAGCAAGGTGAACTATTCCTTCCATTCAACCAATGATGGGGCACTATTCCTTCCATTCAACCAATGATGGGGCACTATTCCTTCCATTCAACCAATGATGGGGCACTATTCCTTCCATTCAACCAATGATGGGGCACTATTCCTCCATTCAAACCAATGATGGGGCACTATTCCTTCCATTCAACCAATGATGGGGCACTATTCCTCCATTCAAACCAATGATGGGGCACTGTTCCTTCCATTCAACCAATGATGGGGCACTATTCCTCCATTCAAACCAATGATGGGGCACTGTTCCTTCCATTCAACCAATGATGGGGCATTATTCCTTCCCATAAACCAATGATGGGACACTATTCCTTCCATTCAAACAAATGATGGGGCATTGTTTATGCCTACTGATGTTGAGACTCCCACTAGTCACAGTCTGGCCCCTCTAACGTCCGAAGGACAAAAAACTGTCCCTTTGCTTAGAAAGTTTGGAGATCCCTGGTATATATTCATAACTCCGAAAAGTACCTCCTCTAATGGAGGATTACAATCCCTGTCAGATTTTTTTTTTGCCATCTGTGTCCCATTGGGGAGACGTCCTATCACATTCTGTCACATAACCAAAACAAGAAGTGGGAGAAACCTACTCCAAAGTGAGGGTCGCTTTGTCAGAACTAGTGCTCTGGTGATAACCCAAAATTCGGGATATTCTTTTACTTTCACTTTCAGTGATAATAGTTACCCAGACCAAAAGAGAGGGTAAATCTCGGGCACAGGCAGCAATAAAACCTGACCTGTGTTCCAATCCCTCTCCAATCCCTTTCCACTCTATACAAAACTAAAAAAAACACTTTCCCTTTAGTTATACTTCAAGTGCAATACAAAATCAGAATTCATTTTTTATGGCTCTGACTTTCGCAAAGTGTATTCTAATTGATTGTTATGGGATAGAAACATAGTCACTTGCACTTTTTGAGCATCTTGCTCAAGCTAAAGAAGAAGCCAGCAGGGCTGCTGATCATGGACAAGTATTTTACTTTATTTGTGAAATGTATTAATTTCCATCGATTGGACAAACAGTTCTGAACTGTTACTGAAAGGGGAACATAAGGAACATAAGGAGTGAAGCATGGTATAGCATGTGGCATCCTAATCTTTTGGCAGTCCCTTGCTTACATTTTATCATTTAAAGCAAAATATCCCACAGCTAAAGAATTGCAAAGAGTTTAATTTTTTGGTAAAACAGACATGCAAAGTTTCCTTTGGCAAAAAAAAGGGTGCCATACTACAACCCCTGGCAAAAGGATGGAATCACAACTCTTGTAAAATGTTCAATCGTTGGATTGTGTAGAAAAAAAACTAAATCACAGACATGCCTCAAAACTATTTTCATTTAACATTCCAACCTTCTGGCTTTAAGAAATCCGTAAAAAAATAGAGAGAAAACTGCAGTCAGTTGCAACTGTTTTTGCAGATCAAGCAGAGGAAAAAAATTTGGAATCACTGAATTCTGAGGAAAATATTATGGAATCATGAAAAAAAACACTACAGTACACCACTAGTACTTTGTTGCACCACCTCAGGCTTTTATAACAGCTTGAATTCTCTGAGGCACGGATTTAACCATCGACAAACAGTATTCTTCATCAATCCAGCTCCAACTTTCTGTTATTGCAGTTGCCAGATCAGCTTTGCAGGTTGAAGCCGTGTCATGGACCATTTTCTTTATATTCCACCATAGATTTTCAATTGGATTGCGGTCTGGATTATATGCAGGCCATGCCATCGAAATTATGGCCCTGATTTACTAATGTGCATAGAAACATTTCCGTGGGCTAAAGTCTTTTCATTAGAGTCCGTCTACTTTTAGACGGGAAAGACATTTAGACGCTGTTTAATAGTAAATCTCTGTGTGGAGTCCTCTGCAAGACGGCAATCGAGCCCGTCTACTGTGTTTGACAAACAACACTATTTGTAGCCAGGCATATCTTTATGTATTCTAATTTGATTTCTTTAGTTCTATTGATTCTATTTTTGTTTCTTATCCTTTATAATTATTTCTGTAATGGTTTTACATATTTTGAAGATCTAGGTAATATATATTTTTACAGCTGAATCTTAAAATAAAAAGGTTGGCAATTAAAAAAAAAAAAAAAAAAAACCTTCGGGTCTGGTATGGATTTAAAGGGGAAGCCCCACGCCAAAATTAAAAAAAAAAGAAAAAATGGAGTGGGGTCCCCCCCAAATCCCTACCAGACCCTGATCCGTGCATGCAGCCCGGCAGGTCAGGAAAAGGGGTGGGATGAACGAGTCCCCCCCCTGCTGAACCATACCAGGCCACATGCCCTCAACATGTGGGGGGGTTCTTTGGGGCAAGGGGGCTCCCCCCCAAAAGCACCTTGTCCCCATGTTGATGGGGACAAGGGCCTCTTTCCCACAATCCTGGCTGGTCATTGAGGGGGTGTTTGGGCGGGGGGCTTATCGGAATCTAGAAGCCCCCTTTAACAAGGGGACCCCCAGATCACGCCCCCCCATGTGAATGAGTAAGGGGTACATGGTACCGCTACTCACTCAAACACACAAAATGTGTTGTGTAAAAAAAGACAGGACATGGTCTTTGACAAGTCCTTTATTAAAAGAAAAATCTAAAAGAATGTCCCCCGAAGTAGATGAAACGTCAATCACGGTGTATGCCTCCCCCAACCCAAGAAAAGAAAAAAAAAAAAACAAGTCCCGTTCCTGACACTGGCTCCTGCCGTTTGACAGTTCTTAAATATGTAAGGGGCAGGCCACCTGGGGACATCACATGTGACCCCACCCCATATGACATCAATGATGTCACATGGGGTGGGGTCACTGATGATGTCCCCGGGTAGCCCCGCCCCTTACATATTTAAGAGTTGTCAAACGGCAGGAGCCAGCGTCGGGAACGGGACAATTTTTTTTTTCTGGGTCGGCAGCGGCATATATCGTGATTGACATTGGATCTACTTCGAGGGACATTCTTTTAGATTTTTCTTTTAATAAAGGACTTGTCGAAGACCGTGTCCTGTCTTTTTTTACACTCCTTTTTTTGTTTTTTGAGAATGAGTATGGGATACCATGTACCCCATACTCATTCACATGGGGGGGGGCCTTGTTAAAGGGGGCTTCCAGATTCCTATAAGCCCCCTGCCCGCAGACCCCCACAACCAATGGCCAGGGCTGTGGGGAAGAGGCCCTTATCCCCATCAACATGGGGGCAAGGTGCTTTGGGAGGGGAGCTCCCCTGCCCCAAAGCACCCCCCATGTTGAGGGCATGTGGCCTGATATGGTTCAGAAGGGGGGGCGCTTGCCCGTCCCCCCCCCCCCCTTTCCTGACCTGCCGGGCTGCATTTTTTTTTTTAATTTTGGCGTGGGGCTTACCCTCTAAATCCATACCAGACCCGCAGGGCTTGGTATGGATGGGAAAGGGGACCCCACGCTGTTTTTTTGTTTATTATGGTGCTGGTTTTTAAATGTAATTATCACTTTTTTTTTTTTCTTCACTATAGCTCAGAAATTCAGCTGTCACTTTCCCCCAGCTAAAAGAGAAAGTTTTCTTTGCGTTTATTTCCCTATAGGAAACAATGCTTACTTTTAATTTCTTAAAAGAAATAAAGTTTCCTGTAACTCCGGGGAAAGTGACAGCTAAACTTGTGAACCATAGTGAAGGAAAATAAAAAGTCTGGCATTTGCATTTAAAAATCAGCACTGACATATACTTCGTATAGCGAAAAAAAATATTAAAACATTTGTAAACCTAGGAATTATTTTCAATGGACTTTCATTCGTAAATTTGTGTATTAGTATTGCAATCCTTTGTATTGGGATACATAGAATCAACATACATCTGAATTGGCAACATAGCACAACATTTGTGTCACATTTGAGATATCTGGCTAGTTGCACTGACCTTGCCCAGGGACTTAAGGTTGACTCACAACACAGAAATACAGGCTGTATGGGTGTCACAGCACAGTGGATAAGTGGTTAGCACTGCTGCCTCACAGCACTAGGGTCGTCAGTTTGAATCCCAACCACGGCAATGAAGTTGCACGTTCTCCCTGGGCGGCTGCCCTAACATAGATGTGCTGGCAGCATCTTTGTTGTCTATATGATCCCTAGAATGTGAATTAGAATGAGGTCTTGTCTGTTCAAACACCTTCAAAGCTGCACCTTATGTGAAAATCAAACAATGGGATGAGATAAGGGCCTGGACGAATGATTGATTTGATATTGCTGGTTTGCACTCCGCCTCTTTTGGGAAGGGTTTGTCAAGCCAAGAGCTGAGCGAGAGAAGAGCGAGCAAAAGAAGAGCGAGCAAGAGAAAAGCGAGCGAGAGAGAAAAGGATTTGGAGGGGAATCCCCATGCCAAAATTAACTAAAATAATGGTGTAGAGTCTCCCCCAAATCCATAACAGACCCTTATCTGAGCATGCAGATACCGCATGCCTTCAAAGATGTATTGCCTTTGTTGAACTGCCTGCTTGGTTCACACTAGATGCAATTTAAAATTGCACTTTGTTGGCAATTTCACTTTTTTTGTTTTCTGTAGATTTCCCGAGTTATTGCGTTTTGCATTGCGATTTCTATTGTAGTCTATATGTGAAATCGCTACAAAATGCAGAAAAAGTTAGACAAGAACTACTTTTGAAATTGTGCTGCAGCAAATTGTGTATGTTAAGACACTCACATTCGCATTTATTAGATCCGATATCAGGTAAGATTTCAATTCCCAAATTGCACCTGAAATCGCGCACCCTGGATGCAACTTCACAAATCGCATGTAAAGTTGCACCACATGTGACCAGGGGCTAACACCACAGTCCCATCTAATCCCATCTAATCCGATTTGGAAATCGGGCAATTTACAGTGAAGCCGCATGATTTCAAAACCAGATTGGATGTGAACGGAGCCTATAGCGGACAATAGGTTGTGACTTGGCCTACGATATGCAAGTCGCCTGGCATGCAAATCGCATGCCAAATTGCACCTGTGACTGGGGGCCACCCCGGTCACATCAAAGCGGATTTTGAAATTGTGCGACTTACACTACGGTCACATCAAGCCCAACTTTTAAAACATGTGACCTACAGTGAATTCGCATGATTTCAAAGTCGGGGAGATGCCAATTTCAAGTGCGATTTGCAAGACATCTGACACAGATCTCTCTGCAAATCGCACCAAAAGTAGTGTATTCACTACTTTATAAATTGTTGCGGCTCCGACCAAATTTGAACCACACCAATATGAATGCTCTAATAGAGGTCACATTGAGTGCGACTTGGCATGCAATTTGCATGATATGTGACTTGCAAATCGTATGCCAAGTCGCACCCTATTGTACGCTATTAGAGTGGTCACATGGGTGCGTTTCCGATACCAATTTCTAAAGTAGTACATGTACTACTTTTGTGGCGATTTCCATAGACATCTGTGTCAGATGTCTTGAAAATCACAAGGAAATTGGCAACTTCACTGTAAGTCACACAATTTCCAAATTGGCTTTGATGTGACAGGGGTGTAAGGTCTTTTTATGTTTGATTTCATGAGTGTTTTTCCGATTTATGGGAAATACCACATACTAGCAAAAGTGAATTGACATTTTAAGTATTTCATGTGAGATGTGGTCATGTGACTGACTTAACTCATGCGATAATCTGGAGTGAATTGTGTCCATAGTGCCAATAAATGTTGCCATGGGGTTCCCCTTCACATCCCTGTTCAATTTTCTGTTGTATGCTGCACAGGTACACTTCACTGTTGCTTTCTTAATGACTCTGATTTGTGGGGCTTGCCTGTGGTGGTTGGGGGGGGGGGGGATGAAGAGATATTGTGCTGAATTGCCCCCAGACCCCACTCAGGTTGTGTTTTGATTTGGGCTGTAAACGTTTTGCATTTTTTTCCTTCTAAAGTATGTTTGTGTATTATTGCACAATGTTTGGGTGTTTATTATCTTTGCATTGTAATCCTAACACATGTCAATTGCTCTGCTCTTCCAAATCTGCACTTGGCTATAGTTTGCTTGCTTATTTAGACTGAAATGCAGTTTTAGGACAAACCTGATCAGAAATGTATGTGTGGGGGATTTGGCAAGGTGTTTGTTATTTTGGCTCTTTATGTATTATATTGATATTTTGATCTGGAGCCTGTTTTGTGGATAGATAATCCTACTAAGTGATGGTGTGTGTTAATTTTATGGCCCTGAAAATGTTGCTTGATTCATATTAACCATTTGTTTTCTGTTGTAACCTGTGAAAGCACTGTTCATTAGAAGTATCTTCTAGAAATCTTTTATGAGCAGGAATGTTCTATTTTAGCAACATCAATCCTACATTTTTTTCCCACCAAGAAGTTGACTATACCTACTTGTTGCTGCTGTCCAAATAAATGTGGAATATGTATTTGATCAATAAATGTTTGGACAATTTTGTTTTGGGGGGGGTTATTTCATGTTCAAGTTCAATATGCTAGCACCCCAATACTTATTTTTTGCTACCTATATAATAATATCCCCAAATCTTCCTTGTTAGAGCGCACATATGCAAGTATATCCAAACTAACAAACCAAAAGCCCCCTATTGCACCACAAGACAATGTTATGTACCAATGAACAGGTCGTGTTCAATGTGCAGCTGGCTATTCTTTTTTCACAATCCTCTTAACAGTAATAAATTAGGCCCCCAATTTATGTTGACTTTGGGCCTTTACCGGCAAACATATATTCGCCAATGCCAAATACACAATAGAGCTGCAAACATATATTGAACAAAGTCATATACACAATAGAGCTGCAAACATATATTCGCGAATGTCATATACACAATGGAGCCACGTGGAAAATTGTTATGGCACACAAATAAACGCCAAGACAGCTGTTGGAGGAGGCGCTACAGCGGCTGTCATTCCGGAAATACATCATCATGTTTGCAGAGGAAGGATGTCCGCGCGCACCCGAAAGTGGTAGTGGGGAGTGTTAGTGGATGGGAGTTTAGTTAGGAGAGTTTAGTGGTAATTTGCAAATCTATTTTTTGGCTTTGTGGGGGCCCCATGCAGCCTACCTGACAGCCCCCTACTGCCAGAGAAAATATCCAAATTATATTTACGATAAAAATACACTAAAAACATTAATGGACATAATCCCAACCAAATTCCTGTTAAATCTAAATGATAAAACTGTACTGAGTTAATAAAGCTGTGTGTGTAACTGACGTCTTGGGGCTCATTCACATGGGTGCTATGGCCTGGAGAGTGTGAATTAGTGGCTGTCGCCATTTGCAGGCAACCTATGTTACACTATGGAAATGCTGCAGGTCCTAAATCTGACAAGCATATGGGTGCAGGTGTACAGCCCTGAACACAGACAGTGAGCATTCTGGGCCACTTCCCCACCTGTCAGATTAACACCTGTGTTCATACAGCTGCTGTGTCCCCATAGTGTAACAGGTGGCTCCAGCCACATGAACAACCCACTCATTCATGCTGTACAGGCCAGAGGACCTGTGTGAATGTGGCATTTTTGAATTTTTTTTCCTCAGCCCATTAATTTCAAGAGTGTGGGAACATGCAAAAATACTGCAGGCATATTATTTTAAAAGTGTGTTGCACCTAACCACACAGTAGTGTGGTGCCATGCGTTTTGGTGCCTGTGAATGCATCTGTGTTTACTAGACATGTGGAGGTGCAATTAAGTTTGCATCATGATACATGCACACATCTACAAGGGGCATTGCATTTCTTTGCTGTGCAGGAAAATGCGTGCTCTTGCATGCGTTTCTTCACCACAAATGGTGTGAACAAGTCCTAAGGGCCAGTTCACACTATAGAAACAGTCTAGATGTGTTCCAGATGTGTTTTTGCATGCACAATTTTTGATGCATGTTTAGCGTGTTCCAGTGCATTTTGGATGCGTTTTTGACGCGTTCCAGCGCATTTCTTTATGCATTCCAGTTAAATTTTTTCCCTCTCTTTTTCTTCAATTCAATTAGGGACATGTGCATTTTAGTGTGTTCCAGGGTGTTTTACTGCATTCCAGTACAGTTCTGTGCATAAACAATGCAGCCTGTTACGCTTTTTTGGCAGCACCTACAACGCACTGGAAATGCAGGTACTGATGTGAACTATGACATTGACAACCATATAACCTTTTTTCTGTACATTCTGGATGGAGAAAAAAGCTACTGAAATGCATGTAGTGTGAACTGGCCCTAAAGGTTATTATAGGTAAGGGAATGGGACTGACCAGGAATTGTGAATTCAATCAGACTAGTGGTGAGATACAGTTAGGAATCTTATAATAATGTGATATCTGAGCTGTAGCTGATAGGAAATGAGACACATTAACAGATCAGTAAATAGTTAAATAAAAAGAGTGGGGTGGTGATACATAGATTTGCAGATGGAACATGTGATGACGGGGGTGGGGGTGGGAGGGGTCAAGTTGTATAAGGAGAGAGGTTTAAGAGAAGAGAAACAAAATTGCAATGAAATATAAACAGAAGGAAAATTTAAAGTTTCAAACTTGTCAGAAGAACAGGATGCAGGTAAGATTCACTCCCTCTCTGCTTTCTAGTCATTGACCAAAAAGCCAAAATCTTAATTGACACTGACAGCACCTTGGAAATTGACTTCCATATTTTGTCCTTTCACAATAGTCTGTAATGTCAAGGAGCTTACAATCTAAGGCCAGAAACTCAGACATATACTAGGCCCAATTAACCTAACAGCATGTCTTTGGAGTGTTGGCAGAAAAACACCCGTACAGAGAAAGCATGCAAACTTCAGACAGGTGCGGCCATGACTGGGATTAGAACCCATGACCAAAGTGCTGTAAGCCATGAGTGCTAACCACTAAGCCACTGTAGCAGACAAGAGTTTGAGCTGGAATGTAGAATAGTTACATGATTAAAGAGAATGAAGATATATAATTATATTGGGAAATTAGAACTGGGCATTCAAATTATTTGAGATATAAGTTTGAAAATATTTGACATTTGAAAATAGGATGTATGACATTCATTAGGAAATGCATTAGTTGGCCGATCATTTTTGGAGCAACAGCAACAAAACAGTAATAAAATAAAAAAATATAATATAGGTGTGCTTTTTATTTTAAATTATAAGTATTCTCATATGCAGGCAGATAAATGCCAATGGGACAGTGCCCGCGCTTGTGCGCCACCTAGTGACCATATCCGGCATTGCGTCTAGAAATACACCCAAGCTGGTTTTGTATTTACGAACAGGATAGTGTCTAGAAATTAGACTCTTTTGAATCAACTTGCTGGGCGCCTTTCTGAACACTAAAAGGTCTTAAATGATTGAATTGAGTCTGCTTGAATGTTCAGCGTCTGCTGGTAGACTCAATTCTTAGTAAATCAGGGCCTATATGTTTTTCTTGAAGGAAAGTTTTCAAGGCTTTTGTCTTATGACAAGATGCATTATCATTCTGAAAAATGATATCATCACCAAACATCCTTCAACTGATTGAAGAAAGTGTCCAAAATCTCAATATAAACATGCATTTATTGAAGATTTAATGACTGTCATCTCCCACCGTACCTTTACCTGACATGAAACCCCATATCATCAACAATTGTGGAAATTTGTATGTTTTCTTTAGGAGTCTTTATTCATTTCATTGTAATGGCAGCAAACAAAAGTTCCAGCATCATCACCCTGCCCAATGCAGATTCGTGATTCATCACTGAATATCACTTTCATCCAGTCATCCACAGTCCATGATTGTTTTTCCTTAGCCCACTGTAGCCTTGTTTTTTTCTGTTTAGGTGTTAATGATGGCTTTCATTTGGCTTTTCTCTATGTAATCCCATTTCCTTTAGGCCATGTCTTACAGTTCGGTCACAGACATTGACTCCAGTTTCTGCCCATTTGTTCCTCATTTGTTTTGTTGTGCATTTTCTGTTTTCTAGGCATATTGCTTAAGTTTTCTATCTTGACACTTTGATGTCTTCCTTGGTCTACCAGAACACGTCCCTTTTACAACTTTTCCATTTGATTTGTACTTGGTCCAGATTTTAGACACAGCTGACTGGGAACAACCAACATCTTTTGCAACATTATGTGAGGATTTACCTTCTTGAAGAAGTTTTATAATCCTCTCCTTTGTTTCAACTGACATCTCTCGTGTTGGAGCCATGATTCATGTCAATCAGCTAGGTGCAACAGCTCACCAAGGTGTGCAAGCATGGTGATTCCATAATATTTTCCTAACTGCCATTATCATTTTAAAATGTGCATACTATACAGGAAATTGTATTAGGTATGCACAACTATCATTAAAGGAGATTGTATTAAAAACTTAATTTGCACAAAGCCTCAGTTAACAATAGTATTTTTACCTGACGATCCAGCCAGTAAGTCTGTTAATTTTTTTTTAACTTAAAGTGACTGTAAAGGTTCCGATTTGTTTAAGAATAACAAACATATCATACCTGTCTGCTCTCTGCAATGGCTTTGCACATAGCAGCCTGATCCTACTCCAGCCGACAGCATTCCAAGCCCTTCCCCCTTGCTGAGTGCCCCCAGAGTATGCACTTGTGCGTGTTCGCTCCCGAACCACCTCTGTGCGTCTATGAGACACACAGAGCATGCGTTTCCTAGACACACAGCGCGTGGCTCAGCCCCGCCCCCTCCTCACTGCCTGTGAGCCAGCGGCTGAGTGAGCTGTTGGCGCTTTATAAATACTGTATAATAATAATAATAATTTGCCACAGTTGCCCAATCAAACAGTGCATTGAGGTCGGTTTGTAAATTGGAGACATCCTGTAAGGACGTTATTCCACTGCACAGTTTAGTGTCATGGGCAAAGACTGAAATGGTATTTTTAATCCCAGACCCTCTATCGTTAAAAATATATTAAAAAGTAAGGGTCCCAACACTGAACCTTGGGGTACACCACTGACAACCCTAGACCATTCAGAGTATGAACCATTAACCACTACTCTTTCAATACAATCTTTTAGCCAGTTTTCTGTCCATGTACATATGGATTTTTCCAAGCCCGTAGACTTCACCTTACACATTAGCCGTGTGTGGGGAACTGTGTCAAATGCTTTTGCAAAATCCAAGTATAGCACGTCCACCACCACCCCTCTGTCCAAGGTTTTGCTCACCTCCTCATAAAAAGAAATCAGATTTGTTTGACAACTTCTGTCTTTCTGTTGCTTAAAATATTTTTTTCCAGCAAGAACTCATCTATGTGGTCTTTTATTAAACTCTCCAGTATCTTCTCAAAATATAGAAGTTAAACTAACAGGTCAACAATTACTTGGTAAAGATTTTGACCCCTTTTTAAATATAGGCACTACATTGGCCTTACGCCAATCCAGTGGTACTATGCCAGTCATTAAAGAGTCCCTAAAAATTAGAAACAATGGCTTTGAAATGATAGAGCTCAATTCTTTAAGGACCCTTGGGTGTATGCCATCTGGTACAGGTGCTTTATTCAATTTTACTCTGTTTAAATATTTCTGGATCATATCAATTGTGAGCCAATATGGATCATCTGTAGCTGTGTCAATACCATGCCCATTATGGACAAGAGCTCCCCCATGCTCCTTTGTTTACACAGAGCTAAAGAAGGTATTTAATAAATTTGCCTTCTCTTTGTCTACAGTCACCCACTCTAGATTATTTTGTACAGGGCCTACATGCTCGGACCAGACCTTTTTACTATTAATATATTTGAAGAATTTTTGGAGGTTTGTCCTGCTATCTATTGCAATCTGTCATTTGTTTTCAATTTTTGTGGCCTTTATTTCCTTTTTGCATATTGTGTTATATTCTTTGTAATGTTTAAACGATGTCAGCATTCCTTCATTTTTACAATTAATAAAAGCTTTTTTCTTATTACCTATATCTTTTTTTTTAACTTTGGCCATAAGCCCATGATCACTCGGTTTCAGAGAGAACAAGCGGCAAGTACATATGCCAACGGCTGATACAGGCATTTATCACTGAAAGCGTTTTTTTTATTTTAACAATGTGAGTGCATTGATTAAGATTTGTGGAATAAAATAAAGTCTGTTTTAAGGATAAAGCACTATGTTCCTATTGTCTCCTTCAACACTGAGGAACGTATAAGGAGGATTGTGCTAGTGATTCAAAGCAGCTGGAAGACGGAGAAATCCTTACAGAGATATACAGCCTTTAAAGGGGAAGGGTGTTTGCAAGAAGTACCCAACATCCATCATATACTGCAGCAATCCTAGTAGGTTCCAGGATATGTGAACCAAAAGCTTATTAAGCCTGTATAATAGGCTTAGAAGGAGGTGAGCGCACATCTATTTTCACTGAAGGATTCACAGAAAGTCACTGTATTATGTTTTAATCACTTTATCACAAATTTGGACTTTTTTTTGGATAATGGATTTATTTTTTTGTTTTTTATTATGATCACTTTATTGATATATTGAAAATTTTTTGTCAGTTTGTATATATAATAGTATATTTCACACACTTTATATAGTTGGATAATAGGAGCGCAACATTTATAGATATATGATTTAAATTGCACAGTTGGAGTATGTGTTAATTGTTAGTGATCTCTAAGGTTTTTTGTTTGGCTTGCAAGTTACACACACCTGTATTTTGTAATTGCTCCCAAAATCACCAACTTGCTGAAGGAGGGAGAAATCTCAGCAGGGATATACAGAGTTTAAAGGGGAAAGGTGTTTGCAAGAAGTTCCCAACATCCATCATATACTGCAGCAATTCTAGTAGGTTCCAGGATATGTGAACCAAAAGTTTATTAAGCCTGTATAATAGGCTTAGAAGGTTTCACAGAAAGTCACTGTATTATGTTTTAATCACTTTATCACAAATTTGGACTTTTTTTGGATAAACAGATTTATTTTTGTTTTTTATTCTGATCACTTTATTGATATATTGAACATTTTTTGTCAGTTTGTATATATAATAGTATATTTCACACACTTTATATAGTTGGATAATAGGACCGCAACATTTATAGATATATGGAATAAATTAAATAATGTTATGGTCACTACTACTCAGATGTTCTTTTATATGGACATTTATAATAAGCTCTGTCTGGTTTGAGATTACCAGGTCCATAAGAGCATCATTGCTAGTTGGGGCCTCTATGAACTGTACCATAAAATTGTCCTGTAGTAGGTTTACACATTTTTGCCCTTTAACTGTTCCTGCAGTACCATTAATCCAGTCAATTTCCGGTTAGTTAAAATCACCCATTATTATCACTGTCCCAGCCCTTGCAGCCCTTCAATTGTGTCAATGCGTTTTGCCTCTCCTACATGACATCCTCAAGGACTCTGAGGCATATGGATCTAGGATTTATATTGGAATGAGCTGTGGTTTATTAGTTATTAGTATTTTTAGTGTATATCACTTTGCGTAGCAGCGTTTATTTGCATAGTATTTCTGTTCATATATAGAATTTTTTGGATACAGTAGCACAGGTTATTTATTTAGATTTTGTTTCTCCCAAGATACACAGTAGTTGCTTTTGCAAAGGAAGGTTCAAATGTAAGGGTGGTAAAATAGGAAATAAATATGTCATTTACATAAGCTATTGAAACAAATATCTCTTTTCTGTGCCAGGATTTCTAATTTCACACTATGTTAACATCTGTTTATAGCTGAACTGTGATCTGTGCTCTGCAATTCATTATACCTACTGACAATGTAAGCTCTTAATGGCGTGGGATTAACTGGGCAATACAGAATTACTGGAAATGGCCTGTACTGGGAAAATGGCACATGATCTGTACTCTAAACCAAATAGACCATTCAGTAGTTAAATCATTATCAGATAATATTACTGGAAATCTAAAAAGTGTTACTGGATACGCACATTCAGTAACTCACTTCTTTATATATATCTATATTTGCTTATTCTTATCACTGTAAAACTTAGAAAAGCTTATAAAAGGATTGAAAACATGCATTTTTTATTCACCTGTTCTGTTTCTACATGTATTTGTAACTGCATGGTACCTTTGTAAATGCAATCAGAAAAAGGCATTTTCTAGCACAGCATTATTTTTTTTAAATGTTCTCACCTGCCATTAATATTATAACAAAGTGTACAAATTTTAATGATAAAAGACTTGCTAGCGACAAAGTGTTCATTGGACCTAAGGCCTCCTCTGCCCCTCCCTTCTCAGATCCCCATCATTTGGTAATTTACCTCCATTGCCAGTAATTTTAAAAGGAAAATCAACCTATTGTATGCCTGCAATAGAAAAGTGATTCCTTCTTACTGCAGTGGCAATGTCAGAGCTGAAAAAGTCAAATCAAATGCATAAAAAACTGCATTGTACATCATAGCATCCACATGCATGGATACTCACCAATTTCTTATGACCATACACACACAGGTTGGTCATACAATGCTCCTGCAAGACTATTTTACCAACTTATCTGCCTTGCATGCTGGTATTCCACTTTTGCTCCTCACAGAAAACCCCCTCTTGTGCTGCCTCCCAAAAGCTGCAGAAGTAGATGAAAGAAGACTAGTGGAAAGGACCCATTGGCAGTTGAAAAAGGCTAGTGTGGATGTCTCCAGAAGGCAGTACAAGACAGGATAGTAAGAGAGAGAGCAGACTAACATTATGCAAGTCCAAGAACGTGTTAAATAGTCTTACATAAGCACTATACTATCAGCCTACAAAGTCTGAGCTGCTGTTAAAGAGACAGTGTCTTTATCTGAAGGAAAAGCGCAGAGCATAGTCAAAGTAGAAAAGTGAACTTACCAGTGCAAAATAGTTGCCTGTAATGTAAACCGTTTTTTTAAAACTAAACTCCATGAATTATCTACATTGCATACTTATATTGGTCCAGCATGGCACAATGAAAGTATGCATATCCTTAGCCTTATGGGCCCCTGGGGAAGCTGGAATTCACTGTAATTGGCACTACTACAGTGATAGCCAAACTCTTCTGGGTTCTTCTCAAGATTAGTGGCTTACCCTCTGTGCAAAAAACAGAGATGCTTGCTCATTCCACACTACTGCCATTCATGGAATTCCTTGTATTTTGTTCAATAAATACTAGGCATTCTCTAACTGGACAACAAGAGGTAGTGATGTCAAAATCCCTACTTTGCCCCATCAGAGAACACCTTGTTTTATGAATGGGCAGTGCCAAGTGACTGACCCCCTCTGGTCAGTGTGCGTAAGGTAAGACGATCCCAGAGCATCCAAGCAGGACCTGGAAGATTGCGGCCATCACTGTAGTAGCACTGACTACTGTGGTGATTTTCAGCTTCCCCAGTGGCCCATTAGGTATATGTGCCAAGATGGACCAATGTAAGTATGCAATACCAATAATTCCTGGAATTTAGCTTGAAAGAAGAAAATCTAAACAGTTGACGTAATGCGTAGATTCCTTACGGAACCTTTGATAAAACCTGAAACGCTGCAGCAGAAAAGGGATCATATACACAGGTCTTTCACTTCTACTGTTATTTTGTTATGTCAGGCGCCGCATCACAACGTGAATGGAATACAGATTATTATTGGTCATTGTTGAAGACACCCCTTCAGCAAGGGCTGATCAAGTTAACACGTTTTCTATGTTTATGCAACAAACAGCCAGCAGTCTGGAAGGTGGTTGAAATAAAATTAATAAAAGTTTGAATATATACTTAGGATTTATTCCTGGCAGTTATACCAAGATGAACCTCGGAAGAATAGAGTTTATCTGTATGTGTACCCACCTGCTGAGGTCTCTCGAAATTTCTCACTGGCCTTCTTCTTTCTCCATTTCCAGGGCTTGAAGATCTTGCCTATGGAGGAGAGCCTTCCTTTCCTCTTTAAGGGAGGTGACTGATTGCCTGAGTTTGGTGCATCACAGTTTGCAATGGAAGCTTTGTCCAGCCCATCAACTGTTGAAGAAAGAACCAGGTAATTGAATATCATTTTACATTTTTATTATATACTTAAATATAAAGTAATCTAAAATCTAAAGTAATCTGCAAGGCACATCCTGGACTGTTTTGACAAAGTTTACTTCTATTTTTACACTGTTGAACCCTTCAATCATCTTTATTGAAGTCTGGAACACATATTTAGTTTCACCTGCAGCATTTCTGATACAGCCAACAATAAGGCTAAATTCATACCCATGCATATAGGTACCGCAGCTTAATGCGCCATACATGCACCAGTGCATTGGGGTACTACTAATTTTCATGGGCACCCTAATACACTAAGGGAACACATGTGTTGCAATGTACCACAACAAGCGGTAACACACTGCCTGTGCTGTGGTGTGCTGCATTGCTAAAAATAGTACCAGTCCAGCACGTTATTAGCTCATGTATTTGAATAGGTTGCTCTAACACAGAATGCAACTATTATGCAGTTGTTAATTCACCTCACCGGATCTAACAGGAGTCCAGCCTTAGATAATATAAAATTGTGTGCTTTGTAAAACTGACAACAAGATTGCTCAAACATGTATGGGAACAAACTGACTGGCAGTTGGTTTCTTTTTACTGATATTTTTTAAGGTGAATTAAAAGTTTTTTTTTTAAACTTTTGGATAGATTAGGGAAGGGTTAAACCCCCTGCAAAGTTATTTGTTTGCTGTCTCTGTATCATTGGGGAAATTTACATTCACTTCCTGTCCCAGAGATGTAACAGGAAGTTGGAGGAAATCTCTAAAATTAGAGGGACATCCAATCTTAGGCTGGCCATGCGAAAAAATGAGACAATTCTCTACTCCGCACACTGGATGTGGAGGAATCCTTCCCACTGATTTATTGTATTCTGACAGCGGGGAGCCTTCCCCACTGTCAGAATACAGTGATCAATAGTGCTGGCTATAGAGGGCGATGCTGACCATTTGGGAAAAACCCAACAGGCTTGTACACATGTTGATCAATAGATCAGCTTGTATACAACCAGCTTACCCATACAAGGATCAAAATTTGGCAACACCCTGCAGAACTGGCTGAATTTTGTTCCATGTTTGGCCGGCCTTAAGCAGCTGACCCCGAAAAAAATATCCCCATTGGAAAATCTCCCCTAGCGATTAGTCATTATTATTACTACAGGTACAACACATATAGTATATTGTAAATACCTATCAGTCCCTAACCCTCAAGGAGTGTACAATCTAAGGTCCTTAACTTACATTCATACATACACATACTAGAGCCAATTTAGACAGGAGCAAATTAACCTACCAGCACGTCTTTGGTGTTTCGGGGACAACTCTAAAATTTTGGACTCTTCCTTTCTCAGTGGCAATGGTCACCAGTAGAAATTGAGGGGGTGAATCCCCCACCCCAGTGAAGACAACAATGAAAATGTGACAGAGGGTCTAATCCAGGAGGTAGACAATTTTCCCAATGGGCCACATGAAAAACTGGGTCTGTTATAGAGGGCTGGACTACTTCTTCTCAATATTAATTTTGGACCATTTTGAACCTGGAAAGGCCAGAAGTACGTAAACATATAGAAAACAAACACCTGATACTAGGAATAATAGATACACCTTCTCATTAAATAGATTTAATTTTTACCACCACCCCCCTTCCCCGGCTTGGCTGCCCCCTGAAGTGTAAAACAGCCAGCCAAAGCTGTTCACATGAAGCAACTTTTTTATTTGAGCTGTAGTTTGACAGGCATCACTGCTTGTCAAATCCTCCCATTGAGCTCAATAAGGTCGTGCTGTAACCACATACAATGCACACGATTGCAGCGCAGTAGTGTTAAATTATAGGGTTAAATCAGGCAGTAAGGAGTTCATATAACACTGTCTGTCAAATGCCCTCTGAAAGCACTGTGACTGGAAGGAGAGAGCTCGAGATCCATACAGCGGGAATTTTTGCAGATCCTGACCTGTAGTGAAGAACAGTTGCATGACTCCTTGACTCCAGGGGGTTTCAGCAAGCAAGTGCTAACACAGGTAGAACTTGGCTGGGTAGCAGAGTTGTGGGAGAGCATCAGTATGTCTCCTAAAAAAAGCTCTCCCACCAGAGCTGAGCCTCCCTGCTGTACTTACCAGGTTCTCAGGCTCTCTCCTTTCAGTTCCTCACATTGACATTTGTCAGTGTACTTCTCTGAGCCTGTCAGCTTGAGGTTGCTGACCAGCTCAGAGAGGCATCAAGGGCTAGAGAGGGGCAGCCAAAGGGCTGGGTGTGGCCCTGCAGCCACAGCTTGCCCAGGTTTGATCTAATGCAGGCCATAGATGGGGAGAAAAACGGCAGATTTTTCTTTTAAAAAACGAAAAATCGGTCGTTCAAGCGGCCGACGTTACCAACAATGGTAAAAAAAAAAAAATCGGCCGATTTTCATCCCGTCTAGAGCCGGCAAAAAGTGTCCCTGCAGAGAGCTCCGCTATTTCTTTGACAGTTCTCTGACAGTTCCTTGACATTTACAGAGGTTGCAACATTGTATTTATTTGTTTCCATTTAGGATACAGATGTTTTTATTCGGAAACAAATAGATACAATGTTGCAACCTCTGTAAATGTCAAGGAACTGTCAGAGAACTGTCAAAGAAATAGCGGAGCTCTCTGCAGGGACACTTTTTGCCGTACTGGAATTCCTCTAATTTTTCATTCTTCTTCTTCTTCTCCTGCTTCATCATCCTCCTCTTCTTCTTCTTTTTCATCATCATCATCCTCTTCTTCATCATCCTCTTCTTCTTCCTCTTCGTCATCATCATCCTCTTCTTCTACTTCTTCCTCTTCATCATCATCATCCTCTTCTTCTACTTCTTCCTCTTCATCATCATCCTCTTCTTCTTCTTCATCATCTTCATCCTCTTCTTCCACTTCTTCCTCTTCATCATCTTCATCCTCTTCTTCTTCCTCTTCATCATCATCATCCTCTTCTACTTCTTCTTCCTCTTCATCCTCTTCTACTACTTCTTCCTCTTCATCATCATCCTCTTCTTCTACTTCTTCTTCCTCTTCATCATCATCATCCTCTTCTTCTACTTCTTCCTCATCATCATCATCCTCTTCTTCTTCCTCTTCATCATCTTCATCCTCTTCTTCTTTTTGTCTTCCTCTTGCAGGTCACTGCTCATGCGCAGATTTTTTATCGGTAAAAAATCGGCCGATTTGCCCATTATTGCCGCGAAAATCGGCCGATCGGCAAAATCGGCCGATTTTTTTCCAACTTTACCGAAAAAAAAAAACGGCCAAAATACCGAAAAATGGCCGACCAAATCGCCCATTAATGATCCGAAAATCGGCCAATTTTCGACCCATCTATGGCCTGCATAACCCTTCCTCACTTCCCCAAAACTAAAAATAAAGTTTTTTTTCTAGTGATACACTTTCACACTTCTCTGATGTCCACCAGAGTGATAAGTATTGACAGTCTTTTACTGTAGAAGCAGTACTTTCAAATTCTTTTATGGCAAACAATAGTGTTGTTTTAAATATGTTTAAATGTCAGGAGTCCCTGGTACTAGTTTTATTGTTCAATCCCAATCTACAAGCACTACAGAATAATCTTTAAAAAAGTGTTCTAACAGACTATTCCATTAGAGCTATATTTGATATACCGGTAATAGTCAACAATTTGATGTGGTGGAAAATAACTTTTAACAAGTCCATATTCTTGTAAATGTTTCAGATTTGTAAGCAAATTTAATATCAATTTTTTTTCCCATTATACATACCTACAGTAACTAATCCCATCCATTCTTCAATAAAAGGAATGTTGAATTTACTAGCCTACTAAGGTAAAATGTGACTTGATACCAATCGTAAAAAAAGTTTAAAAAAATGGGACAATTTAAAAAGCAGAGTTGGCAAGCATATCAACAACCAGCAATAAAGAGCAGGTATTGATGAATAAAAGGGACAAGGGTTTACTAAACAAGTCTTTTGAATGAAGGAGGAAAGCAAGATCTACCAATCTGCCTTTTGTGGTCCTTTAAATGGATTTTTCATTTTCAAAAGAAAAACGAAGACAAACAAAAGCAGAAATGTTTGATGTTCTGTCTGTGTAACGATTATGGCTCCCTCCATAGATCCAATTGGGAAAAAATCATAGACATGAAGAGAGAGGAAATTAAGGTGGAGGATTGCCAGATAGAAATAAAACTAATGCAGCCATAACATCTAAGGATTAGAAAAATGCAAGATATTACCTTTATGGCTTTGGGTTTAGATATGCTTTAAATCTTGACTGCAAATACAAAATTAATTTGTCATGCTGTGGAAACTTTCATGTAAGCCAGAACTCCACAAAGTGTACCATTTAAAGAGACACTATCACCTTGCTTATTTAGAGTCTTCTAACTCACTTCCACCCTTCTAATACTCCTTCACAGTTGGCACTAAAATCCCAAATGTAGGCTGGTGTCAGACAGTGAAGGAGGGGTGACACAATTCCCTGTCAAATGGAAGTTTTCAGCCCCACATACTACTGCTACTGGGTATTCAGACTGGAGGAAGGACTGGCAAGGGGGTGCTAGCGAGGTATAACAAATGGTGTAATTAGCAATGTGCCAAATGCAGTAACTAAATGTGACTAAATTATGTATAAATCTTGCTACAGTACAGCGAATTTAAATTACTGCTGTGGTTTACTGCACTTTATATTGCCATCACTGTTAAAATCTCCTTATAAAATAATGAGATACAGTAAGTGCCTCCCTTCAACTATAATGTAAAGCGCTGAGCAAACTGTCGGCGCTATATAAGTCCTGTGTAATAATAATAACTATTTTGCTGCACCTCATCCACCTCCACAAGCTGCTGGCTCCAGAAAATTCTGCAGGGAATGTGCTATATCCACCAGCTTGCAGCAGTGGACCACAGTTTTCATAAGTTCTCCAAGACTGGGATTTTTACAATGTAGACAAAACCTCTGTTTTTAATGTAAATGTTAGGACAAGTTTAGAAAGATCTCTGCTGACCAGCTGGATCAAATGCTGGGGAAACTTTTTTAATGTTCTGGAACTGCTCCACCCATTTGCACCTTTCCATTGATTCAAATGGCTGCCATAATTTTGCTTTCTTGGATTTGGTACAGACATACCCTGGGGGCCTTCAGTGGTCTTGAGCGAGTCTGGACCTCTAGCCCTCATTCACATTTGAGCATTTTTCTGCTCGTTTCCCTATGCCTGACTACACTCAACATGAAGAATCGCATTCTTTTTAATTATCTCCACACTCGTATGCTCTGTTGCCCTACACTCAAAGTGCATGAGCTTTTTTTCTTAGCGTACTTGGGTGTTTTGGTCCCATAAACTTCAATGGAAGCACCAGGGAATGCATTTTTTTGCCTGAACAATTTTTCTCCATCTATAAGACTGCTCTTCTCCCTTTGCCAAGCCCAGGAGACAAACTCCTGAAGCTTAACAAAAGTGCAAAAATGCCTATAAAAATAGTAAAATGCTTGAATAAACCGCTTCAAAATCACCAGGAATACGCTCTACTCAGATGTGAATGTAGGCCTAGTGTGTGGTGGTGCATTTAGGGAAGACGGTGCAACTCCAAGGTAAGCCCGCTTTTGTTTATTCACTGCTATTTATGTCCACCACACTTTGCACAGGTGCCTGGTCGCAATAGTCTGGCTTCACGTGTATGCCAATCAATATATACCACAAACAGACAGGCTGGGGAAAAAGGCAAATTATAGTCTTCTAGACCAGTGTTTCTCAAGCTTTTCCAGTCGGGCGCCCTTGAAAAGTATTTTCAGTCACAAGGCACCCCTGTCCAAGGTTTATATTACTATGTGTCGTGGAACGCAAGCAAAATCACACTCATTTCTGACACGCAGACAAATGCTCTGCTCTTCAGGAGTACCCCATACATTGGCAAATGCGGGGTGTTTTTGGTGTGGTGCAATATTAAAACTAAGGTCAGGGATGACTTTTGGATGAGTTCTTCATTCACTTTACTGGCCGCCTTGCATTCAACAGTACATCCCCAGCAAGCGTGCCAGATATGGGGTCAAATTGTATAAGCTCTGTGAGAGGGCCACAGACTATACGTATAAATTTAGGGTTTATGAGGGAAGAGACAGTGAAGTAGAGCCCCCCAACTGTCAAGACTACATGGGGAGCAGTGGCAAAATAATTTGGGACTTGGTGTCGTCTTTGTTCCATAAGGGGTACCACTTATACGTGGACAATCTCTATACAAGCGTGCCACTATTTAGACATCTGTACAATATTGGAATTGACTCATGTGGCACTGTGCAAACTAATCGCCGGGGCTTCCCCCAACAGCTTGTAAATACCCGACTTAGAAAAGGGGGGAAAGTATGCTTGAGGAATGATGAATTGCTCGCCATGAAGTGGAAGGACAAATGGGATGTTTTTGTCCCGTTTTCCATTCACGCAGATGCGACAGTCCAAATTAACAGTTCAGTATCTGGCGTTGTTGAGAAACCCCTCCGTGTCCATGACTATAACCTTAACATGGGAGGGATGGAATTCAACGACCAAATGATAAATCTGTACCTAGTTTCCCGGAAAGCTTGACACTGGTACAAAAATATGTATATTTATTTCAATTAGCTATATATAACGCTTTTGTAATTTACAAAGCAAGTGGATCCTTCCTAAAATTCCAGTTAAGAGATCATCAGGACCCTTTTGTATCCAGAAGGTGCTGTGGCCCAATCCTCAAATCCAGATGCAGATCCAAATTTAGATGCAGTTAGCTGGCTGCATAAGAGGCATTTTCTGGATGTCCTCTCTGGTACCCCAAACCAAAGGTCACCCCAAAAAAGATGTTGTGTCTGTAGCAAACACGGAATAAGATGCGACACCCGCTTTTTTTGTCCCTCCTGTCCTGGCCAACCTGTTCTCTGGACAAAGGACTGCTTCCGTTGCTACCATACAATAGTGGAGTATTAGTATAGGGTACAGCACGGCACAGTTCAGGGCACATATTCACCATTTTCACAAAGGGTCTCAAAAGAAGTTAGATAGTCATGAAACTGTCCATCACATTTTGAGAGACCCAAAACTCAGAGGTTGTTATAAAAAAAAGTTAAAGAAAAAAAAAAAGTATTTATTGAGTTGAGTTCTATTGTTACTTTGTTTTATTGTTAACAGTTTGCTTTACAGGAACACCATTCAGCTGCAGCACCTAACTGTTTATTCTGACAGCAACAGGGTCTTGCTCTTAGACTATACGGAAAATGTATCTAATATAGAGCACGCTTGTTAGAGCCCAACCTCTGTAGCTGTAGGATAAAGGTACCAGATGGATATCAGGGTGGATGGAAGCAGTAACACTGAGGCAGCTCTTCTTAGAGTGGAAGCAAGGCTCTATTGCAGTAACATGAAAAAGAGAGGAAGGTGCCTCTAAGTGCAGTATTGACAATTTATTAGTAAACAACAGATAAATTTCACTTATAAGATACATAGTTAAAAAGACTCATCGTGTGGTGTAATAGGATCCAGGTGGGACATCCAGCAGCAAACTGTCTATACGATCAGGAAGTAGAGCCCAGGATGTGCCTGTGCATCAAAATGAGGCTTCACATTTCTCTCAGAATTAAATAAGTAGGTGTGTGTGGAGCTGTTGGATGAGATTTTTTCATCCGCAGTCAAAAAAAGAGCATATATACCGAAGCACGGGGACCTGGGGTGGCCGGTGGGTGGATGACCCCTATGCCTCAGCATATAATTTTAGATTTATTGGCACATTGCATGTGTGCCCACCATAAGAAGTGGGTAGCTGCAGGGAGGTATATTCTAATGGTGGGCATACCACACACTTTTTCTGGCACAGATTTCTTCTCTTTTTTCATTCAGCGCACAGGCTGCATAGAAGAAGAAAGAAGAAGAACATAGCATATACACCCAACAAGGACCAGCAACTTACTGGTACATCACTGGACTTTGAGTGGTTATACCAGGATGATACCAGCAGCTGCAGGCATCATCCTGGTACCATTTTTTTTTCAGCTGGCGATCGGCTTTCATGTAAAAGCAATCCAAGTGGCTAATTAGCTGCAGGATTGCTTTTACAAGCAGTGGGAGAAGATGCCCCCACATCCCCCGCTGCCTTCCACTGCCTTCTCGGTCAGTCCCGTGCCATCGGGGGGAACCTGAGAATGCAACCGGTGTTTCTGCCAGATGATCATAGAGCTGACTAGAGACCAGAATGGCACCACTCATCTCTATAGTCTAAGAAATCGAAAGCTATGAGAATTTCATCACTTCAGTTTTGAAGGATATAAACAGCACCATTTGAAAATTGTGAAAGTTTGGTGTGACTGGCCTGCTGCATTTAGTTGTTATAGTCAGTTACAGTAATGTTTTGTAATTTATGTGCCATTGATAGCCTCTGTGTGGGCGTACCTTTTGCCCTGTTGGCATTAGAGCACTGTTTTTCCTTTTTTTTTTATTTTGCATTTTTTTATCTGTGCAATTGATAGCCCCTGCGTGGGCGTGTTTTATTGCCTCTCTTTTATACTGTTTAAAAATTAATAAAAACCATTGAAATAGAAAATTGTGAAAGAATCTGATCACACCGATCTTGATGAGATTAGATAATGTAAAGGCAGAGGAGATATCCAGAGTCGGATAGACCCCAGATTTCTCAAAAAAGAATATATGACATGAAGAAAAGAATATCAACATGTTTTTTTATTTTCTTTTTTTATATTTCAAAACCATGTAAAAACAATAAGATCTGCAAAATACTCACCATGCCTCTTTTTAAATTCCTTGGGGTGTCTACTTTAAAAAAAGGGGTCATTTGGGGGGGGGGGGGGGGGGTTTGGTGCTATCCTGGCATTTCATGGCCTCTGAAACTGTGATAGGTAGTGAGGAAGTGAAATGAGGAAGTTAAGCACCTTCAGGCTTTCAAAGTGGTCATTGGATTTCAGGCTTCTGTATGTGGCTAGGCTCCCAAAAAGTCTGACATGTGGTATCGCCATACTTGGTAGAAGTAGCAGAATGTATTTTGGGGTGTAAATCCACATATACCCATGGATTGTGTGAGAAATAAATAATTTAAATGACAACTTTGTGTAAAAAAAAAAAAAAGTTTGTCATTTTCCAAAAACTTATGGCAAAAAAATAAATCTTCCATAGACTCAAACATGCCTCTCAGCAGATACAGTCCATAAATATTGGGACATCGACACAATTCTGACATTTTTGGCTCTATACACCACCACAATGGATTTGAAATGAAACAAACAAGATGTGCTTTAACTGCAGACTGTCAGCTTTAATTTGAGGGTATTTACATCCAAATCAGGTGAACGGTGTAGGAATTACAAGAGTTTGCATATGTGCCTCCCACTTATTAAGGGACCAAAAGTAATGGGACAGAATAATAATCATAAATCAAAATTTCACTTTTTAATACTTGGTTGCAAATCCTTTGCAGTCAATTACAGCCTGAAGTCTGGAACGCATAGACATCACCAGACGCTGGGTTTCATCCCTGGTGATGCTCTGCCAGGCCTCTACTGCAACTGTCTTCAGTTCCTGCTTGTTCTTGGGGCATTTTCCCTTCAGTTTTGTCTTCAGCAAGTGAAATGCATGCTCAATCGGATTCAGGTCAGGTGATTGACTTGGCCATTGCTTAACATTCCACTTCTTTCCCTTAAAAAACTCTTTGGTTGCTTTTGCAGTATGATTTGGGTCATTGTCCATCTGCACTGCGAAGCGGCATCCAATGAGTTCTGAAGCATTTAGCTGAATATGAGCAGATAGTATTCCCGAAACACTTCAGAATTCATCCTGCTGCTTCTGTCAGCAGTCACATCATCAATAAATACAAGAGAACCAGTTCCATTGGCAGCCATACATGCCCACGCCATGACACTACCACCACCATGCTTCACTGATGAGGTGGTATGCTTAGGATCATGAGCAGTTCCTTTCCTTCTCCATACTCTTCTCTTCCCATCACTCTGGTACAAGTTGATCTTGGTCTCAAGTGTCCATAGGATGTTGTTCCAGAACTGTGAAGGCTTTTTTACAGTGGGGATCGAAAGTTTGGGCACCCCAGCTAAAAATTTGTATTAATGTGCATAAAGAAGCCAAAGAAAGATGGAAAAATCTCCAAAAGGCATCAAATTATAGATTAGACATTCTTATAATAGGTCAACAAAAGTTAGATTTTATTTCCATCATTTACACTTTCAAAATAACAGAAAACAAAAAAATGGCGTCTGCAAAAGTTTGGGCACCCTGCAGAATTTATAGCATGCACTGCCCCTTTTGCCAAGCTGAGACCTGCCAGTGTCATGGATTGTTCTCAATCATTGTCTGGGAAGACCAGGTGATGTCAATCTCAAAGGTTTTAAATGCCCAGACTCATCTGACCTTGCCCCAACAATCAGCACCATGGGTTCTTCTAAGCAGTTGTCTAGAAAACTGAAACTGAAAATAGTTGACACTCACAAAGCTGGAGAAGGCTATAAGAAGATAGCAAAGCATTTTCAGATGTCAATATCCTCTGTTCAGAATGTAATTAAGAAATGGCAGTCATCAGGAACAGTGGAAGTTAAAGCAAGATCTGGAAGATCAAGAAAAATATCAGACAGAACAGCTCGCACGATTGTGAGAAAAACAATTCAAAACCCACGTTTGACTGCACGATCCCTCCAGAAAGATCTGGCAGACACTGGAGTTGTGGTACACTATTCCACTATAAAGAGACACTGGTACAAATATGGTCTTCATGGAAGAGTCATCAGAAGAAAACCTCTTGTACGTCCTCACCACAAAAATCATCGTTTGAACTTTGCAAATTAACATATAAACAAGCCTGATGCATTTTGGAAACAAGTTCTGTGGACCGATGAGGTTAAAATTGAACTTTTTGGTCGGAATGAGCAAAGGTACGTTTGGAGAAGAAGGGGCACAGAATTTAATGAAAAGAACCTCTGTCCAACTGTTAAGCATGGGGTTGGATCAATCATGCTTTGGGGTTGTGTTGCAGCCAGTGGCACAGGGAACATCTCACGAGTAGAAGGAAAAATGGATTCAATAAAATTTCAGCAAATTTTGGATGGTAACTTGATGCCATCTGTGAAAAAGCTAAAGTTAAAGAGAGGATGGCTTCTACAAATGGATAATGATCCTAACCACACCTCGAAATCCACAAGGGATTACATCAAGAGGCGTAAACTGAAGGTTTTGCCATGGCCTTCACAATCTCCTGACCTCAACATAATTGAAAATCTATGGATAGACCTTAAAAGAGCAGTGCGTGACAGACAGCCCAGAAATCTCAAAGAACTGGAAGACTTTTGTAAGGAAGAATGGGCAAAGATACCTCAAACAAGAATTGAAAGACTCTTGGCTGGCTACAAAAAGTGTTTACAAGCTGTGATACTTGCCAAAGGGGGAAGTACAAGATATTAACTCTGCAGGGTGCCCAAACTTTTGCAGATGCCATTTTTTTGTTTTCTGTTATTTTGAAAGTGTAAATGATGGAAATAAAATCTAACTTTTGTTGACATATTATAAGAATGTCTAATCTGTAATTTGATGCCTTTTGGAGATTTTTCCATCTTTCCTTGGCTTCTTTATCCACATTAATACAAATTTTTAGCTGGGGTGCCCAAACTTTCGATCCCCACTGTAGATGTCGTTTGGCAAACTCTAATCTGGCCTTCCTGTTTTTGAGGCTCACCAATGGTTTACATCTTGTGGTGAACCCTCTGTATTCACTCTGGTGAAGTCTTCTCTTGATTGTTGACTTTGACACACATACACCTACCTCCTGGAGAGTGTTCTTGATCTGGCCAACTGTTGTGAAGGGTGTTTTCTTCACCAGGGAAACAATTTTTCGGTCATCCACCACAGTTGTTTTCTGTGGTCTTCCGGGTCTTTTGGTGTTGCTGAGCTCACCGATGCGTTCCTTCTTTTTAAGAATGTTCCAAACAGTTGTTTTGGCCACGCCTAATGTTTTTGCTATCTCTCTGATGGGTTTGTTTTGTTTTTTCAGCCTAATGATGGCTTGCTTCACTGATAGTGACAGCTCTTTGGATCTCATCTTGAGAGTTGACAACAACAGATTCCAAATGCAAATAGCACACTTGAAATGAACTCTGGACTTTTTATCTGCTCATTGTAATTGGGATAATGAGGGCATAACACACCCCTGGCTATGGAACAGCTGAGAAGCCAATTGTCCCATAACTTTTGGTCCCTTAGCAAGTGGGAGGCACATATGCAAACTGTTGTAATTCCTACATCGGTCACCTGATTTGGATGTAAATACCCTTTAAATTAAAGCTGACAGTCTGCAGTTAAGGCAAATCTTGTTCGTTTCATTTCAAATCCATTGTGGTGGTGTATAGAGTCAAAAATGTTAGAATTGTGTCAATGTCCCAATATTTATGGACCTGACTGTAGCTTAGGGTGTCTACTTTCCAAAAAGGGGTGTTTGTACTGGGTTGGTATTTTAGCACCTCAAGAAATGTGATAGGCAGTCAGAAAGCAAAAGCTGTGTAAATTCCATTATCTATACCATAGTTTGCAGATGCTATAACTTTCACACAAACCAATTAATATTCAGTTATTGGGATTTTTTAACCAGACATGTAGCAAAGTACATTTTGTTTTAAATTTATGATGAAATTTGAGTTTTTGGGATATTTTTTATGACAGAAATGAGAAAATATAGTTTTTTTTCAAAATCTTTGGTCTTTTTTGTATATAACGCAAAAAACAAACAAACCCAGAGGTGATCAAATACCACCAAAAAAAGCTCTATTTGTGTGAAAAAAAAAGGACATAAATTTCATTTATATACAGTACTGCACGATAGCACAATTGTCAGTTAAACTAGCGCAGCGCTGTATAGCAAAAAAATGGCATAAATTGCAGTATTTATACCATAGTTTGTAGACGCTATAACTTTCACACAAAGCAATCAATATACACTTATTGGGATTTTTTTTTTTTACGAAAAACATGTAGCAGAATACATTTTGGCCTACATTTATTACTTATAACTTTGAGTTTACTACATATTTTTTATAGCTGAAAGTAAAAAAAATATATATTTTTTAATTTTCAGTCTTTTGTTTACAGCGCAAAAAATAAGAAGCGCATAGGTGATCAAATACCACCAAAAGAAAGCTCTATTTGTGTGAAAAAGGACGTAAATTTCATTTGGGTGCAGCATTGCATAACCGCGCAATTGTCAGTTAAAGTAACACAGCGCCGAATAGCAAAAAGAGGCCTGGTTAGGAAGGGGGGTAAATCCTCAGGAGGGCAAGTGGTTAAAAGGTAAAATACATATACACACATAAAAACAAACACAAACACGTATGCAGCATTAGGAAAAGTTACAGTACCTTAGCTTCCATCACACAACCGGGTACTGCACTCTAGGGGGGAAGCAGAGAGCACAGAAGACACTCCCCTTCCCTTTGCTTTCACTTTGCTCAGTGGTCTGATGAATCCCAGTGCCGTCGTACAGTGCGGCTGGGGATCGGGCTCAAGTGACAGCCATTCTCCCCATGACACCCCTGAAGACGTCTGGCAGCACCCTGGGGTTCCACCGCACCCCGGTTGAGAAAGGCAGTCCTAGACTGTGTACCCAAACTTCTTATCCACCACAGACAAAATCTTTGTTGGTGAAAAGATTATTTTCTTACAATCATGCATGACATTATTATATAAATGATATGACCCAATAAACTGAAGATACAGGAGATACCAGTTTCTACGTCTTTTGTATAGAGCTGGTAATTTATACAAATTGTTAAAATATAGTCATGTTTAATGTCCCTGTGTGAGACACAAAATGAAAAGTGGAGCATAAGTATGTGCCCGTCACAGGGGACAACATGCAGCTGCAAAAACATTTCTTAAAAGCTCAAGCCAATTTTCAGACCAAAACAAAAATCAAAATGAAAGCCTCCTTGGTAACTATTCCCTCAGGGAGACTGTAATGATAAAGAGAAATGTAAAGTTAAAACAAAAGCAGAAGTGGTAACAAAAATAACAGAAATGCAAGTCTAAAATGTGTTTATGAAAAAACCTTTAAAGTGAACCTGCTACCACATTTACAAGACATTTTACACTTGCATAGGATAGTTCCCAACTCCTGCTGTCTGTGGACATGTGCTTAAATTTTTACACATTTCGATTGGACCTCAGAAAATGAAACAACTTCTAGCTCTTGTGATCAATGTCCCTGGACTTCCCCCTCCTACCTCTCAAGTCTCACTACTGGTGAAGTAAAACCACCTATTACAGTGATGGGCCCCCAAGACATGAGAGGCAGTATCCCATCAAACTGTGCACACCACGTCAAAAATGCCGCAGCCATGAAGCAAAGCTTTGTGGCTGCGATATATGGACAGCTCAGTTTTGCTGTATTGGGATAGTTCATGTGGGTGGCCAGGAGGCAATAAAACCACTGGACAGTCATTGATCTTTTTATATTATTACACATTAAACAACAGTAGCACCCACAATTATCAATTTTGACTTAGAAGCTAAGTTGGATGGCTTCTAAATTAAGCTTGTTCAAGCGTTGACAATAAAACCTGGAAGCTGATTGGTGTCTATGCAGAGCTGAACCAGATTTGCACTCTCTAGTTTTAGTAAATGTACCCCCATGTGATTGTAGTCTCTAGCTTGAGTAAATGTACCCCCATGTGATTGTAGTCAAATGGCTGGCAGACCAAAACAGCAAAACGAGGTGTTCAGTTAGAGTGATTTTACATGGCATGGATTTGAGAAATCACCTGAGACATTTTGCGATGATACAGCATTTACAGACCTGCAGCCTCCCTGCATGAGTAATATGAATATCCCAGGAGGCTATGGGCAGCTGTAGGTATGTCACTCTCACCTAGGCAAAAAGTGAGGAAGTAGGAGGGAGAAGGGGGGCAATAAAACTATATACATGTCACAAATTACTAAAATTTTTAGCAAATGAATAACAGGGGAGGGACGGAATGACAAAGTAAAATACATGGTGAAAGGCCTGCATTAAATTAAGGTGAATGAGAAGCTGTCATGTATACTTCTGGATAAAAAACATGTATTGAGAAGATATTGATCCAATAGTTACAGTCTAGATGGTGAATGGGAGTATAGTTGGCTGGCAGCAGTGCCCAGCACTTTTTTCTCCTTTCCTCTCCTCCCTATATTCACTAAACCCCTTAGCCCTGGTTCACACTGGATCTGACTTTGAAATCACGTGACTTCACTTGAAGTTGCACAATTTCAAAGTAGCATAGCAGCGTGACTTCAGGTGTGACTTGGCAGACATCTTTGCAACTTCATGCTTAGATGTCTATGCAAGTCGCACCTGAAAATCGCCAAAAATAGCGCAGGGACTACTTTCAAAATAGGTGCAACGCCGACTCCCTCAGAGTCAGACCGATTTGAACAGTTCCATTGTGGACAATAGGGTGCGACTTAACATGCAATTTGAAACTGTCAAATCGCATAACAATTCGCACCAGTGTGAACCATGGCTTTAAGTGTTTCCCTTCTCCTAGCTTCTTTTTGTCCATTCTCTTTCTTGCTTCTGTTTCAAAAACCTCTCCTTATTTTCCTTTAGTAGTTTCTTACATAGCCACTACATAGTTACTTTGCTGGCAACATAAGCTACAGTGAGATGTAGGAGAGATGCATAGCACATTTCCTCAAGTATCTCATCCATACCTCCCAACTTTTTTTGAACACACAGTATGTAGGCAAAGGACACGTTTCTGCCACGTCCCCTGTTATATGGAGCCCAAAGGTCTAATATGCAGAAAATGATTGACTAAACCACACAAATGTTTTCTTTAATCTCTATTTTTCCTTTATATCAGCTTTTCAAAATAACAAAAGCAGTAGTATAGAGGTTGGATGAAACATTTAGTGCAGAATGACACTCTTGGTAATAAGATTTTGAATAGACTTTGAATCAGATTTTGAAAAGATTTTGAATCAGACCAAAAAGAGGGACAGCTGAGGCAGGATGAGGGAAAGAAGGATTTAGTCTCAATGAGGGACAGTCGAGAGCTATGATGCTATCTATTGCTGTTTTTTCTTATTAACCACATGCTGGCCACCTGTCTGCATTTTATTGCGGATGGGCGGCTCATAGAGGCACAATCATGCACCTGTACGTCAGCACTGGCTTCTGGGTTCGGGGTGTGTGCGTGCCCCCTGGCCGACTACTGCTGTAACTGGACATAGGGGGATTTAGTCAGCAGGTTTCAGCCAATGATTTTTGTCTGAGACCTACTGATTGGCTGTATCCAATCACAGTTTAGAGCCCTGTGTTGACCAACAACACAGGGCTCTATACAGATGGAACAATCTATTTGTTTTTTCTCCCTGCAAAGCAAGGAAAAAACAGATGTTTAGTAAAAATCAGCACATATTACACAGTTAGGCACACAGTAAACCCTTTGATCGCCCCTAGATGTTAACCCCTTCCCAGCCAGTGTCATTATTATTGTGACAGTGTATAGTATTAGCACTAATCACTGTATTAGTGTCATTGGTCATGCCTGTGTCAGTTAGTGTACCTCCCAGCCAGTGTTAGATTGTCACTGATCACCACCAATACAAGTATAAATAAAAATTCCAGTATATATACACACCATAGTTTGTAGACACAATCATTTTCACACAAACCAATCATAATTCACTAATTTTTTTTTACCAAAGTCATGTAGCAGAATACATTTTGGTCCAAATTTATGATTTTTTTTTCTTGGATATGTTTTATAACAGAAAATATTTTTCCCAAAATGTTTGGTCTTTTTCCTTTTATATAAATAGAGGAAAAAAGCTATTTTTGTGTTAAACGTGCTATAAATTTCATCTAGGTACAGTGCTGCATGACCGCACAATTAGCAGTTAAAATACAGCAGTGCTAAAAGCAAAAAATGGCCTGGTCATGAAGGTAAATCCTTCTGGAGGTCAGGTGGTTAATTTTCTCATCAGGTTAAACATAATCTTTCACATAATCTCTTAGGATACAGATTATGAGTCATATAAACTTTCTAAACCATTATTCATCCAACAACCCAAACCAATACTACTTTTTAAAACACACGTTGACATTTTATAACTACTTTTACCTCAGGTATAATTCCCTATGTTTAAGCAAACATGAATTCACTCAGCCAAAAAAAAAATAGAAAGAAAAAGACAGATTTAAAAAAAAAAATAATAATAATAATTTCCTTCCACTATTGCTGTTCAGCTGGCTAATGTACTAAAGATCTCACTCATATCTATGAATGTAGCAAAAGTGACACCCATAAAAATTTGGCTGAAACCTATAAGAAAAAAGCTATCATCCAAATAGCAGAACACACTGATTATATACGTAATAGTGGTTTGTATTTGCTTGAGTCTATGGGGTTTATTTACCAAAGCTGGAGATTGCAAAATTTGACTCACTTCTGCATAGAAACCAATCAGCTGGTAACCTCAGCTTGCTCAGTTAAACTTTGGCAATAAAACCTGGAAGCTGATTGGTTTCTATGCAGAAGTGAGCCTGATTTTGCACTCTCCAGCTTTAGTAAATAAACCCCCATGTCATCCAAAATTTGTGACAAAAGTAACAAAAAGGCCTAAAGAAATCTGACACAGGAAAGAAATATTTACTCATAATGCATTTTGATACTTGCTTTAAAATGCATTTTAAATATAGCAACATGAAACATAAGGCAATGGTTTCAACTGCACTGTAAAGTGTGAAGCCACACAGGGAGGAAGTGAAGAATTTTGAATTTGAGTAATTTGACTACATGGAGAAATGCACATCTTGCAACCTGCAATTAACAACGAATCTTCAAAACTAAGGCAGGCCAGGCCATACATGGGTCAAATTCTAAATTAATTTTCTTTAAAAAAATCTGTTTTGTGCATTTTGTAATCCGACAGTGCCACCGTTGATTTCGAAAATCGACTAACCAAGCCTTTTTTCGTGGCTGGGAATCTCATCTCCTTTTCTTTCCAGGTCACAGTTCATGCTTATTTCTTTTTCAGTTGTATTTCCCATATGAAATATAAAAATGTCCTCCTGTGCTTTTATGGTAGATACTAGACTCAACTAAAAAGCAGCCAGCATCTAACCTATACCAAATAGGAACTATCGTACAAATAAATATAAAAGTGATGCAGCGCTATTACTATTACTAGTTATAGCGCTGCATCACTTTTATATATATTTCCCATATGATTCTCCCATCATTGATTAGAAATTCCTTAGTTTTTAAAAAAATTCCAACGTGCCTGATCACTCAAATTCGATGGCCACATGAACCCACTAATGGTGCAAAATTTCAGTCTTAACCACTTTTACCCCCTTCCTGTCCAGGGCAATTTTCAGCTTTCAGCGCGATCACACTTTGAATGACAATTGCGCGATTATGCAACACTGTACCCATATGAATTTTTTACCTTTTTTGAGACAGATAAAACTTTATTTTGGTGTTATTTATTCACCGCTGGGATTTTTATTTTTTTTGCTATATAAATGAAAAAGTCCAAAAATTTTGAAAAAAGTGTTTTTCTTATAAAATTTAGCAAATAAATAATATTTCATCATAAATCTTGGCCAAAGTTTATTCCGTTATCTTCTTAGTAAAAAAAAAGAAAAAAGAAGCCAAATTAGTTTATAACCCAAAATTATAATATTTAAACATTTTGTTTACATTTTTATATTATTTACGTTTTTTTTTTTTTTACATACTGTCACCCTAGCAGTACAGTGTCACCATAGGAACACTGTACTACTTGTGGGGGGAGATGAAGATTTTTTTTTTTTACACCGATTGCTTTTACACCCATATAGGATGTAAAAACAATCATTTCTCTTTCTCTCTGTCTGCATTCTTGCAGCCATTGAGAACTACTGAGTGAGCTGTGATTGGTCACAGCTTGTCACATGGTACAAGGCTGTTGTGAATAGCCTTGTACCATGTGACCTCTGTGATCATTCACAGATTTCACACGTAGTAACCAATGATGTCACAAGTGACATCTTGCTTACTACTTTGCATGTGATCACTGATTGGCCAATCAGTGATCACATGATTGGCACCTTGCACAGAGGTCCCATCCGATGATCGGTGTTTCATTGTGTCCGGAGGGCACAGCGGGCAGCGAATCGCGGTGCTGCGCGCTCCCAGGGAGCGCGCACAAGCAGGGTGCGGGGAGGCCGTTTCTAAACGGCTACCCAACCCTGCACTACCATCGGGAGGTGGTTAAGACAACAGGAAGTGACAGGAAATCTTACCTAAGTGGGCTGTATTCCAATCTTAAACCTTTGTCACCAAAACCTTTGTTCCCATTGGAAGATATCCCCTCCCCTTGCTCTCATGGCAACTCTAAAATTTAGGATTTTCCCTTGCTTAGCGCATTAAAATAAAGGGGCAATGCGTTCTATTATGAGTAAATATTTCTTTAGGCCTTTGTTACTTTTGTCACAAATCTTAGATGACAATTACTCAAGCTCATACACGTAGCAAATGCAAACAGCAGTTTCAGATATGATCTGCATTTTTATGATGCCCGGATGATAGTTTTTCTTTTTTGTTTCAGCCAATTGTATTTGAGTTACAGACTGAAATTAAAACTTGGCAGAGGGTCTAAGGCTCCATGTACACGGGACGTTTAGAAAACACTTCTGAACGATGGAAACTGACTGCTGGAAAACGTAGGTTAAAAATCGTCTGTTTAGCTACGTTTGCATACTGCGTTTGCGTTTAGAAGCGTTTTTTAAAGATAACATCAGGAGACCTTCCAAAATGCCCAGAATGCACTGAAAAACAGTAAAAAATTAACTATTTCAGACATTTTGAGAGGAATAGAGAACAGAAGCAGAGAGAGCAGTATGTGTTGAGATTACCTGTCTTTTCTGGGTATATTCACTATGGATCCCATCATGAGCATAATGCGGCACGTTTTACCATTTTTTCCTTCATGCAAAACCTGGAACTGACTGTGCTGGTGTGCTAGGTCCATTTGAATACATGGAAAACAGTTTGCATGCATTTCTGAGCATGAAAAAAGGCTCTGGACAGCATTTGGATATGGAACAGTTAAACGCTTCTAAATGCAAACGCTTATAAATGTGGTTAGCCGCTTTTATACACGTTTACAAGCATTTGAAACGCTGATAAAATCTACTCCTTTATGCAAGTTTGGTGCGTTCAAAAAAACAACTGTAAACTCAACTGCCTGTCAACGACATAGTGTAAATGGACACAAACATTAGGGAGAGTTCAGGGGCTGCTGAAAAAAACCGTTGAACAGCTCCTGAACGTGAGTTTATCAGCTGCAGTGTACATGAGCCCTAACTCTTCTCCGCTATATTCAAACAGTTTGATTTTACTTACACCTTGAGTAGTTACTAAATACCAATACCATTACTTGTGGTCTATGCATGAACACAGAGAATTTTATTTTCTCAGCCTTTGAAAAAAAATGAAGGGTCATATGGCTGCAATATATCATTCAGCAGGATTGTAATTCTTCACCAGCCCTGAATTTACATTTGAAGTAATGCATCCAATATGTTATACTACAAGAAATGTTATACTGTGCTATAGCACTTGCACATCTCATGCAGTTAAAGCCAGGTCCAAAATGCACACTACCTTATGATCTGTTGGGCTTGCAAGAGCAAAGAGGGGTTTCAAGAACAAATTCTTGACACCTAATATCTAATTATTTTGAATTCTAATGTCACTCATATTTCCCATCTTGAATACAGCAAACCATGTGTTCTCTGGTCTCATGCATTAATCTGTATATATGAAAGGGCCACAGCCTGTCAAAGAAGCTATTAATAGCTTCTACAAATATGTATTTAGAAGTTTACATATTTTGATGGAATCTGAGATATTTCACATCATTAGGATTTGTTATGCAATAACTAAAATCAAGATGGTAAAAAGCAGAGGAAGTGGCAAAGCGATCTTTGAGAGTCCCTAGATACAACAGAATGACGAAATGGTTAGCCCTTCTGTCTGGCAGCAGTAGGGTCATTGACTTGAATCCCAAACATGGCACTAGCTGCCTGGAGTTTGCATGTTCTCCCTGTGCCTGTGTGTGTTTTTTTGGGTACTCCGGTTTCCTCCCATACTCCAAAAACATGCTAGTAGGTTAAATGGCTCCTGTCTAAAATTGGCCCTAGTATGTTTATATATGAATGGGAGTTAGAGTCCTTAGAACCATCTTGTCCCTCTGCACTATGGCTACAAAATTACATCTTTAGCTGGCTGGCCAAGAATCCTGGGTGACTTCTATGATCACAAATGGTAAATGATGTCACCCAGGAATTCCTGGCCAGCCAGCTAAAGATGTAATTTTTGTTTGTTTACAAGCAGCAGCTGGCTTGGGATCTATCATTTAGTGAAGGTAGCACTACTGCCAATAAAGGACAGATGACCAGCCAGCTAATCTTTGTTAACAATCCAGCCTATCATCTGTCATTTAGTATGCATTGCGTGGCTGTAGTGCTATCGCTGCTAAATGACAGATCCTTGGCTGGTTTGTTTGCAAACAGCAACTGATCAGGGATCTGTCATTTGTGTTAGTAACACTACTGCTGCACAATGGTTGCTAAATGACAGATCCCCAGCAGGTTTGTTTGCGAAAAGCAGCTGGGAAGTTATTTGTCCTTTTGCGGTAGTAGCGCTACTTCCACTAAGTTTCAGATCCCAGGCTAGCTGCTGTTTGTTACCAACCCAATCAGGAATTCACTTTTTGAAGGCCAGTAGGTACTGCTGCTAGTGTGAAAGAAGCAGTGTGAAATCGACCCACCATGGACTATGAGTCAGAAGCTATGCCCATGTGAAAGGGGCCTAAGAGACTGTCCCAGTTTTATTTACCAGTCTTGTGGAGGTTTAGACAAACCTTTTTCCCTCCTCAAACCACCTCCAACAATGCAAGCGTGATAGGACACATATTTATTCTTCTGCATTTCTATAATGGCAACAGTAATATAATTTTGTAATGAAATAATTCAGACATGTCTTTACCTAGCAAGTCAACTGTGGCATATTTATAAAAATATGAGAAATGAATGTTCTGTGCGAAAATTGAGACCTTCCCAATAGCAACCAGTCAGTTTAATTGTTTATTCTCTGACAACACAATTGTCACTATGGGTAAGTTCTCTACTTTTCTGTAGAACTTTTTGTTAATCAAAAAAGCTTCTTAATGTATTTACAAAATACTGATACAGCAGAAAATCCCCTGCCTAACCTAATTTCAGTGTCCATTCAGTCAGCTGCTATGAAAACAAGCTTCCTCATTTATATTTCTCATGCCATCTGTGGTATGAAAATAGACCTCTGAAGAAGATCCAGGGGTGTGGGACATAGTCACACAAATAGTTGTTTTCTGATTCACACTAGGAATGGTTTGCAAGTTCAGCTAGTAAAATCTGAACGTAACCACTGCTGCTATCTAAGCTGAAGAACAAACATGAAATACATTGCAGCTTAACAGCCCTCATATGTGGTGGCTGCATTAGTTTTATTTTTCCATGTTCAGAACATTTTCAGCAAGCGCAGGAAAATACTTGTTAATTTTGCCAGAAAACTTGAGTCCTTATAAATTCCTGTGTACTGATCTAGAAACAATAATTGAGTACTGTCCGTGATACTTTTTTCATTTGCACTAACATACAATTTTGAGGACAAGCTTTCGGGGGAAGGTCCCCTTCTTCAAGGTCCAGGCAGTACTACTTCACAAAGTTTTAGCAGCATGTTAAAAGAGATGTTGAAAGGGGGAGAAAAAAACCCCCCAGAAAGAAACACAAATGTACACAGCAATGGTTTTAAAACTAGGATTAGACTAGAGATAAGACAGAGCAAAAGCAAAGACTGGGGGGGGGGGGGGGGGACAACACTCACAGAGGGGGTCGTAAAACTGTTGTATAATGAATGAGGAATCCCATGTCCAAATCAAGGACATTATCTCTTGTGTCAAATAGAAATATCATTCTTAGTTCAAAAGTTTTCCTTTTCTGTAAAGTTTTGAAATTTCCTTTAAGAACTAAAACATTGATGTCTCCCATTGTGTGGTCTGGTTGTGTGAAATGGTGTCCTACAGGTGTGCAGAAGTCATCTTCTTTATGTTCTTTGATGGTCTGTGCATATTCATCCTTGTTTGAAACTTCTGCCCTGTTTCGCCAACATAAGATCCTTTGCTACATTTTCTGCACAGAATAAGGTACACAACATTACTGGAGGTGCAGCTGTATGATCCGGAGATATTAAAGATCCCTTTTGAGTGTCTGACACTTTTTGATGGATTGATTTGGTTGCTCAGTTTGCAGCGTTTCTTATTGCGGGGTTTGCTTCCAGTATTTGTGACATCATAATCAGAAGGAAGTTTCCTACCGATTAGTTTATTTCTGAGGTTGGGGGGTTGTCTGAAGGCCAGTATTTGTGGTTGCTGGAATATTTCTTTCAGAGTTCCATCCTCTGTTATGATGGGTTGTAAATCTTTGATTATTTTTCTTATTTCTTCTAGTGCTGGGTTGTATGTAGTTACTAGAGGTACACGGTTGTTTGTTTTTTTTCTCTTTGTACTGAAGTAGATTTTCTCTTTGGCCTCTCAAGGCTGTGTTTATGCTGGTGTTGATAATTTTGTCCTTGTAACCTTTCTTATGGAAGCAGTCTGCTCGTGTCCCGAGATGTTTATCTCTGTCTCTTGGGTCAGAACATATTCAGTGGTATCCAATGGCCTGTGCATGATGGCACGTTTTGTGTGTTGGGGGTGGGAGCCAGAACTGTGGAGGTAGTTGCATCTGTCAGTGGGTTTCCTGTATATTGAGGTGTGAAGCGTTTCATCCCTGATGTATACTGTGGTGTCTAGGAAGTTGACGTGTTTGAGTATTCCATTTTTAGTTTGATTGATGGATGAAAAGTGTTGATCAATGAGTAAAATGGTTTTAGGTTTTCTTCACCTTCTGTCCATATGATGAAAATATCATCAATATAGCAATAGTATCTGTATGGTTTGTGTTCCATGCTGTTCAGGAATTTTTCCTCCATGTCAGCCATAAAAAATTGGCATATTGGGGGGCCATTTTACTTCCCATAGCAGTATCCAAACATTGAAGATAGAGGTCTTTTTTGAAAGCAAAGTAGTTGTGTGTAAGTATGAATTCAATGAGCTGTGTAACATCCTCAGCAGTGTATTTATGGTTTGGTGAGGATGATAAGGATCTGTGACATGCAGCTAATCCATCCTTGTGAGGGATGTTACTATACAGGGATACTACATCCATAGTGACTAGAAGTGTATTAGATGGTAATTGCTGTATGTTATGATCTTGTTCAGAAAGTCAATTGTGTCTTGCAGGAAACTAGCAGTATTCTTGACTAATGGTTTAAAATATTTTCTACAAAGCCAGAGATTTGTTTGGTGTGTTCATACCTGGGGCAGCACAGTGGCTAAATGGTTAGCACTTCCGCCTGCCAGTACTAGGGCCATTGGTTCGAATCCCAACCACGGCACCACCTGCCTGTAGTTTGCATGTTCTTCCTGTGCCTGCGTGGCTTTCCTCTGGGTACTCTGGTTCCTCCCACACTCCAAAGACATGCTGGTAGGTTAATTGGATCCTGTCTAAATTGTCCCTAGTATGAGTATGTAAGTTAGGGACCTTAGATTGTACACCCCTTGAGGGTTAGGGACTGATGTGAATGTACGATATATATATATGTAAAGCGCTGCATAAATTGACGGCACTATATAAGTACCTGTAATAAATAAATACCTGTTATGATGGATCTGCCTGGATTTCCTGGCTTGAGGATTTTGGGCAGCATGTAGAAGTCCCCGATTTCTGCATGATCCGGAATCGCATTTATAGGTTCTGAATGTAGGTGGGCTGGAAGTGTTTTATTGAGATCTTTTAATTGCTTTGTAAAGTCCTGGGTCAGATCATAATCCAGTTTTTTATAGTAGATGGAATTTTCCAGCTGCCTCTGGCCTTCTTGTATGTATTTGTTTGTATGCATCACAACAACTGCTCCCCCTTTATCCGCTGGTTTGATGGTGATGGCCTGATACTTGCGATGTTGGATGTTTACTGATCTGAAATTTTAAACATTACCAGCCTTCCCAGCTATCTTCTGTTACTACATGGAAGAATCTGCAAGTGTTCTTTCATTCAGCTTGCTGCTCCCAATTTGCCATCCATGTAGCATATGCTGCATCCCAATTGACATAAATGGGACTGCCTGCACGAAGCTGCATGGAAAATCTATGCTTTCCCGTGCGGGTAAACACAGCCCTTGCAGGGTGTACACCATGTGAACAATGTCTAACCGTGTATAGCAGCTTTATCTGTGAGGTGACTGGGAGCATTCAAGAGTATCAATCGTACCTAAATGTATGGCCAGCCTAACTGATAGTGAAGAAAACTCAATTGAGAAAAGAGGACAAATGGCTACAAACTGCTATCTGACATATATTCATGAGCACTGTTATTTAGGAATCTTAACGTGTATACAAACCTCATTACTAAAAATCACATAAAGGCTTCAACAAAATGTTATTTCAAAAGTCTTTTAATTTTAAAATCTACACTTTTTTTTTTTATTAAATACCTAGTGATCCTACCATAAATGTTCTTGCTAAGGCACTTCCTGTTATAGGATGACAAAACACTCTGTTCTGCTTTACCAACCCTTCTCCTGTATTATCAATCAATCACATGGACTTCCAACAAAGACAAGTGACCATTTCAACATACATTATATAGGCAGCTTTTACAGGTGTCAGTTGCTGGCTATAGCCAGCGGCAGTGATTGTACAAGCAGAACCCAACATGCTGGTTGTACTGAAGTCGATCAATAGTTGTACTGTCGACTAGATCAACTTCACTACAACTGGCCTGTCCATAGATGGATCAAAAGTTGGCTGGTTAAGCAGAAATTTCAATCCTTATTTTGAAGGCTTAAGGCTGAAGTAAAGACTGATCTGCCCCAGGGCCCATTCACAGCAAAACATGGTATGGGAAAGGTATGTTCCATGAGCATTTTCTGCACTGCAGATGAACAAGCTGCCCTTGCGAGAGGCATGTGGGTGCCAATGAATTGGTAATGGCATTTTAAATGCATCTTATAAACGCAGTGCATTTGCAGTCACCAAACCACATGGTACCGCACTACCATGCATTTTGGAGCAGTGCATTCTGAAAAAGTTGTGCTTGCACTACTTTTTCCTCTTTCCAGTGCTTTTTGCAGCCCATTCAAATGAATGGGCTGTCGAAGCCACACTGCATGGGATCACCCAGGAACGTGCACGTGCCAGTGTGAACTGGCCTTTAGACTTTCATGAATACAAAAGGCACTGGGCTTACATTACTGTCATCTCTCATGTAAGATATCGGACCAAGAAGTAGATGCAGACCCTGAATGATGTCTGAACAAAAATGGTGAAGTCTTTCTAGAAAAGTTCATTTCATAAGGGTTCTATGATCTCTGTGAGAAGTAGTACATGCCTCAAAGTGTTACACATTACGTAGCAAGCATGCACATAACATGAAGACAAATATGATGCTGGGTCTACTTTAAAGCAACTACATTGCTATACTAAACTTTTGAAATGAAGACCTGTCCAGAAAAGCAAAGAAAATCTTGAGGGATTAGAACACCTGTCAGGGTTTTATTGAAGCCTGTGCCCGTTAGGGATTTTTACCTTCTCTTTATTCTGGTGACCGTTATCACTGAATGTGAAAGACAATCCAAAATCTTCAGTGGTCACCAGTAAAGCAATAGAAGGGAAATCTTTCAATGGGGACCCCTGTTTTCGTGACTCCCAGGAATTCCCTTACTTTAGAGCGATTTCCTCTGAATTCCAGTTGTGGCTATGGGGCAGGAAGTGAAGAAAATCTCCCCAATAGAACAAAATGGCAACCCCCCCCCCCCCAAAAAAAAAACCTGACAAATGTGATAACTCTCCCTATCAAAAAAAAAAAAAAAAAAAAGAAGTGTTACCTTACTTAACTATGCAGAAAGCATTCATAAGGTGAAACTAGGCAGTTAAACCATAGGAAGATCTAGTAAACAGCTACAGGCAGTATGGTTATGCAGATATTCTGCACAGTCCGTGAAATGATGAAATGAACACAACATAATATATCCAGGAGTAGCTGCTATCTTGTCCTATTACTCTTACTGCAGCTCTAGGCTTATACTTAAAAACCACAAGTTAAGCCCTGTGGCTGTGGCTAAATAAAACCTATCCTTAACAATGGACTGCTTAAAATTTCTTTTTACATACCAACTTTGTTTCATTGTGGTTTTGGTGAACTTGTAGCCATTTTAAGATGGCAACTCCAAATGTTTTATAAGACTAATATTTTTCCACTGTGTCTGCCAATATTTTGCAACTTAGAGAAGAGGTTACTGCAAGATGATGTAAAATGTTTCTTTAACTTCAGTTGGTTTCCTGTGTGTGCGTGCACATGTATGTGTGTGCTGGATTTTTTTTTTTTGTCTGCTTCTGGTTAGTTCACTAGACCGTCTGCTGCACTGAGCCCAAACATTGCTGTAAGCTGAACAAGGCAGGGATGACACTGTATGCACTTTCCCTACAGCAGTGAAAAACGGACTATACTGTACCTCGTTTATGTTCCGTAAACCAATGTTCAAGAGTTTTTCCTTTTCCAACTTGTAACGGAGTTAGGGCCCATTCACACGAGTACAGAGACCCATACAGAATGAAGATTCCTTGTTTATTTTTCTGTTCTGGCGCGGAGATACATGCAGGCAGCCCATATTAGTGAATGGACAGGCATCGGTTGTACGGACTGGGTTTACCAGGTACACAGGGACAAGTCACCTGGATGCACTGGCTCTGTGTTGAGGTCTGTGCACTTGTCCCTGCATACCTGTCAAACTCGGCTATGCAGGTGAGTCCATATTACAGATGCTTGTCCATTCACTAATATGGGCTGTCTGCACGCAGCTTAGCCAAAGAACAGAAAAATAAACAAAGCGCTCTACACAGTATATGGGGCTGAGTGCCTGTCTGAATGAGCCCTGACAGTAGAACACAGGTCTAAAAGAAACCTTTTTATAGTGTCCAATGCCAGCAGTATGTAAACCCTAATAATACATTTCTGTGTCCCTTTGGTTTGTTAAATACACCATTAAAACTTCACTGCTATATCTTTTTGATAAGTGCAAACAATGTCTGTTGATCCTGCCAGAAACCTAGTCAACTGATAACATTCTGTGAGGACTAGAGAGGGGGAGGGCATTAGTAATCTAGTCCTATAGTGGCTATGCTGCTGTTCTGAAGATACAATATGGTATACAAGTGTCATCACCATAGGACAAGTGTTGCTTACATGAGACTTGACTTAGCTGTGACATGCTATGGAGTGACAATATACAGCTCCTCATATTTTAAGTCATACACATGAGCCTGTCTTTTTAACCACTTGCCCTCCAGAGGATTTACCCCCTTCCTGACCAGGCCATTTTTTTGCGCCAGAGCGCTGCATTACTTTAACGGACAATTGCGCGGTCATGCAACACTGCACCCAAATTAAATTTACATCCTTTTTTTCCCCACGAATAGAGCTTTCCTTCTGTGGTATTTGATCGCATTTTAATTTTTTGCGCTATAGAAAAAAAAAAAGACCAACAATTTTGAGAAAAAAAAACAATAATTTTGACTTTTTGCTATTAAACATGTCCAGTAAAAAAATTGTAAAAAAAATCTAATTTCTTCATAAATTTACACGAAAATATATTCTGCTACATGTCTTTGTGCGGGTAGAGCTTGTGCACGCCCCCTACCGGGAAATGCAAAATCACGTATATATATGATTTTGCGCACCCTTGCCGCCCTGTAGCAGTATTTTGCTATAGGGCGGTCGGGAAGAGTATAACAAAATACAAAAACTTTTTGTTATGTTTTAGACACAGTGGAGATGGATTAGAATGCCTGCCAGTTTGTATTACAGTCTGCCCCCCCCCCCCCCCCCATTAGGGCGATTCACCCTCTCTATTTGTCCTGTTTACCATTATCATGTGAAAGTAAAAAGTCCCATTTTTTGGGTTGCCCCAGAAAAGTGAAAATAGAGGGGAAATATTCCAACGGGGACACTAGTTCTGGTGAATTTAAGGGATTCCCTTAATTTCCAGGGATCCTCTCACTTCCTGTTTTGGCTATGGGACAGGAAGTGAAGGGAAATCTCCCAATGGGACACAGATGGCAGAAAAAAAAACTGACAGGGGTCATAACCCTCCCTTACGCTATGCAAAATGAAAGAGTTTTATCTATAGTTCTATATTAAAGGATCATATAGGGTGTTTTACACGTTCACCTGCACTCACCCGCATGTCATTAGGACACAACGCCTGTGTCTGTGTAGTCACATGTCCACTAGAAATGAATGGGACACCGACACAGGGATGCACGCAACACCTGCACATCCCCGTGCTCTGTGGAAGACATGGACCTGCATGGGGCCTGCAGTAAAATGTCTGTTGTGAATGAACCCCAGAGCTGAAAGATTTGCATTTCATCCAGCCCTGAGCTTTACACAGCCCTACCAGACAGCACAGCCATCCTGGAGACCAAAATGTCCCCTACTGCTGTAAAGCAATACAACAAAGACTTGTCCCCGCCCCCAACCTCAAACTGGACTGTGAAGCAGAAGCAGCAGACTGGTGAGCTCATCTTGATTCCTCTACTCTCTACTATTGATGGTATGTTTCTTGTTAACACATCATCACTCTGTGTGCTCATTTGCTCTCTCTTGAGCTCTGTTAAAGAGGGGATAGTAAGAAGCTGGTACCAAGGCAAAAAAAAGGTTCTTGCACTTCAGATTTTAAAATACACAGCAAATTTTTTGATAATTTTTTTTTTTACCCGCCTGTACTTATCTGGGAATGAAAGAGAAAACAGAACAGGGCCACTTATATATAAACAACACATATACAGACACACACACACACTAAATGGTTAGCACTTCCGCCTGGCAGTACTAGGGTCGTTGGTTCGAATCCCAGCCACGGCACCAGCTGCCTGGAGTTTGCATGTTCTCCCTGTGCCTGCGTGGCTTTCCTACCGGTACACAGGTTTCCTCCCACACTCCAAAGACATGCTGGTAGGTTAATTGGATCCTGTCTAAATTGGCCCTAGTATGTGTATGTATGAATGTAAGTTAGGGACCTTCGATTGTATACCCCTTGGGGGTTAGAGACTGATGTGAATGTACAATATATATGTGTAAAGCGCTGCGTAAAATTGACGGCACTATACAAGTACCTGAAATAAATAAATATATACACAAACAAACACACACATCTAGTATACTCAATTCCTACCATTTCTGTATAAGGTTTGCAGTTATCATTCACATTTGGTCTCATAATGCCCTTTGTATTACTATTGTAAATGAGTAATAGCTAGTTTTACATTGTGTCTTATAATGCAGATTGGCTTACTAGCACTTTTATACCCACACTTTTGTTTTAGGTGCTTATTAACACAAGTGAACTTTACTCCAGCCATTAACATCCCATGCCTAAATAACAGAGCAGGAAAACTTGGATAGAAAGCTTAAAGAAGAGTTCTAGGTATGGATAGTTTTATATAAAGGTGTTTTTGTGTTTATTAAAAGTCAGCAGCTACAGTTTTTGTAGCTGCTGACTTTTAATAAACACATTTACCTGTCCCAGAGTCCAGTGATGGTCTCATCCGCACCGTCCCCTTCTCTCCTCCACGTCGCCGGCATCTCAACTGTGGCTTCACAGCCCGATGCCCACTACACGTGTGAGTCGCGCTACGCCTCCTAATTGGTCCGGCAGTCTCCTGCAACCTGTGAAGGTTCCCAGGAGTAGGAGTGAGGAGGAGGGGGCCAAACTTCCAGCTCACTTTGCCATGGCAAACTGAGCCGAAAGTGGGAGTGGGTACCTGTCAAAACCAGGTACCTGCTCCCCCCTCCCCCCCAAAAGGTGCCAAATATGGCAGTGGAGGGGGGGAGGAGGCATAAATATATGTAAAAGCACTGTGTAAATTGACGGTGCTATATAAGTACCTGTAATAATAAATAAAATGGGCACCATTCAGTGAATGCTTTACATCTTCTAAATCAGCGGTTCTCAACCTGGGGGTCGCGACCCCTTTGGGGGTCGAACGACCATTTCCCAGGGGTCGCCCAAGACCATCGGAAAACATATTTCCGATGGTCTTAGGAACCGAGACACCGCTGCTCTGTCTCGCGATCTGTGGGCGGGATGATATGCTGCCCCTGTAACCTGGCCACACCTCCGGGATCACTCAACAGCTCCGCCTCCTCGCCGCTGATTGGCCACTGGAACTGTAGCTCAGGAGAGGCACACAGGCGGCCAATCACCGGCGAGGAGGTGGAGCTTGGAGAGGAGGAGCCGAGCGGCAGAGCGCGCAGATCGAAGAAGATCGAGGGAGCTGCAGGACCGAGTGAAGAGGAGAGAGGCCAGAGAAGGAAGACAGCTGACAGGTAAGTGCAAATTTTGCTTCTGCAGGCTGTAGATGGGAGAGGGAGAGAGCGAGCCCAGGCTGGAGCAGGGGTCAGCAAGGTAAGTATCATTGGTGTCAGTGGGAGGAATAGTGCCCCATCATTTGTGTCACTAATACCAACGATGGGGCACTATTCCTCCCCCCACTGACACCAACGATGGGGCGCTATTCCTCCCCCCACTGACACCAACGATGGGGAGCTATTCCTCCCCCCACTGACACCAACGATGGGGCGCTATTCCTCCCCCCACTGACACCAACGATGGGGCGCTATTCCTCCCCCCACTGACACCAACGATGGGGCACTATTCCTCCCCCCACTGACACCAACGATGGGGCACTATTCCTCCCCCCACTGACACCAACGATGGGGCACTATTCCTCCCCCCACTGACACCAACGATGGGGCACTATTCCTCCCCCCACTGACACCAACGATGGGGCACTATTCCTCCCCCCACTGACACCAACGATGGGGCACTATTCCTCCCCCCACTGACACCAACGATGGGGCACTATTCCTCCCCCCACTGACACCAACGATGGGGCACTATTCCTCCCCCCACTGACACCAACGATGGGGCACTATTCCTCCCCCCACTGACACCAACGATAGGCACTATTCCTCCCCCCACTGACACCAACGATGCGGCACTATTCCTCCCACTGGCACCAATGATAGGCACTATTCCTCCCAATACTGACACCAATGATAGGCACTATTCCTCCCCCCACTGACACCAACGATAGGCACTATTCCTCCCCCCACTGACACCAACGATGGGGCACTATTCCTCCCTCCACTGACACCAATGATAGGCACTATTCCTCCCCCCACTGACACCAACGATGGGGCACTATTCCTCCCCCCACTGACACCAATGATGGGGCACTATTCCTCCCCCCACTGACACCAATGATGGGGCACTATTCCTCCCCCCACTGACACCAATGATGGGGCACTATTCCTCCCACTGATACCAATGATGAGGCACTATTCCTCCCACTGATACCAATGATGGGGCACTATTCCTCCCACTGACACCAATGATGGGGCACTATTCCTCCCACTGATACCAATGATGGGGCACTATTCCTCCCACTGACACCAATGATGGGGCACTATTCCTCCCACTGACACCAATGATGGGGCACTATTCCTCCCACTGACACCAATGATGGGGCACTATTCCTCCCACTGACACCAATGATGGGACACTATTCCTCCCACTGACACCAATGATGGGACACTATTCCTCCCACTGATACCAATGATGGGGCACTATTCCTCCCACTGACACCAATGATGGGACACTATTCCTCCCACTGACACCAATGATGGAGCACTATTCCCCCCACTGACACCAATGATGGGGCACTATTCCTCCCACTGACACCAATGATGGGGCACTATTCCTCCCACTGATACCAATGATGGGGCACTATTCCTCCCACTGACACCAACGATGGGGCACTATTCCTCCCACTGATACCAACGATGGGACACTATTCCTCCCACTGACATCAGTGATGGGGCGCTAGTCCTCCCACTGATACCAATGATGGGGCACTATTCCTCCCACTGATACCAATAATGGGGCACTATTCCTCCCACTGACACCAATGGCGGGACACTATTCCTCCCACTGATACCAACGTTGGGACACTATTCCTCCCACTGACATCAGTGATGGGGCACTATTCCTCCCACTGATACCAATGATGGGGCACTATTCCTCCCACTGCAAAATTACAGTTCTGAAGTAGCAACGAAAATAATTTTATGGTTGGGGGTCACCACAACATGAGGAACTGTATTAAGGGGTCGCGGCGTTAGAAAGGTTGAGAACCACTGTTCTAAATGAATGCAAAGCATTATCTCATTGGACGAGCTGTAGAGTGTCGTCACTGCCCCACTTGTCCACCTTGTCTGAACAGAGAATGCTTTGCATTTATTAAAAAAATAAAAAAAGGAGTGACCTCTGAATGGAGACTGTTCCAAGCAACCGACCTACTGTTTTCACAATGCAACAGGGTGGTTGCATGGCACAGGGCCCAGAAGCTAGTGGAGGTCACTGAAGTAGCAATGTCTACTATGGTTTCAAGCTCCTAGAAGGACCCACATATTTGGTATATGCATATAGTTAGATTGGTCCATGCTGGACCGATGTAACTGTAAATATATATTAGTATCTGGAATTCTTCTTTATGGTCCTAAAGAGGTTATAAGTTTGAGGAAATTAAAGCAGATTTTTAGGCAAGCAAGTAAATACACAAATTGAAGTAAACCTATGCAAACCTGTCAAAGAATATACAGCCTACAACAATGCGCTGTCAACAGCCCTTGACTCACTAGCGCCTTTAACCACACGCAACATCAGACCCCGACCGCTCCAGCCCTGGCAGACTGATCACACCAAAACCCTCAAACGACACAGTCGTGCCCTGGAGCGACTATGGCGCAAAACCAAATCCCAACAAGCCTTCACCCGATACAAATCTGCATTCCACACCTACACCTCCTCCCTCCATACTGCCAAACAAGCCTACTTCCTGACCCTCATCAAGGCCCTCTCCTCCAATCCTCGCCGACTCTTCTCCACCTTCAACTCTCTACTCTCGCCACCCCCACCTCCACCCAGCACCTCACTCACTGCCCTTGAGATTGCCAATCACTTCAAAAACAAGATTGACACAATTCGCAAGGACATTGACGCAACTCACACGCCTTCTCAACCCGTCCCCTCTCACACAGCTACCCCCTCATCCCCCCTCCCCCTCGACATAACCCACAGGGACTTCGTCGCTGCTCAAACTCCCTCCAACCCCCTTCCCCCTCACTCAGCTACCCCCTCTACACCCCTCTCCCACGGCCCCACCACTGCTCTGACCTCCTCTCCCACCCCACCCTACATTCCTCATACTGAAGCTCCCCCAACACTCCGCACCTTTGACCTTACTACCATCGAAGAAGTCTCCAAGATCCTCTCTGATGCCCGCCTCACCACCTGCCCCCTTGACCCTATCCCCTCACAACTCCTACAACCTCCCTCCCCCTCCATCCTACGCTCCCTCACCCACATCTTCAATCTCTCCCTCTCCTCCGGCACTTTCCCTTCCCCTCTGAAACATGCACACATCACCCCCATACTTAAAAAGCCCTCCCTGGACCCCAATGACCCGAACAACCTCAGACCCATCTCCCTGCTCCCATTTACATCTAAACTCCTCGAGCGCCTAGTCTACGCCCGCCTATGCTCTCACCTCAACGACAACAACCTCCTCGATCCCCTACAGTCCGGCTTCCGTCCCCTACACTCCACCGAAACTGCCTTACTCAGACTCTCCAACGACCTGCTAACCGCCAAAGCTAATGGCCACTATTCAGTGCTCCTACTCCTTGACCTCTCTGCGGCCTTTGACACAGTCGACCACCCCCTCCTCCTCAAAAAACTACACTCCCTCGGCCTCAGAGATTCTGCTCTCTCCTGGCTCTCATCCTACCTGTCACAACGCTCTTTCAGCGTTACCTATAATGCCACCACCTCCCTCTCACTCCCCCTCTCTGTTGGGGTCCCTCAAGGCTCTGTCCTCGGGCCCCTTCTCTTCTCCATCTACACCTCCTCCCTTGGCCAACTCATACACTCTCACGGCTTCAACTACCACCTCTATGCCGACGACACACAAATCTATCTCTCAACCCCCCACCTCACCCCCTCGGTCTCCGCCCGAATCACACACCTGTTGAGCGACATATCAGACTGGATGTCGCTCCACTTCCTTAAACTGAACCTCTCCAAAACAGAGTTTCTTGTCTTCCCTCCAGCCCGGACACCACCCCCCATTGACTTCTCCATCATGTCCAACAACGCCACCATCAAACCCACCCCGCAGGCCAGAGTACTTGGTGTCATTTTGGACTCCAACATATCCTTCCAGCCCCAAGTCCACTCTTTAACAAACTCGTGCAGACTCCACCTCCGCAACAGCGCCAAAATCCGCACGTTCCTAACTCCAGAAACCACTAAACAGCTCATCCACTCCCTCATCATATCACGACTCGACTACTGCAACTCCCTCCTCACTGGCCTGCCTCGCCGCTGGCTATCCCCGCTTCAGTCCATCCTGAATACGGCTGCCAGACTCATTCACCTTTCCAACCACTCCGTTTCCGCCACCCCCCTCTGCCAATCCCTCCACTGGCTTCCGATTGCGCAACGGATCAAATTCAAAATCCTAACGCTGACGTACAAAGCTGTCCACCATACTGCCCCGAACTACATCACTGACCTAATATCCAAGTACCGCCCAGCACGCACACTCCGCTCCTCACAAGACCTCCTTCTCTCTAGTTCCCTGGTTTCCTCCTCCCATGCCCGCCTCCAGGACTTCTCCAGGGTGTCACCCATCCTCTGGAACTCCCTGCCCCAACCCATCAGATTATCACCTACTCTCCTCTCCTTTAGGCGCACCCTGAAAACCCATCTCTTCAGGGAAGCCTACCCCGCCCCCTGCTAACTTGCCGACCTCCTCCACTCTTCCTACCACTCCATCCCCCACAGCTATCTCCTCCTGTGCCACCATCCCCTCCCTCCTAGATTGTAAGCTTGAAAGAGCAGGGCCCTCGATCCCCTCATGTTTTGCATTGTATTGGTATTGTTCTGTCACATGTTCTGTCCCCCTTTGTAATGTACAGCGCTGAGCGAACTATTGGCGCTTTATAAATACTGTATAATAATAATAATAATAATAATAATAGTCTGTTCAATCAGTCTTGATATTTACTTACTCCTGCCAAACAGTATAGTCAAGTCCGCTATCTCACTTTTCCACACTGCGGTTTAAGTAATAAAGCTTGGTCATGAACCTTCCCCAGCCTATAACTGGAAATTGAAAGCACATCAGTGTATTAATGAAACCATCCCTCTGCCTTCTCCTTCTATCCACAAGTTGTTTGTGTTAGATTGACAGCACTGTGCAAGGGAACAAAGCCTGATGGGCCAACAATACTGCAACTTCCTATTTCAGCAGGGGCTTATAGGGCAATTTACAGGACTGATTGTGCTATAAACATTTATTTAAAGAGAATCCTTTTCCCTTCTTTTACCAAAAATCATATCAGTATGCTGCTCAGAAACAATCTTACATTCATTGGTTAAACTTTTCTTGCTATAACCTGCAATTACTGTTTTTCCACTTCCTGGTTCAGTGAGGCTCTGGTGATGTATCCAGGGCCTCATAGAAGCATCTTAGAAAGGCCACATCACCAGTGCCTTCCCCTTTAGATGGTGTGAACTATAATATGTTCCAGAGTTTTAGGAAGTAAGGGGAGATAGACTCATCGGCCCCAAGTGAAAATGTCCACCATGAGAACAATGGGCAAGAAAAAACAATATGCAGAGAATAAAATGCTTTTGATTATCTATAAGTGTCTGTTTGTGGTTGCGATTACTAAACATGTCTAATGAAGGTTACACACAGGAAGGTTTTTTTTGGTCAGCCTGCTAGGTTGAAAAACCTTACAGGTCGCCGTACTAACACATCTGATGTTAGTGTGGTGATCTCCCTGCTGAGCTATTGGCTACTGACGGGACAGCCCCTGCCAGGACACACGGATCAGTGCTCACAGCCATTGGATGCTAGTTTTCTAGCATGCGCTGGACAAGGAGCTGTACACATGGGCTGAAAGTAGGCCAGTTCCTGCTGAATCAAGGGTCTTTGGGCGATTTTTGGCCCCTGTGTACCCAGTTTTAAGGTGTCATTCTGGTAATTTTTAAGATGAGATTAAAATTCCTCTTTAACCACTTGATGACCACCCCATAGCAGATGTACTGCTACAGGGTGGCCACATTGTGCAAAATCATGTAAATATACGTGATTTTGAATTTCCGGGTAGGGGACGCACGCATGCCTCCCTACCCATGCCACAATTGGTTCCTTAGGATGTCAATCACCGGGTCCCGGCTGGTGAGTCCCGTCCAGAACTCTGATCATCAGCGAAGCTGAGAGGGGAGAGATCTGTGTGTAACTAACACAGATCTCTCTCCTGTTAGCATGGACGTGCTACTTTCTATCTCTCTACACAGCAGTAAAACAGCACACAATGTAAAAACACACACAGCACACAGTTAGCCCTTTGATCACTCTGGATGTTAACCCCTTACTGCCCAGTGTCATTAGTACAGTGTCAGTGCTTTTATTAGCACTGATCACTGTATTAGTGTCACTGCGAAGTCACGGTTAGTTAGTCAGTTCACACCCAATGTCAGAATGCCCGCTGCAGTCCCACTATAAGTCGCTGATTGCTGCCATTACTAGTATAAAAAAAAAAAAAAAAAAAAAAACTATTTTAAATACAAAATTCCCGTATATATACACCACCATTTGTAGATGCTATAACTTTCACACATACCAATTAATATACACTTACTGGGATTTTTTTTTTTTAGCAAAGACATGTAGCAGAATACATCTTGGCCTACATTTATGAAGAAATTGTATTTTTTTTATTGAATATGTTTTATAGCAAAAAAGTCAAAAATATTGTTTTATTTTTAAAACTTGTCAGATTTTTTTTTTGTTTATAGCATTGTCTAACACCAGTAACGTTTTTGTTTTTACTTCCCTTTTTTTGTTTCCACTTCCTGGTTTTCGTGAATGCACAGGCACTGGTGATGTAGCCTGGCCACACAAATGCTACCTGGAAAGGCAATGTCACCATTGCCTTCAGGGAGATCTTGAATCTTTACTGCGAGATCTCGCACTATTGTCATACTGCGCATGTGCAAGATGAAGCACATGATGTAATGCACGCACCTCATCTTGTGTATGCACTATATGAAATTACATTCTGCTGGTGAGGGAAAAAAAAATCCTTCTTCCAAGGAAAAGCTCAATCACATATGTCTGGTGCGGATTGAAGATCAGGTTTCACAGCTAATTGATACAGTAGTCATTCACAGGTTCACATCAGGTTTACATCAGGTTCAGGACCGGATAAATTCTCAAGATTATCCTGTTCACACATATGCGGTTCCCATAGAAATCAATAGCCTGTAATCTGCACCTGGACCGACTGCACCTCACTGCTCAGAAATTGTACTCTTTTTAAAACCGCACTGAATTCGCACCACTAGTGCACTGGACATATGTGAACAAGCACCATAGGAAGCAATGCTTTTTCACATGTCATGTGGATTTGATGCGGTTCAAACCACATCCAATCCGCATATATGTGAACGAGCATGAAGAGTTTTTTTTTCTTTATTCAGTTGCATGTAATGGTGTATGCATAAGATGAGGCACATTATGTTGTGTGTAGGGATGCACTGAAATTTCGTTGAACAAAACACACTGGCCGAAAATAGCCCTATCAGCATTTTGCCGATAATAAAATTTTATCTGATAAAGGTGCCAACAGGGGCCTGAGTGTACTGCATATGGCAGGAGAGGAGCAATGTATATAGTGAGATACCGTTAAATGTCACTGACGGTTTTTAAATGTAATTACCGACTTTCTTTCCCCTTCACTATAGCTCCAAGAATGAGCTGTCATTCTCTCCTCTGCTAAAGGAAAATAAGGGGCGGGGTCACTGGGTAATGTCACTGCCCTTAGTTTCCCTTAGCGGTGGGGAGAATGACAGCTCATTCTCGGAGCTATAGTGAAGGGAAAAAAAAAGCAATTATATTTCAAAAACCAGCATTGTTTTTCAGTGCAATTACAGCCTTTTTTTCCCCTTCACTATAGCTATATAACTATTCACTATATAAAGGAAAAGTAAGGGACAGGGTCACCCAGTGACATTACCCAGTGACCCCGCCCCTTAGTTTCCTTTAGCAGAGGGGAGAATGACAGCCCATTCTTGGAGCTATAGTGAAGGGAAAAAAAATCTGGTAATTACATTTAAAAATTGTCAGTGACAGGGGGAGCCAGTGAGGGAGCCTGAGTGTATACACTGCTCCTTCACTGTATACACTGCTCCTCTCCTGCCCTTTCCTTGCACACACTGCCCACACCACCCCTAAAAAGAAGACCTGTCACTCATATGTTATCACATGGGGGACTATTGGTCCTCTATGTGATAGCAATAAAATCATAAGTTAAAAAAAATAAATAAAAATACACATTAAAGTAAAAACAAAAAAATACAAAAAAAATTTGAGCCTCCCCATCTACACATATGCAGACATTTTGGTTTTCGGCAACGTGCATTCTGAAATCTTTTGTATTGTTTTCATTTCAGTGCACCGCTAGTCGTGTGCTCAGCTCGTGCATGCGCCATCCAACAATACTACTAGCAAAATCATAAAATACATTTTTAAAAATGGTGGTGTGAGAGGATAGGGCCCAGGAAGCACAGAGGCAGAAGGAAAATTGATGAAGAGTCATATAGACATAGACAAGTATAACTGTTTATGTTTTCACGTGCGCATACTATGAGCCATTTTATAAAGGGGGGGTGGGGTGTGGATATCTTTAATAACATTGTAAATAATGCTCATTTCTTCTGTGTATTATTTCCTCTATACTTACTTAAAAATCAATGTTCTGAACTGTGTATAAGCCCCCCCAATCAAAACCATTATCCCCTGCCCTTTAACTTCCTGCATTGTAGTTTTGGATTGTGAATTCGTATGGTAGCACATAAAGAGACGTGTAGAGAAGTGTTTGAGGTAGCAACATATCAAAGCACATGATATGTCATAAGATACCTATTCTTTCTGCACAGCCAAGTGAATTTCCCTCATTGATGAAGTCCTGTTTAAGCAGGGCCACTGTTGTAAAGCATCCTGTATTAACTGAACTGGAACTAAGGGATCCTGAATACCCCACTTCTGTCCCAGCCTGACATCCAATAGCTATTTGTTTATGAAAAGCTTCGACCAGTCCTCCTTGGCACTGTGGTCTTGTAAAAGTATAAACCACCCTGCTACCTGCAGGGAAACGTGAGCGCTCAAAAAATATTTCACAGTATGCTGAGCACAAGCATGTTGTATGACATGTGCACATGAATAAGAAGAATATATTCAGTCATCTGCCTAACAAACTGCATGTACTGCTTTGACCTGAAGAAGGGGACACTCCCCGATAGTTTGTCCTTAAAATTGTTTGTTAGTGCAAATAAAAAAAGTATCACCAGTACTCAATTGTTTCTGTAGCAAGTGCACTAATACGGCTACAATTATCTCATGCCTAACAAACTAAAATAAATAAACCCATACTGGTCTGTGCACTTAGGAATGTTAGGTATGCAGCTATACATTTGCGCTTCGCAGAAGGAATTTTGTTTTAGGTCTGCTAGATGGCAGAAAACCAACCTGTTCAAGGAGTTCAATCAAAGATTCCAGCATTCTTTGAGCAGGCTTGGGGAATTTGGCCAGGTCAGTCATTTGCAGTTAAAAACTATGCTCTGCAGGATTTAAAAAAAGGGATATTTACATGTGATAGCTTGCTCTGTTCAAAGGATGGCTGGCATAAGTGAAGTTGAAACTTCATAAAAATGTGACCTTACATTTAAATACGAACCTTGGTTTACATTGTAATCTGCGCAGAGAACTTAATTGAGAAACTGCTAATCCCAGAGTTAATAAAGAAAGTGATCTACGTTTTACAGAGCATGCTTCTACAGCTACTCCATCTTCTCCAACTCAATAAAGGTAGCTCTACAGACAGCTCTGTGGCCAAAGTGTGTGTACAGCCTGTTCAGGAGCCCAAAAGAAAAATGCAGCCCATTAAAAAGGAATGCCTTTGATATCACACAAGCAAAAGAGAAGAGTGCACAGGCTCTGGTGCAAGACCCTTTATTTTATAAAAACAAGCAAAAATGAATCAGAGCTTATCAATCACATATCCTCGCCATGGTACTGTGAACCACTGTCAGTATCTGGCCACACGTGGGTCTGTGAAGGGTTAATCCATCAATACCAAATCAGGCTATTTACAGATGTCTACAATGGTGCTGGGTGGACTTGATAAAGGAGGCTACACCCTCCAAAACATGTTGTTGTAGCAACAGCTTACACACCCCATCAGCAGCCAGCTGCTCGCATCACATGACCCCAAGCACAGCTTCCTGTGCAAGTGAACTGTCAGCCTTCATCAGATCAAGCACAACCATGACTGCATTTGGTCCAGGACTGCTGCAATATCCACACTGTCAGCTGGAGCTCCTTTCAAGGCCAGTGAGAGGACTTTGGTGCACAGTACCATGGAGGGGAGATATGATTGATAAGCTCAGATTAATTGTTGCCTGTGACTGCATTTGTATCTAGTTTTTATTATAAAATAAAGGGTATTGCACCAGATCCTGAGCGCTCTTCTCACTTGTTTGTGTGTTCACAGTTTCCAGTGCCCGCTGGTTGTGAGAGCAGCAATATTCTGGTGCTATTAAAGATTAACCCTTTCAAAGCTGAAATTATATTGAATTTTTGGACCCTCTTCATGCAGGTCACCTGTGGCGCATGTACTGTCATATGTGTACACAGGACTTACTGATATGCCGACTCATTTGATTTAACAGGGCAGCACATTGCTAGCAAACATAATAGGCCTTGCCACCTTCTCAACACCAGCTCCTGTCCAGACATCTTCCTGTCTGTCTTTGTCTGCACGTCTCTCTGTGGCAAGCCATAGCCATGAAGTGTCAGGCACCAAAGTGAAATTTCTATCTGAACTAACAGCGCTGGGGAAGGGGATCTTCAATAAGATTTGTATAAATAAAAAGTACTGCCAAATGCATACTCACACATTGCCTTAGACAAACAAGTGATGTGAATGATTGGACAGATGATGTGACAGAGAGGTCAGGATATGAATATGTATCAGCATGACCCAGGCATTAGACTTGCAAGCTGATACGTTTCAAGGGCTGAACCCTCTTCATCAGAAGCAAATGAAGGAGTGCTACCGTGAGGAAGGAATGGAACTTTACAGAAACCTGAGCATAATCAATAGCGAGCAAATATCTGTTCTGGAATGCTTTCCGGCCTCCGTATTATTTGATCTGGTTCCATGGTTGTCCCTTCTCACATATTCTAAACTTGTTATATGATGAACCAAGACTAAAGCTAGCCATAGATGGATCGTTGTTTTTTCATTCAGCCAGAGGGCCAAAAAAAAAAAACCCAGATTCCTCCATTCACACAATTGAGGTGGATAGAGGAATCCTTCCATGCTAAGACATTGTATTCTGACAGTGGGGATTCTCTGCTGTCACAATACACTGATAGGAGGCTGCAGCCGCTAAGGGAGAAAAATTTTCCAAAAAGCCCAAACAGCCATACATGGATCAAAATTTGGCAAGTACCTGAACCGGAGCAATTTCAATCCATCTATGGCCAGCTTTAGGATACTATGAGGAGGGGGCAACTGTTGTTATATACCTTATTGCTTTCCTGTTCTCTACTAGATTGTGCAGCACATAAAGACAGGCAACCCAACGGCCAACTGAGAGGGCTTACAGCATAGACTGACAACGCTCTTCATTGTGAGGCAGTGGGTTAGCACTGTCAGTCTGCAACAGGAAGTGCAGTTACTGGCAGGATCCCCTGGTATGAAATACTGCAACAGATCCACAAAAAAATATTTGCTAAAGAAAACTGTATACAGAGAGAAATGAGGTCCAACCTTCTGAACAGTAGATTTGGGGTTTACTCACACTTTAATAAGTAAAAAATATGGACATCTTTGTTTCAGATATGTCATTGACATACCACATCTATGAAAATCATCTCAATTTCAAATATGTAGGCAACAAAGACACTGCAGTCCTTGATATATAGAAATGAAGTTAAATTAACATTCTTCATTCAGATGATGATTTTTAATGCCATATCTAGAAGATGTTCAAAATGAGGAAATAGGACTCATTGGTGCTACATGCAGACCTTACAAGTTTCTGCAAACTTAAAAAAAAAAATGTCACGAGATACACCCTTTGTTTTAGCATCTGCATGTTTCTGCTAAGAAAAGAAAATGATACCCAATATTATTAATCGGGTATACTATCTGCATACATGTTCTGTTTGTGTTTACATAAGCTTGCTAACCACATTTCACATAATTGCCTCTAACAGTTTAAAGGGAAACACCATAATGTACCACGAATGTGAAATGTTCTAACTGCCAGAAAAAAGATCTGTAAAGTAATGTACATAGTCTAACAATCTACCTATCCTTCATGTGTTACATGAGGACAGTGAGGGCACTTTTTCAAGAGCATGGCTGTTCTGCAGATTTTGTGCCATTACCCAGTCTTATGACACAATGGACTATAGTAAACACAAACATACCAGTGGTTTCCACCTTGAGGTCTGTTCCTTCAGTGTGGTCAAACTAAGCAACTACTTATCCTGCAGAACAACTCCCACTCTGTGCTTATTTAAACTTTCAGCCGATGTGCGGCAACTTAGCATAACCACAGAATTCAGGTTGTTACACCGGGTTGGTTACAAAATGATTTCAGAGGTTCTGAAGGAATACATAAGCGATATACACATTTTGTTTTGTTTGTTTGTTTCTTCTTTGGACTGGAGAAAAGTGGGTTACATGTACATAGCCATATGGGCGGATAATCAGGTTCAGCAAGAAAAGATTACAAAGCTGTACATGCAAATACCACTGCAAAAAAGTTAGTAGCTACTGCAGTTAGAAATTCAGTGTGCGCAAACACAATTATAACAGTTTCTTCATCTTAGTGTAGCAAGTACACAGTTCTGGCAATTCTAGCAATCAAGATATTTAGGTAGGGAAGGGGGTCAGAAGATGAGTAGAAAGGAGAGAATTAAGATTCTTTTTCAGTACATATTGTACTAGGTCAGTGGTCTCCAAACTGTGGCCCTTGGCTTGCTTTTATCTGGCTCTTAGGGCATTATTCCCATCACTGGGGCACAGTTCTTGCCACTGACACTGACAATGGAGCACTATTCTGTCCACTGACCCCAATGATGAGGCACTATTCCTCCCACTGACACCAATGATGAAACACTATTCCTCCCACTGACACCAATGATGAAACACTATTCCTCCCACTGACACCAATGATGGGGCACTATTCCTCCCACTGACCCCAATGATGAGGCACTATTCCTCCCACTGACCCCAATGATGAGGCACTATTCCTCCCACTGACACCAATGATGAGGCAATATTCCTCCCACTGACACCAATGAAGAGGCACTATTCCTCCCACTGACATCAATGATGAGGCACTATTCCTCCCACTGACACCAATGATGAGGCACTATTCCTCCCATTGATATAAATGGTGAGGCACTATTCCTTCCACTAACATGAGTGATGGGGCACTATTCCTCCCACTGACACCAATGATGAGGCACTATTCCTCCCACTGACAACAATGAGGGAGCACTATTCCTCCCACTGACACCAATGATGAGGCACTATTCCTCCCACTGACACCAATGATGGGGCACAATTCCTCCCACTGACACCAATGATGAGGCACTACTCCTCCCACTGACACCAATGATGGGGCACTATTCCTCCCACTGACACCAATGATGAGGCACTATTCCTTCCACTAACATCAGTGATGGGGAACTATTCCTCCCATTGATACCCTTGATGGGGCACTATTACTCCCACTACCACCCTTAGGGAGGTTGGGCAGAGAGGTCCTTTGTGGTCACATTCCTGGTCAAGACTCCAACTAACCAAAAAGATAAACAGATTACGAAAATAAGGATCTTCACCAGCACACATTGTGTTAGCAAGATGCACCACAGGCTAATGTTTGGGGACATCACAGGATCGCTTTTCCACAGCACAGTGAAAATGAGATTATTTGCAATTTAAAAGGCTTTTAAGCCAACAGCCGACTAAAGTCCTCTGTCAGCTGATGTCAGAGCCAGCCCAGGATCCAAAAAGACCCTGTGGTCAAGATCTGCCCAAAAGCCTGGTCCAGCAACTGGCTCAGCATCTCAGCCAGCCACTCCCTGCCCCTCTACAGCTCAGCACTCCAATGACCACTAGAATATAATAGAAATATAGCGAGCGCTCATAAATTCAGCTGCTAGAAAGCTCAAAGGAAATCGCCAAAACCTTGTAACATAAATCATATAAGTATAGTGCAGCGCTGCAATTTGAGTGAATATAAAAATAAATGAATATGCAAAGTTCATGGAATCTTCAAAAATATTCAGAATCTGAAAAGGACTTGGAGTGAAAGTCTTCCTTAAATTAAATAGGTGACTGGAACTGTGTAGAAAAAATGTGCACCACGCATTAGATATGCGCATGTATATGATCATCAATCCAGGTAATCCAGGTAATCAGCAAAACACACCATACATCTCTCGCAGGTAGATCATCAGCCTTGGGTGTAGTAATATACAGCAGGACTCAGAAAGCACACTCAGTGTGCTTTCTGAGTCCTGCTGTATATTACTACACCCAAGGCTGATGATCTACCTGTGAGAGATGTATGGTGTGTTTTGCTGATTACCTGGATTGATGATCATATACATGCGCATATCTAATGCGCGGTCAGTGAGTGCGCATTTTTTCTACACAGTTCCAGTCACCTATTTAATTTAAGGAAGACTTTCACTCCAAGTCCTTTTCAGATTCTGAATATTTATGAAGATTCCATGAACGTTGCATATTCATTTATTTTTATATTCACTCAAATCGCAGCGCTTCACTATACTTATACGACTCCAGTGACCCCACTGGTGGGGCAGAGCAGAGAACTGGTGCCTGACAAGTCACTAGCTCTCTGCAGGCTGAAGACCAAGAACTGAGCGATCAGCAGTGTTTGGTCTTAGGCTGCATTCAAACTTGAACGTTTTGTAGCTTGAAGTTCAAAGCTACAAAAACAATCTTAATAAATCAATTGTTCTCTATGGTGCCTGTTTACACCTGATTGCAAGATCAAGTGTGAACAGGCACCACAAAGAACAATTGATTTTTTTAAATTTTAGTGTGTTTATAGCTTTGCGCTTAAAGCTACAAAATGCTCAAGTGGGAATGCAACCTAGTTATCCTTTCAAGATGCCCAGGTTTAATATGTGGTACAAAGAGATCTCCAAGTAGATTCTTTATTTCTGCAGTCAGAGCATTTATATTGAGACATTGGTACACCAACACTGTTCTGACTATTCCAAAGTGGGCGGCCAATTTGTACCGACTAATGAGGATGGGAGAAATGACAGCTCACTGACATGACACATATAAATTCTTCTGCAATAGATGGATTCCATGGATATTTTTCATGGACACAAATGAGTTCCAAGCCTTGATGTGACTATGTCAGTCAATCTCATGACTTAACTTTCCAATACCCTTATAAAACATTAACACTATGCAAGCTTTGGGCTGCTAATGGGTTCTCCTTAAGCCTTCCCTAGATCTCTCATCTATATGTTTTTCTGACCTTTTCCTTGCTTCTCATCTTAGATTGTTCTCATCACAAACTAAACACATCCTTCTAAGCCCCAACATATCACTATGAATCTCTCTCTGGTGAGAAAACACTGAGGTGAAGGCACTTCTTGGCCATTTGAGATTTGTTTTGCTTAAGCTTGTTACAAAGATTCAGTTACATAACTGTACTTGTTTCCATTGGATCGTTATTTTTTTTTTTTTATTACATTTACCCTTGTGATATTTGTAACCGTCTTTTTTTTAGTCTCTAATAAAAATTGCATAAAAAAACTGTGGTTAAGAAAATGCAGGCTATCATAAACCGCCTTATACTAGAAGGCTAAACATTTTGTTAAAATATTGTTATAATTATGGAAAGTTATACAGAATATGCTCATTAAAAGCGAAGAACTATTTAATAGACCTGGTTCAGTTTTGTAGTGCAACAAACTCAGCAACTTGATTCAATGCTATAAAATAAAGAAGCGTGTATTTTACATCTCTCTTTGATGATCTTTTTACAATTAAGCCTTTAGGCATTCCTGTAGATAATGCTCTGCTAATCGGTAGCAGCAAACCTATTGCTGGGGGATAATGATCAAAGCCCACCTGCATGTTCCTTTCCAGGAAACTGCTACTTTGTAACAGGTCAGATTAGGCAGCACAAGTATAGACATCTGAGAAAAGTATTCAGTCTTCTTCATAATAGCTCTATGTCGATGACCTGAGAATTTTATCATCACACCGGGACCACTTCTTCATTAGCCAATAATGTTGGTGATCATATAACAAGCAACATGCATTTGATGCGATTCACACATACAGACTCTGATATACTAACAGGAATATAGCATGTTCACTTTCTTTCTAAATTAATTTTCCCTTATCTTTGCGAATAAGGTAAAACTATGTAAAAATTCACTTTCATAGAATACCTAATAAGGTGCAAGGAAAATAATAAAAAAAAAAGGATTTTTTTTATTGAATGAACTTGGCAAAATGTCAAATTACTAAGTGTTAATGCACCTTTGCAAAGAGATAATATTTTAGCTTAGTGATTAAGGTAAAACTGTGCAGACTTCTTTAAAGCAGAACTCCGGTCAAAACTTTTATTTTCCCATGCAGTGGGGCTGTGCCTACACTGCATGGGTTAAGCGTTCGTTTTGTTCAGGGGCTCAGGGAAAAGATTTACTTAACCATTCATCCGATCCTCCTGAAAACTGCGCTCCCCCACATCCAGCAGTGGACTATTCTTGCCGTTCTCCCGTTCGGAGCTGGTTTATGGGCATGATGATGTCAGGAATGGCCCCATTCACAAGACCGCTAGTGTGCAAGTGCAGGAGCAGTGGGGACCGGTCTTGCGCTCGAAGGATTGGCAGATTAGGTAAGGATATCTTTGCTCTCCAAGCCCCTAGTCAAAAACAAGCATTTAGCCCATGCAGTGTGGACACGGCCCTACTGCATGGGAAAATAATAATTTTGCCCAGAATTCTTCTTTAATCATGTAACTGAGTGCAAGCAGAATTATGCTTTTTTTTTTTCTTATTTTCTTGTGTGCGACATCACCCTTTGTAATAGGTGAGGGTGCAACAGCTCACTATGTTACTGTATCACAAGAAACGTAAAGAGCCACTACTTCAATATGGTAAACACAGAGGTTGATCTAAAGGCAAATTGACCATGCACTTTACAAGCGCAGTTGCACTCCTCTTCCCCAGAGCTTAGTGAATGTGGTGAAGCTCTGCTTCATCCAATCGTTTGCAAGCAAAAATTCACTTTTTTAAACAATTTTCTTGTACCTGATTGGGAATTCTTTACAAAGTGAAGTAATAATATAATAATACTATACTGACAATTTACGCTTTGTTCTAAATTAGTCCCAGCCCTCAAGGATCCTTGAGTATCTAATAATTTAAGGTTAAAGTGTCTCATACATACATACAATACATGCACAAACATTCTAATGCCAATTAACTGAGCAGAGTTTTTTGGAAATGTAAGAGGAAACCCACACAAGAACAGAGAGAACAGGTAAACTTCATGCAGGTGGTGTCCTTGTTGAAAATTGAACTGAGGACTGCAAGCAGAAGCGCTAACCTCAATGCCACTGTGCTGCCCTATTAAAAGCAACACTTAAAAACGTCTTACTTGATGGTTCTGTAATCTATTTTTCATAAAATAGTTTCTTACAGTGTTTTGCTGCCTCCTTGTAACATCCTTTGTGAGCTCCCCCTTCTGTTTGGAATGAGCAGTGCATGTTAGTTGCAGACAAGTACACTGCTCTATGCCAATTACAATCCCATAGTCCCTAGATCATCTCAGGAGAGAGCAAGAGAGGGTGGCTACAGTGCCTTGAAAAAATATTCATACCCCTTGAAATTTTTCACAATTTGTTCTGTTACAACCAAAAACATAAATGTAGTTTATTGAGATTTTATGTGATATGCCAACACAAAGTGGCACATAACTGAAGCGGAAAGGAAAATAACTGGTCTTCAAAACTTTTTTACTAAAAAAAAAGAAGAGATATTTAAGAAAATGTACAATATACAGAGTAAGGTCCCATGCACACTGAGCATTTTAATAAAGCTGGTAACGTTAGTTGTGTAACGTCACGTTAAAAGCATGAGTTTTTCAGCGATTTTTAGAGGTTTTGCATTGGCACTTAGCCACCTTTTTCTACACCAAAAGAAAAAAAAAATCTGCTGGAAAAAAAGCCCCAAAATGCTATTTTACTGCGTTTTACTGTGTTTTTCAGCGTTAGAATGTTTCTACAGCTAAAAAGACTCCTCTAGAAACTCACTAGTTCTGTTTTTTTTCCAGCCAAAAAAACTTGGATTACAGTCTAGCTGTGGATGGACACATAGGATAGCATGCTGGGAAGTTTACTGGTTGTAGAAAAAAAAAAAAAAAAAAAAAACATGCCAAAAGCCAAAAAGAGCAGCTGTAAAAATGTCCAATGTGCATGAGGACTTAGGGTTAAGCTTGTGTAACACACTCAGGTGACAGTTTGTGTGAGGTATTCTCACTTGCAATAAAGATGTCAAACACAAGCATAGTCAATCACTTTGCACTATTGTAATATGCTATAGTGGATGAGAATACCTCTTTGCACAGCCACAGTTTTAGGGCTCATTTACACTGCAGCTGATAAACTCACGTTCAGGAGCTTTTCGGCGGGTTTTTTTTTTTTCAGCAGCCCCTGAACGCTTCCTAATGTTTTCCTATGTGTCCATGTACACTATGTCGTTAACTGCCTGTAAACGACCGTAAACTCAACTGCCTGTAAACGACTGTAGAGTTTACAGTCGTTTTTTTGAACGCACCAAACTTGCATTCAGGAGTAGATTTTATCAGCGTTTGAAACGCCAACGCGTTTATAAGCGTTTGCATTTAGAAGCGCTTTTTAACTGTTCCATGTCCAGCTGCTGTCCAGAGCCTTTTTTTATCATCAGACCTAGCACACCAGCGCAGTCAGTTCCAGGTTTTGCGTGAAGGAAAAAATGGTAGAACATGCAGCATTATGCTCATGATGGGATCCATAGTGAATACAACCAGAAAAGACAGTTAATCTCAACAAATACTGCTCTCTCTGCTTCAGCTCTCTCAATTTTTCTCAAAATGTCTGAAATAGTTAATTTTTTACTGTTTTTCAGTGCATTCTGGGCATTTGGGAAGGTCTCCTGAGGTTATCTTTTAAAAACGCTTCTAAACCCGCAAACACTCAAACACACACACATAAACTAGGTGTGCAAACACAGCTAAACTCACTTTTTTAACCTACGTTTTCCAGCAGTCAGTTTCCATCGTTCAGAAGAGTTTTCCAAACGCCCCGTGTGCATGAGCCCTTAAACTACATGACCATATATGCTAGACAAAACTTGAAAAAAGTGGTAACATTTCTACAAGTCCAGTTTGTTTTTCTTTCAAACCCAACCAGACACTGGTTGAATAATTAATATTCACTGTTGTATAGGTGGATATATAGTATGTGGCACGAGTGTTGTGCTCACCACTTTCATTAGAATTATCAGCATCGCACAAGAGAACTTAATGTTAACAAATCACCAGATTTGGATGGCTTACACTTGCTACTCCTTGGGGAACCACCATCTTCAGAAACGACAATGGTAAATTAGAAAGCGTTCCGCGAAGGCCAACAAAATGAATAACGGGAATGGATGACCTCAGCTATGAGGATCAATTACACAGATTACAGTTTTTCATTCTGAAGAAGAGGCCCTAAGAGGGGATATGGTTACAATGTACAAATATATATAAGGTGACTTCAATAACTGTAATAAACTGTTTAAGGTCAGTAAGATACATTGCCACGAACTGAGGTTAGAAGAAAAGAGGTTTAACCTTAGACTGAGGAAAGGGTTGTTTAGGAATAATGTGGATCTCCTTTCCCCAGGAAGTGGTACCAGCTAAAAGGATTGAAGACTTCTAGAGGTCTTTCTCAGGATACAGAATATACAAGGCTATGAGAATTTTTGGAGAATAAAAATCACACATGTATACACACGCCTAGGTTTAACTGGATGGACTAGTGTCTTTTTTCAACCTTATAAACTATGTAAACCATGAAAAAAGGCTACTGTCTTCATTTCAACTGAAAGCAACTGTGGCGTAAAACTGACAAGGCCAGTATACACAAGACAAAAAAAAGTAGTAAATTTAAATAGAAACTCAAAGAGAAATGCACGAGTTACCTTTGCTGTTCTTTTTCTGGAAATACTAGTTGCCCATCTCTCTCTAGCTTCAATACTTTTTGAGTTACTGGCCTATAATAATCATGCCGATCAGCAAAGTGAAGTCAGAAATCCTGATCTGCATATAAATGTCTGGGGTCAGTGACTCAGAAAGCCAGTCAAATTGCATATTTTGAAGAGGTCAACAATGGCTGCATCTTGTCCATCTAAACCTGTAATTTCTGTTTTGAGTGAACTTTGGCTATCATGGCCACCATCTCTAGAGGGCAGGTTTCTGGCTTCCTTTTTTTGCCAAAATGTTTTACCCTTCTGTTTTAAGCTGGCGATAGATGGCTCAATTGTCTTTCCTGCAGCCACAGGGACAACTTTACTGCCAATTGTGGGACAGTGGCTAAGGCAAGCAATTCATGATGTGGTAGCAGGAAAGAAAATTGCTTGATTCGCACAGCAACACAGTCAGTGTTGACCGTCAGTCTACCTTCTGAGGAGCCATTGTGTTTTCCTGGCAAAAGGGGGGGGGGGAATTTAGGGGTGCCATCCCCGCCAGCAGAATACCATGATTACTGCTAGCGGCTATAATATTTGCTAGCAATAATCACATGTAAAATCCAACAGGCTGATTGTATCCAAGTTGATAGATTGATTAACTTGGGTACATTCAGCCTGCCCGTATGCGTTTTGAATCTCGGCTTGTCCCTGCTGAACTGGCCGAGATACGAACAGTCTATGGCCAGCTTTAGTCATCAGTATCATACTACCACAATCTCCTTAACAGAAAAATAGACAAACAACTATATAGCTAGATAGCCTTGTATTTACTGCAGCAAATGGGCAGATCTGAGAACTCGATGGTGAATGGCCTAACATCTAATCAAAACTCATACCAAAAATTTTTTTATAGTGCTGTGACCATTCCTGCTATTTTACTACATTTCTGCACTAGCAACAAAGCAAAGACTTGTGAAGTCATACTTTGAACTATGGCTATCTTCTGTAACAATCAGACTTCTATCTATACCGTTATTGGAGTAGCATGTCTCAGGCTGTTGTAAGAGGAGATCCTAGAACATTTCCTTAAACATCATCACATGCTTTGAAGCTGTAGTTACATTGATTGCTGTGGTAAGAAAATACAGCCTTTGGCAAGAACATTGTAAATCTGCTTAAATATTTGTGACTCAAGCTGTTTGCTGGATTAAGCACGAGACTTCCTTTTCTTTGTTAGAGGTTTCATCAACATAGCTGTTTCCATAATTTGCCCTCATAAAGCAATATTTCTGACAAATGGCAATAGGTGCAGTGCCTACAATCAGACCCCCATTTTCTGGCAACATATCTTTAGAGCTTTCAAAACTTAATGTGATGCTGCTGGTCTATAACACAACATGACACCTAACACCTGCAAAAGAAAGCCATTGCTGTACTGAAGGGTCAGAACAAAGAGGATCCAAGGGACTCCACTGCCACAACATGCCACATATCAGGGGTGCTCAGCCTGCGACTCCCGACCTCAAACCAGGGAAGTGCACTTCTATTATAGCATGTGGGTTTGGTGCACGTTATGAAAGTTCACCACACCTGCAAGATAGAATAGAAGCATCCCATCAGTGTAAAAGCATCCTTATAGGGGTTCCAGAAGAGTAAGGGCTTGTTTACATTTGCAGTTTGGGGGCAGTAAAACCCCATAGTTGATATGGATTTTCACCACACACCTCCAACCTCTGGTGCAGCAGGGGTCACAATGGCAACCCCGACCCATGCTCCAGGAGGCCTGTGCGACCTCCCTGTCTGTTTTACACTGCAACAAGAGGGGCAGTGGGGGAGGCATATACAGGAGCCATTCCTCTTCATTTTCCTTCTGCAATTGCGGAAAGCTGGCTTCTGCTTCTCTCCCTCCCACTGACATTCCATGGGTGCAGGAGGAAAATGTTCATTATACTATCTGCAATTAAAAAAAAAAAAAAAAAAAAAAGGGAGAAAGGACTGTGCATACACCAATGTCATCATCAGGTGAGAATTGTGGCAGGTCCCAGCACCCCAACAACTTACTAATTGTTTCTGATTCTGGGAAAATATTTTCCCATCTGTGGCCACCTTCAGAAATTCACCCAATTGTTAAAGTGGAATTTTGCCCAAATCCTAGCTAAGCTTAAACCTGCTCCCACCCCTATTCTAAAGCTTATACTACCTACCCTGTAAAAGGAAAGATGTGTAGACTTACCTAATCTAAGGGTGCTCGGGTCCTGCCATGTGATCGTCTCCAAGTGCCGGCTTCAAAGGAAAGAAGGGAAAGCTGACAACAGATACCCCTTAGTAAGTCAATGGATGACATAACCGCCCACACTCTGCAGCAGTTGTAGCTTTTACTCACCTCTGAAGCCAGAAGAGATGTGACTGGACCACAGCTTTCTTAGATTAGGCAAGTATAAGCATCCTTCGTTTATAGGGTAGTTTGTAGAGGGCTTAGAATGGGGGTAGCAGCAGGTATAACCTCAGTTAAAGTAGAAGTCCTGCAAAAACTTAAGCGTCCAAAAGTTTGGAAGTTTTGAAATAGAAATTATTTTCTGTTCCTCGTTCACAAGGCATTGCACATGCAAAGCATTGCAACCACCATCTGTCGATAGCTCCTGATCCTGTCACCATCTCAATGCAGGTCTATACTGAGGTACAGATCTTCAGTTATGAGGTTGGACTTAAGTAGAGCTAAAGGAAAAACGGTTTTATTTTCATTTTGGATAGAGTAGGGAAGGGTTATAATCCCTTTCAGTTTTTTTCTGCCATATGTGCATCATTAGAGAGATTTGCCTTCATTTCCTGTTCTATAGCCAAAACAGAAAGTGAGAAGAAATCCATCCAAAGTGAGGGAATACCCCATTGTCACACGGGTCATCAGAACTAGTGTCCCCATTGGACGATTCCCCCTTTATTGCAGGTCCGAGAACCCAAAAATTGACATTTTCTTTCATTTTCACTTTTGGTGATGTTGGTAAACAGGACAAATAGAGATGATGAATCTCCCTAATAGGGACACAGACAGCAATACAATCTGACAGATGTTCAAATCCATCTCTACTCTATCCAAAACTAAAAAAAGTTTTGCCTTTAGTTATACTTTTGGTATCAATGGACTACAAGTGTGTTTGTATACTAGTATCTAGTAAAGTATCAGCACAGGTAAAGCTTAACAAAGCTATAATACATTTAATTTTTGAAAGTAAGCTGGAACTATGTACACATTTTGAACTAGTTTCATAGTTAGTTCCTGTGGGTAACAATGGCTAAGCTATGATTTCTTTCTTGGAGAGATTTCTTTTCTTCCAGTAATAGAAAACAAGAAACTAATGCATGAAGACGGCCAATTAAACATGGGCTGATATTAAACAGTAATGACAATCTCTAGGTTAGGGAATGTAAAAGTAATTTATTAGAAAATAAGTAGCTGTATTCATTTTTGACCAGTAATACCTAATATAATACCCCCTTACAATACTGTACGTTCTAGAACTGTTATAACTACTGGTCAATCCCTTCTCAAAGGAAATTCAAGGTATATTTACTTATCTACTTACAAAGTCTTAGAATCTTTGCAATCATGCCTATCTGTATACAATTTTCATTTTTGTTTGTTAATCTACCACAAAAAGTTTTCATGTTTTTACAGACTGGCGAAGCTAAAGTGGGCTATAGATGGTTCGAATCTCGGTCGGTCCAGCAGGGACTAGCCGAGATTCTAACCATCTATGGACAGGCTGACTGTACTCAAGTTGATTGTTGTACAACTTGGGTACAACAAGCATATTGGATTTTACATGCAATTATTGCTAGTGGCTATTATAGCCACTAGCAGTAACCACCGTGTTCTCCCAGAGAGGATGGCTCCCCACCCACCAGGAAAACAAAATAGCTCTGTGGGAGAGATTCCCCCAGCAACACTGTGTTGCTGGGGGAATCAAGCGATTTTCCTTCCTGCAATCTGTGGTTGCAGGAAAAAAAAATTGCGTCATGTATGGCCTGCCCTAGCCACTGTCTCACAATCAGCAGTAATGTTGTCAGACTGCAATGCAAGTTTCTTCACTTGGACAATGGGCTGCCCGTCCGAAAAAAAAAAAAAAAAAGATAGGAATCCCAAAAATAAACTGAAGGGGTGTACATGGCAGTCTGAAACTTTGCTCCTAATTGTGAGGCAGTGGCTTAGTGATGTCAGCCTGCAACAGGAAGCACTGTTACTGCCAGGACCTCTAAGATACTATGCAACAAAGGTTTTAAAAAAAGTGGAAAGGTCTGCTAGCTGTTCAGACGGTCTTGGCCAGATGATTTTTTTTACCCAAGACAAGTGTGGTCCATGGTTTGTTAGTAGATCAAGAAAACAAGCATGCAGTGTACATGTCTATACAGTTGTGTCCAAAATTATTCAACCCCCAATGCTGTAAAGGGGTTTAGGGACTATAGTGTACATTTGGAATTGTATTCAGAATCAAATCCTACAAGGACGTTGTAACTACCCAAATGCAACTAAAATGACATCAATTGTTTATGTAATACAGTAGTAAATGGTTCTTATGTGGTTTCTTCATTGCCACAATTATTCAACCCCTTAAAGACTACCACTCTGAAGAACAGAGGTTCATACAGGTGCTTTCCATCAGGTATTGAAAACACCTGTGGATGTCACCGAGCAGCAATCAAGCATAATAAGCACCAATTAGGCAGCTTTAAAATGACTGTGATACTCAGCTCCTTCTAGACATTTACTGGTGTGGTTACAAACATGGTGAAGGCAAGAGAATGGTCCAGGAAGACAAGAGAAGAGGTGATTTCTCTTCACAGGAAGGGCAATGGCTATAAGAAGATTGCAAAGATGTTAAACATACCAAGAGACACCTTAGGAAGCATCATTCGCAAATTCAAGGCAAAGGGCACTGTTGAAACGCTACCTGGTCGTGGCAGAAAGAAGATGCTGACTTCGACTGCTGTGCGCTACCTGAAGCGTAGAGTGGAGAGAAGTCCCCGTGTGACTGCTGAGGAACTGAGAAAAGATTTGTCAGATGTGGGTACAGAAGTTTCAGCCCAGACAATAAGACGCACACTGCGTAATGAAGGCCTCCGTGCCAGAACTCCCAGGCGTACCCCCTTGCTGTCTCCAAAGAATAAGAAGAGTCGACTGCAGTATGCCAAAAGCCATGTGGACAAACCACAAAAGTTGTGGGATAGTGTTCTGTGGACTGATGAAACAAAATTAGAACTGTTTGGGCCCATGGATCAACGCTATGTTTGGAGGAGGAAGAACAAGGCCTATGATGAAAAGAACACCTTGCCTACTGTGAAGCATGGTGGAGGGTCAATCATGCTTTGGGGCTGTTTTGCTTCTGCAGGTACAGGGAAGCTTCAGCGTGTGCAAGGTACCATGAATTCTCTTCAGTACCAGGAGATATTGGATGGAAACGTGATGCAGTCCGTCACACACCTGAGGCTTGGGAGACGTTGGACCTTTCAACAGGACAATGATCCCAAGCATACCTCCAAGTCCACTAGAGCATGGTTGCAGAGGAAAGGCTGGAACATTTTGGAGTGGCCATCGCAGTCACCAGACTTAAATCCGATTGAGAACCTCTGGTGGGACTTAAAGAAAGCAGTTGCAGTGCGCAAGCCTAAGAATGTGACTGAACTGGAGGCCTTTGCCCATGAAGAATGGGCGAAGATACCCGTAGATCGCTGCAAGACACTTGTGTCAAGCTATGCTTCACGTTTAAAAGCTGTTATAACTGTAAAAGGATGCTGTACTAAGTACTAAGATTGAATGTCACTTGGGGGTTGAATAAAACTGATAATGCTGTGAGCACAGAAAAGACATTTGTGGTTATTTCATTATAACTGTTATGTTATATTTGTCTGACCTACAAGTGCCTCTTTAATGTAAATGTAAGCAAGATGACTGAATGATCAAAAGCAATGTCAAACTGGCCAAAACACTCAATTTCAGTGGGGGTTGAATAATTTTGGACACAACTGTACATGCAATTGTCCAAAAGACTGCTTGCTAGTCAGATTACAGTCCAATTACCAACAAACATCAGTGGATAATAAAATCTATTAAATAGTGTATGTGATTAATCTATACTGCTTTATGATGACTTTTCCATCTACATACTATAAACAGTGGGTGCAGGACTACCTGCAGACACACTTGATTTATGAATAGGACATGGGAGATAAGGAAAAATAACGAAACCAATAAAGATGATAAAACAGATGTTTGCCTGGCTGAACATAGTCCTTTAATACACCTACAACTGCAATTTCCTTCTAGCTTCGAGGCATTTTCCTAGGATCGGACAACTAAATGGAAACATGTCTCTTTCTGTAAAATGCTGTCTTTGTGGTGTAAAACAATGCGTGTACATTGAACGATAAAAACAATTATAAAGTCAATTAAACTCAATTGAAAAAAGGCTTTCACAGGGCCATGAACTGTGTGGTGTGCTCATATTACATTCTGTAAAGTCTAAAGAAGAATTTCTTTTTCCTTCACATTCCCCTTGTGTTATCTGCCATGAGCTCTATCAATCTTATATGGAATGGAAATGGTGACATTATACAGATTTATTGAAAATGAGTGGCTAAACTGGACAGCAAAAGGTTTGCGTACACTATGAGACATGATTGGACACCAATGAAAAATTGTTATTGCACTGATCAGGAAAGCTCTAGGTCAACTGCAGGAACTAGTGAAGATGTCACCATGTGTCATTGCAGTTAGCACTATCCTGGACCTGGCCCATTTCACAAGATGCCAGAACACAACAGAGACATAAAACATCCCATGCATCTGAGGAGGTTTGCAGGTCTATTTTAATTTCATTAAACGGCAACTGAATTCTGGATGATGTGTCCAAATAAGGAAAGAAGATGGCAAAGGGCTAGTCACTAGCATTGCCTGTTATCTCCTTGCAGCTGATCGTTTCCCCCTTACTGACTTACCATGCCTTGTTCTACACTATGCTTCTCTGTGTGGCGATAACCAATTTTACTGGAGGCAGGGCTTTGTTTCCTCATGTCAAAGCCTCCAGCAAGTGGAATAGTGAGGAGAACTGTACTGACATCACCAAATCTCCTGAGACCAAGGCAGAGATGACTTAGACCTCAAACTACAGCTAGGAGATTGTAGGCCTGGGAGTGCCTAAGTACACTTGCATACCAGGATGTGCGCTGCTATTTTTAAAGAAATTCTAGAAAAAAAAAAGAAAAAAAAACAAACAAAAAAAAAAAAAACACATTGTCAGGGTACTGATTCGGCAAATAAACACTTCAAGATGTCCCTAATACTATAACAAATCCTTACTTCTTGGGCTCAGCTCAACTTTAAAAGCAGAGGCAATATACACTCACTGGCCACTTTATTAGTTACACCTGTCCAATTGCTTGGTAATACAAATTACTAATCAAGCAATAACATGACCGCAACTCAATGCATTTAGGCATCTAGACGTGGTGAAGACGACCTTCTGACGTTCAAACATAGCATTGGAATCGGGAAGAAAGGGGATTTAAGTGACTTTGAACATGGCATGGTTGTTGGTAGCAGATGGGCTGGTCTGAGTATTTAAAAAACTCCTACTGGGATTTTCACGCACAACCATCTCTAGTGTTTATAAAGAATGGTCCAAAAAAGAGAACATATCCAGTGAGTGGCAGTTGTGTGGACGAAAATGCCTTGTTGATGTCAGAAGAGAATAGACAGACTGGTTCAAGATGATAGAAAGGCAGCAGTAACTCAAATAACTCGTTACAATCAAGGTATACCATCTCTGAATAGACAACGCGTCGAACCTTGAAACAGACGGGCTACAGCAGCCGAAGACCACACCGGTGCCACTCCTGTCAGCTAAGAACAGGAAACGGAGGCTACAATCGCACAGACTCACCAAAATTGGAAAATAGAAGATTGAAAAAATATTGCCTGGTCTGATGAGTGTCGATTTTAGCTGCAACATTCAGAAGGTAGGGTAATTTTTTGGTATAAACAGCATGAAAGCATGGCTCCATCCTGCCTTGTATGAACAGTTCAGGCTGGTGGTGGTGGGGGATATTATCTTGGCACTAGCAAGGTCTAATAAAGTGGCCGGTGAGTGTAAATATTTTGAAAAATAGATTCTCATGTGTTATTGCATAGTAACTCAAATATTATTTATTTATTACAGGTACTTATATAGCGCCGTCAATTTGTGCAGCGCTTTTTACAGATACATTTACCTCAGCACTTAACCCTCAAGGGGCATACAATCTAAGGGCCCTAACTTACATTCATACATACACATGCTAGGGCCAATTTAGACAGGATCCAATTAATCTACCAGCATGTCTTTGGATTGTGGGAGGAAATCGGAATACCCTGAGGAAACCCACGCAGGCACAGGGAGAACATGCAAACTCCAGGCAAGGATCCTAGTACTGCCAGGCGGAAGGGCTCACCATTTAGAACCCTGGGCTCTGAGGAAAAGGCAAGTCCTCGAAACGCCTTAGCCTGTTGGAAGTCCAGGGTTTCCATTGTGGACAGACCCATAGTGTGGATTGGACAGCGCTGTTCTTTCATGATGTGCCTTTGACATTATTGTCGTTTGGGAGTACAATACCTTTTTTTATTGCTTTAATAAATGTTTTTTTTTAAGGTAATGCACTAGGCCGATGCGCCCTCTGTTTGTTTTCTTTATATACAGTACATTTGGACTTCCCCAGTCCTCTGAGGGCAGCAAGGAGTGCACATTCCAGGACATCCAAGATGTGGTCATAGACCATATTGTGTCCATCTCCAAGCGCAGGAGTTTGGGTTTGCGGTTTTTGTTGCCATGAAATTTTAAAGCTGAGGATTAGCTGATTGCTTTGCTCCACAGCTTTACTGACATTACTTACTGTACTACCTAGATCCTGGAGAAACTTTCTGCGCAGAAAAAAAAAAAAAGGAAATTCAAGAAGAACTTCACCCAAAAGTTCCACCTGTTTGTATCCTCTACCCATCCACTGTCACATTTGGCACTTTTTAGGAGAGAAGGGGAAGCGGGTACCTGGTTTTGAAAGGTACCCACTTCCAGGTCAGATCGCTATGGTGATCAGAGACAGAAATTTGGCTCTCCCTCCTTCCCCCACAGCTATCTAGGACACTTGACAGGTCCCAGAAGACTGCGAGACCATCAGGCGGCACTGATGGGTCGCACTGACTGATGGCACTGATTGGTGGCACTGCTGGGCGTCACTGATGGGCACTGGTGGGTGGCACAGCTAGGTACTGATGGGCACAGATGGGTGGCACTGATCATCAGTGTTGAGCGGTTATCTGACAATTGCCCGTTATGCTGTGACAGTGTGAGGAAAGTGCAGTAGACAACCGGCAACTACATTTACCCGGTGATCTGCTGTGTCATTGGACACAGCTGATCACATGGTAAAAGGCTGCTGTGATTGGCCTTTTACCACATCATGTGATCAGCTGTGTCCGTAGGCCGGCAACCAAGTACTCCCGGCTGTAGGACACAGCAATCATGGAGACTGCCGGGGGCACACAGGAAGGCACATTCTGGGAGAACGTTACATGACACCCTGCCAGAACTAGACAACCGCCCTGTAGCCGTCATTCGGCTATAGCGCGGTTGGCAAGTGGTTAAACATGTCAGTAAAAAAAATTAAATATCAAATTTAGTCATAAATTTTGGACACAATGTATTCTGCTACATGTCTTTCCTTAAAAAATACCAAAACATGTAAATTAATTGGTTTACGTGAAAGTTATAGCATTTACAAATAGCGGTATATATACTGGGATTTTTTTTCTTTAATTTCTACTAGTAATGGCAGCGATCAGTGACTTATAGCGGGACTACAGGACTGCGGCGGGCATTCTGATACTGGGGGAACTGACTTGATGTCACTGACATCCCTATTGACATCAATATAGTGATCAATGCTAATAAAAAGCACAGACACTGTACTAATGACACTGGGCAGGAAGGGATTAACATGTGGGGCAAAGCAAAGTGCATGAGCTAGCTGACAGGGAGAAGAACTGTTTTATTTACGAACACCCCCCCCCCCCCCCCCCCGGAAATACAATATCACGTATATATACAAACAGGTTAAGAACTTTCAAAAATAATGCAATAAAATTTACCCAAAACTACTGTAGTTTCTCTTCTTATACTAACATACACTATATTGCCAAAAAGTATTGGGCCAGCCCTTCAAATCATTGGATTCAGGTGTTCCAATCACCTCCATGGTCACAGGTGTATAAAATCAAGCACCTAGGCATGCAGACTGCTTCTACAAACATTGGTGAAAGAATGGGTCGCTCTCAGGAGCTCAGTGAATTCAAGTGTGGTACTGTAATAGGTTGCCACCTGTGCAATAAGTCCATCCATTAAATTTCCTTGCTACTAAATATTCCACGGTCACCTGTTCGTGGTATTATAACAAAGTGGAAGCAACTGGGAACAACAGCAACTCAGCAATGACGTGGTAGGCTATGTAAAATGACAGAGCGGGGGTCAGTGCATGCTGAAGCGCACAGAAGTCACCAACTGTCTGTAGAGTCAATAGCTAAAGACTACCAAACTTCATGTGGCCTTTAGATTAGCACAACAGTGTGTAGAGAAGTTCATGAAATTGGTTTCCATGGCCCAGCAGCTACATCCAAGGCTTACATCACCAAGTGCAATGCAAAGCATCAGATGCAGTGGTGTAAAGCACGCCACCACTGGACTCTAGAACAGTGCAGACGTGTTTTCTGTAGTGACAAATCATACTTCTCTGGCAACCCGATGAACGTGTCTGCGTTTGGCGGTTGCCAGGAGAACGGTACTTGCCTGACTGCATTGTGCCAAGTGTAAAGTGTGGTGGAGGGAGGATTATGGTGTGGGGTTGTTTTTCGCCCCTTAGTTCCAGTGAAGGGAACTCTTAAGGCTTCAGCATACCAAGACATTTTGGATAATTTCATGCTCCAACTTTGTGGGAACAGTTTGGGGATGGCCCCTTCCTGTTCCAACATGACTGCGCACCAGTACACAAAGCAAGGTCCATAAACACATGGATGAGCGAGTTTGGGGTGGAGGAACATGACTGGCCTGCACAGAGTCCTGACCTCACACCGATAGAACACCTTTGGGATGAATTAGAGCGGAGACTGCGAGCCAGGGCTTCTCATCCAACATCAGTGCCTGACCTCACAAATGCGCTTCTAGAAGAATGGTCAAACATTCCCATAGACACACTCCTAAACCTTGTGGACAGCCTTCCCAGAAGAGTTGAAGCTGTTATAGTTGCAAAGGGTGGGCCAACTCAATATTAACCCTACAGACTAAGACTGGGATGCCATTAGAGGTCATGTGCGTGTAAAGGCAGGAGTCCCAATATAGTGTAATTTACATGCAAATAATCATGTTAACAACTACAAGTTTTTTCCTCTAATATTTGAATAGAGCTTAAACACATACTGGTTACTTACATTAAGCCGATCATATTTTATATAGTTTTCCTTTACATAAATGAAACACAATCAAAGTAACTTAATGGCATTCTCTTTATACACCATTCCAAAGGGAAGTGTCTGTTTTACACTAATCACAAGACATTTTAAACAGGAATTAAGCACGCACAATCACATGACTTTTCACATGCAGCACAATACAGTATATTACACATCTGCTACTAAAGCACCTTCAGCAAATTCCTGGAGACACTACTAATCCTTTCAGTGTTTATTTCCACACGGTAACAGCAAATCTCTTTCTCTCATTAGCCTTTGTTAGCCTTTTCAGTTACAGCTTAAAAGTGACTTGGCCAGATGAGCAAATGTCTCACTTTATAGTCCATGCTTTAATGACCTACAACAAGAATTGATCAGGCCTGCTCTCACAGCAGGATAACAGTTCAGACTGTGTACAAAGGTATGGTTAGCTGCTGAAACAGTATTAGGCCAAATATGTATGTAGTAGGAAATATGCCAGATCCTAACCCTCTTAAAAGTAAAATGAAGATCATCAAGCAAAACATTTGCCTGAGAATCCAAAGCTATCAGTGGTGGGATTTCTGCTTACCATACTGCCCTGGAGAGAATAGTCATAGGACAGGAAATACGGGTAAATTTTCCTGTTTTTTTTTTTCCAGAAACAAAAAAGATCCTGCTGGAATGCCTTTTAAAGCCTAAAACAAATGAGCATAAGGTTCATTACACACTGGTGGCAATCTCTACTGCACCTCTGAAAAGCAATCCGAGCCTCAATGAAGACACAGAATAGTTGGCTGTCAAAGACGTGCGACTTTAAATCAACACTGATTTGAACCGGGGCTTAAGTGAAATTAATTTTTGTACCAGATGTTGCATAGCATATAACCAAGTATTTATTGCCTGCTGTCACAATCAAAGAGGTAGCAGCCTAGGACCAGAAAAAGTCCACCCACAGTAAAGTGTTATCACAGATCTGCTTCCTTGAAGGAAAATGCGCTTGACTGTATATCCATCAGAACCAGTTCAACTTTTATCAGTCCAGAACTATAATACACACATGAAGCTACTGAATGCAAGGACAGAAGATACCCTGTACTGCATAAAAACAGTACTAAAACAGGGCAGTTGTAATGTTTAAAAGGAACCTGTCAGGAAGTGGAATACGCTGCTACCTGCAAAACACTTGTTATCTTTATCCTTTCTTTACTATTTGGGGAATCATGGACCCAGAACAAGCATGAGTATTTTAGGTGTCAGACACTTAACAGGCATATGAAAGTTCCTGGCCAGTGACTCTTTAGGTAAAGAACAAGGGATAAATGTACACAGCCTTGGTTATATGCTTTTTAAAATAAGTCAGCAAGGGCAGCTCCTATATTCCTATACATGACAGGTTCCCTTTAAGGTCCAAACTTATACATACACAGGCTGTCCACATGAATCTAAGGTGAGTAGTCAGTTTTTCATGCTTATACCGAATACACATTTGTTTGAAAGAACTATGTAAGAAATGTGTTCAGTTCAAGAGATGGAATGTAGAAAATGTGGAAGAAGGCATTTCTGCAATGTAACCAATGGATGTTGGTGGCATATAAAACAACAAAAATACAAGGGATAGATAAGGCAGTTAGAAATATGCAACCAGATCTGTAGATTATGCCCTAGCTATCAGTTTTCTGATTTACAGCATAACCTGCTCTGTTAGTCAATTCAGTATACATTACAATACATTGTATGTATAACCTGACATGACCTAGTGATTTGTCCAACCTTGTTTGTGCATGATTACAATTCAATTGCTAAAATACTATAACAATATTAAAGCGATACTAAACACCCTGTTTCATTTACATTGTCCTTCCTTTATATTCTCTTTCTGTATGTGTATGATGGCACTGCAAGTTTTTTTTTTTGTATTAAAATAATTACAGTGCATTTTTCCTAATCGATATACAGCTGTCACATGACCAAGCTGTTTCCCAGCCTGTCTGGAGGGAAACAGTTGGAAGAGAAGCTTCTAGTCCTCTGCTGCTGGTCGCGTTAAAAAATAAATAAATAAAAAAACAGCCTTTGGGATACTAAAATAAATAGTATCAATAAACTGTTTTAAATTGTCATACAAATATACAGTTAGGGCCATATATATTTGGACACAGGCACAATTTTATTTTTTGTCAGGTATTTACCAAAACATATTCAAGCTATAGTTATATAATAGCTATGGGCTGAAAGTGTGGACTCTCAGGTTTAATTTTAGGGTATGTACATCCAAATTGGAGGAAGGGTTTAGGAATTACAGCTCTTAAGAGTAGCCATCCCCCCTTTTTCAAGGGACCAAAAGTCATTTGACAATTGAATCAAAAGCTGTTTCATGGCCAGGTGTGGGCTACTCCTTTGTTATTTCTTCATCAATTAAGCAGGTAAAAGGTCTGGAGTTGCTTTTAAGTGTGGTATTTGCATTTGGAATCTATTGCTGTGAACCTACATCATGCGTTCAAAGTAGCTCTCCATGCAAGTGAAACAGGCCATTGTAAGGCTTCAAAAACAAAACAAATCCATCAGAGAGATAGCAACAACATTAGCAGTGGCCAAATCAACAGTTTGGTACATTCTGAGAGAAGAAGAATGCACTGGTGAGCTCAGCAACTTAAAAAAGGTATAGACATCCACGGAAGACAACAGTGGTGGATGATCGCAGGATCCTCTCTATGGCAAAGAAAAACCCATTCACAACATCTAGACAAATGAAGGACACTCTCCAGGAGGTGAGCGTATCGTTGACAAAGTCTACAATCAAGAGAAGACTTCACGAGAGAAGACTTCACGAGAGCAAATACAGAGGGTTCACCACAAGGTGCAAGCCATTCATAAGCCTGAAGAATAGAAAAGCCAGAATAGACTTTGCCAAAAACATCTAAAAAAGCCAGACCAGTTCTGGAAAAGCATTCTTTGGAAGGATGAAACTAAGGTTAATCTGTACCAGAATGACGGGAAGAAAAAAAGTATGGAGAAGGCTTGGAACATCTCATGATCGAAAGCATACAACGTCATCTGTAAAACACGGTGGAGGCAGTGTGATGTCATGGGCATGTATGGCTTCCAGTGGCACTGGGTCATTGGTGTTTATTGATGATGTGACAGAAGACAGAAGCAGCCAGATGAATTCTGCAGTGTTTATAGATATACTGTCAGCCCAGATTCAGCCAAATGCAGCAAAGTTGATTGGACGGCTCTTCACAGTACAGATGGACAATGGTCCAAAACACACTGCAAAAGCAACTCAGGAGCTTTTGAAGGAAAAGAAGTCAAATAATCGGCAATGGCTGAGTCAATCACCTGATCTCAACCCAATTGAGAATGCATTTCACTTGCTGAAGGCAAAACTAAAGGCAGAAAGACCCATAACCAAAGAACTGAAGATAGCTGCAGTTAGAGCCTGGCAAAGCATCAAAAAGGAGGAAACCCAGTCTTTGGTAATGTCCATGGGTTCCAGACTTCAGGCAGTCATTGCCAGTAAAGGATTCCCAAAAAACTTTAAAAAATGAACATTTTATTTATGATTATATTCAACTGTCCAATTACTTTTGGTCCCTAGAAAAAGGGGGGCTGGCTACTCTTAGGAGCTGTAATTCCTAAACTTTTCCTCCAATTTGGATGTACATACCCTCAAATTAAACCTGAGTGTGCACTTTCAGCCCATATCGATTATATACAGTCAGGTCTGGTGATGTCTGTGCGTTCCAGACTTCAGGCTGTAATTGACTGCAAAGAATTTTCAACCAAGTATTAAAAAGTGAAAGTTTGATTTATGATTATTATTCTGTCCCATTACTTTTGGTCCCTTAACAAGTGGGAGGCACATATGCAAACTGTTGTAATTCCAACACCGTTCACCTGATTTGGATGTAAATACCCTCAAATTAAAGCTGACAATCTGCAGTTAAAGCACATCTTGTTCGTTTAATTTCAAATCCATTGTGGTGGTGTACAGAGCCAAAAATGTTAGAATTGTGTCGATGTCCCAATATTTATGGACCTGACTGTAACTATAGCTTGAATATGTTTTGGTACATACCTGAAAAAAACTAAAATTGTGCCTGTGTCCAAATATATATGGACCTAACTGTATATTTGAAATCAAGTATTTATTATTTTTTGGCAATCGCATAGCAGATTTTTGCCAGTCACAGACTGTGTCACACCCCTCCAGCCTGTGTCTTAGAACAACAAAGAGGTAAAGCCTCCATCAATCAAAATGTAACATCCCACCCCCCCATAGTGTTTACCTAGTTAGTGGGAAGGGAGGAAAAAGGAGGAAGAGGGAGGGAGCAGTCATTTGTCATTGTGTATACACCCACATGTGTGACTCTATAGTCATATGAGTTGATCATATGTGATAGAAAGGAAATGCTCAGCATAGAATCTGACTGAAAACTGAGCATGTGCAGTACCTGCAAAACACTGCTCTGCAAAATTCCCAACTGCATTGGGCTTATGATCAAAAGGGGAGATAGAGAACAGCAAGATCAACCTGCTTTATTGCAGAATACAGAAAACAAATCCCATAGTGTCTGAGTGAGCATGAACAGCATGTAATACAGCATTACTGATCGTTCTTTAATGATGTCGTTTTTTGTCACACTCCAAAGTGTTACTAAACCCACGTTAGTAAATCAGTCTGTATATGCAGTAAAGCATGATTGTAATACTCACTATATAACCTAAAGGGTTAATCCTCCACATTGTGTAAAAAGGCTGTTTGATCCTGTCTTCTCTGATCCTCCCCTTCTTTTACTGTCTCCAATCTATCTGCTGATAGAGCGCTAGGAGTCACTCCGCACGAGAGGTTTTTTTTTTTTTTTTTGGAGGGTGCATGGGATCAGCACAGGGCCAATCAACACAGTCCAGACAGAAGGTCAAAAGTTATGCAGCCTCAAAGGACAGTCAGAGCAAAATGAAAACTCCTCCTACAAGCTTTAACTAGTGCTCAGATGGACATTGATAGAAAGCACAAGACTGCTATATACCACTGATAAGAAAAAAGGTATTTAGCAGATTATGTTTACTAAAATAATTGCATTTCCATGTTGTGTGTACTGTGGCCAGATATAGAGAAGGCAGGGTCCTGGGTTTAGTAACACTAAGTTACAGGGATATTTACTAACATAGTAATCAAACATGTGGCAGGTTTAACTAAATGGATAGTATGTCTCTTGTGGTTTACAAATACCAGTTAGACAAATGCTAAAGACACCCACAGATAAAAGGATACCAAGCTGTCCAATAGCAGCAATACAAACCAGTAAGAAAGACAAATTGAGATGGCAAGATTAGCCAGAACTGCAATGTACAGGTCATGTATGGGCACATTCTGAGAGGGAGAGGAGGGGCACCAAATGTCACTGATGCATCTTTGGAAGAAAAAGCACTGTTCCACGAAATGAATGTGAACATATGCAAAAAATGATGCCTAATGCTAGCCATACCACACAATGTAACTCTCTCCAGCAGTGAGTACTTGCCCCATCCACACAAGATGCTTATACACCTGCTGGAAATCACAGCATGATGGCAGAATGTAACCGGTGGGGAAGGGGGTGAAAGAATGATCAAGAATCCTGGTGTTTTACCCTGCAGAAAAACACAGGACCACTTTAAGTGGCACAAAACAAGTGTTCAGATGTTGCATGCGGCAATGTAATAGCTTTACTCATGTGCATATTTACCTTTAAAGAGACCCTGTCACCAACTTTTAATAGTCACTCCACATTTGTTTAGAAGAAAAAAAAAACATTCCCACTGGCTGATCTATGTACGTTGCATTGGATTTTGCCAAACTTTTCTGCAGATTCCTACCTGAAGAAATAGCTGTTTACCTGTGTCCATGTGCAAAAGTGGATGTGAATGGGAGTGATTTTATATTTATCAATTTGCTGCTGTAATTGCAGGGCTCTGAGGAAAGTGGCAGGGTCTGCATCCCTTTACACATGATTTCCTTTTGGGAGTATCTCACCAAAAATTAAATTTTTATTGCAGAGAATGCCCAAATTCTGACTTGCATCTTAGAACAGACTTCTAGGAAAATCAGTGAGCCAATCACATAAACAGGAAACGATATTTCTGGGGGGTGTTCCGTACACCATCTGTATACAGAACACCTCCAGGTTTCCATGTTACATTGTATTTTACAGAAAATTACAGAGCTGCAGATTGAAAAGGAAATGAAATTTCAATAGCATTCAATTACAATATGACTTCTGTAGCAATTATATATGCTATATTATTTTTATTTGCCATTTTCTTCCATAAAAGTAGAGTTTAAAAAAACTTTAAAAATGCAGGTAAAAGCACAACAAATAGGGTACTTGAACTGCTTACTTGCATTCTTTTCCTTTCCATAAACAATTTTTATTAACTTACACTGTGTCTCTGAACTTGCTAGCAAATCTGACTAATTCAGGAAGAGTCGATTCCTTAGCACAGCCCCCTCCCTCACATGTCATAGACCTCTTCTTTTCTGGGTGTGTCTAATTACTGTCTGTGCTAACCAAGCATCTCTGCCCCTCCCTCCACCTTCCTATATGACATTTGTATGAAGCAGCCAGGAAAGAGTGAAAGGGAAAACCATAGAGGATCATTGAGTGATAGCGCCGAGTCTGCTGAAGCTGCTGTCATCGCATCCAAGATGGCAGCATCCAGCAGGAGTCTCATGGCTTTTGGATATCCACACAAGAGAGGCTTTTATATGCAAAAAAAAACCAAGAATATTTTAAATGCACATATATGGTAATCTCAAAGGAAGATTCCTGCTGAAACGAACGATCTTGCGAGAGGGTCTCGAAGTAGGATTGAAGAAATACTAAAAAATTCCTTTCCTTAATCAAAATGTTTATGGCCTCCTTCCATGAAAACAAATGTCCTGTGCTTATCATTGTCGTACCAAGAGGACTTCCTTTACCACTCCCAGCTGGACCACTGGGAACGGCCTGCTATGTGAGACAGGAAACATTAAGCATTAGTCACTGCCCTTCCATAGGAATACTCAGCCAACATCACTGTGCAAAAACAATGCCTAGTGAGCTAACATCATCACAGGTGGAAAAAAATGCTCACACTTAAAGGGTCTGCACACCCTTTTCAAAGTGAATATAGAGATTATGACCTCTGAACTTATTAAACAGATTGAACAGTAATGCTCAGTGAGCACTGTGTGGTCCTAATTTTCTGTGCAAGTTGAACATCCAAATAATATTCTTGTGCCTTCTGCTCCTATACACAGCAAAAGCTTTCTGAAAAATTAAGCTAACAAAAAAAATCTTATCTGACTGACTCACTAAGCAAGGAAATGCTCATGTGCCAAGCAAAATGGCATGTCAAAATATCGAATACGCTATGCCGTAATATTGAAACAAAGGCAGCATATGTATGGGTTTTTGTCATTGGAACTTTTATTCCAAGTAGGATCAAATGGGACACCAGCTAGTGCAACCTATGTGTGTCTACCCAAAGATTTTATCTTTTAGCTTAAATCAACAAAAGGATCATTTGTCTCAAACTTCTTTAGCTCCTAGATTGTAAACTCGAAAGAGCAGGGCCCTCGATCCCCTCATGTTACGCATTGTATTGGTATTGATCTGTCACATGTTCTGTCCCCCTTTGTAATGTACAGCGCTGAGCGAACCATTGGCGCTTTATAAATACTGTATAATAATAATAATTTAGCCTTTTCTCTTTTCTGCATTGTATTTCATAGATGCACAAGGACAGGCAGTTAAAGCAGAACTCCAGCCAGAAACAAAAGGATGAAAAAAAATAGCCCAAAAATTAAAAAAAAAAAAAAAGAAGGATTACCAACAGCATTCAATCCACTACCTCTGAGCCCAGGTTGTCCTGGACTCGCCCCAGCCTGTGACTGGACAGTGTAAGAAGAAGCAAAGAGTGATGAGCTCATCTCTGTTACTTTTCTTGACAGTACATGCACTGATTGGTTCCTTGTACTGTGTTTTCCACAGTTACTTCAACACTTCAATACCGAGCACTTTCGCCCCCTTCCTGCCCATGCCATTTTCAGCTTTCAGTGCTGTCGCACTTTGAATGACAATTGCGCAGTCATGCAACATTTTTTCGAAACAGATGTCTTTTTGGTGGTATTTAATCATCACTGGGTTTTTTATATTTTGCTAAATAAACAAAAAAAACCTGAACATTTTGGGAAAAAAAAAAAATCTTTGATTCGTTTGTTATAAAATTTTGCAAATAAGTAATTTTTCTTCTTCACTGATGTGCGCGGATAAGGCTGCACCGACTGGCTGCACTAATGGTCATTGATGAGGCGGCACTGATGAGGCTGCAATGACAGGCAACACTGATATGCTGCACTGATAATTAGCTGATTTATCATCAGCTGATTAGCTGATGATAAATGCCCCTGTCACAGGAAAGCCAGCTATTGGCTTTACTTTCCTCAACGCTGTGTCAGCTCTGAGGAAAGGAAATACCAATAACTGGCATTTGTTTACATGTGATCAGCTGTGATTGGACAGAGCTGGTCACCTGGTAAAGAGGTAATTGGTGATGAGCTGTGTTTGAGGGACATAGTTAACCATCAATCGCCGCGCATGAATGGGAGGACATTATAGGATGCCCTCCCAGAACTAGAGAGGTCCCGCCCAGCCGTCACTCAGCAATAAGCTGGGCGGAAACCAATTAAAAGTATTATCTGTACCATTCAGCAGAAGCTTTTCATCATTACATCGCAGTAATGACACTGTGTGGCACAATTTACAACAGGTGCCTGCATCAGACCTCCCCCAGGTTACATCCATAGCGCCTGGCTTAAATCCACAGTACTGGCAACATCTCCTCCCGGAATCCTTTCTTGTTCAAAAATGTTGCCGAAATCCCCATGATCGGTCATGTAATAATGTGAGATACCACTATTAAGCATTCCCTAGGACTCCTGAGATAGATAAATAATGCAGATATCCCAGAAGCCCTAGGGAATGCATAATGATGAAATTGCCTAGGCGGCTGGGACCGGGCGTGGAGGCTGGGACCGGCAGTAGAGACTGGATCTCCACAAATAAGGTATTTAGGACTATTTTCATCAGCTTGAGGAGTGGCTCCAGCATGTAGAATGACATATCCTCCCCACATGACTGGGTATCAGTCTTGATGCAGGTTCCAGCAGGGGATGATTACATCTACACAAAACTCCACCCCCACAATAAATAGAATGATTTTCATTCCATGATTTTTTTTTCCACATGCCATTGGGACCTCTGTGGCCAAGTCAAAATCATTACAACTTCTAGGAGTGACATCAGCACATATTGTACATCTGCAGCTTCAGCCTTTCTGCTTGCTCTTCCCCCCATGTCTCAATATGGTGGAGAGCAATGCTCTCATGTCACATGACTACAGTATATGGTGCTGGAAACCAGGTATTTGGAAGAAATATATTGAAAAGTGCTATAAGGCATTGCTTTTATTGGTACATTTTGCAGAAGACCCATATAAAGATATCTGAATGGGTTTAATGACACTTTAATACATTTAACAATGCATTAGCAATTACTGAGCTATACTGATTTGTGTATATTATTATACAGGATTCATATAGTGCCATCAAATCAGTTTTTGGTTGTTAGACATTGGAACTGATTTATAAAAGTGTGAAAAAAGGAAGAGATAAAAATGAATACAGCAACCAATCAGAACGTTTCATTTCTGCTATAATATGAAAATAAAAACCTGATTGGTTGCTCATGGTACTTTCTGATTTTGAAGTCAGTTTCTGTGGAATGTATGTCATAACACTTCTTTGAATTATACTATCATTGTGAAGTTTGGTGCATTCCCATATACCCCATGACACAATTATCACCTCATCTGACAAATACTTCACTTGGAGCAAACACGTGTTTCTGGTTCCACTAGTTGTATGTCGGGGAGCGTCTATCGTTTCCTTTACCCAGTCAGCTGTACTAATGATAAGACATCAATGAGATTTTTTTTTTTTGTGTATGTGTGTGAGAAAAAGTCCCACCAGGAACTACAGTAGAAAAACTGTAAAAGGCCAGTCTCCCTTTATTTTAGATATATACTATATGTGGATGTGATCAGCAGGCTCTGCTTCCTGCTTAGTGGTACTGCACAATGGAGCTTGACTTACTGAGAGGTGACTGCACAAGAGCAGCAACCATCCCTCTGTAGATTATTATACAGTATTTATATAGAGCTAAAAAGGTTTGCTCAGCGCTGTACATTATAGTGGGGGACAGAACATGAGACAATACAGTAACAAAACAAAACATGAGGGGGTCAAGGGCCCTGCTCTTTCGAGCTTACAATCTAGGAGATAATAGGCAAGTGTTTAATGCAAGTTTGAATGAGTGAGCAGATCTAGGAATTTTCCTTTTTTTTTATTTTTTTCATTGGAGTGATTTCCTCTGGAACACAGAAGTGAAGAGAAACTCTCCAATAGAGACACAAGCAAATCTGATATACTGTAGCTTTAATCCTTCCACATTAACCCAAATCTAGAATCAAATATCCTTTTTATTAGCCTTTAAAGAGTAAACAATAAAAAAAATTTTTTTCAGGCGTTCCCCTTTCTGTATCTTCTGGATCACCAGATGAAAAAAAAATTATTCACTGACAATGTTTCTGACAGGAAAAACAGAAATTATATTTGCACATATCAAAAAGCTGTATCAAAACACTTTTAAACTGTATATTAAAGATAATGTTTGGGAAAAAATAAAACAAAAAAAAACCCAATTCTTCACTGCAGAGATGCCCGTTCTCTTCCTGTCTCTGAACTTCCAATAGGAAGTTAACAGACTCAGGTATTCAGGCAGAACAGCAGAACAGATGGTCTGACAGAGACATGCCCTCCTTCCTTCTCTGAGAAAGATCTTTCATTGATTATACTGCCTGTAACAATCTGTGAACAGGAGAGATTCCGATCAGGATGTCAGGATTTTTTTCCCCATTTGCAGATCGCGTTGGAGGTAGTGTAACCAGTTCAGAGCCAGGAAGAGGACAGACTTCCCTGCAGAGTAGATTTCTCCGGGATCCAGCTGCCTACACAACATGGGACATACTTCATTACAGATGAGTGATGTGCTGAAAACAGTATGTTTTTTTTCCCTTTATTAGCCAAACTTTAGCTTTAACAAGCCAAAAAGGAGCAAATAAGATCATTGTTAGTGTTTATACCAAAAAAAAAAAATCACTCAGCTGAAATTATAGTTATCTGCCATAACAATCATTTTCAGCAATAAGCACAAATTAAGAGGTAAAAAAAACCCCAAAAACAAACAAAAAAAACCCCACACAAAATCACGCCGCTGTAAGTAATGATTATCATGAGAAAGGTAGATTATAGATTATTAAGGTAAACCAAAAACCAAGTTAGATGTAGCTGTTAACACCATAACAAGTCAAAGATTCAAAACTTTACCAAACATAGCTTTTAAGTTTGCTTTACACAAGACTAGGCTCTAGCTGACTTGTGTATTCTTCACCAGTTACAGGAAGTCAGAGTACAGAAAACTATCAGTAGCCATGAATACAGTTCTGATTTAGTCCTACCTACAGTACATAACATTGCACTCATCTTGAGGAAGGTGGCCTGTCCTCCGCCTAAATGCTGACATGGTTTAAACCAATTTGGAAAATACCTCCTGCTGCAAATCCCATTAACTGAACTTACTGCCTGCTGCATACCCTACGTAAATTTTCATGCATTGCACCCGGGCCATTATAAAAAAAAAATTACAGAAATTTTGTTTGGTTATAGTGCTGAATAATGGTGCAATTACCAGTTAAAGTAGCACATTGCTAAAAAGGAAAAAACAGCCTGGTCATGAAGGGGGTAGAACCTTCCGGAGCTCAAGTAAATTAATCTTATTTTATTTTTGGATTTTCTTTCTCCATTACAAGTAATCCCTGTGGGCCTACTGGCTGTTTTGTGTGTTGAAGAGCAAACCTCCACTAGCTATGGAGGAGACTGATCTGCAGGATGACTTACAAGAAAAGATATGCAGTGTAAGAATGTGAAAATATGGATGTTGCTGTAAGTTGTTTACATGAAATTTTTTGACAATAACTATAATTAGGCACTGTTAATGGTCCACGAGGGACAAGTTTGACCTCTGACATTCTTAGATGTTCAACAAACTGAACCTTTGAGGAACCTATGAGCCGATCAGGTTTAGGAAGGGACACAAGTTGCATGCTATTTTACCATAAAAATAGGCACTACAGGTACCTGCTGATGACTTTCAGACTTCAGAATTTTTGGTAGACTAGTGGTACATTGCAAAGGGGAACTGCAACTAAAACTTTCTATTTCCAGTCTTGGAAACAGTGGGTAAAGGTTAGAGACCACCTGTGATTATATATATATATATATTAAGTGCAGAAAATGATAGGCTGCTCAGATAAAATGATCGCAAATGCTTTAAAATGGCAACCAAAACCTGAAAGACATGGAAGAAAGCGAAAAACTACCATTTGAATGGATAGAAGAATAGCCAAAATGGCAACAACTCAGCCAACAATCAGCTCCAGGAAGATCAAAGGTCTAAAGTTACCTGTGAGTACTGTTACAATTAGAAGACGCCTATGTGAAGCCAAACTATCTGCAAGAAGCCCCCGCAAAGTCCCACTGTTGAAAAGAAGATGTGCTGAAGAGGTTACAATTTGCCAAAGAGGACATTGACTGGCCTAAAGAGAAATGGTGCAACATTTTGTGGACTGATGAAAGTAAGATTGTTCTTTTTGGGTCTAGTGGCCGGAGACAGTTTGTCAGACGACCCCCAAACACTGAATTCAAGCCACAGTACACTGTGAAGACAGTGAAGAATGGTTGCGCAAGCATCATGATATGGGGATGTTTCTCATACTACGGTGTTGGGTCTATTTATCGCATACCAGGGATCATGGATCAGTGTGAATACATCAGAATACTTGAAGAGGTCATGCTGCCTTATGCTGAAAAGGAAATGCCCTTGAAATGGGTGTTCCAACAAGACAATGACCCCAAACACACCAGTAAACGTGCAACATCTTGGTTCCAGACCAACAAGATTGACGTTATGGAGTGGCCAACCCAATCCTCGGATCTTAATCCAATAGAAAACTTGTGGGGTGACATCAAAAATGCAGTTTCTGAGGCAAAACCAAGAAATAGAGAAGAACTGTGGAATGTAGTCCAATCATCCTGGGCTGGAATACCTGTTCACAGGTGCCAGAAGTTGGTTGACTCCATGCAACACAGAAGTACAGCAGTTCTCAGAAACCGTGCTTATACAACTAAATATTAAGTGATTCAAAGGAAAGCAAAATCTTCAAACATTTTTCAGTTTATATAGTGAATGTTTGAGTTTGTAAAGAAGAATACAAACACTGCTATTTTTTTTGAACAGTCTAATATTCACTTTTCTTCAATTTTTTTTTTAGAGGAACAACACAAATTTGATATATTTTTCTTCATGTTTTGATTTGGAATAGAATGTGTAGTGTTCCCAATGCATTTGTGTGTATGGAAATAAAAGCTATTAGAAGGATTTTGAGCTTTATTCACTTTTTTCAACACACTGCTATTATTTTGAACACAACTGTATAATATATACACACACACACACCTTGTCCCCATTGACATATCCTCATGCTTCCATTCCAGAGAAACAACAACAAAAATTTTTTTAAAAAAAAGGAGGCTTTGGGGGTGGTGCTGGATCTGAAGTAAAGTAGGTTCTAATAAGATGTAGTGGTGGACAGAAAGACAATATTGTGACAGAAGTGTAGTATATAGGCTAATCCTAAGGCCACAGGTACCCAACAACCACTGGGGGTCCTTAAATAGTATACATGAACCCCAGAGGGTTGGATCAGATAGTAAAATCTTTTTTTTCCTTCTTTTTCTTGAAGTCACCCTCTGAAACACATTGGACATAAAGTTTCAATAAAAATACTTTACCAAACCTAATAGTCAAACCTATCCATTCCCTTGTCCCTTTTATTGTTACTATCCCAAGTGATAAAAACCCAACAGAGGTTGTAACTCTGTAAAAATTTTAAAAATAACCAACACAAGATGCATGCTTTGAATGTTTTTGGAGCAATCACATGAGAACTTCCCACTCTATTCAGTGAGAAAGACTACAAAAACGACCTCAGTAGACTGGTGCCAGCTTTGCAAGGGATCCAGTTGGTTGGGAATTTAAATCTGAAGCCATGTTCAGCAAACAAATAGCCAGCTGCTTTTCAACCTTTGTTTTTAGTGAAAGTACATGATGAATCCAGGGGAAAATCTTGTTATCATTCCTCTTTGTATGAATATCTTTAAAGAATTTGTGGGGATCTAAGCATTTACAGTGATAATAAATGTATACGCAGAATAATTTTACAGCCCCCCTTTGTCCTCCCAAACACCTGTATTAAATAAGAATGCAGACCTCAAAGCAAATGAGCATATGCAGCAATTTCTTCCAGCCCATAATTTCTCTGATCTGGCTATGCATGCAGTGCTACACTTGCCCCATGAGTGCTACTGAATTCTTTGGGCTGCCTGTAAATTACTTCCACTACTACAAAATCTCAAAAATCTAAAAAAAAAAAAAAAAAAAAAATGTATTACCTACATGTATGTGCAGCACACATTTATGGTGTTTGCCAACAAATGTCATACCAAGAAGTATCTAAAAGTTCTGACAGTCCTAATTGGTAGGAGGGAAGGCCAGTTCACAATGGAACACGGTGTAGGAAAGGCAAGTTCTGTGCACATTTCCTTCACCACATGTGAATGTTCTGCCCTTGTGAGACCTGTGCAAGTGCCATCAATTGTTAATGGCACCTCAAACGCATCTTGCAAACACAGAAAATTTGTGGCCACCAAAACACATAGTACTGCAGGGCAACCTGCAATGAATGTGCTGTCATAACTGGAACACGTGTTCTAGTGTGAACTGGTCCTTAAAGCAGACTTGGTTCCCTTTTTATGCAGAAAAAGTAAAAAAAAAAAAACATTCAAAAACATTGGGGAAAAAGATATATAGTATAATAACCTGCTGTGCTTAGTCAATATTGATACCATTCTACTTCCGACTAGATCTGGGGAATGTAGAGAACTCCAAATCTTGCTGAGAAGACCATCATAGCACTGTGCTTGCAGCATCTTCACACAAGATTTGGAGTTCTCACCATTCCCCGGTATATGATTGGTAGGAGGATGAGGATCTACATACACAGAGAACAAATACCACTGTTCCCACCGAATGCAGAAACAAGGTTTTAAAAAAAAATGAAAGCTCACTAAGATTAATTGAATCACATGATCTCCTTTACATGCTTATCTGCACAAAAAGTAAAAACATAGAAAGTGATGGCAGAAAAAAAAGACCAAGTGGTCCATCAAGTCTGCCTTTTGTGTGCGTCTGTTTTTTTTTTTTGCATTTTATTTTTTGGTTGTTTTTGTTCATTAACTTAAAACATACATTCCCTTTAAGGATGTGCTCACACAGACTTAAACTGGCCACAAATGGATTGAAAATCAGCCAGTTCAGCAGGGACTGGCCGAATTAGGATCCATGTATGGATAGGCTGGTAGTACAGACCTTGATCTACTGATTGACTTCTGTACAACCACCGTGTCAGGTGCTTACCGCTCAGTCAGTGCTGTTGGTTATAGCCTGCAGTGATGATCAGTGTTTTCTGACTGTGTGGACGTCTCCCTGCTGTCAGAATACCATAGCTCAGCAGGAAGGATTCCCCATCCACATCAAGTGTGTGGACGGGGAAATCAGATTTTTTTTTTTTTTTTTTTTTTTTTTTTTTAATTCAACCCGATGGTGAATGAAGAAAAAAAAAAAAAAAGACTATTGTTTGGGCAACCTTAGACGTATAAGTGACTATTGATAGCATTTTGACCAGCTTCTTAATGTTAACATCTGGGGAGGGGATGCAGCTTATTTGGAGCATCTGGTACTATGCAGACTTCGCAGGCAACATTCCAGGCAGCATGACACGGCAAAAACATGCTGGTTCATTATGTGCGTTCCCCTTCAAATTCCAGGGTATTAGGAGGGTGTCCCCTTTTTACAGCTCATATTGTCATAATACCTACTCTTTACTAATAATGTACCGCTGTCCTAGATATTCCAGCATGCTACAAATAGCATCTGAATGGTCACAGCATTCTTATTTATAGGAGAGAAGGAAATATAATTTTACTGCACAGATGCCAAATTCTATATTATCAGCTGGATGGAGAATTATTGCAGGAAAAATAGTCAGATCTTTCCCCTATTTGGCTGGACTTGGCCTAATGCTGGTCACAAACAAGTCTGAAAATATTTGAAGAAATGGAGGAACAAAGATGCAAATACATTAAGGCTGGGAGTCCATCAGACCCCCTCCCCCAGAGAATTATACCTCAATGTTCAAGGATTGGAAGATATGGGTGGGGCTCCTTTTAGGAGATGTTTACTCTAAATTGCCTGATGTTTTTCAATGGTTTACAATAAAGTGTCTCTTTCCCTTGCCCATGAAGTGCACAAAAGAGCCAGTTAACACCACTAGCAGCATATACACAAACCTTTCCTCACTCCTGCATGCGGTATTCTAGTATACCTGGTACTTGTGGGTATGGGTAAGCATGTGACCTAATCCCCCTTCGCCACATGCCTCGTGATTGGCCCAGTGCTGTCACATGGGGCAAGATATGGAATACATAGTCCTATTGGTATGCAGCTGACACAGGACTCACAAAAGCTATATTTATTTCCCTGATGGCTGAACAGAGCCTTGCGAGAGGGAGATATATGTACTGTTGGTTAAGTGACCCTAATTTGTCCTGCATGGACTATCACAAAATAAAACTTAGTTTTTGTGCATAATGAATATCTTGATTTCAAAATGCTCACAACACAATTCAGATCTAACAGGGAAAGAGGTTTGTTCTAATTTCTGTAAAAAGCTGTTTCAGCCATTTTTACCATGGCAAGTTTACCACTCTCTACTGAATTCAAGTTTACAGTATCAGACAGTTATGTGAGAGAGCTTCCTTACCAAGTCCAATTAAAGATTCAATTGCCCATACTTCAAAGTGACATTCATTTTAATAAAATGAACTTTGGTTGATATGACATGAAAGCAGCTACATGAAAATCATGTCTCCACTACTGCCAGTTCAGAAAGAATTGTTCTGAAAAAAAGAAATCACTTTGTGAAAAAATTAAAAAGCCCCTCCGTAGCATGATGAAATCTTTATTATTGAAAGGATATCAGTATCCTATAATGCAGCTTTTGATTGCAAATGATCTACAGGCAGCAAAAAGAAAACAAACTTAGCCAAACGCTTTTACATTTACAAAATTCAAACAGTATTAAACCCAAAAGCAAGCATTTTTTGTATTGCAGCTTACCAATTCTTAGATGTGATGGCTGCATTTTTTTTTCTTTTTTAGGCTTTCTTCTATTTTCATCTGATGATCCAGCCAATAAGTCAGTTGTTTTTTTTTTCCCAAAGAACAAGCTCTCCAGCAGAATATATCAGTTTACATGGATGAGACAGACTATTTAACACTGGCAGGGATGAATAAAATGATCAGTTTTTATTTTTTCAAGTAAAACGTTTATCCCATAAGGAAAAAAACTTTGCTATTTACAGAGTTACTGGTCAGATCACCAGGTGAAGACAAAGAAAACTAATGCAGCCACCACTAATCTAATGACTGGTAAGCTGAAATATATTACATTATTGGTTTTGAGTTTAATACCACTTTAAGTATATAAAGAGACATATGCAATAGTTATATTTCAAAAAACATACTGAGTGGTGCTGGACTAAACAAGGTTGAAAATGTAAAATGTCATGTTGTTGAGCCCTGTTGCTATATGAAACATTTTAATTTCTTGGTAAGAAGACTATAGATGGCAGATATTTCTACAAGCACGATAGATGGGGAGATACCTTGTTTCTATGCATAGGTCTTGTTAAAGTATGTAAAAAGTGGGCAACTGTAATGGTTTGGTCTTGCTGATCCTCTTTTGTCACTGTAAAGCTGGCCATACACTGATAGAAATTCACCCGCTTAAGCACTGACTGGTTGAATTTTGATCAGTGTGTGGTTTGATAGAAGTTGATTGTTTTATTGACTTCTGTTGAAGCGACGAGCTGGAAAACTTTGATTGATCAGTGGATACAACCGTTGATCAATGTATTCTGACAGTGGTGGGTAGGGGGGGTTTATTCATCCATCCAACTTCTTTGCATGGATGGGGGAACCTGTTCATTTTTTCCATTCAGCCTAGTGGCTGAACTTAAAAAAAAAAAACCTAACAGTGTACAGCCAGTTTAAGTTCATATTTTAACAGAAAATAATAAATGCACTTATTTTGCAGGTAAAAAAAAAAATGTGCATTTACTATTTTTTGTTTTAGGAGCCTGGAAAGAATTGTACCAACGATCATCAGATTGCTGGTATCATGCAGGTCTCCTGCAGACTGTCAGTGTAAGCTGTCTGCCTGTACATGGTATGAGCAGACAGTTTTACACTGAAAGGAAGAATCAATCAACAACCACAATGCTCAACAGCGCCATGGAAGTTCATGGAGAACTACAAGCCGACAACTGCAAAAGCTGTCGGTACTTGTAGTTCATAGGGATCATTCAGGGATCTGTGAAAAAAATGACGCGGCCATGTGGACGGAGCCCCACACCAGCACGCTCTCTTTGAATTATGGCAGAAAGTGTGGGGAGAAGATCCCCGGCTCGCAGCTACAAGGAGAGGGGAGATTGGGGGTCTGATCCCTAAATATGGGCGTAACATATAACATGTTCAGAAAGGTGAACTTATCCTTTACAGGCAGGGTCCATTAAACAACAGACTCTCTGCAGTCTTTAATGTTATGAAACAACTACAAGGCTCCTGGTAGCCAAAGATCATTTTGATCTAAGCCTAGTATAAGCTGAAGTAGTTTTTTTTCACAGCAAGATGATTTTTGCATACCAATATATCAATTTGATTATGTTGACGTGTTCCTTTTAACAATAGATCTATGTCAATTATATAATTTAATTGCTAATTTGCTTTCATACCCACCAAATATTAAAAGGAATAAAAAAAAGTCTCCAGGATGAACTACCATTACGAACTTCTGTTTAATCATGCTTGTACATGGAAATGTACACTTGGAATATAGTTTAATATTTACCCTCTAAGCAATTTGTGCACAAAAGTAAGTGCCTGTGACCACCTTCTCTGACCATGCTCTAATCACCAAATGCCACACTGTCCATTTACAGCACCAAAACCCATAATGACCTCATTCCCCTTCCCAGAAAAAGGAGGTCATGCAGGTAATTTGCTTCCAGGCTACTGTACTTAAGGGACTGTCATACTTAAAGAAATGTCCACTGGGAATAGTCATTGGTGTAAGGTTAGAAGGAACAAAGCTAGCATTGCCTATGACAATCAGAAGTCAGTCTGTCTAAAGTGTTTCATATCATGCACAGGGATTGCATAGGGGGGAAAGGAAAGTGATAAGGCACTTATGTTCCACAAAATCCTGGCCCTTGTGATCCTGAGGACAAGCTGATGACAACCCACCTTAGCAAAGTTGATGACAGCCATGCCATCCTAACTTATTTTTCCATAGGTACACAAAATCCTGTGTGCTTATTTTGTACACATTAAATTTCAATTCATTTGACATTGTTGCACAAATAAATTCTCAGAACAAGTATTACAAATGTTATTATTATGTTACAAAGTGACAGCCTGCAGTGATCACGCCCTACTAAAGAGGCAACACACATTTATAGACTCCTTTAGTAATTATACAGTCATCTACAAGGATTAAACCAGTGGAAAACACCCATCTACATTTACAATACAGTCAAATCTTCTGTGCCAATGAAGAGTAATATGCAGAATATGAAGGCTCATTACATGGATCTGTTGAGAAAATACGCAGTGATGAAAACAGCAAGTATAGGGATACAGTCAATCAATACTAAAACAGATCGACAAAGAATACTTCTGATGGTACCTTCAATGGTCTTTTGTGCAAAATTTAAAAGTAAAGCGCTTGAAACTTCCTAAGGTTATGGCCATTTGTAAAAAAAATGAAAGTGCTTTTAAAATATGTTTACAGTATAAAGAGTTACAATTTCCTTATCATTCCTCCAGGGAGCCTGGGATAATGAAGACTCAGATGCACGAGCCGTTCCTCTGTGGGAAAAAGCTCCTCTAAGTGCACCTCACCAGAAGCTACTTCCGCATAATGGACTTGATGATGTCATGATGCAGCTGACTATGGCAACCAAAGAACGACAAATGTCCAATGCAGCTGCATCTATGGCAAGATTTGACTCCTTCTGGTCCAAGGTGAATAGCCAAAGATGTAAACTCCACATACCGGATTGCACAACAGCCTGTTATTACTTTCTATCTAGTAACTTATTGTGTTTGTTGAATATCGGGATTGGCACACAGTGGGCCTCATCTGTAAAAACTGGAGTGCATGAAATATACAAATGCTGCTCATAGCACCCAATCAGTTGTTAGCTCATTTTCTTTCAGCAGGCAACAGATGTTGAACAGGCTTTAAATGTTATAATCACTCAACATATCATATATTTTAGGATTTGGAATAGAAAGACATTTTAAAAGATGATTGCATTCTATTCTTATATAAAATTTTACCAATAAATACAGCCAGCTTAAAGTAGACGTTCACCCAAAACCTAAATAACTCAAAACCTACTCACAGCCACATTCTAAAACTAATCTAGCTAGCTATGAAAAGAAGAAATTGTTACACATACCTTTCCAGCAGTGGATGCTGTTTGCAGGAGAGAAGCGACAGTGGCTGTGAAATGTCTGGGAAGTGACGTCACCCATAGACTTACTATACGGCTTCCATTATCGGCTGCTTCTCCTGCACATGCCTACACACTAGGGCTCCATGCAGTCTTTTAGCAGGAAAAAAGCTTCAAAAAAACTCTACAAAAACGATTATTTTTTCCTGCTCCTAGACACTGAAGCTCAAAAAATGCTAATAGGACATGTAGTTCCGGGCATTGGGTAGGTAGTTTTTTTTCTACCTTTAGCCCTGCTGCAGGCAAGCAGCGGGCTTACCTGTCAGGTGGAAGCGATTGCTTCCACACATTGCCAGCCTCTCCCCCAGTAAGTTCTCCCGGGCTCTGCTTGCCCGTCTGCGGGCCCGGGACCAGCTCACCGTCATCGCATAGAAGGGAGGGAGGAGAGCGGAGACGTCAGCTCCCCATCTTTCCCTGACCTAGAAGTGACGTTATGATGTCACTTACGGGTCCCAATTGAGAGATTCCCAGCCATGGAAGCCGGGAAAGAATGTAATGCGGTGCGATGTGCACTGCATTACATTCAGTGGAGTACAGGGGAGACACTGGATGTCTCAATAAAGAGATGCTGTCATCAAAAAAGCATCACATAGGGGAAAAAAAATTAAAGTTACACCCAAGCACATACCATCCCCCACCCCCACATATACGCACATACAAACGTAAAAGCACACGCTAGTGTGCCTACGCCTGAAACCGTTGATTGCGATACACATGTCACATATCGCCGCGAACGACAGAATGAGAGCAATCATTCTAGCATGAGACCTCCTCCATAACTCTAAACTGATGTCCTATAAAAGAAGCTTTAAAACTGTTGACCTTTAGAAAATATAAGGTAATGAAGTTCATCACCATTTCACGAACGGGCACAAATTTAAGGATTGACGTGTTGGGTATTTACTCAGTGCAACCTCATAGTTTATATTTTACAAAAAAATACAGTCATTTATTGCTTTTTTTGTGCCCTAAAATTAACTTTATTTTTTACTGAAATTTTGCGGTAATATCATGCGACATAAAAAATTGGAACTACCACTATTTTATTCTCTAGGGTCTCTGCTTTCAGAAAATATATAATGTTTTGGAGTATTATGTAATCTTCAGGACTAAAATGATTTTTTAAACTTGTGCAAAAAATGCAAAAACAGCTCTGACATCGAAAGGGATAAAAGGATAAGCCCTGACCCACCCTTTCCTGAGGAGCAGCTAATCAGCGCTCCTTACACTGCAAGGTCTCTCCCCTCCCTGCTAGTCCCCGGCTGCGGTGCTGGAGACAGGCAGAGAGGTGAGGAGGAGATAAACAGCACAATGTTAAAAATATTAAACGTTTAAGTCGCCATAAAGCCCCATTTGTTTTTAAAAGCCCCATGCATTCCTAATATCACCTCCAATTTAAATACAGTTTTGGTTAAAATGTATTTATTTTTTTTATCTGGACAAGTAGATTGTCATGAAGGACAAGTAGATTTGTGCACTGATTTAGTCCATGGACAAGTAGCTTTTATAAACATTTCCACACCCCTGTGGACACATAGGATAACACTATTTAGCTTCTAGGAGCAGAAAGAAAAATGCTAAGAACAGCTTCTAGGAGCTTAAAAAAAATGCTAACGTGCATGGAGCCTAACAGTACATGAAGGCCTTTTTTTAAAAAAAGCTAGAAAAAAAGCTGATAGGAGCGTTCTAGTAGTGTTTAGTAGCATTTAGCATTTTCTTCTGCTGGAAAAAACGCTCCCAAAAACAATTGTTTTTCTGCTCCTAAATACTGAAGCTTGAAAAATGCTAATAGCCTAAAATAGTGTGCTTTAACACAAAGGATAACAGTAGCTTCTAGGAGCAGAAAAGAAAATGCTGATAACAGCTTCTAGGAGCTTAGAAAAATGCTAGTGTGCATGAAGCCGCTGCCGCTAAAAGCTCAGTGCGGGACCAGCCCAGAGCGGCTGTAGACCAGTTTTGCATAGTGATATCTTCTTTACAGGGCTAGATAGATTCGTTTTAGAATGTGGCAGCGAGTAAGTTTAGAGTTAGGTAAGTTTTGGGCGAATTTCTACTTTAAATATTGGCTTATACAATTAAATCTATTTCATGATTATTTTTTTTTTGTTTTACAATACAGTATATAGTATATGTCTCCACAGTCTCAGTAATATCTGTAGTGTCCTTCACACCTTGTAATGTCCTTACATACAGAACAGCCAGGTGCCTTTGCTCACATAACCCCAGTCACTTGATTAGGAACAGAAGTCACCTCTGACTACTGTTTAAAAAAAAACACCCACATTCTGGAGAAATTCATCTCCCTAAACAAGACAATATTTGAAGATTGTAAAACATAACAAAAAAAAACAGTAAGAAGAATATTATACAGATGTAATTAAACGCTAACACACCCAAAAGTATAATTATTAATCAGTGAATCTTACTGGTACATTGTGTTATAAATTAAAGTGATTTATTCTCCTACAGTGAAAGTCACATTCTCTACTTTAAAAATATGCATCTTTCTTGGACTCACCATTATCTTTCAGAAATTTAGAAAAAAAAAACCTTTCCATTGAAAAAAAATAATAAATGGCCTTATTCCATAAACGATGCGATTAGAAAAAAGTTCAATACTGCATAACCAGCTCGACTGTTAATAAATAAATAAAAAGGCTTGTCTGCCTTAGAGAGTGACTGGCATTTATGACATGTGCCCTTTACGCTTAGCTCCGATTTTACTGGGCACACCTGCATGTAAAGAGTTCTCCATTCCTGTAAACATACTGTATGTTGGGAAAAAAAAAAAAAAAGTAGGACTTTCACAAATATATTAAATATGAATGGAATACATCTACAAGAGAATATTTTCCACACTATAATAAAGATTACAAACATTTAGAAAAACATTGCTCATGTGAGCCAGACATCCAGTCTTTGAGTTACAGCTGTCCACAAATGGACACATGGACAAATTCAATGTAATTACTATAAAAAAAAAAAAAAAAAAGTTCATCAATCAACACACAATTAAGGACAAAGATCTAGGTTCTCTCTCAGTAATTGAGTAAGAGTATTACATCATAAAAAAGTTTTTGGTCTGCAGATAGTCATAGGATAGTTCAATCTGATGGCTCTGGATACATAGCATGGCCAATAGATGGTTGTAAGACATCTTCAACAGCCAACCCAGTATTCAAATCTATATCCCTGAAACATTATCTTCTATGCAGACTCTCCTGGCCTCATTCACACCTTAAGGGTTACATAAGCGATTAGCAAAAAAAAAAAAAAAAAAAACCAAAAAAAAAAAAAAAAAACACACCCAGCACATGGACTTGCCCACCCTTTGAGAGTCTACTAGTGTCAATAGACGCCCGTAGCTCCCCTGAATGTCACCTTACCCTAGATATGCCAAACTGATGATATTAGGACACTTCCAGCCCCTGACAACATTTTTGTTCCCTTTGTTCATTTTCATTTAATAAAGTCCCAGACCTAGTAAAAAGCCTATACTTCCCTTGCACACAGTAACTTTACTGTTAAAATGCTTCATAAAATGATTTCCAATTTTCTTGTTTGATATCAGTACATATTGTGGAGCAAGTTTTTACTACCATTACAATGTAAGTGAAGTTCTTTAGCAGTTTTTAAGTGCTATCAATAAATCTGTTGGGGCCCCTTGAAGAGTTCCCTCGCTCAATGTGGCACTTTTTTATTTCAGTTTGACAAACCTGCTCTAGCCACACATAATGAAGTATGTAATATCTATAGCTGCCTTATTAGCTAATCTGCATCTATGTGACTAGAGTCAGCTTACAGCCAATCAACTTACAGCTAATAAAGTAACAGAATTAAAAAGGACTGCTGGGTTTTTCCTGATCTTTTGATGATTAAAAAACATGAACGGCTGCTATTGTGATTTACTTACTACTATACCAGTACAATCTGAAATGCATATCCTAAACTATTACACATCATAGTTTCAGGCTTAGTCATTTACCAGATGCTTGTCATTTATGGAAAGGTTTCTTGATGTCTTAATGCTTTTCAAGACCTGTCATTTGTTTTATTACTGTAAAACAGTGAATTTGCTAACAGCTGATTGCTGTCAAATAGTTACTTATGCAAAGGAAAATCGAGGGTGGAACCACATGAAAAACCCAAAACAAAATGTTCAATAACATCCTTCTCCTTAAGATGGGAATAGAATTTCAAGGTATCAAAATCTACAACCTTAAGGCATACTTTATCTATTGGTGAGCAGGTTCCTAAACATGTACATTCTACTTTCCAAGCTTACATGTCTAACTAAATGGAGAGAGAAAATGGTACATAGGAGGAAGAAAAGGGCAAACATCTCCGTGTCACCTATTTCAAAAAGGAACCTCAGCAATCAGTCAAGGTCTTCAAACCCTTTTGTGTGATCTCATCTCCAACAGCAGTTGGCTGTCTTGCAGCCTCCTTTCTAGCTCGCCCAAATGCCATTTTCTCTGAGAAGACTTGACTGCCATGGTTGTCAAGTACCTCACAGACAACAGATCAGTCATTTGCAACCAGGGTTCCTCTAGAAACTGCAAAGGGTTCCTTGAGTGTGAGCAGCAGGAAAATGTTCTTCCACCCACAGTGACCACCAATACAAGGCAGCAATTCTCCACTGGCTACCAACATAAGAGGTTACCTTTACACTAACCACTAGTAGGAGGGAATGCCACAATTCGCACAGAGCTTCTTTTCTGTTATTATTCATTTTATTTCAAGAATATTACTGAAAATAATTTTGTCCCAAAGAGCATGTTGATGTTTAAAAATTATCTGCCCTGGGCATTTAATACTCAAGGTATGCCATTGTAATAAAACATTTTATAACATACTGATCGTGCCAATGAATTGTGAGCTGTAGGTATAAATCATTTTTATACAGGGTTCCAAGAGACCTAAAATTTATTTTAAGGGTTTCTCCAAGGTTAAAGGGTTATTATATTGTTATCCAAAAAGGCCAAACATGGATGGCTATCTATAGACGCACCTTTATACTAATACATTAGCATGCAGGCTACTTATTGTATGGGTTTTCTTCTTATAATTGAAGGTGTACCTTCAAAAGGAATGAAGGATGGTATAGCATTTAATAAATTATCTTAAAGTGATGGAAAAGGTTTATTTTTTAAATAACAAAGGTCATACTTACCTATTCTGTGCAAAGGTTTTGCACAGACCAGCCTAGATCCTCCTCTTCTAGGGTCCTGTGGCGGTGCTCCGAGCTCCTCTTCCTTTCCGATTCCTACGGTGGCATACGCGTGGGCTTGATCCCGAGCCGCACTGTGGGGATCTGTTGCCACCCACAGTATGATTTGGCCCCACCCCCTGCTCCCTCATCACTAGATTTGATTGACAGCAGCAGGAGGCAGAGAGAGATCGACACCAGGCTCAGGTAAGTATTGAGGTTAGGTTGGGGGAAAGCTGCACATAAAAGGTTTTTTCACCAGAAGGCAGAGAATGCATTAAGGTGAAAAACTTGAATACTTTACACTTTAATTAATGTATACTGTACAGCACCAAAAAGGGCTGAATCAGGTTTGTGCAGGGGCTCTCCAAGACCCATTGTAAATAGGTTGAGAAAGGCCACTCTAACTCATACGTTTTACATTTTAGGAAATCCACCATAAGAGACTGCCTAAAATAATTTAATAATATGTTTGGTAACCTTCGGAAAACCACCTCATAAATGTCTTACACTAGGTTAAACAATCAAGGCACACAGAAAAGCTTTATGTCTGCTGTTCATTTCTGTGCCAGAAGGCCACTTCCTTCCTTCTTATATTGCAAAAAAAAGACATCAAAAGATAGTACATTGTCCTGCAACTGTAAGAACTTCTGAAAGTCTTTACAGGAACATAGCTGTGCTATATCAACGTCACAATCTATATTGAACAGGAAATCTACCAGTGGGTAGCACATTCTGATTAGTGGAAAGTTTATCAAGAGCATTTTGGTCGACGAGCTGGAGAGGAAGTCTAGAGGCCTCTGCAATATCTGACTACAAAAAAAAGGAAAAATGACAGCTGTACTGCCAGCACCAGAGGTGTTCATAATCAAAGCGCTGGAACTAAAAGTAGTCTTGTTTTTTTTTAACCGTCAGCAGACATCTGCAATTTATTATTTTTGATAGCAACAGGCAGGATAACGTAGCTGCAATTGTGATACCCAGACAGCTCACAGTGAATTCCTAATCTAACACAAGTAAGAAACGTACAACAAAAGCCAAATCCGTTTAGCACTGAATTTTCAATAAAATATTTTTTTTTTCACTCTAGCAATCAGAAACGACTTACACAATAAAGAATCTGTTGAATCTATTTTGGAAAACAGAGAGGGGCACATGAAATGAAGCTGAATATGTACAATATTTGTACACCACTTGCTGTGTTATGTCTGTGTGTAGATCCCACCCAAAGCATTGACAGTCTATTCTGCCTGGTGAAGTTTGGGGTTTTCCTGATTATATCACTGGAAAATCCATTTACACTCTGCACAGTCAAAGCGATCTGGTAGCATACAGTAAGTGCTAGATGTTGGACTATGAAATCATCAGCAAAATCTGCACAGTTTTTCAGTTCACACCACACAGTCTGGGGATTTCAATAAAGCATTAAATGACACTTCTCAGGTAATTCATATTCCCACTTTAGACCCAGACCCTATGCCAGTGACTTATTCCTAAAAATTACTGCCAGTTCACAGATTAGGAAAGCGGCAGTAATTAAAGACAGCCATAGATGATGTGATTTTCTTTCCCGCGACCACAGTTTACAGGAAAGAGAATTGCTCAATTTCTCCGTCAACGCAGTCAGTGTTGAAGGGGGTATGCTTCCCGCAGAACTACTGTGTTCTCCCAGTGGGAATGTGCCATCCCTGCCGGGAGAACACAGTGATTATTCCTAGCAGATATAGCCGCTGGCAATAATCGCATGAAAAATCTGATAAGCTGGTTGTACCAAAGTCATACAACAATAGAATTGGGTACAATCAGCCTGCCCATACTTACATCTATGGCCGGAGTCGAACTTCATTCTTTTAAACAACATTAACTATTTTGAATCCTTATGCTGCTAGCATTAGTAAATAGATAGGAAAGTATCATATTTAGCCAATTTAAACTGTTTTCTACGTTTCTTTAGTTACTTCCTGGTTTCCATGTCTAAGCAAATGATGTCACACATCCCAGGAGTCTTCAGGAGAGGAGGAGGAGCTGCCTAAGCTAAACACACCCTCCTGCCTGAGCTAAGGGCAGATGGATTCCAGGAAGTGAATGCTACATGAATCATCTGCCCTTACTCAGGATGGCCATAGCCAGATCTGTTAGGGGGTGATTTATAAGCAAGATAAAGCATGGAGACATGGATTGATGAGTGAGTTTGCTTTGAATATTAAAAATGAATTGAATAGCGCTTTTGGTTTGTGGTGCTCATTGCAGTGTAGTTCCGCTTCAAGACCAGCTCAGATCTGGTGTACAGAGATATTAGTTCTCAGAGTAGGCATGTCTGTACTGGGAAGTAATAGACTCCTGGAGCACAATGTTCTATCCTGGGCTCCGTTCATTCATTGGCCTGGAGCCAAAGCTAAGGCCTCATGCACACAGGGTGTTTGTCCATCTCTCCTAGATGCCTTTCCTCCTGGAAGCAGCGTTTTGGCAGAAAAACCACGACGCATATAAATGTTTTTATACACGCTAAGATACTAGGGAATAATTCATTTCAGTGGCCAAAATAATTTTTTCTGCCCACTGAAATGAAGCAACACTCAAGCACTAAAAGCGGGTTTAGACACGTTTAGCCACGTCAAGCATTATTTTTTGCCAAAGATGCACTGACAGTGGGTTTTTCCTTCTGCCTCTAAATGCCTGTGTATGCATGGACACAAAGACCAACATGCAGGGGTGTTTAGAGGCAGAAAGTTTGCATGAGGTCTAAATGTGAACACAGGGGCGGGGATACTGGTGATATCATTACCCATAAATGGCGATGCCCATATTTTGAAAATAACTTGAACTATAGAGGCAGCGGACCTGATGAGGAACTGGTCTTTATGGCCACAGTCCCTGACGGGGAGCTGAGAGACTAGTTCACCATCAGGTCCGCTTGACAGTGAATAGATTCAAAAGCGGCTACTGCTGTGGGCTGTCATCACATGCAAGGTGGACCTGATTGGGAACTAGTCTGTCAGTTCCCTGTTAGGCTCCTCCCACCCACTACAAAACTGTTTGATCATATGCCTGTCACTGTGATGGGTGCAGGGGCCATGGAAGGAGCACACCGAGGAAGGAGCATCCAGTATAGACACCCTGTCCTCAGTGTCATCCTCCAACAGATTCATGTTCTAGTACATGGATCTGGTGTAAACACTGATAATCGAGATGGAAATATATCAGGTGTCAACAACAGCCTTTTTTTTTTAAATTTCCCTAGTAGGTAGGAGTAAACCTCATAGGAATGTATACAGTATGTCAGTGTCCCTCCCTACATACCTTATTTACATTAGCTGATCTCTACAAGATAGAAAACCTTCTGGAAAGGACTTATATGACTGTTACTTCTGGGATACAATGTGTCACCTTAATTTCCAAGGCCAATTTCCAGGCCATTGTTCACTACACCACTAAACATTCAAAACGATATGGACTGAATTAGCCTGAATGTCAACAAACAAACAGCAGTCCCAGCAGGATACTCCATTCTCTCTGCCATTAACAGAGGGCACTTTTGTTATCCCTGCTCTCTAGCAATAAAGTATCCACAAAACACACAAGCAATAAAAAAAAAAAAAAAATGCATATCATGTCCTAGGGCTCATTTACACTTGCGGTTAACAGGCAAATGCAGCCATATGGGGGTGTACACAAAATTATACCCCCTTTAATGCCTGCCAAAAGTGACCCAATCAAATGAATGGGGACATGCTTCAACATCAGTGGTGGTGCATCATTTACAAGGTTAAAAAAAGCCTCTGAAAAGCAATCTATTGCAGATTTCTTTTCAGAAGCGCAGCACTGAAAGCCACATGGCTAAAATTCGCCTAAATGTTACCATGTTTCCTGATGAAGTTCAAGACAAGGAACCATATACCTTATTTTATGTGCATGGGGTCCAAGACGATGAACCATACCTTATTCCATGTGCATGGGGTCCAAGACGATGAACCATACCCTATTCCATGTGCATGGGGTCCAAGACGATGAACCATACCCTATTCCATGTGCATGGGGTCCAAGACGATGAACCATACCCTATTCCATGTGCATGGGGTCCAAGACGAGGAACCATACCCTATTCCATGTGCATGGGGTCCAAGACGAGGAACCATACCCTATTCCATGAGCCTGGGGTCCAAGACAAGGAACCATACCCTATTCCATGAGCATAGGGTCCAAGACGAGGAACCATACCCTATTCCATGTGCATGGGGTCCAAGACGAGGAACCATACCCTATTCCATGAGCATAGGGCCTAAGACAAGGAACCATACCCTATTCCATGAGCATGGGGTCCAAGACAAGGAACCATACCCTATTCCATGAGCATGGGGTCCAAGACAAGGAACCATACCCTATTCCATGAGCATGCGGCCTAAGACAAGGAACCATACCCTATTCTATGAAATTGGGGCCTAAGACAAGGAACCATACCCTATTCCATGTGCATGGGTCTAAGACAAGGAACCATACACTATTCCACGCTAAAGCAGGGGCCCCTATGGCCACTTCTCTAAGCCGCTGCCAGAAGCAATCACATGCCTGCTCCACGTAGAGTGCAGGTTACATGATGACGGCAAGAAACCAACCACCAAAGCTGGAGCTTTGTGGGAGATAAGGGAAGAGGGGATATGGGAAGTAATACTGGTTGTTCCTGTACCCCTAGACACAATGAACATTTAACCCTTACAGTGTGGGGTGGCTCCACTGCAAGGACAGATTTTTTTCTAAATCCTGGAGCTGGGCTTTCAGGGCCAGTTCACACCACAAAAACGCACTGTAGATCCATTCCGCATGCACATTTTTAGTTGCATTTCCAGATGCATTCTGGATGTTTTTTTCCCTGTACTGGTGTCTGGTGCATTTTTGATGCATCAAAATGCATCAAAAAATGCATTAAAAAAAAACAAACATACTGGAAGACATAAAAAAATGCATCAAAAAAGCACATACAAAAACTCATATGGACTGCATTTCTATGATGTGAAAGAGCCCTTACCAAGTTCCAGTACAGTCTAATGCAAGAAAAATGCAGCATGTTCTTTTTTTTTTTCAAACTGGAACGCCTTGGAACTGACAGCACTGGTGTGAACTATGACTTTAGAAACTAAATAACCTACTTTCCATGTATTTTTGATCCAAACAAAATGCACTGGCCTGCATGTGTGGTGAACTGGCCATCAAGTAGAATTAGGGCTAGTTCACACCAGACGCAGTTCAGTGCGTTCTTTTTCTGCATCAAACATGCTAGTGTCATTTTAAGAATTGCTTTCACTCTTTCAGTAAAATAATGCATGATGATCCTGCCATAAAGATCTCTATTCCGGCTCTTCCTGCTATAGAGAGCCAACTGTCCCCCAGTTTTACTCATGTACTACAAGTAGCCCCACTACACACCAGCATGGTCCACTGTTGTCACTGTCAGAAAACTGGTCCGGAGCAAAGACTTTTGCTGGGGTGCATTTACTAAACCTGGAGAGTGCAAAATGTGCTACAGCTCTGCATAGAAACCAATTAACTTTCAGGTTTTATTGTCAAAGCTTAAATGAACAAGATGAAGTTAGAAGCTGATTGGCTACCATGCACAGCTGCACCAGATTCTGAGTGCGCCAGTTTTAGTAAATCTCCCCTGAAGTGTCTGAAAGAGGCAGGAGGAGATCCGCAGTATTAACATAAATAAAAAAGGCTCAGAAAATATAAAAGCAGTGCTTTATGGGGAAACAAAAGAGCAATCCAAATTGGGCTCAAATTTCAAAGGACAACACAACCTCAGGCATAGATTTGCACATACTGTCACATCACATATGTTCCCCTACATCAGCAGAGAGCACGGGTGCATCTTATGCACACACTGCTCATTAGCCAGCACAGATCAATAGAGATGCTGGGTCAGATGAAGTACACCACATTAATAGCTGCCTGGCCATCATTTTGAATACTCATCAAACTTTCCCTACTTTATACAATGACTTGGTAAGCCAGAGCTCTCCAGATAATGGAGAACTACAAGTCCCAGCAAGACCTGCCAGTACAGACTACAGTAGAGCGGTGTCATGTGATCTGTATACATTGACAGCAATTTACAAATGGTGGCCATACACACTTTGATAAATGATGGATTTCTGTTCCAAACAATTTCTTCTGGTAGAAATAATCTATCTGTAGTCGATTGATATGACATACAAAGGGAAGTGGATTTTGATCGATAGTTGGAAGATATGATCACAAGATATCGATAGCATCTCTGTTTTCCACATGCATTCTCATAATCTGATCCATCACATTTTTGCACAAAACACCTTTGTGCTGAAATCGATGCAAGATCATTGGTAATTTTCCACCCTGGCTTATCGATTCAGTTTGATTGAAGCCAATATAAAATGAAGTCTAAATCGATTGGAAGGAAAGTTATCGTTCGATCGTCTTGAAATACGCATCAACGGGATAATAAATTGAAGAGTGTATAGTTATGATAAAACTGGAGCAGACAGAATCTACGGCGGTTGTGTATGTCAACCAATCAGCTTGTCCCAGCACCACAAGAGGAAATCCCTAGTTGTCACCAGAACTAGTGTCCTCATTGGAAGATTTCCCCTCTGTTCCTGTTCTGGTGACATTTGGGATTTTCTTTCACTTTCAGTGATAATGGTCACCTGGACAAACAAAGAGGGTGACTCTCCCTAACAGGGTACAGACTGCAATGAAAACCTGCCAGGTGTTCTAACCCCTCTCCATTACATCCAAAACAAAAAATAAAGTTGGCCTTCCTGGCTCATTCGGACATGCAGCTATCACTGCAAGGGGATTCATTTGTGCCTCATGCGTACAGCCCAAAGCATGTCTGGGTTTAGGGGGGCAGTTAGACTGTGGGTCAGCCGCCTGCTTTTGCCATCCCTCTGGCTACCTATGTGATTGAGCCCTTAGTTATACTTTAAGTTCCTTTTTGGGCTCATACACACGTATGACAGTGCTTGCTGTTCTTCTGAAAAGTGGTGCACAGTAGATCACTTTTCAGAGGTGTTTGACAGGCAGTAATGAGTACACACAGAAGTCTGTCCCCATTCCCCGTGCTGGGCTTGCTGTAGTCACCCCTCATAGTACACACAGAAGTCTGTCCCCATTCCCCGTGCTGGGCTTGCTGTAGTCACCCCTCATAGTACACACATACGTCTGTCCCCCCGCCCTGTGCTGGGCTTGCTGTAGTCACCCCTCATAGTACACACAGAGGTCTGTCCCCATGCCCTGTGCTTGCTGTAGTCACCCCTCATAGTACACACAGAGGTCTGTCCCCATGCCCTGTGCTTGCTGTAGTCACCCCTCATAGTACACACAGAAGTCTGTCCCTGTGCCCCGTGCTGGGCTTGCCGTAGTCACCCCTCATAGTACACACAGAAGTCTGTCCCTGTGCTGGGCTTGTTGTAGTCACCCCTCATAGTACACACAGAAGTCTGTCCCCGTGCCCCGTGCTGGGCTTGCCGTAGTCACCCCTCATAGTACACACATACGTCTGTCCCTGTGCTGGGCTTGTTGTAGTCACCCCTCATAGTACACACAGAAGTCTGTCCCCGTGCCCCGTGCTGGGCTTGCCGTAGTCACCCCTCATAGTACACACAGAAGTCTGTCCCCATGCCCCGTGCTGGGCTTGTTGTAGTCACCCCTCATAGTACACACAGAAGTCTGTCCCCGTGCCCCGTGCTGGGCATGCTGTAGTCACCCCTCATAGTACATACATAAGTCTGTCACCGTGCTGGGCTTGCTGTAGACACCCCTCATAGTACACACAGAAGTCTGTCCCCGTGCCCCGTGCTGGGCTTGCTGTAGTCACCCCTCATAGTACACACAGAAGTCTGTCCCCGTGCCCCGTGCTGGGCTTGCCGTAGACACCTCTCATAGTACACACAGAAGTCTGTCCCCATGCCCCGTGCTGGGCTTGCTGTAGTCACCCCTCATAGTACACACAGAAGTCTGTAGCCGTGCCCCGTGCTGGGCTTGCCGTAGTCACCCCTCATAGTACACACAGAAGTCTGTAGCCGTGCCCCGTGCTGGGCTTGCTGTAGTCACCCCTCACAGTACACACAGAAGTCTGTCCCCGTGCTGGGCTTGCTGTAGTCACCCCTCATAGTACACACAGAAGTCTGTCCCCGTGCTGGGCTTGCCGTAGTCACCCCTCATAGTACACACAGAAGTCTGTAGCCGTGCTGGGCTTGCTGTAGTCACCCCTCATAGTACACACAGAAGTCTGTCCCCGTGCTGGGCTTGCCGTAGTCACCCCTCATAGTACACACAGAAGTCTGTAGCCGTGCCCCGTGCTGGGCTTGCTGTAGTCACCCCTCACAGTACACACAGAAGTCTGTCCCCGTGCTGGGCTTGCCGTAGTCACCCCTCACAGTACACACAGAAGTCTGTCCCCGTGCTGGGCTTGCCGTAGTCACCCCTCACAGTACACACAGAAGTCTGTCCCCGTGCTGGGCTTGCCGTAGTCACCCCTCACAGTACACACAGAAGTCTGTCCCCGTGCTGGGCTTGCCGTAGTCACCCCTCATAGTACACACAGAAGTCTGTCCCCGTGCTGGGCTTGCTGTAGTCACCCCTCATAGTACATACAGAAGTCTGTCCCCGTGCTGGGCTTGCTGTAGTCACCCCTCATAGTACATACAGAAGTCTGTCCCCGTGCTGGGCTTGCCGTAGACACCCCTCATAGTACATACAGAAGTCTGTCCCCGTGCTGGGCTTGCTGTAGTCACCCCTCATAGTACACACAGAAGTCTGTCCCCGTGCTGGGCTTGCTGTAGTCACCCCTCATAGTACACACAGAAGTCCGTCCCCGTGCTGGGCTTGCCGTAGTCACCCCTCATAGTACACACAGAAGTCTGTCCCCGTGCTGGGCTTGCTGTAGTCACCCCTCATAGTACACACAGAAGTCTGTCCCCGTGCTGGGCTTGCCGTAGTCACCCCTCATAGTACACACAGAAGTCTGTCCCCGTGCTGGGCTTGCCGTAATCACCCCTCATAGTACACACAAGTCTGTCCCCATGCCCCGTGCTGGGCTTGCCGTAATCACCTCTCATAGTACACACATAAGTCTGTCCCCATGCCCCATGCTGGGCTTGCCGTAGTCACCCCTCATAGTACATACATAAGTCTGTAGCCGTGCCCCGTGCTGGGCTTGCTGTAGTCACCCCTCACAGTACACACAGAAGTCTGTCCCCGTGCTGGGCTTGCTGTAGTCACCCCTCATAGTACACACAGAAGTCTGTCCCCGTGCTGGGCTTGCTGTAGTCATCCCTCATAGTACACACAGAAGTCTGTCCCCGTGCTGGGCTTGCTGTAGTCACCCCTCATAGTAGACACAGAAGTCTGTCCCCGTGCTGGGCTTGCTGTAGTCACCCCTCATAGTAGACACAGAAGTCTGTCCCCGTGCTGGGCTTGCTGTAGTCACCCCTCATAGTACATACAGAAGTCTGTCCCCGTGCTGGGCTTGCCGTAGACACCCCTCATAGTACATACAGAAGTCTGTCCCCGTGCTGGGCTTGCTGTAGTCACCCCTCATAGTACACACAGAAGTCTGTCCCCGTGCTGGGCTTGCTGTAGTCACCCCTCATAGTACACACAGAAGTCCGTCCCCGTGCTGGGCTTGCCGTAGTCACCCCTCACAGTACACACAGAAGTCTGTCCCCGTGCTGGGCTTGCTGTAGTCACCCCTCATAGTACATACAGAAGTCTGTCCCCGTGCTGGGCTTGCCGTAGACACCCCTCATAGTACATACAGAAGTCTGTCCCCGTGCTGGGCTTGCTGTAGTCACCCCTCATAGTACACACAGAAGTCTGTCCCCGTGCTGGGCTTGCTGTAGTCACCCCTCATAGTACACACAGAAGTCCGTCCCCGTGCTGGGCTTGCCGTAGTCACCCCTCATAGTACACACAGAAGTCTGTCCCCGTGCTGGGCTTGCTGTAGTCACCCCTCATAGTACACACAGAAGTCTGTCCCCGTGCTGGGCTTGCCGTAGTCACCCCTCATAGTACACACAGAAGTCTGTCCCCGTGCTGGGCTTGCCGTAATCACCCCTCATAGTACACACAAGTCTGTCCCCATGCCCCGTGCTGGGCTTGCCGTAATCACCTCTCATAGTACACACATAAGTCTGTCCCCATGCCCCATGCTGGGCTTGCCGTAGTCACCCCTCATAGTACATACATAAGTCTGTAGCCGTGCCCCGTGCTGGGCTTGCTGTAGTCACCCCTCACAGTACACACAGAAGTCTGTCCCCGTGCTGGGCTTGCTGTAGTCACCCCTCACAGTACACACAGAAGTCTGTCCCCGTGCTGGGCTTGCTGTAGTCACCCCTCATAGTACACACAGAAGTCTGTCCCCGTGCTGGGCTTGCTGTAGTCACCACTCATAGTAGACACAGAAGTCTGTCCCCGTGCTGGGCTTGCTGTAGTCACCCCTCATAGTACACACATACGTCTGTCCCCATGCCCCGTGCTGGGCTTGCTGTAATAGTAGAGGCATTATTCCACACACATGTACTCACCGCTGCTCGCCTGCCCGGACAGAGTAGAGACGGAGGTCTGGCCCATTGTCAGCCTCCAGGAGGGGCCCCTCACAGTCGGCAGTCCGTCAGTCTCCCCTGGCCGTCCATTGCCAGCAGCAGTCCTCGCCCCATGGATTCCCGTCCTCCGGTGTGTCCTCCGTGCTGTGTCCGGAGCTCCTGTGTTCTGCACTGAATGCCTGTCATTCCTGGCGGAGATTAGTGCGGGTCACAGGTCACATCCCTCTCCTCCTCCTCCTCCCGCCTCTCCTCTCCTCCTCCTCATACATCTCCTCTCCTCCCTCCACACGGCGAGCTTGCTTCTCTCCATAGACTTCTATGGGGGGCCACACACTGCACTCATCATCCATGGCTTTCCTGAACCCACTAATCCATCTGCAGTCCAACCCCAGTCAATCCACGTGCCTCACATAGGGAAGTTGATATCAAACGATAGTTACAATACAATCAGAATGTATGATCAACCTAGATCTACCAGCAAGAGTCCAAAATTATCGATCATCTTCCATCGATCAGCAGCCCTAAGATCCTTTGTTCACGAATTTGATGGTATTTTCATCGATCAAGATATTAAATGACATGGTGGAATCAAAGAAGCCAGCGACAATTTTCAATCATAAGTTACAATCATACCTTACCTATAGACTGAAATCATCTTTCCTGTGTGCGGAATATCGATCATGGGTTGTCTAACAGAAATCTATCATGTATGGTCACCATAATGATCCAAACGATGAAATCTGCAAACGATTACTCATAACGTCCCTTCTGATCATTTTAGATATCATTTCAAACGGATACAATCAATCTGAGCTGATCAGTCGGGGCAGAAAAGTATTGATTGTTTTGTATCAATCAGCAACATATTGATAATCAGATAAAATTGGAGCATGTATGGCCAACATGCGTCAATCGAATCGATCACATGGCCACTGATCCCTGAGTTCTCTCCGCACTGAGCAGAGAGCGGTGACTGTCAGTCACCGCTCTCTGCTCTGGCCCCCTTCCCCCACGCACTCACTGGAATGCTGGGTTGGAGGAGGAGGGAGCAGCTGGCTCAGACCCTCAGTGCTTCGCTGAGAGGCTGAGCCAGATGCCACTCCAGACTCTGGGGTGGATCCTGACTTTTGAGTCGGGATCTTTCCCCAGCCTGGACTGGCTGCGAGACTTCAGCTGACAGCAGACTTCAGAACGAACTGCACTGCTTTGAACCACAGAAGTACAGCCAAAAAAGTTTTAGGTGTACTTCTCCTCTAAGAAAACTTGGCAAATGCCCTGTGTGTGTTGATTTTTTTTTTATTCTCTAAAGGGCTCAGTAGTACCCCCACTTGGCAAATCCCCAGCTCATTAGTAGCCCTGTTCAGCAGATCCCCAGCTCATTGGTACCTTCATTCAACAGCTCTGCTGATCCCCTGCTCAGTAGTACCCACAGTTCTGTTGATCCCTACTCAGTAGTAACCCCAGCTCTGCTGATCCCCCGCTCAGTAGTGACCCTCAGCTCTGCTGATCCCCCGCTCAGTAGTGACCCCCAGCTCTGCTGATCCCCCGCTCAGTAGTGACCCCCAGCTCTGCTGATATCCCGCTCAGTAGTGACCCCCAGCTCTGCTGATACCCCGCTCAGTAGTGACCCCCAGCTCTGCTGATTCCCCGCTCAGTAGTGACCCCCAGCTCTGCTGATCCCCCGCTCAGTAGTAACCCCAGCTCTGCTGATCCCCCGCTCAGTAGTGACCCCCAGCTCTGCTGATTCCCCGCTCAGTAGTGACCCCCAGCTCTGCTGATCCCCCGCTCAGTAGTAACCCCAGCTCTGCTGATCCCCCGCTCAGTAGTAACCCCCAGCTCTGCTGATCCCCCGCTCAGTAGTAACCCCCAGCTCTGCTGATCCCCCGCTCAGTAGTAACCCCAGCTCTGCTGATCCCCCGCTCAATAGTACTCCCAGCTCTGCTGATCCCCCGCTCAGTAGTGACCCTCAGCTCTGCTGATCCCCCGCTCAGTAGTGACCCCCAGCTCTGCTGATCCCCCGCTCAGTAGTGACCCCCAGCTCTGCTGATATCCCGCTCAGTAGTGACCCCCAGCTCTGCTGATACCCCGCTCAGTAGTGACCCCCAGCTCTGCTGATTCCCCGCTCAGTAGTGACCCCCAGCTCTGCTGATCCCCCGCTCAGTAGTAACCCCAGCTCTGCTGATCCCCCGCTCAGTAGTAACCCCCAGCTCTGCTGATCCCCCGCTCAGTAGTAACCCCCAGCTCTGCTGATCCCCCGCTCAGTAGTAACCCCAGCTCTGCTGATCCCCCGCTCAATAGTACTCCCAGCTCTGCTGATCCCCCACTCAGTAGTAACCTCAGCTCTGCTGATTCCCCACTCAGTAGTACCCCCAGCTCTGCTGATCCCCCACTCAGTAGTAACCCCAGCTCTGCTGATCCCCCACTTAGTAATAATCCCTAGCTCCACTGAAAGAAATGGCAGTATCTGCCAGAACCAGAAGTGACATCCCAGGACCATAGAGATGGCTGAGGACCATCCGGTACACGGCCAACTCTATGACAACCCGGCAGCATCACCAGATCGGAGTTGGATGTCCCTTCCCACTGCCTGTAAAAGAAATCCAGCAGCTAATCAGCCTCTAGGATGGCTTTTACATTTGAGGGAATTGCTAGGTGGAAAAAAAGATACCAGGATGATGCCTATAGTTGCAGACATCATCCCGATATCTCCACTTCAAGTCCAGGTTGTCATCTAACATCCTACAGGCGGGAAGTGGTTAACGAATGCATTCATGTCATTTGGATGGCGTCACATGAGGCGATAGTAGTTCGGGCATATGGGGAAATGAAGTACATTTTTAAACTCATAAGATAATTCATATTCAAGTGCATTTTTGATTTAAATTTAATTTGTAATGGTCACAGTCAGTCAGTTCAGTTTCACAGTCTAATGCAATTCTTTAAAAAAAAACGGGCTGCCGAATGTTGCATTATTTGTTCTGTTACGTTCTAACACATTGAATCCTTCCGAATAGTTTCAATATATTATTATTATTACACAGCATTTATATAGCACCAACAGTTTGCTCAGCGCTGTACATTACAATGGCAGACAATACATGAGACAGTACAGTAACAATACAATAAAATACACGAGGGGTTTGAGGGCCCTGCTCCTTGGAGCTTACAATCTAGGAGGGAGGGGAGAGTGGTACAGGAGGAAATAGCTGTGGGGGATGGAGTGGTGGGGAGAGCGGAGGAGATCAGCAGTTAGGTGAGGGCGGGGTAGGCTTCTCTGAATAGATGGGTTTTCAGGGTGCGCCTAAAGGTGAGAAGGGTAGGTGACAGTCTGATGGATTGGGGTAGTGAGTTCCAGAGGATGGGGTAGGCCCTGGAGAAGTCCTGGAGACGGGCATATGAATAAAGAATCCATCTGAAATATATAGCAATCTTCACTAAAAAACTTCAAAGTTTTTCGAATCCACCCAGGACCAACAAATATACAAAACAAATGCTGAAGATATCAGAAGAATTCCGAAAACAAATCAGTTCAACATAACGAATAAAACAAACAAAACTATTCAATGAACAAATGCAGCCAAAAGGAAAGATAAATTTCACATGCCTAGAGCCGGATATACACAAGTAGAATTTTAATAGAAAAGTTCATTTTAAGAAAGATCATTCAATTTTTGAATCATCAGTGGGGTCAAAACCATGTTCATTTTCAACCGAAGTGATGAGAAAATTGAATTTTTTTTCTCAAATTTCTAACATCAACTGTGTTTTTGGTTAAGGAATGTCCATTCATTCCAAAATCAAAGGTTAAAGCAAATACTTTCAAACAACATTCATCATATCATCCAATGTACCGATAACAAACTTCATATAAATGTTCTTCTAAAAATCCACTAGTGTATGCAGGGCTGCTTTTAGAAACCATGGGGCCCCAAACAGCCAACCTAACAGTTAACCCCCCCCCCAAAAAAAAACCCCCACACAGTTATGAAAGAACATAGTCAGTGATCGGTATGGATCACTCATTGTGTTCATTCAGTAAAGGAAGGGGCTGGTAAATGTTACATATTTACCAGACACTTCCCCATTCCCCATCCTGAAAGATCATTTTGAGTGCTTGCAGCTGCCGGTGAGAAGAAGAGGAGGGAAACTGGCAGCACTGTGGAGGTGGGGGCACACAGGGGGGCCTGGGCAGCAGGGGGAAAGATATGGTGCACAAGGAGGGTGATCGGGTGCAGTGGGAGGCAATTTCTGGAACCGATCCCCTGTATGGCTCTCGCTGCATCAGCTGAAAGCCAGTAGGAAGGATAGGAGATAAAGCCGGCTTTCAGCTGCTGCAGAAAAGCCATACAGGGGATCAGTTTCAGTAATTGCCCACCCGGATCACCCTCCCTGCCCACATCCAATTCACCTGGGTCTCCTTCGTGGCTTGGGCCCCGTACAGGAGGACTGGTAGTACCCCCTTTCCACGGCTCTAAATGTATGGCCAATTTAAACTGGTAGTAAAGGTTTTTTTTAAAACTTGTACCTACAGGTAAGCTTATAATAAAGCTTCTATCATGTAAACGTGTGCCTTGGAGAATATATTTAGGCTACATGCACACCACAAAAACACTGGAAAAAATGCTGATTATAGCTTTTAGGAGCGCTAGCATTTTATTATCGTTTTTATAGTACATGTAGAAAAAAAAGAAAAAGCTAGAAAAAATCTGTTAGTAGCGTTTTAGTAGTGTTTTCTGCTGGAAAAACGCTCCAACAAAACTGTACAAAAACAATTTTTTTTTCTGCTTTTAGAAGTTGAAGTTCAAAAAACGCTACTAGCCTAAAGTAGTGTGCATGGACACATAGGATAACACCACTTAGCTCCTAGGAGCAGAAAAGGAATGCTATTAACAGCTTCTAGGAGCTTAAAAAAACGCTAATGTGCATGGAACCTTACTGTAACTGTAACTGGTGATGTCACTGGCACATGCGCAGTAACTCTGTATTCAGGGTACACCGAGTGTGCCATAAGTGCAGAGAGCGCTGTGCGCAATTGTGACTCCTATGCACATGCCGGGAGTGATGTCATCTCAGTCCGGCCATTCAAATGGTTAAATATCGTAAACCTGGAAGCCCTGTCAGCGGCAACAGCGTGCTGCTGGAGGGCTCCATTTTAAAGGTAAATTTTCATAATGTATGCAGTACATACTAGCACTGTGGCATGAGCCTGCAGGGGGCCAGGTTAAAAAAAAAAGGAAATGGTAGGTTTTACTACTGCTTTAAGGGAGGGTTGTAACCCCTGTCAGTTTTTTGCCATCCATGTCCCTTTGGGAAGATTTCCATTCACTACTTGTCCTATAGCCACAACAGCAAGTGAGAGGAAGACTGTCTAAAGTGAGAGAACACCTGATTGTCATCAAGGCTACCACCTTGGAGTAGTTCCCCTCTGTTCCTGTTCTGGTGACAACCCAAATTTTGTTTTTCTTTTACTTTCACCTTTGGTAATAACAGGACACATAGGGTGATGGATTGCTTTTCAGAGGGCAGTAAAGCTGTAGTTGCCAAGCTATGAGGAGGTGATCGTGTCACCCTCTGAATGTTTGTTTGTTTTTTTCAATCCCAAACGGGATTTTGTATTACAATAGTGTGCTACAACCACAAGACAAGTGTTTGGCTCACTGTAAAGATGAGCTCCCATTGGCCTTAATAGGTCCATTTGAAAGGCAGTGCCACCTGTCAACCTCAGTAAGGTGGGTTAAGATGGCCGTGCCTGTGAAGCAGATCATCACAGCTGCAATAGTAGAATCTCATATAGCGCAGCACTTTTGTTATGTTTTATTGTGATATCGAGTGAGTTCACCATTTGTGCTAGATGCTCCCCGGTTTTTCTCTTAGCGCTCTTTTTTTACAGTTTAATAGAAGAATTTAGTTGAGTAGTCAGGGGGCAGTAAAACTGTGCCTCAGTTGCCTGTTTTTACCACTCTCTGGCCTCCCATGTGAAAAAAGCCCATACAAAGGGGGCCCAGACACCAATAAGGAACCCGACTGATGTTCTAAACCCTCACTATTCTATGCAAAACCTAAAAAAAAAAGTTTTGCCTTTTGTTATACTTCAAAGTGGAAGTAAAGGCAAAAACTTACTAACTGATAATACTCTCAGTCACAGTCTAAGTTTAATCTTTCTAGCTCTGTAAAGAAAAAAACCACTACAGCCACCTACTCAGAAGCTGCTCTGGTCCGGTCTCCAATGACACCTTCTATGTGCAGGAGAAAGCTGACAACGGCTGTGAAATGCCTGGGAAGTGATGTCACCCATAGACTTACTATCAAAGAAAAAGTAAAAGGGGCGGCGCTAAAGATGGCTAAAATCCAATATAAATACAATATAATAGCATATATACCCAAATGGTGGATATAAAGTGACAAACATGCACAATGCAAAATACAAGTGATATTGGTGAGCACTGTCAATGTGCTAGGTGTTCATGATCAAACACAGTTCTATAAAAAGTGAATAAAGTGCTTACCGCTGTGGATCCCCTTCCCCTGGGCAGCAAGCAGCACCTACGGCCTCTCTCCGGGGTGGGCTCTATGTAAGTAACCGCTCACAAGGAGCCTGCTCATTCCCCACGACCGCCACCTCCACGGCCTGCACTCCTCTTCCTGTGTCCTCCTCGTAGGAGGTAGTTAGTGGTTGGGGACACAGGAAGAGGAGTGCAGGCCGTGGAGGTATCGGTTGTGGGGAATGAGCAGGCTCCTTGTGAGCGGTTACTTACATAGAGCCCACCCCGGAGAGAGGCCTTAGGTGCTGCTAGCTGCCCAGGGGAAGGGGATCCACAGCGGTTTATGACCAAACCTGGCTGACCCGGTTCTGAAGGAGGTTTTCAGCAGACATCCTTGGAGCTTAATACACGTATGCGCATAAAGGTTGCGCATCTGGTGAGTGCGCATTTTTAACAATTTCAGGGCACGTCATCAGAATGTTGTAAGGTGCACAGATCTGGGACTTCCCCAGATGGATCTTCACCTCCATAAGCACTTTATGAACTATTTATAGAACTGTGTTTGATCATGAACACCTAGCACATTGACAGTGCTCACCAATATCACTTATATTTTACATTGTGCACGTTTTCACTTTATATCCACCATTTGGGTATATACAGTCAGGTCCATAAATATTGGGACATCGACACAATTCTAACATTTTTGGCTCTATACACCACCACAATGGATTTGAAATGAAACAAACAAGATGTGCTTTAACTGCAGACTGTCAGCTTTAATTTGAGGGTATTTACATCCAAATCAGGTGACCGGTGTAGGAATTACAACAGTTTGCATATGTGCCTCCCACTTGTTAAGTGACCAAAAGTAATGGGACAATTGGCTTCTCAGTTGTTCCATGGCCAGGTGTGTGGTATTCCCTCATTATCCCAATTACAATGAGCAGATAAAAGGTCCAAAGTTAATTTCAAGTGTGCTATTTGCATTTGGAATCTGTTGCTGTCAACTCTCAAGATGAGATCCAAAGAGCTGTCACTATCAGTGAAGCAAGCCATCATTAGGCTGAAAAAACAAAACAAACCCATCAGAGAGATAGCAAAAACATTAGGCGTGGCCAAAACAACTGTTTGGAACGTTCTTAAAAAGAAGGAACGCAGCGGTGAGCTCAGCAACACCAAAAGACCCGGAACACCAGGGAAAACAACTGTGGTGGATGACCAAAGAATTCTTTCCCTGGAGAAGAAAACACCCTTCACAACAGTTGGCCAGATCAAGAACACTCTCCAGGAGGTAGGTGTATGTGTGTCAAAGTCAACAATCAAGAGAAGACTTCACCAGAGTGAATACAGAGGGTTCACCACAAGATGTAAACCATTGGTGAGCCTCAAAAACAGGAAGGCCAGATTAGAGTTTGCCAAACGACATCTAAAAAAGCCTTCACAGTTCTGGAACAACATCCTATGGACAGATGAGACCAAGATCAACTTGTACCAGAGTGATGGGAAGAGAAGAGTATGGAGAAGGAAAGGAACTGCTCATGATCCTAAGCATACCACCTCATCAGTGAAGCATGGTGGTGGTAGTGTCATGGCGTGGGCATGTATGGCTACCAATGGAACTGGTTCTCTTGTATTTATTGATGATGTGACTGCTGACAAAATCAGCAGGATGAATTCTGAAGTGTTTCGGGCAATATTATCTGCTCATATTCAGCCAAATGGTTCAGAACTCATTGGACGCCGCTTCACAGTGCAGATGGACAATGACCCAAAGCATACTGCAAAAGCAGCCAAAGAGTTTTTTAAGGGAAAGAAGTGGAATGTTATGCAATGGCCAAGTCAATCGCCTGACCTGAATCCGATTGAGCATGCATTTCACTTGACGAAGACAAAACTGAAGGGAAAATGCCCCAAGAACAAGCAGGAACTGAAGACAGTTGCAGTAGAGGCCTGGCAGAGCATCACCAGGGATGAAACACAGCGTCTGGTGATGTCTATGCGTTCCAGACTTCAGGTGGTAATTGACTGCAAAGGATTTGCAACCAAGTATTAAAAAGTGAAAGTTTGATTTGTGATTATTATTCTGTCCCATTACTTTTGGTCCCTTCACAAGTGGGAGGCACATATGCAAACTGTTGTAATTCCTACACCGTTCACCTGATTTGGATGTAAATACCCTCAAATTAAAGCTGACAGTCTGCAGTTAAAGCACATCTTGTTTGTTTCATTTCAAATCCATTGTGGTGGTGTATAAAGCCAAAAATGTTAGAATTGTGTCGATGTCCCAATATTTATGGACCTGACTGTATGCTATTATATTGTATTTATATTGGATTTTAGCCATCTTTAGCGCCGCACCTTTTACTTTTTCTTTGATACTCAGGAGGTTTTTGGTTTACCTTTGGTGCATTGGCTGCTCATGATTATTATAGCGCTCACTTATTTTATCATTTTGCCATAAACTTACTATAGGGTTTCCTCTGTCGACTGCCTCTCCTGCACACTGAAGCCACTGCTGACAGCTCAGCCTGGGACCAGACCGGAGCAGCTGCAGATCAGGTAAGTACGGTATAGCGATTCTTTCTTTACAGGGCTAGATAGATTAGACTTAGAATGTGGCTGAGAGTAGGTTTACAGTTAGGTTTTGCCTTTACTTCCACTTTAATCAACTGGTGATAGTGCTTTGCTTCACATGTGACAAAAGAAAAATATACCCCCTGCCATGTTCAGCGGGCAGTACCAGCAAACACAAGACATTCAAGTGAATAGGGCCATGCTGCAATGGCAAGTCAAACACTAGGATGATATTCCAATTGAAAAACCTGTTTGGCTGAAAAAAAAACCAGTGCATTCCCAGCACTCTCTGAAAGGCAAACCACTGTGGTTCGCTTCTCGGAGAGCAATGCAGGTGTAAACTAAGCCTTATACTGTATATAATGGTGGCCAAACACATCAATAAAAAGAAACGAGCCATGGGCAATAACACCAAATTGGCACCAGACTGAAGATAAGACACCAAGCTTTCCCAATCAATTCTCTCACAGTTGATTTGGGAAGGTGGGTTGAGAAATTGTCAAGTTCAATCGATCGTTTGCTTTCCACATAAGTAAACATTTTTCATCTTTTAAGAAACTTGCGATCAATCTGATTAGGTGATCAAATGAGCAGCACAGTGGCATAGTGGTTAGTAGAGATGATATTGTGCATCCTCAGAACTCATTTCTAGCCAAACTCTGAACTCGCACTCTTACAATGAGCTGTAGGTCAGGTCAATCCTGCCCCGCAGCTCACATAAACAGTGGCAGAAATGACCCGATATACAGCTCACTGTAAGAGTATGAGTTTGCCACATAAGGTCCAGCAATGTGCCCGTACATCGCTGGACAGCTGCAGGCATCATACAGGTATTTTTTTTTTTAGTATCGTCGTCACTTAGTAGTCAGCTTTTTTGTAAAAGCAATTCTAGCAGCTAACTAGCCGCTGTATTGCTTTTACAAGCAGCGAGAAGGGATATCCCCCCCACCACTGCCTTTTGCTCTCCCGGGCTCTCCCTTCCCACTAGAAGACCCGAGTGTTCAGCCAGCGGTTCCGCCAGCTGACCATAGAGCTGATTGAAGACCAGAACGGCTCCGATCAGCTCTATGGTCTAAGACAGGGGTCTCCAAACTTTCTAAATAAAGGGCAAGTTTACTGTCCTTCAATCTTTAGGGGGGCCGGACTGTGGCCAGCGGGAGTAGAAAAAGTCCTAGAGTCAGTGGCAGTAAAAAATGCCACGTGACTGGTGGCAGTGGGAGGAATAGTGCCCCATCATTGGTATCAGTGGGAGGAATAGTGCCCCATCATTGGTATTAGCAGTAGGAATAGTGCCCCATGATTGGTGTCAGTAGGTGGAATAATGCTCCATCATTGGTGTCAGTGGGAGGAATAGTTCGCCATCATTGGTATTAGTGGTAGGAATAGTGACCTGTGATTGGTGTCAGTTGGAGGAATAGTGACCCATCATTGGTGTCAGTGGGAAGAATAGTGCTCCATCACTGGTGTCAGTGGGAGGAATAGTGCCCCATTGTTGGTGTCAGTGGGCGGAACTATGCCTCACTGTTGCTGACACTGAGTGAATAATGCCCCAAGGGCTGGATAAAGTGAAGCAAAGGGCCACATCCAGCCCTCGGGCCGCAGTTTGGAGGCCACTTGTCTAAGAAACCAGAAGCGATGAGCATTTCATCACTTCTGGTTTCATTGGTTGCAAACAAACCTTTAGGGGTTTGAAAAAAAGCATCAGAATATACCAGTCTTGGTATGACCTAAATCATTTAAGGGCAGAGGAGAGATCTGGGGTCTAATAGATCCCAGATCTCTCAGGAAAGAGGACCTGTCACTGTCTATTGCTATACCAGGGGATATTTATATTCCCTGTGATAACAATAAAAGCGAAAAAAAAAATTTAAAGGTACATTTTAAACATAAAAAAAAATGTTTTAAAGTGCCCTCGTCCCCGTGTAATGTGGGTTTGAAAAAAGCATCAGATAATACCAGTCTTGGTATGACCCGAATCCTTTAAGGACAGAGGAGAGATCTGGGGTCTAATAGATCCCAGATCTCTCAGTAAAGAGGACCTGTCACTGTCTATTGCTATACCAGGGGATATTTATATTCCCTGTGATAACAATAAAAGCGAAAAAAAAAATTTAAAGGTGCATTGTAAACATAAAAAATGTTTTAAAGTGCCCTCGTCCCTGTGTAATGTGTTTTAATGTGTTTTTGGTGCATTTTTGACACATTCCGGTGTGTTTTTTACGTGTTCCAGTTAATTTTTCCCTTCTCTTTTTGTTCAATTTAAATAGGGACATGTACATTCCAGTGCGTTTTGTGTTTTCCAGTGCGTTCCAGTGCATTTTTTATGTGTTTTACCGCTTTTCAGTACAGTTCTGTGCAGGAAAAATGCAGCCTGTTCTACTTTTTTTTCTGCATCCGGGAAGGCACTGGAACTGCAAGCACTGATGTGAACTATGACATTGACAACCATATAACATAAAAAAAATGTTTTAAAGTGCCCTTGTCCCCATGTATTCGTGCACGAACGTACGTGTTGGTCCCACACGCATACATAAACAGCGATCACACCACACATATAGGGTAACACCACGAATGTCAGATTAAGGGCAGTAATTCTAGCACCAGAACTCCGGTGTATATCTAAAGTGATAACCCCTAAAGGCTTTTAAAACATTGGCTATGGATAATAAACTGTACGTAGTTTGTCACAGTTGCACGGGCATGTCCAATTTTAAGCATGACATGTTTGGTATCTATTTGCTCAATGTAACATCATCTTTTATATTTTATCAAACAATTGAGTATTATATTGTGTTTTTGTGCATTGAAATGTAAAAAAAAGTGTATTTTTCACAACAAAATTAGGTTTGAAAGACTGCTGCACAATTACTGTGTGAAATAAAATTGAGTACTGTCCGTGATACTTTTTTTATTTGCACTAACATACAATTTTGAGGACAAGCTTTCGGGAAGTGTCCCCTTCTTCAAGGTCCAAGCAGTACTATACACCTTGACCTTGGACCTTGAAGAAGGGGACACTTACCGTAAGCTTGTCCTCAAAATTGTATGTTAGTGCAGATAAAAAAAGTATCACGGACAGTACTCAATTGTTTCTGTCGCAAATGCACTAATACGGCTACAATCACATCAAGCAAAATGTGTGAAATAAAAAATTGCCACACCCACCTTTTTATTCTTTGGGGCCTGTGCTTTACAAATATATCATCTTTAGGTGTTGTAAGTTATTTTCTAGCAAAAAATATTGACTTTTATGTATAAACAAAAAGTGTCAGAAAAGGCCTGGTCTTCAAGTGGCTAGAGATGAGTTTGGGGGACACCTATGCTTGTCTTTAGAGACGCTTGCCAAATGTCCCCTCTGAGTTAGTTTTTTATTGTATGGATTTTTGTATCATCATCTCATCTAGTAAAGCATTCTAAATGCATCTCAAGAGCACTGTAAATGCCACAGGAGTATTTGTCATGCATTTGTAGTGCATTTGCAGAGCACTTGCATTGACATCAAAGGAAGCCTTTGGGAAGCAGCATAGCCTGATAAAGACACATATTGGGTCAATTTTGGTGTGAGCCAATGCGAAGTGGTGCTAACACAACCATGTGAACAACACTGGGCATTGCAATACACACAGATTTGACAGGTGTTCGTGGAGCTTCAAAAATGCTCATGAAACCCCTGATTTTAAAGCTAGTGTAAACTTAGCTTACAGGTACCAACATCATCAGCATCCTGTCCCTTAGTTTGCATGTGAATGACTCAGACCACTGCTGATTGGAGTGAAAAAAAACAAAACGTGATTTTGATGTTCAAATAGAGATGAGTCTGTAGGATGTTTAAACTCCTAAATCTTTAATCCCAACCATGACTTTACCTGCATGGAGTTTGCATGTTCTCCCTGTGCTTGTGTGGGTTTCCTCCCACACTCCAAAGACAGGCTGGTAGGGTAATTGGCTCCTGTATAAATTGGCCCTAGTATGTGTATGTATGATCGTGAGTTAGGGACCTTAGATTGTACGCTTCTTGAGGGCAGGGACTGGTTTGAATGTACAATACATACAAAGCATTACATAAATTGTCAGCGCTATATAAATATCTAAAATAAATAAAACTATTTGAAAGCCACCTTCCCGTGTGTGTCAAGTCAATAGTCCATTGTCAACTGTGGATCAATGATTTTAATCAGGAGAGAATGATCGGAAAATAAATCATTCATCATCAGAAAGTATGTATGGCCACCATATTGTCACCTTTACCTAATATCGCTCCCTCCAAGCTATTGCTAGCACTCGTTTTCTCCCCTCACTTCTCCTTCCCTTGTTCTCATACCAGCAGCCTTTAAACAAAGACTGCTCTGTGAGCTCAGCAAGTGTGATATGTAAGAATAGAAGAGCAGGCCTGCCAAGATGTTCTTGTTGATATGCTAATATTTTTGACACTCCAAACCCTTATGTTGTTCAAGAACAAATACATGAAATGCCTCTCATGGAAATCTGTTGATTATTTTAAGTGACAGATGAAAGGGTTAAGTATAGATTCCCACAGAGAGGATTCCAACATCCTAAAAGATCTGGGACAACCTAGGGGACTGTGCTCGTGAAACGCCAACAAAAATTTTGGTGTGACCACAATGAGTATTTATTTTTAAGACAGTAATATTACCCAGTGCTAAGAATTATTAAAAATGTATCATCACCAATTACAGAATTATAACCCACTCCACCAATAATTACTTATTTATAACATAACTTTACTTAATAAATAGATATAATTATTAACATGCAGGGTTTTTATTGAAAAAGAATATCATGAAGTGTATTTATTTAAAACATTGCATGCAGTTCACCCAGTGAAAGAGCGTGTGCATTTGTTCTGTGCTCATGGGAAGAAATTTAATGTTATTAGGCTATTTCCTGCGATGGTAGATTGTGTTTCATTGATTTAAAATGGAAAATGCTTAATTTGGCCACTAGATGGTGCTAAGCATCAGAGAAAATTCCTATGATACTTATCACCATCTAGTGGTCAAATGCAGCCCCCAGAGGGCCCTTCCCTGTTTTCATTGAACAGTCCTGTAGAAAATCATTTCTATCAGGTATAGTAATGGATAACTGAATTGTCAGAGTATTGTGTATTATATACTGGCAAAATGGGCTCAGCAAGCATGGGAGCATAAGGAAATTTGTGATCTGATGATGGTGTGCAATGGAAAAGGAGGCAGGGGCAACAGAGGAGTGTTGGACATACATACTTTGATTTTATCAATGTACAATATGAACAAAACTATCAAATCTGCAAACAATCGAATAGCCATAACTTCCCTTCTGATCGATTTAGACTCAATCGATTTTGATCAGATCAAACTTAATCGATCGGCAGGGACAGAAAACTATTGATTGTTTTGCATCAGAACTGAGATACTTTGTTCGTGAATAAGAACATATTTTAACCACTTGCCCTCCAGAGGATTTACCCCCCTTCCTGACCAGGCCATTTTTTGCGTTACAGCGCTGCGTTACTTTTAACTGACAATTGCGCTGTCATGCAATGCTGCACCCAGATGAAATTTATGTTCTTTTTTTCCCCACAAATTGAGCTTTCTTTCGGTGGTATTTGATCGCCTGTGCGATTTTTATTTTTTTGCGCTGTAAGCAAAAAAAAACCTACAATTTTGAGAAAAAAACTATATTTTGGACTTTTTGCTATTAAACATGTCCAGTAAAACATTTTTAAAAATCATCATAAATTTAGGCCAAAATGTATTCTACGGCATGTCATTGCTATAAAAAATCCCAATACGTGTAAATTAATTGATTTACAGTCAGGTCCATAAATATTGGGACATCGACACAATTCTAACATTTTTGGCTCTATACACCACCACAATGGATTTGAAATGAAACGAACAAGATGTGCTTTAACTGCAGACTGTCAGCTTTAATTTGAGGGTATTTACATCCAAATCAGGTGAACAGTGTTGGAATTACAACACTTTGCATATGTGCCTCCCACTTCTTAAGGGACCAAAAGTAATGGGACAGAATAATAATCATAAATCAAACTTTCACTTTTTAATACTTGGTTGCAAATCCTTTGCAGTCAATTACAGCCTGAAGTCTGGAATGCGTAGACATCACCAGACGCTGGGTTTCATCCCTGGTGATGCTCTGCCAGGCCTCTACTGCAACTGTCTTCAGTTCCTGCTTGTTCTTGGGGCATTTTCCCTTCACTTTTGTCTTCAGCAAGTGAAATGCATGCTCAATCGGATTCAGGTCAGGTGATTGACTTGGCCATTGCATAACATTCCACTTCTTTCCCTTAAAAAACTCTTTGGTTGCCTTTGCAGTATGCTTTGGGTCATTGTCCATCTGCACTGTGAAGTGGTGTCCAATGAGTTCTGAAGCATTTGGCTGAATATGAGCAGATAATATTGCCCGAAACACTTCAGAATTCATCCTGATGCTTTTGTCAGCAGTCACATCATCAATAAATACAAGAGAACCAGTTCCATTGGCAGCCATACATGCCCATGCCATGACACTACCACCACCATGCTTCACTGATGAGGTGGTATGCTTAGGATCATGAGCAGTTCCTTTCCTTCTCCATACTCTTCTCTTCCCATCACTCTGGTACAAGTTGATCTTGGTCTCATCTGTCCATAGGATGTTGTTCCAGAACTGTGAAGGCTTTTTTAGATGTCGTTTGGCAAACTCTAATCTGGCCTTCCTGTTTTTGAGGCTCACCAATGGTTTACATCTTGTGGTGAACCCTCTGTATTCACTCTGGTGAAGTCTTCTCTTGATTGTTGACTTTGACACACATACACCTACCTCCTGGAGAGTGTTCTTGATCTGGCCAACTGTTGTGAAGGGTGTTTTCTTCACCAGGGAAAGAATTCTTCGGTCATCCACCACAGTTGTTTTGCGTGGTCTTCCGGGTCTTTTGGTGTTGCTGAGCTCACTGGTGCGTTCCTTCTTTTTAAGAATGTTCCAAACAGTTGTTTTGGCCACGCCTAATGTTTTTGCTAACTAAGTTTTGTTAAACTTACCTGTTCTGTGCAAGGATATTGCACAGAGGTATTTTACCTCATTTTCTGGGGTCCCCCATCAGCGCTTTGTGTGTCACATGCACGCATGTGTGCCCCCATAACAAGCAGCTTGCTTTGGGGGTACACATGCGTGCATGCGACACGCAGAGTGGCTTGACCCTGCTCCCTCCTCACAGGATTTGATTGAAAGCAACAGGAGCCAATGGCTGCCTGTGAGAGCAGGAAGAGAGACCTGGAAATTAAAAGATCCATACAGGACCCAGATACAGTCAGGTCCATAAATATTGGGACATCAACACAATCCTAACATTTTTCCTAACAGTTGTTTTGGCCACGCCTAATGTTTTTGCTATCTCTCTGATGGGTTTGTTTTGTTTTTTCAGCCTAATGATGGTTTGCTTCAGTGATAGTGACAGCTCTTTGGATCTCATCTTGAGAGTTGACAGCAACAGATTCCAAATGCAAATAGCACACTTGAAATGAACTCTGGACCTTTTATCTGCTCATTGTAATTGGGATAATGAGGGAATACCACACACCTGGCCATGGAACAACTGAGAAGCCAATTGTCCCATTACTTTTGGTCACTTAACAAGTGGGAGGCACATATGCAAACTGTTGTAATTCCTACACCGGTCACCTGATTTGGATGTAAATACCCTCAAATTAAAGCTGACAGTCTGCAGTTAAATTACATCTTGTTCGTTTCATTTCAAATCCATTGTGGTGGTGTATAGAGCCAAAAATGTTAGAATTGTGTCGATGTCCCAATATTTATGGACCTGACTGTATGTGACAGTTATAGCGTTTACAAATGGCAGTATAGATACTGGGATTTTTTTTTTCCTACTAGTAATGGCGGCGATCAGCAACTTTTGGGAGACTGCAACTGTGCACAGCCATCCAGAGCATTGTGCCTGAGCTGACAAGGAAGAAGACTGTTTGTAAACAAAACAGTCTTCCTCCTTGTCGGTGATTGTCGGTAATCACCGGACGCTGGCGGGTAGTCACCGGCCGGGACCCGGTGATTGACATTCGCGGCCGCGAACCTACCTGGAAATGAAAATCACATATATACGTGACTTTGTGCAGCCGTGCCGCCATGTAGCAGCACATCTACTATATGATGGCGGGGAAGCGGTTAATCAATCAGATTATGAGATTACATGGTGGAAACAGAGAAGCATTTGCTAATTTATGATTGTAACAGGGGCGGACTGACCATTTGAGCACTCGGGCACTGCCCGAGGGCCTGGGGTCAGTAGGGGGCCCCATGAAATGCCCCTGCTACCTTTTATAGGCTTATTTTGGGTGTGCTTTGAGTGTCGGCAAGGACACAGGGGCCCCATGATCCCCTATTGCCCCGGGGACCCATGAGTTGTCAGTCCGCCCCTGGATTGTAAATTATAATCGTGTAACACACTGCACTGTTACTGTTTTCAGGATGTTGACTGACCACAAGTTGGCAGGGTTTCGCAATTTAGCTATTACAGACGAGTACAGCAAAGCATTGTTGAAGTTGTATGCTGAAGGCAGGACTGTTGTGCCTGGACAGACGGAAAGCAGACTACGTTTCCCAGAAGAGATGGCAAAGGGGCAGGGACCTATATAATCAAAAGCCCAGGTGCTTCCTGTAGGGAGGAGAGAGTCTGTGTGATGGTAAGGATGTGTGCTGGACGGTGGTGTGGGACTCAGAGGACCCAATTCAGATCAAGTCGCATCGGAGAGCCGGAGGGAAGGACTATAGATCACTGATATTGCTGTCAAGCAGGAGAGTAGACCCTGCAGGCAGGCAGATTTTGGAATTGTGACCAGTACTGTTTTCCTCCCAGAGGGACCAAAAGGAGATCGTGCTGTGTTCTCAGTTATTTCAGTTCAGTACACTTTGCAGCACAGTCTACCACTTGAAAGGCAGACTTTTTCAGTACTACGGCCTATAGCTTTAGTGTCTTTTTCCCCCTCCGTTGCTCTGAATACAGGATTCCTCCTGCAGCACATGTGTTTTGGGGAACAGTAACACTGTTATTACCTCAAGTTTAATACTTTACAGCTGTAAAGGAACTTGCTTCATCAAGCCAATTCCCTACTTATTAGAATACAAATTCTACTGGAGTCTACTCCTGCCCCTTCCCCTACTATATCAAGCTTTGCCTTCACTTACTTCCACAAAGGGACCATTTCTAGCTCTGCTATCACTAATCAGGGGAAGTTTTCCTACTACTGTACCTTTTCTTGTTCAATAAATTCTGCTTTCAAATAAAAAAGACCTCAACCATAATGTGCACCAACTAGGGCCCCAACAAGTGCACATAAGAGTTGTTTTTATATTCTGAGGTGATACTAAAGGGGACATTATTACCTACATATCCATCTTCTGAGTTAAACCCTGTTCCCAGTGATTAAGAACCCACACGTGAGTTAGCCCAAATTCTTGATAGCCTGTTTCAGCTCATTTTGGGAAAGATATCTCAGTTCAGAAATTAAACTCTGGTCCTGCAGGACATTTTGGGTTGCGTTACTGTGGTACTGTGCTTGATCATTTGGCTTAAGTTTTTACAGAGTGTTTAAAGGATAAGTTCACCTTTGGGAATATGTTACATATTCCACCCGTTTTTAGGGTGGAACATGTAACATGTTCCCATAGCCGCTGCCGCGCCCGCCATCCCTCCCTCTGCCACTATCTGTACTATCTGGCAGATTTGAAAACAGTGCGGCCATGCGGGGTTCCTCCCACATGGCCACATCACTCATTCACAGAGTTCTGTGAATAAGTGCCTGCAAGTCCCGCCAGCCTCAGTGGCTGTCGGCTTGTAGTTTTCAATGAACTACCATGGCGCTGTGGAGCTCCATGGTAGTTCATTGAAGCTTCCTGTCAGAATATCTGCTTGGTCGTACATCCCGTACGGCAAGCAAATATTATGACAGGTCTGCAGGAGACCTGCATGGCACCATCAGAAATCTACTGATCGCTGGTGCAATGCTTTCCAGGGTCCTGCAGAGAAAAATAATAAATGCAAATTTTTTTACCTGCAAAAATTGTGCATTATTATTTTTGTCAAAAAGATGAACTTATCCTTTAACTTTTGAACACGCTTACTACTATTTCTTTTGGGCTTGTACAATTTTTTACTTTGATCTCAATACAATCAGAGTACTGGTTCAGCTTAAACTGTGTGATTAGTTTGTGTTTCAAGGCCAGGAGATTCCCCTGGTCAAGGTCTTACGGTGGTGTCAGCAGGGGCTGTGCTTCCAAATCAGGCTCAGAACAGACAGGGAGCCCAAAAATACTCACCATCTCTTAAGGGGGTAAGCGCTAAAATCACATCTTAACTATCGATCAACATCTACTTCCCCATGGTATATAAAACAAATGTGATGTTGTCTCTAGAGCGATTATAGATCGTTTGTAAAATAAATTTATCACAGCCTGTATGACTACCATAAGATAGGAGATCAGTGAAAGGGCGGCCAGGTACTGGATTCAAAGGAACACTAGCATGGCTCAGAAACTAAGACCTTATTGACATCTGTGTACAGGATGTCTACTCACCCTAGGTTCACAAATTGTGCTGGTGGTGCCGCTGCAGATCCGCACGAAAATCCGTGCAGCTGCACCACCCGCACAGAGAAATGTGGACCCGCTGGCGGGTGCTATTAGTTCTAATGGCACACCGCCCACACTGGAAAATGCAATTGTACTGGGGACCGAGGTTCCCATGCGGGCTGCGTTTTCCAAAGAAGTGTAGGGACTTCTTTCCCTGCGTGTCATGGGCACAGGAGTCCATTCAAATGAATGGGCTCTCGTGCCAGTGCAAAACGTGGCCCGCACAGTGAATTGATGTGAATGCTTGAAGCTGCTAAACGCATATAAATGCTAAGCGTAGTTTGCCCTTCAGCATTTATTCATTTCAATAGTCAGAATAAATTAAAATTCTGGCAAAAATTAACACCCAAACTCTGCTAAACTTTGCTAAACTGGTTTGAAAAAAAGCAGCTTGGGTGAGTTTTTAATTCTCCTCTGTCAGGAGAAACAGCGTTTTACAATAAACCAGTGTGCATGAGGCCTTAAAAGTATTAAGGCCAGGCACAGCCAGGTGAGCAGCATTTTCAATAGAGGGCCAGCAATGACAACCCCCATATTTTTTTCATTGGTGGTGTCACTTGAAGGATATCAGCTAATCAACAGACTTGAGAACTATCAATAAGTCTATTAGTTGGCGCAGGAAATTTTCCCTTTGTTTCTCCTTTAATACTCTGTAGGCGTGTTAAAAAAATACATGGAAGATATTTATAAAGAAACATTGCATAATGTTTTCAAATGATCATTTATGAATTTTGAAATTGCAACAGAAACGCGTCATAGATCTTTTTATAAGAGTAAATTATAGCCTAGCAATTTAAGAATTTGTTTTCTCCTTCTTCAACTTTATGAACTGTGTAATTAGAAAATTCCATAAACAATGGATGCTTTTGTTGTGAAAACTATTTTATAGTTGTTTTAAAAGTAAAAAAACAAATGCCCACAAATGTTCTGCATAAAAAAAAATTCTGACTCATCACAAACTAAACCTGCCATACATGAATCGAAATTTGGCTGGTTCAACGGGGACATATGGCAATGGATACATAGAGTAGGCTTACATTGGAGGGAGCCACATCCTCCTTAAAGGGACCCTGTTGCCAGACTATTTATATTAACAACAATCTCCCCATCAGGTTATGGGGTTGATTTACTAAAGGCAATTAGTGCAGTTGCACTCTGGAAGTGCAGTTACTCCAGAGCTTAGTAAATGAGTAGAAGCTTTGCTGACTTCGATCATCCAATCATGTGCAAGCAAATATGCTGTGGTTTTTTATTTTCCTTGCATGTGATTGGGTATTCTTTGCAAAGTGACGCTTTACCTTATTTACTAAGCTCTGGAGCAACTGTACTTGTAGAGGGCAAAGTGCACAGTCTATTTGTCTTTAGTAAATCAAGCCCTAAATGTCCATTTAATGTTTTTTGGCATCTTATTAACCCTGTAGATATCCAAAAATCCTGTGACTGATCCTGAGTGTTGCCATCTTGGATGTAATGTCATCAGCCCCAGCAGACAGGGGGGGGTCGAGGATTTGGGTCAGCACAGACCGTGATTAGACACTCCTAGAAGTGGAGAGGGATATGTCATGGCAGGGGGGAGGGGGGCTGTGCTAGGTAATTTTCTATTCCTGGAGTTGTCAAAGTTTCCAGCAACTTCAAAGGCACATTGTAAATTAAGAATAGGTTCACACTTGAGTGTGTTTCTGGTCAGCTTTTGCATGGGCACAGCAGCCCATTTATTTACATGGGCTGCTATGCATGCATTTCTTGCAAAAAAAAGGTGCATGCACCATTTGAAAAACGCAGCCACAGGGAAATCTCATGGTGCTTTCGCACCATATGAATTCCCTGTGGTTCCCGCAAACGCACTGTGAGTTGAGATGTGTGGGGGTGCTATTAAGAATTAATGGCAGCCACATGTGTCTCTACTGTGAAGCACGAATTGGCTGAGGGTGGTTGCGGGTTTGGGAATTGCATCCCACAAGCACCTTCTCAAGTGTGAACCTAGGGTAATGAAAGGAGTAAGCTTTGAAAATACTTGATTTTTATGTGCTTTTATCTGCAATTTTTAAGTTGGTGACAGGGTCTCTTTAAAGGCACAGATACACACAACTGGGCCATTTATCAAAACTGGAACAGCTAGAATCTGGTACAGCTGTGCATGGTAGCCGGCTTCTGTAATTAGCCTGTTCAGTAAGGCTGGCCATACATTATACAATTTTCTTGAGATTTTTGGTTTAGATTTACCAAAAATCATATAATATGAGGTCAAACCTAACAACACTTTCAATTGTATCCAATTAGGCAGGGTCTTGTACTACATAGTTGAAGGTAAATCTAAAGGAAATTGGGCAGAAATTGGACAGAAAAGTGAATAGTGTATGGCCAGCCTAAGGTTAGGTTCACATATGTGCGGGTGGTGCCGCTGCAAATCCACACAAAAATCCTAATGGCACGCTGCCTGCACTGGAAATGGCAACCGCACTGGGAACCGAGGTTCCCGTGCGGGCTGCAGTTTCCAAAGAAGTGCAGGGACTTCTTCCCTTTGTGTCCCGGGGCATGGGAGTCCATTCAAATGAATGGGCTGTCGTGTCTGCGCAAAATGCGGCCCGCAGGAACACAGATATGTGAACCAGGGGTTAAGCTTTGAAAATAAAGGCTGATTGGTTGCCATGTACAGCTGCTCCAGTTTTGGTTTCTGGTTTCCCCCTAATGAGACAAGCCTAACATAAGGAAGGCGATAGTTGATGTGATTTTCTTTCTTGCAACCAGCTTGCAGGAAAGAAAGTCACTGACTGTGTTGATGGGGGAATCCTTCCTGTGAAGCTATTCTGTTCTCCTGCCAGGAGAGTGCAAGAAGAACACAATGATTATTGCTAGTGGCTATAGCTGTTAGCAATAATCACATGCTAGAAATCCAACATACTGGTTGTGCCGATGGATTGACTTATGTACAATCAGTCTGCCCATTCACGGATCAAACCTTGGCTGCTGAACCAGCCGAGCCTCAAACCATCTTTGGCCGGCTTGAAACAGCTGATGTTCCCAAGTGTTTGTTTGCACCAAATACATCCAATCCAAAAAGCCAAAAATGCTCAAATTAATTTGAAGTATATATTATTACTATACAGGATTTATATAGCGCCAACAGTTTGTGCAGTGCTTTACAAAATGAAGGTAGACATTACAGTTACAATAAATTTATACATGCAAAATGTTTTTTTAGTCAATAAATCAGCATCATGCCTTACTGTATAAAGTTTTTGTAAGCAAATCATTTTGTAACAACATTAAGCCACTTCTAAATTAGCATCAGCGTTGTCAGTCTCCGTATGCAGACCACCCTGGTGCCTAGCACATGGTCAGTAGGCCTTCTGCATGCAACCCGTGTGCTATTGGGCACCATTCAGATAGGAGAGTGGCAGAGGGGTGCCAGGTGCTGGAACGGCACTGAAAGAAAGACTGTACTGTGGGCCGCTAATCTACCCTCCAAGGGGGTTGCGAGCATGCTAAATGTACAGGGTACCATTCTTCTTAAATGGCAGTGATGAACTGTGAGCGTGGCCAAAATGTGGATGTTTTGCAAGTGTAAAAGCACTAGCTCTTTAAAACACTATTGGCATAAAGTTCCAATAACAACATAATATCAATGATTAGCATTTTAATACACCCCACCACCACCTGCACTATAGTCATATCATGCGACAAACACATGCTGAAAAAGTGCTGTCCCCTATACAATGTGCCACGGTATCAGAGCCACTTATTTATTTACTTCAGATTGGCTGACACGCAGGAATAGAGCGTAAACAGGAGACTGAACAAGACGTGGGGACATGATCTAATCCCCAATATGGCAGATTTATTATAAAAGCTGTTAATATTTAAAGCATACTTCTCAAGGTGGCAAAGAGCGACCCCTTTAGCGTAAAGTACAGTATGTAGGCAAGGGACACACCCTCTGCTATACCCCCAGAGACACAGAACATGCAGAATGAACGCATTAAAAAAATAAAAAAATTAATTTAGGTCAGTCTAACGCTTTTAGTAGTACACAGGGTGTATTTATAAAAAATGCACAGAGCTATTCATCTGGCCTGTGCATTTGTTCTGTGCAAATGGGGCAAAATCAAATGTAATTAGACTATTTTTATCCCAGAATAAATGTTAATCAATCATAAAGAGTACAGTGAATCAGGAAAACACCACAATATGGTCACTAGATGGAGCTGATATTCAGTGTGAATAAATTCTCATTTAGAAAGGTCATCAGCTCCATCTAGTGTCCATATTGCAATATTTTGCGTACTGATTTTATTCTTTTTTTAATTAATAGGTGCCGGTTCACATACAATACGGTTTGAACTGCATCCAATCCGCATGACATGTGAAATAACATTGCTTCCTATGGTGCCTGTTCACATATGTCTAGTGCACTGGAGTTGCGGATTGAAAAAGAGTCATGTACAATTTCTGAGCAGTGCAGTCCGGTTCAAGTGCAGATTACAGGCTATTGACTTTTATGGGAACTGTTTCTAAACCGCACATGTCACAACAGGATAATCCTGAGCTGATCCTGTGCTAAACCTGACCCGAACCACTGAACAACTACTGTGTCAAATAGCTGGGAAACCTGAGCTTCAATCAGGTCTAACATTCAACTTGAGAGAGAGAAAATAGCTTAGCAGCATTTCATTGTGTCCCTGTTCTCACAGAATATATGCACATGTAGTTTTACAGGATGAATAGGTCTGCACATTTTTATAAATGCATCCCTATAGTGTTTTTCTTAATAGAGCTATACCGCAGATCAGAAAGAGGGACATTTGAGGAGTAACGAAGGACAAAAAGAGCTTATTCCAATATAGGGACAGTCATTCCAAACCAGGAGAATTTGGGGAGTACATTGTAACAACTATCCTAGCCTTTTTCAGCCATAGCTCCATGGAATTCTAGGGTTCCTCCTGAGGTTGCCAGGGGTTCCTTGATTGATGAGCAACAGCAAAAGGATCTCCTCCCTACACTGGCCATCAATGAAAGGGAACACTATTACGCTGACCACTAATGTTAGAAGACACCACCATTTTTACTGTCTACTTTATTACCTGTTATTATTTTTCATGTAAATCCAATATTATTAGTAAAAAAAAGTTGTTATATAGAGCAGGAGTGTTTAAAATGATCTGCCCAGGGTGTCTAACAAGCAAGGTATGACATTTTATTTATTCCTAGATTTAAAACATCCTACATTTTAGTGATCGCACTAATGTACTACAAATTACAAAGTATATTTATTTTTATCAAGCATTCCCCAAGACCTGAAAAAAGTGTTCCTTTGGGGTAAAGAGTTTGAAAAAGGTTGCCATATACTACCAGCTTTATATTTATATTAGAATCTGTATCTGTGTTTTTATAGATAAAGGTACAACATTTTCAGATACATAGAAGGCCATTTGATAGCAAACATGCTTTCATGCTCATTGCTTCGTCAATTTCCTTGGCCATCTAGTGCTCATAAATTATACATATAAATGACAAAGGAACTTTCTTACAGGGTATTCTAGTTTTCTAGAGCTTCTGTTCTAGTTGGTTTTCTCACTCCCTCTACTGGCAATAATCAACATATGCAGCAGATTTCAGCATCTTGCATTGGTACAGAATACCTGCCAATAATAATGTTAAGTATACTACTTTTATTGGTAGAGACATCTGATAACTAAGGTAATTTAAGTCAGTTATTTAACTGAGTTTTCTATCTTATCTCACAATACATTTCTAATCAAAACATGCAATTCAAATTTATATCATGTATTGTCATGGCCATAAATATCGCCACTTCGCCAAGAAAATTGTTGAAATTACAAATGTTTCAACACACTCATTTTTATTTATTTTGTTTGTATTGGTATGACACAAAAGTGGAGGAACAAAAAGCAAAATCTGACACATTCCCTGCAAAACACAAAAAAGGCGGCAAACTACATACATTTTTAATAGTCATAGGCGACGATTTAAAAGCTTTTACAAGTTACCACTTAAGATTTACACAAGAAATTTAGTGCTAGAATTACTGCCTTCAATTTGAAGTTCACGATGATATCTCATACGCATGGTGCAATCTCTGTTTACACTGGACAGACGCTTGCAAAATTCTATATACTGATATTGTACTAATGGCACTGGCTAGGTGACAGGGTGATCAAAGGATTAATAGAGGCAATCAAATGGTTAAATGTGCTAATCTAACGTGTGTGTAAAATGTAGTGCTTTTACTCACAATGTGGTGTTCTCTCTTCTCTCCCTGGACCGACAAGGGGTGTAGCGAGTGGGGGGCGCACGCATGCACACTCACACCCCAGAAATAGAAAGCGATGTAAGAATTTGTCACTTTTTTTTTACAATTTTTTTTACAAAAACACTTTCATCAGAGTAGTTCAAAGTTACTATATTGAAGTGATACTAAAGCCCAGACCCTGCATTCACTATATCTGGTCTCCCACAGTACACACAACATGGAAATGCTATTATTTTAGTAAATATTAACTGCTTAATTGATCAGCAGTTAGAGCAGTGTTGTGACCTCAGCAGAGGACAAGTTAAAGCTTGTAGGAGGAGTTTTCTTTTTGCTCTAGGAGGATGTGAAACCTCTGACCCTCTGTTTGGACAGTGCTGATTGGCCCTGTGCTGATCACATGCACCTTCCCAAGAAAAAAAAAAACCTCTCTAGCAATACACACCAAACTGAGCATGTGCATAGATTCCACAGTGAGTTTACTGCATATACAGACTGATTTTACTGTTGTGGGTTTAGATACACTTTAACATTGTACTACTCTGGGGGGAGGGGGTGATGAGGGATTTCTTTCTTTTTTTTTTATACTTTGCATTGCAGGAGCAACAACGATTATCACTCCTGCAATGCAATGCTTGCTTTGAACTGTCATAAGTTTATGACAGTTTAAAATACTAGTGATCTGTGATTGGATACAGCTAATCACATGGTATAGGGTGCTGTAATTGGCCCATGTACCATAACAGAGCCCCTTGTCCCGGCCCTGTCATCAATGCCATTAAAGACCACTACAGTTTAGTGAATTGAGCCTTGCTCATCACTGCACAATTTTCCCAGTAACATTTCTTTATAATGTGAGAAGAATGACAAGGGACATACTTATATGACATCTTCTCGGTTTATTTAGTGTAATGTAGGAGTAATGAAATAAAATGTCATTCGGCATGTCAGAGGAGGTAGGGACCTTTTAGCTGTTAAAGGGGAACAAGGGTGCATTTACATAGTGATGATTTGATTTACATAGTGATGAAGATTTGATCTGATTGTAACTGCACACTTTCATACGGTACGAGGATTACCCACACAATCTAAAAGCCAATTCTGTTATATATTGGTAACAAATCAAAGAAAACTATTGCTTGACTGTTTGATAGATTACACTTAAGTAATCCAAGATGAGTCATCCCTCATCATTCTGTTAAGTGGACAGTATAAGTGCAAGCATTTATTAGAGCACAAAGACAATGATAGATGAGGCATATATATTGGCACAAATTAGGGAAGCATTGTTTCATTTGTACTTCATTTATGCCTATAAGTGAAGCAAAGTGCCCATTTACTCAGATACAGGAGCAGAGTTCTTTAACTTCATTTTCACAAATTCCGTAAGTTCTTGGACATGCCCTCGGAAGGTAACTTCTTCAGTAGCTCAGAAAAGTCAGATATAGTGCATAGCTCCAAACTGTCCCTCATTTCGAGGGAATGTCCCTGATTTGGAACAAACTCCCTCTGTCCCTCATTCCTCTTCATTTGACCCTCATTTTGGTCTGATCTCTATAGTTTTTATTTTCAAAAAGTGTTTTCCAGTGCTAAACCTTTCATCCAATTTCTAAATTGCCCGTAAAAAGGAATAGTAGTGGTAAAAAAAAGTTACCGTATTTTTCGCTCCATAAGACGCACCTGACCATAAGACGCACCTAGGTTTTAGAGGAGAAAAACAAGAAAAAAAAATATTCTGAACCAATGGACTGCAGACACAGTACAGGGGATGACCAGAGACTGCGGACACAATACAGGAGATGACCAGAGACTGCGGACATAGTACAGGAGATGACCAGAGACTGCGGACATAGTACGGGAGATGACCAGAGACTGCGGACACAGTGCGGGAGATGACCAGAGACTGCGGACACAGTGCGGGAGATGACCAGAGACTGAGGACACAGTGCGGGAGATGACCAGAGACTGCGGACACAGAGCAGGAGATGACCAGAGACTGCGGACACAGTGCAGGGAATGACCAGAGACTGCAGACAGTGCAGGGCATGACCAGAGACTGCAGACAGTGCAGGGGATGACCAGAGACTGCAGACAGTGCAGGGGATGACCAGAGACTGCAGACAGTGCAGGGGATGACCAGAGACTGCAGACAGTGCAGGGGATGACCAGAGACTGCAGACAGTGCAGGGGATGACCAGAGACTGCAGACAGTGCAGGGGATGACCAGAGACTGCAGACAGTGCAGGGGATGACCAGAGACTGCAGACAGTGCAGGGGATGACCAGAGACTGCAGACAGTGCAGGGGATGACCAGAGACTGCAGACAGTGCAGGGGATGACCAGAGACTGCAGACAGTGCAGGGAATGACCAGAGACTGCAGACAGTGCAGGGAATGACCAGAGACTGCAGACAGTGCAGGGAATGACCAGAGACTACTGACCTTTGGGGAGGGAGGGGGAGCGGGTACCTGAATTTGACAGGTACCCGCTCCCACTTCCGCGGAGTTGTCCTTCCCTCTTCTTCCCGGGCCGGCTTCTGTGACAGCCGGGTGCCCACTGCGCATGTGCGAGAAGCGCTGCGCTTTGTGAATGGCCCGGCGCTTTCTGGGACCTGTCATGTGTCCCAGAAGACACCGGATCATTCACAAAGCGCAGCACATGCGCAGTGGGCACCCGGCTGTCACAGAAGCCAGTGCGGGAAGACTGTGCAGCGCTGGAGCAAGGAACAGGTAAGGCCCTGCAGGACAGAACAGCTGAGCGGCCGGCCCGGTACTCTGACATGGTGGCGGCAGAAATACCGGACCGGCCGCTTTATATTCGCTCCATAAGACGCACTGACATTTTCCCCCCTTTTTTTGGGGGAAAAAAGTGCGTCTTATGGAGCGAAAAATACGGTACTTGCAGGTTTATCTAATCTTTTTTTGCATAATTCTCCTTTAAAGGGGCGTAGCAGGGGGTATGTCCTATGCCTACATACTTTTTCTAAAAGGTGTCCCTCGTTCCCATCTCAAAAAGTTGGGAGGTATGTTTAATGAGCTAGAGTTATCTGCAGCCAGGTGAGAGGCCCTCCACTATGAAAACCAGTATGCGGGGGTCAATCAGGAGCCTACTGGCACGTGACTTCTCTGGAAAACCCAGCTACTGTGGGGAGCCTCTCTCTGATTGTTTTCAGAGTATGCCAGTTCCAGTGGAGGGGCCCTTTGCCTTAGATCCCTTCAGCTGTCTTCCAGTGTTACCAAAGGTACTGTGGACTTCAGTGAGCAGGATGCTGTTTATGAGTATAGTCACTAGTAGCTGTTTGTGTTCAGTACTGTTTTATTAAAGTAGTGATTCCCATCTACAGTATATGCTCTATTGTTATAAAATCTTATAGAGACTGTATGCAAACATATGGTACCCTAATCGAGCTACAGAGACATTGCTTTTAGATGTCCATGTTTGTGCAGCTTTCATAATCTGCTTTGTATTATCCTGCAGTTTATGCATCTTTTTGCTATCATGAACCTGTTTTCCATTTTTGCACCTATTTAGTAAACTGCAAGTTACCATTACTCCCTGTCAGATCATTCTGGAAGATTTTCTATATGTTAGAGCTATATGAGTATTAGGTTGGTCATAGACAAAAAGATATTTCACTAAGAACAATCTAATGTAAAGATACATGTCCATGCTTGCATGACAATCCACAGTGGCAGGAACTAACTAGCTTTTTGTCTGATACTGAAAAAGACACACTTGACATTCCAAGTTGTTAAGCACAACCTTACCTAAAGGAAGCAACATATCTGACCCCTTATCCATTTTACCCTCGAGGAAATGTTTAAACTGTGCATGTTGCTATTTGGGAACTCTAAACATAATGGAATGCTTGCCTGATTCACTAACTGAAAAGTATAGAAGTTTGAATGTAGTGGAAAAAATCATGCATGAACATTATTGCTGTTTTTACATGCACCAGTATGATGCCCGCGTGAATTCCCTTACTGATATAGTTTAGGTGTGAACATTTTGCTGCAAAAACTGCACAAACGTTCATGTGCTGAAATGTCAGAAAATGTACAAAGTCAATCAATAACAGGGAGGCAAGTGTTCCTGCAGGTTGATTGCTAGACTTCGGTGCAGGTAGTCAAGACAGCATCCAAGATAAGCAGGGATCCTATCCATTCCTTAACAAAATAAGTGAAATAGAATAAAAGTCGGAACACAGATGGCCAAAAATGCTAACAGAACTTTTAAAATGGAATTACATTTTGCTGACAAAAATGGCTTATGTCCGTGCAGCACAGGCCACCTTGTTTATCTTGGACTACATAAAATTTGAAAGGTCTCCCAGTAAAAAGTAAACGGCACATATTTAGGAGCATTTTAGTGGCAAATTAGCCTAACAGTGAATTTGTATTGGAATACAGGCAAAAACATACACCAACCAACAGTACAACCACAACACTTTCCACATTTCCATAAAAGACTCCATCAGGTTGCTCAGCAGGTTGGGCAGCACAGTGGCTAAATGGTTAGCACTTCCGCATGACAGCACTAGAGTTGTTGGTTCAAATCCCAGCCACAGCACCACCTGCCTGGAGTTTGCATGTTCTCACTGCGCCTGCGTGGGTTTCCTCCAGGTACTCCAGTTTCCTCCCACACTCCAAAGACATGCTGGTAGGTTAAATGAATCCTGTCTAAATTGGCCCTAGTATGTGTGTGTATGTATGAATGTGAGTTAGGGACCTTAGATTGTATGCTCCTTGAGGACAAGGACTGTTGTGAATGTGAAATATGTATGTACAGCACTGTGTAAATTGACAGTGCTATATAAGTACCATAATAATAAATATCACCTGCTTTGAAGAGGAGATACTTAGCTGTCTCAGTTTTGCACTTATACACCCAATTTAACTCCCAAAATAAGCAGATGAATCAGCTGCTAAAAGTAAATGGTATGTGTTAATTTGCAAATTAGATTTTTTTATTTTTTCCACATAAATTTTGCTTGTGCGAAAACCAAATTGCCAAATGTCAACAGAGTGCTAAAGGTTTAGTAAATCAGGTTCGACTGAAAAAAAAAAAGACATGCAAACTAATTTTACCTTTTAGTGAATCAAGCTGTATGTCTATGGGAAACATTCCCTATACAGCTTTAGATAGCAACAGACCAACTTGGAAGGACAAGAAATTTAAACTGGCAAGATTTGCATCTACTCTTTTAGGATTTCTTTATTCAAGCTGGGATTAATTTTTTCCTAAAAGAGTGAAATAAAAGCAAGTTTATGCTCTTTCTACTGTATTACAAAACAAATTACAGATTTTACATAAAGAAAACAAATGTGTCTGCTTCTACAAAGTACTCATTAGAGAACAGCTCATTAATTTGACATATTTGAGCTATTTAAGAAAATACCAAATAGTATTAACACTTTGGCTATATAAATTGCAGATTACGGTCAGATTATAGTTTTTCTGTTTTACCATCTTCCTTGAAAAACATATACAACACATAGGTAAACTGTGAAAACACCTCCTATGGTAACGTTCACAATGAATCTGTAAAGCTACTAAATAACTGCCATTGTTCCTATTGTTGGCAAATGACTCTTCAGTTAAAGAAAGCAAATGGCATACATGTGGTTGAAGCCTGCTGTAGGCTGCATAAAGTAACACAGTTGTTCCCCATTACAGTTGCAAGAAAAAGTATGTGAACCCCTTGGGATTACGTGGAGTTTTGCATGAACTGGGCATAAAATGTGCTCTGAACGTCATCTAAGTCACAACAATAGAAGAACACAGTCTGCTGAACATAATACTACACAAACATTAGATGTTGCCATGGTTTAATTGCACATAACATGTAAACATTCACAGTGCAGGGAGGAAAAAGTATGTGAACCTTTGGACTTAATAACTGGTTGACCCTCCTTTGGCAGCAATAACCTCAACCAAACGTTTCCTGTAGTTGCAGATCAGACCTGCACAACGATCTGGAGTCATTTTGAACCACTCCTCTTCACAAAACTGTTTCAGTGTAGCAATATTCTTGGGATGTCTGGTGTGAATCGCTCTCTTAAGGTCATGCCACAGCATTTCAATCAGGTTGAGGTCAGGGCTCTGACTGGGCCACTCCAGAAGGCGTATTCTGTGCTGTTGCAGCCATTGTTTTGTTGAATTACTTGTATGCTTTGGGTCATTGTCCTGTTGCATCACCCATCCTCTGCGGAGCTTCAGTTGGCGGACAGATGGTCGTACGTTTTCCTGCAAAATGTCTTGATAAACTCTGGAATTCATTTTCCCATCAATGACAACAATCCGTCCAGGCCCTGAGGCAGCAAAGCAGCCCCAAACTATGATGCTCCCTCCGCCATGTTTCACAGTGGGGATGAGGTTTTGATGTTGGTGTGCTGTGCCTTTTTTTCTCCACACATAGTGTTGTGTGTTCTTCCCAAACAACTCAATCTTGGTTTCATCTGTCCACAGTATATTTTGCCAGTAGTGCTGTGGAACATCCAGGTGCTCTTTTGTAAACTTCAAACGTGCTGCAATATTCTTTTTGGACAGCAATGGCTTCCTCTGTGGTGTCCTCCCATGTACTCCATTCTTGTTTAATGTTTTCCATATTGTAGATGTGTCAACAAAAATGTTAGCATGTGCCAGAGATTTCTGTAGGTCTTTAGCTGACACTCTGGGATTCTTCTTTACCTCATGCAGCATTCTGCGCTGTGCTCTTGCAGTCATTTTTACAGTTCGACCATGCCTAGGGTGAGTAGCAACAGTGCTAAACTTTCTCCATTTGTAGACAGTCTGTCTCACCGTGGACACATGAACATCAAGGCTTTTGGAGATACTTTTGTAACCCTTTCCAGCTTCATGCAAGTCAACAATTCTTGATCGTAGGTCTTCTGAGAGCTCTTTTCTGCGAGGCATGGTTCACATCAGACAGTGCTTCTTGAAACCAGTAAACCCAAAACAGGTGTGTGTTTTTTAAGGGCAGGACAGCTGTCAGCAACACATCCAATATCATCACACTGATTGGAGTCAAGGTTGGCTCACTCCTGGCTCCAATTAGCTCTGGGAGAAGTCATTAAGCTAGGGCATCACATACTTTTTCCTCCCTGCTCTGTGAATGTTTACACGTTATGTGCAATTAAACCATGGCAACATCTAATGTTTGTGTAGTATTATGTTCAGCAGACTGTGTTCTTCTATTGTTGTGACTTAGATGACGTTCAGAGCACATTTTATGCCCAATTCATGCAAAACTCCACGTAATCCCAAGGGGTTCACATACTTTTTCTTGCAACTGTATATGTCATTCTTCCGTAGCTTCAGTTAGAAATAACATTCAGGTGCTCTCAACATAATTTCCAAACAACTTCTTCATATAAAGACCACAAGAGGAGTTACTATAGAAGTTAAAAGCATCAATCAAGACAGACTCAAATAGCTTTGTTGTCTATTACTAGTTCACTCTTGTGAATTTATCATTGTCCTCTCTATTGCCTAGTGTGATGACATTGCTAAATTTAGAGAAATGGAACAATTCCCAGTTCCACACAAGTGCTGCAGCAATTACAAAGCTAAAATGATGGTGTCGTACTTCTATTATAGATTCTCTGTAATGATGAATAAATACAATTGCTGCTGCTAGACAGAGACATCTCCTATTGGTCTCTTGGAAGGAGGAGGAAGACACAAAAACTACTTTATGGATATATCCGTCAGATGATTCAGCTCATTGGGGCCCACTGCCTACCCATAACTGATATATCAGCTTTGCTGGGAATTGGGCTATATTTATGAAGCACTGAATGTAATATTCTCTAAACTGCAGGCAAATCAGTCACTGTAATTTGAAATACATGCACCAGGAAGGTACGCCTACACTGAGTGTTTTATGAATTTCAGTTTAGGTAATACAATTTGAAACTATAAAGTAAAATTATTTTCTGCATAAAATGTTTTTAAAGGTTCTAATGAATGTGTTAAGAAAATGTAGACATCAGTTTGAAGCAGTGGTCCTCAAGCTGTGACCCTCGTTTGCTGTTAACTGGCCCTTCATACCAACAATGGAACCCTATTTCTCCAACATACATCAATGATGTGGCACTGTTCCTACCACTGTCACAAACAATGATCACTGCTCCTCCCACACATAGCAATGAAGGGGCACAATTCCTTTTATTGACACAATTGATAGGGTACTATTCCTTCCACTGACACCAACAATGAGGCACTATTCTTCCCACTAACACCAAAAATGGGGAACTATTCCTCCCACTGACACCAACAGTGGGGCACTATTCCTCCTACTCACATTGATGTGGCACAATTCCTTCCATGGACACCATTGACAAGACAGTATTCCTCTCACTGACAATGATGGGAAACTATTGCTCCCATTGACAACAATGCTGAGGCACAATTTCTTCCACTGAGACCAATTATTTCAACCACCTGACACACACGTTGGGGTGCAATTTCACTTACCATCAAGAACAACAGGCCATAATTCCTCCCACACCAAAGATGCAGGGACATTTTTCTATTTTCTACTCTCACTGACCACAGGCTTCCCCACCTCCCCAAAGTCCGAAGGAGAGTGTGCTTTCGTTCAGAAAGTCTGAGGTTTCTTGGTCTCCATTCTACCAGACCTTCAGACCTGTAGGCTGGCTAAGAAAGTATATGCACCTGTGCTAGTCATCTACATAGAGATCTAGGGGCTGCCAGTGCATGAGATAATATATGGGTAGCTCACAGTGTCTTAGACAGAATCAATTTTGAATCAATGTAAGCAGAGAGCAGCACTGCAGGTCTACCAGCTGGTGGCAAGGAGTGTTTTCTTTTTAATTCGCCTTTGGTGTTGGGAGAAGGTGGGGAGACTGCTTAAAAAGTAAAGCGTTATTGAAGATAATATTTTTTTTAATTAAAATAACAAAAATGTCATACTTACCTACTCTGTGTAATGGTTTTGCACAGAGCGGCCCGAACCTTCTTCTGTGTCTGCCCCCATGGCAAGCCGTTTGTTATGGGGGCAGACATTGAGGGCCTACTCCTGATCCAGGCTGTGTGTGTCTATAGACACACAAAACAAAGTGAGAGCAACTTCCCCGTTAGACAGCTGAATGGGTGTCCCATTGAAAGATTTCTTCTCACCTACTGTCCAGTAACAATTTCAAGTGTAACCTCAGTCAAGTTGGTGTTGGATAGGAAGGGTGAAACCACTCTCAACAAGACAGTAAGTAAAGGGAAATCTCTCCAGCAGACCTCCACACAGCAGTAAAAACCCAACTCTATCAAAAGCTAAATTATATAATTTGGCTTGTACGCCTGTACATACACTTTAAAGCCATAAGCTTAGCTCCTACCGTACTCTCCAAGATTAGGCGAACCCCTCAAATATCTGCATTTTTGTCCCGTGCAGTAAATATCAGCACTAAAAACTCACCCTCCTGCACCAATATCTGATAGCTCTCAGAATCAGATCTGAAAACTGCTGATCCTTACTACAATTCAGAATGAAATGCTTTTTGAAATTTCTGTCTGACAAAAACAATCAATACTTCAAACACTCATCTTATCATACACTTATCTTGCATAGGCATCATGTTATGGTAAATATGAAACCTTTAAGCCTAGTACACACGATAAGAAAATCATACAAAAAACACTGCTTTTAAAGTGATCATAAGATAATCTGATCGTTAGTACACAGCCTTCGTCTGAAATTATTCAAAGGGACAAGCAAGAGAATTTTATTCGTACAATACCAGATCGTACAGTTTTTGTTTAATCAGTACAGCTTTCATCCAAAAATACAATATTAATACATTACAATACATGGCATCACTCCTGAATTTTTATTCTGTCCTACAAGAATTTTCTTAACCTTTGTAATCTTTTCTTCATTGTTATGGGACTAGCATGCAAAAAAAATAAATAAAATGGACGATCATTCATCCAATATTCTCATTGTGTGTACAGGGCTTTAGTAGGAATAGTAAACAGACTTGTAAGGTAATAAGCCCATACTTTTCTTAAAGAAGAAATATGTTAGGACTTCAAAAATACATCAGACTATTCCATTTACTTTAGCACCAAATGTCATATTTTCTTTAAACTCTTGGTGCCCAACCTGTGGCCCTTTGGTATATGATATACGACCCTTACACCTCAGCAGTTTGTAGTGGGAACATTGCTTAGGATAATAGCATTGATCTCTATTAGCCTCATGTAACATGTTCCCAGTTTCATATTGTCTTCTGCAGCATATCCCCAGCCAAAAATGTAGCATGTCCACACTTTCTGACCCTCATTTTCTCTATTAGGCCCCTTTCACACAGGGCGGACTCCATCAATATTATTCACTTGCTGAGAGGGCATGGCCTAAACATGGCGCCGACAGGGAGCATGTGAAGCGAGCTCCGAGGCACCCGCCGAAAATTAAATGAGGAGACAGTACCTGGAGAAATTACAGAAATTGTCTATCTACAAGAGGAAGGATATTATTTGCCATTGTGTTCCAAATTTGCCCACATTCTATACTGCCTGAGAGCAGAATCAGAGGGAGGAGAAAGACAGTGTAAGTCACTGATTATTATTATACAGGACTTATATAGCACCAACAGTTTGCTCAGCGCTTTACATTATGGAGGGAGACAGTACAGTAACAATACAGTTCAATACAAGAGGGATTAGGGGGCCCTGCTCCTTGGAGCTTACAATCTAGGAGGGAGATGATAGTGGTACAAGAGGTAATTAGCTGTGGGGGATGGAGTGGTAGGCTTCCCTGAAAAGATGGGTTTTCAGAGTGCACCCAAAAGGTGAGCAGAGTAGGCAATAGCCTGATAGCTGGGAGTAGGGAGTTCCAGAGGATGGGTGAAGCCCTTGAGAAATCCTGGAGACGAGCATGGGAGGAGGAGACAAGGGAGCTAGAGAGTAGGAGGTCTTGTGAGGTGCGGAAAGTACGGTTTGGGTGGAAATAAGAAATAACAATATGAACAACAAATCAGTAAAAAGTGGAGGGGCAAAAACTCCTAAGACGAATAATAGTACAATAAAAAAATATATGCCGCCGTAGGACAAAAGTCCGGGGAAGCAGACCCTGAGAGACAGCAGGGGATAGGTGGAGGACAAATATCAGAAAATAGTGGAGGTTGTAGCAATTGTGCCCACAGAGATGGACGCGGTCCTCCATTTTGTTAAGAATTTTCCATGTTGTACCATCTATCACTCCCAAAGCAGGCTTTCCCCTTCAATCATCCCCCCTCCCTCTCTGTTGAGTGACATGTGGTCTGGGTGATGGCAGAGGTCACAGGCAGGCAAGGCACAGCAGGAGAGCTCTGAGGTATAAAACCCCCAACAGAGCTGGGGCCTAGCTGTCTGGTAGCTGTGTAATCTGGGATATCGTAAGAGTGTAAACCAATTCACTGTAGTTCAAAGACATTCCAAAGAAGGCATAAAACAATACACCACATTCAACATCCATTTTTCCCCTATGATTTCATATCTTGGAATATGAGAGACTTACATAAAAACCAGGCATATATTCAGATTGGTCACGTTAATACAAATCGTTTGGTATATTACATTCCCTAGCTGAGATCAACAGGAGAGCAGAAAATAAAATCTCCTTAACCATCCCAGCAGGTACGTCATATTTCATATGTAGACCTTCAGCAGACGATTCTGCATATTATTCTACCAGTGGGTGGAATGTTACATGTACCTAGGAAAAGTTATGGGCCAAAATATAAGCTATGAGAGTTTCTGGTTATGACTTAGGTCTCCACCTACACTTCCCTCCCCAAAAGAGACGATTGGGTTACTGCTCCAGGGAGACACCCTGTGGATTTGCTAGAAAAGCTAGGCTGAGTTGAGCTGTGTGAGAGAGTTGAAGGTCTCCCTGCTTTAACATCGAAACTAACAGTGGGAGATCAAAAGCATCCTTTTGGCTCTGAAACTTGGAAGCTGCTTAAACCAAGGCTGACTGGCAAGTACTTTAACCCTCTAAATTCCTTTCTGTAATCTCTTTGCAGTGTTATTGCTCTCTGTATATTTTTATATATATATTGGCTACATCTTTTTCTGTAAATATTTTTATTGCACCGTTTTGACCAATTAGCAATAAATCTTACTTTCTGAAAGTGTTGAACTGTTTCTAAAGCTCTTTAATGCAAACACGAAGTCCTGCCGCTGAACAGTGCTACTGTGTGTGTTTAACCCTGTCAGGGATCTCTCCGATCCCCGCCGCGATAGTCCCAGCGCAGGCGCAGTGCACCGCCCTGTGCAGGGACACGGGCACTAGGTCCGGGCGGGCCGCGGTGTTCGAGTTCGCGCATGCGCAGTAGAAGCCGCGGCCGCCCGCTGGGCACCAATGGCAGCGCAGGGCGGGATATTTAAATGGCCCTGAGCTGTCATTCAGTGCCTTCTGGTCTTCCCTGCATCCTGTGAACCTGTGAATTGTAAGTTGTGACCCGGATTGTACCTGACCTTGCTGTTTTCTCCTATCCTGACCCTTGCTTTGCCTGACCTCTCTCTTGAATGCCCCTGATTGGATTTGACCTGCTGTTGCTGACCTGGCGTGTGACCCGACCATTCTATGCCCGCTGCCTTGTACCTTGCCGTCCTCTCTGTTACCGACCCGGCCCGTCTGACCTTGCTCATCCATCCATCCATCCCTTGCAGTGGGGTCTTCTGACCTCCTCACATCAGACTCTTCCCCGCGGGAGCCCTTGGCGCATACCACTACCACTGCCGGACGCACCCAGTAGCCACGACCTGGTCTCGGGGGGCTCCAAGTCCATCCCCACCATCAGGGGCTCTGGTGAACAAGCACCCTAGGACTTAGATTCCGTGCGCTGGGGACGCCTATTCAGTGGAGTGCTAGTGGTACCGCCAGGCGGTCCCTTACAGTAACTCGAACGCCGCGGCCGGCCCGGGGCCTTCTGGACCCCACTGCAAGGGATGGATGGATGGATGAGCAAGGTCAGACGGGCCGGGTCGGTAACAGAGAGGACGGCAAGGTACAAGGCAGCGGGCATAGAATGGTTGGGTCACACGCCAGGTCAGCAACAGCAGGTCAAATCCAATCAGGGGCATTCAAGAGAGAGGTCAGGCAAAGCCAGGGTCAGGATAGGAGAAAACAGCAAGGTCAGGTACAATCCGGGTCACAACTTACAATTCACAGGTTCACAGGATGCAGGGAAGACCAGAAGGCACTGAATGACAGCTCAGGGCCATTTAAATATCCCGCCCTGCGCTGCCATTGGTGCCCAGCGGGCGGCCGCGGCTTCTACTGCGCATGCGCGAACTCGAACGCCGCGGCCGGCCCGGACCTAGTGCCCGTGTCCCTGCACAGGGCGGTGCACTGCGCCTGCGCCGGGACCATCGCGGCGGGGATCGGAGAGATCCCTGACAAACCCTCTGTATAACCTGCCTGCGGTGACAGTGGTATACAGACGATTATTTCAACCATCATAGTGTTATTGCTGATATTGCCGAATTTCCTCTTTCTCTGTACAAAAAGGAGGTGGTGGCAGTGTGAAGGGTTAATTGCGTAATTAACCTGACCCAGTAACAATCGCTCCCAGGCTGCCAGTACACAGATTGTAGTCCATTAGCTGAAAAATCTTTGTGCAGGGTGCAGCTGGGCGTGGCATTGTTACGCACGTCACATCGCGGTTTTAGATTGGCTAGTCCTTCGGTCACGAGTTTGGTGAGAAGGGCTGGGGTCTGACGCCGCGATCGTCGCAGAGGTCAATCCAGATTATCAGTTGAAACAACTGATCTAAACCAAGGCAAAGAAACCTTAAACACGGAAAGTGAATTTGAAAATAATGAATTCAGGAGAACAAGGAGCAGGAACTCTGATGCTCACAAAAAAAGAAATATAAGATATGTTCGGAAAATTAGAACATTCGTTAAAAAATTATATGGCAATAATACACAAGCATCTGGGGCAGGTGCTGTCCCGGATTGAAGAATTGGAAGGAAAGCTGGATAAGCAGGGTCAAATAATAACAGAGCTCAAAAGTCAATTGGAGAACATGCGACTCAAACAGAGGAGACTGTCTTATAAGATGGAAGATCAGGAAAATAGAAATAAAAGAAATAATTTGAGGATCTGGAAGCTACCAGAAGGACCTCAAGAAGATGATCTAAGAGATGTAATGATAAAAAGTATTTAATCCACTAAAAGACAGACCTATAATGGAACGACTGAAAATTGATAGAATCCACAGGATAAAGAGTCCTCCAGGTGTGATTACAGGAACTCCAAGAGACGTGATAGTACACTTTCATTATTATGTGGATAAAATAAGAATATGGGAGAAAATGAAATGGATGTCAGCAATAACATTTGGAGAAGTGAATTTGCAAATATTTCCAAATATAGCACCTGAAACATTGGCGAGAAGAAGAGTGTTGAGCCCAGGGGCGGACTGACCATTTGGAAACTCGGGCACTGCCCGAGGGCCCGGGGTCAGTAGGGGGCCCCATGAGATGCCCCGGTACCTTTTTCATAGGCTTTTTTGAGTTTGGGCAAGGACACAGGATCCCCTATTGCCCGGGGGCCCCGTGAGTTGTCAGTCCACCCCTGGTTGAGACCACTGCTGGAACAGATGCGAACAAAAAATATTCTATATAAGTGGGGATTTCCTGCATGCCTGATTGGAAGGAAAGATGGACAGTCAGCTAGAGTGATATTTCCAGAAGAACTGCAGGATTTCTGTGAGAGACTGGATATACAAGTACCTGATATCCAAAGTTGGACAGAGGGAAGGAGGGAGGAAACGGGACTGGAAAAGCAGAGATGGCATTTAATTTCAAGGAAAAAGGACTAAAACAGAGATGAATTAAGTAGGAAGAAAAGAAGAAGAATACTGAGAAGAAAAATGGAAAAAATGTTGAAAGAGGGAGGAAAGACGACACTGGAGAGACTTTAGAGAAAAATTCCCCTTTCTTTTTATAGTTATAAAATGGACTTGATTTTCTTGCCTTTCCTTCCCGTCTTGTGTTGTCCCCCCCCCCCTCTGCCCCCCGCTTCCTCCCCCCCTTTTTTCTTTCCTTTTTTATTATCCGGTGTTTAGTCTGAGGGGAGGAGGATTCTAGGTGGGGAATTGGACAGGGCGGTTGGGGGGGGGGGTGAGAGAGGGTGGGTGGGGCAATTTGTGTAATGTAATGGTATAAGAAGAAAGATTAATTAATGGCGGGGGACAGGGAGATCTATCATGCTCAGAAACTCACTACTCAAGAAGGAAAGAAAGGGCAGTGGGAGGCGTTTATGGATAGAGTCCAATCCCAATAAGAGGGATCAAGGATGGGGTTAGAACCACAACAGAACCAAGGGTTGGATAAGAACCATATGAGTGGGGGGGGTGATGGGAGGGGGGAGGGAGGTGTGTGGGATGGAGGGTGGAGGTGGGGAGAGGGGGCAGTATTAGAAATATTAGGATTAGGACATAAAATGATGCTATGGATAAAAAATGTATACAACCACCCCTCTGCAGCTGTAAAGATTAATGGTACATTATCACAACCGTTTACAATGTATAATGGAACAAGGCAGGGTAGCCACTGTCACCCCTCCTGTTTATATTATATTTAGAGCCCCTGCTAGCTACTATACAAAATAGTGTAGATATAAAAGAAATTCAAATTGGAGATATAGAGCACAAGGTAGTTGTGTACGCAGATGAAATATTATTTTATGTGGTAAATCCTAGATTGACACTACCAAATTTAATGAGAGCCTTAAAACACTATGGAGAGCTGTCAAACGTTAAGATTAACCTTCTGAAGTCAGAGATATTGAATATTAATCTAAGAGAGAAAGACAGGCGATTCAAGGGAATTTCCCTTTTATCTGGCAGCATAAAGAATTAAACTATTTAGGAGTTAAGTTAACTTCGTCATTGAAGGGAATATACCACGCAAATGACATCCCGTTAATAAATGAGATAATAGAAGAATTGAGGAAAATGTCAAGAGGATAAGTTTCCTGGATAGGCCAAATAAATATGATTAAGATGGTGATATTAGCTAAAATTTTATATAAGTTTCACATTTTGCCGATCTATCTGCGAGGGGGGTATTTTGGGACACTGAAAAGAATAATAATGAGATATATATGGGCAAATAAAAAACCTAGGGTAAAACAGGAGATCCTAAGTAAAGATAAAAAAGAAGGGTGTTTAAATATGTTGGATTTTAAAAGATACTATTTTGCAGTAGTTTTATCATGAATAATGGATTGGGCATATAATGAGCGTGGGAAAAGTTGGGTAAAGATTGAAAAAACAATGAGTGAAGTGTAATTAGATAAAATTATTTGGATTCCACAAAAATACCGTATGTTCGTAGAAAGCACTAGCACTTTGACACGAAATGTCTTTAGGATATGGGACTTCATTTATAAACAAATGGGGTGGGAATATAATTCACCAATGACACCATTAGTAGGAACAAATTATTTTACTCTGGGAAAGAGTATTATTTCAGGGAAGTGGATAAAAGATAAGATATGCTTAAAAGATATCATGAAAGCGGGAGAAATATGCACTTTACAAGAGTTGAAATATAAAAAGGATACTTTTTTTGATGGACGAATGGTGGTATTATCAACTAAAACATTTCCTTGTAACTCTTCCACAACCTATAAGAGGGGCGGAAAACCTGCACCCATTAGAGCACCTAATGAGTTTAGAGGGGTTACAAAAACATTGCACTTCATGTATGAACAAGACACTTATTATTATTTCTGAATCGACCCCATTAGGGTACGTGGAAAAATGGGAAAATTATTTGGGAACACAATTGAATGAGCAACAGAAAAAGAAAATATTTAGGATTGTACAGGGAGTAACGGATAAGTATACAGTTGAGATGAATTATAAACTTCTGACAAGATGGTATGTTACTCCCAGTAAAGCTCATAAATAACACCCGTAGAACTCACTTTGTTGGACAGATTGTGGGGGAGAGCATACACTGGTACATATATGGTGGGAATGCCCCAAAATACAAATATTCTGGCAGATGATATTACAACAAATATCAGAAATAGTGAGAAAAAGCATAATAAAGGACCCATGGGCATGTATGTTTCATAATACCGATCTCACAGTGAAACAATATAAAAATAGGATTGTGTTTCATTTACTCAATGCAGCAAAAGGATTGATCCCTACATTTTGGAAGTCTCAAGAATACCTAAAGTTAAAGACTGGATAAAGAGAGTAGAATACATCTATAGGAGGGAGGAGCTATAACATAGTGGAGAAGATAAAATTAATATTATTATTATACAGGATTTATATAGCGCCAACAGTTTGAGCAGCGATTTACAAATTGAAGGTAGACATTACAGTTACAATACAATTTGGTACAAGAGGAGAAGTTCATGAAAAGATGGAAAAGGTGGTGCGAATTTAGGATCACACGAGATTTGCTGAACTGATGGAATAAGAGGGTTAAGAGAATAAGGAGAGGGAGGAATGAGGAGAAAAGAGGTTACTGTAATTTGGGAGTATTTGTGAAATAAGAACAGAATGGGTAGGGGGAAAAGGGGTGGTAGGGGTGGGGGGAAAGGGGGGGGGGAAGGGGTGGAAGGGGTGGGGGGAAAGGGAGGGGAAAGTAAATAACATTTTTTATGAACATTAGTTGATTTATGTTAGTAATGTAATGGTATATGTATAATGTATTTAACAGTAATAAAAATACAATTTAAAAAAAAAAAAAATGATCCACTTGCTCAGGAGGGAATCTGTCCACTGATCCCTGCAGAGCAGGCAGATGAGATATTCATGTCTGCTCCGCTTGTGCAGAGCGGACACAGACACAGCCCACTGTTCTTTATGGGATTCTCATCCGATCCACTAGATGGATGGGGAACGTATCCCCATCCGACTGTTTTTGGCAGACCGGATTGGATAGGATGCAGGCGGGTGTAAGAGTGGGTGGTCCAATCAGGTCCACCTGAAATACAGACAGGCAGACCCGATCGGTCCACTCATGTGGAAGGGGCCTTAGGTCTGCAGTTTCTGACAGTCCTCCCAAGCATTACATATATTGAACATTACCTGTGGCCCTTGGGTGATGTCAGGGGTAGGGTTTGAGGCCCTCTTCAGCTCATAAATTGACAACCACTGCTTTAGACTATGGCACTAGAATATGTAGTAAACTCTGGCACAATTTTCCATCTATACATTGGCTGTGATATTGCATTATACATAACACGCGTATAATAACTGGTTCCCTTTACTTCTGCATCTGCAGCTTGGATATGAATGATAAACAGTCTGCTGTGATCTTGCTATGGCTGAGTTTAATGTGAATGGAAAAGCAATCTGTACTTGTACAGTCAAGATTCTAGAATGAATATAAATTATTTGCTGAATGCATAATGAAAAATTCGAATATATGCAAAAAACATAACTGCAAACATCAACTTAAAACAGTACAGCAACCTTTACATTTCTATACATTTTCAAAATGGCCTTGACATGCTATGTATTAGGAATTTAAATGAATATTTCATTGTTCTTCCCGGAAAGGCTTTTACAAGAACACATAAAACTGCAATTACAGAGGGACTCTCACATTGTTAAGGCCAGGTTATTGACATTTGACAGAAAGCACATGAAGACAACTGCCATCACAAGGACACTGAAGGCCTACATTGGATGGAAAAAAAATACTCTGACATTGATTTCAGATCATCAAGGCGCTTCCTTAACTTCTGGTAAAAAATACATTACACACTTGTGCGAACTGTTTGAACACAGCCAATTACTTTAATTGTGTGCAAAGACATGTCTTTGTTTATTAGCAGTATTCTCTGCTGGAGAACTACCAACAACCTAAAAGCTTATTTGGCAGAAGGATACGTTTTATGACAAGTGTGATTCAGTGACCTTGACAGACGATTTTTGTTTTCTATAGCAGATGGATAAATATTTTCTATTCACATACAGCAAATGCATCTACTGCTTTGCTGAAAGACTCTCTGTAGTTAATCCTTTCTATATCAAGTTCTTGAGCTTGATCACTGCTTTGGAGACAAATCAAGAAAAAATTAAACAGATATCAAAGGAGATCCAGAGCACCAATGCTTATCTGAAGATAGAGTATAGCAGTAATTATTTCTTTTCAGGCATCTTAATTCTCACTGAGACCTCTAACCAAGCCATTCAGAAAGAGCAGAGCAGTCATTGTCCTAATTCAGTTGTTTGTGTTTTTAAATTTCAGATTGAGTTATTGAGCTCTGTAAACAACCGCCCTTTTTAGCAGGAGGTAAGGAAATATGGGAAAACATGAAAAGGAGCCTCCAGCTGGTAATAAATGAGAATGCATAATACTAATGTGAACTATGTCATTTCTACCAGTTTAACAAAATAAAATTAACATTTTATTTTTGGTCCAGGTTGGAAAGAAAACCTATATAAATACACAACAACTATACAGTAACTTTAATATTAAACACTTTTATTTCATACAGTGGCACAGACAGCAATTATACAGTAAATCACAGCTACCCCTGTTCACTTACCAAGCATCACTGAAAAATGACCAAACACATTGTTTCTTTTGCAGACACATGGAGAACAATAAAAATTGTAGATAGCTGCAGGAAGCAGATGAGGGCATAGGTGAACCCCATCTCAAGCCTCCTCTAAAGGGTGTCACTTAAGACAAGAATACTACCTTGCCTATTGGAAAGACCTGGTCAGAACCAAGGCATCTACATCGAGAAAAAAGTAGCACAATGTATTTATTTATTTTGGAAATCCAATTGATTAGATTAGTTAGATCAGTTAACAGAGATTTTTTTTCAGCTAGATTTATTAACCCACAGCTCTATTTGTTTTCTTCAAAACTGTGACTAATGTGATATATTACAAATTAGTCTGACCGTGAAATATGTTTATGTAACTGCATTAAATTGTTAGCGGTTTTTATTAAATCTTTATTTTATTGTGTTTTGCCCTTTCACATTTACATCATATTAAGTTAAGAAATCACTGTTGAGGTTCATGGAACACTTTTTATATCTTCCATAGCAACCTTGACTATACTTGTTAATAAATCATAATGCATGAACCAGAAACACTGCAGTAGGGAAAAATATACCATTTTAATTAATGTTCATTGACTTCATATTTAGGCTTTTACAAATGTATGTGGTTTTGCTGGCAATTACAACCAATTATAATAATCAACAAAAAATTCTTCAATCCCAGCTAAATCCATTTTTATGGGTCTTTCTTTCTCTTTCTGTATGATATAATTAGAATGCATGTGTGAGAATTTTAGAGAAACAGGTAGAGATAGTGACAGTAGTACATCATACAGCATACATTGGAATAACCAATACAATAACAAGTAGTGGCTTCCAGTTACTATGTAAAATTGGGTACAGAAAAAAGGCACATTTTGAAATCCATTTACATTATCAGTGCAAAGGGTAGTAGACCACAGTTAAAGAAGGGCAGCTATAGCAGTGGTCAAATATGAAGAGGGAAATATAAATATGAGACATTAACATGGTAAGGGGGGGATGAGATATGTTTTATCAACATGTGTTTAACAATGTGTATATTAAAGTAATAAGTACACACTTAGGGCAAGGAAAATCCACGAGGGTGCAACATTCCTAGATGAAACGCTGACAATACACGCCTAGAGGCAGGATGACAAAAAGCAGCCGATGCATTTTGGGGACCAGGTCCCCTTCCTCAGAGCTATGGCTGGTGTCTTCCAAACCTCAACCTCCTTAAATAGCATATTTTATTTGACATCCCACTTGACATCAGGGGGTGGTGGAGAATGTAAGAGAAAGGAGGGAGTTTCTTAAAGGAGACACTGATCACTGATTTGTTCTATGTACTAAGTTTCATAGCATAAAACCAGCATATAATACACAATTGACCGCATACAATCCAAAACAATAAAAATCAATAAGGACACAGATGATGGCAATAAAAGCATATCAATGATAATTAATGTGAGAAATATTATTAGTACCATAGTATAGTATTCCCACACTGTGCTCTATGTCAAATGATAGCTCATCAGACTATTCTTCCTGGAGATCCCTGTTAATATTATCAGTAATCCTCTCTAAAGAAAAAATTCTCATATTCCTATCAAAATGTTACCTCCACCAAATGTGTCCCTTGAACAGGATTAAATCATCCCACAAGCATCAATAACAGGTCAGTAGACAATCCAAGCGGCATGCTTCGGATCCATCTTGGAACGCACGTCAACTCCACAAGAAAAGCACCCACTGGAGCCAGAAGCTCGGGACTGGAAGTGCATCATAGGGGACTCTCTCAGCACTGGAGGTCTGGAAAGGACGGATTTCTATATCAAATTACCTGGATGATTATCTGATAGGGGTGCAATACCAAAGAGTGGTATTGTTTTTATCTTTATTGTTATTAACATCGTGCTGGGTCATGCCTTATGGATAAAAGCTGAAAAAAGGAGAAGCTTAAACTATTTACATGGTCCTGCCATATAGAAAATTGGAAGTTATCACTAAAATAAAAAATTAATAAATTAATAACTAAATGTATATGTATCTTGATTTACACTAAAATGTACCTCTCAAGGGTCTAAAAGTAATGAATAAAAGCAACCACCATCTATTGGATAAAGATCTAGCATTAATGATATGTAATTGAATGTATAGATATTACCTGTTTTGGATTGAATGCAGTCAATTGTGTATTTTATGCTGGTATCATGCTATAAAACATCTGTACATAGAACAAATCAGCAGGAAGTGTCTCCTTTAAAGAACTACCTCCTTTCTCTTACATTCCCCACCCCCTGATGTCAGGTGGGATGTCTAATTAAATTATGCTATTTAAGGAGGTTGAAGTTTGGAAGACACCAGCCTGAGGAAGGGGATCTGGCCTCTGAAAAGCGTCAGCTGCTTTTTGTCATCCTGTCTCCAGGCAGAGGTGGAGAGCGGACTCTCCATTGTGTGTTTTATGCATTTATATGCCTTTAGCTCACTATGTTTGTGAGTATATTTTATGTTTATCTTTTACAATAAAGCATCAAGGGTAATGTGTTAGGTTTCTCCAATGGGTAATTGACAGACAGCCTATGAGGGGTATAATACACATGTAAAATGATGAAAAACTCTGTGTTGAATATACCAATCCCTAGCTGCAACAGGGGAACATCAGGTACTATTGTAAACATACATCCCAATCTTCTTCAGAAAGTGTAGAAATGTCCTCCTGCCATTTGGTAAAAAGGAAAGCCATATGAGATATGTGTACCAGGACCAGAGTAACATACAAGGCAGATAGTGGTTTGGTCAGGGTATCCAACACTAGTAACTGTTCTATAGGGTTTGAAACTAGTGTACTCAATGTTGAAAACTGGGCCCACACCACATGCTGAAGTTGCAAAAAATGGAAAAATATGTAATTGGGCAGATTAAATTAAATTTTAATTGTCAAAAGTAACCAACATACTGCTAGACATACTATATTGTAATGGTTTACGATTCACGATATTAAGATCCTTTGCTGAAAATCTAATGAAACTTACATATACGGTCAACCACCCTAACAACATGGACCCCATTCCAACTTTGTGTTGCACAGCAGGTTTGTCAGCTCAGTCACAAGTAGCATTCCTTTCTTAGATAATACCAGTCAGTACAGTTGTTGCAACCACACAACAGATCTGCACTCTCCCTCACTTTAAGATAAGATGCACAGTCCCTGGAATATAAAAATATCATCCTAGCAAGGTAGGTTCCAGCAAATCAGAAAAAAACTGTTTACTAACCTAAGAATCAATTAATATTTCACAATTTAAAATAATTAAATTAAATTAAAAAAAGACCCTATCGCGATATTATAAGTAAAAAAACTGAATTGAAAAGCAAACCAATCTAACAGTTGAAAGAAGCTACCACCAAATGTGCAATCACTAATTATATCACATATTTCTGTGAGAAAATAGAAATTGTATAAATAACATTAGTGCTAATTAGTGAAAGCTTACTGCATGCCCTTGCATAGGAACATGTATTATAAATGTGAGTCGGTGAATTTGGTAGACCATCAACTGTCTCGAAAAAAAAAACACATTTTACAAATGTGTGACAAATCTCATTTGCTGTAGTTGATGGTGGAGAAACACTAGTAATTTTTGAATAGATTCATGCATTGTCTGTATAGGACTACTGCTTTTCTAGGTTTTTCAGAACTCCAGCTTTATTCTTCTCTGTTTGCTTGCGGACACCTCCTTTAGGGTGTTGTTTAAATTATGTGAAGTCCCATTCATTGCCTGTGCTTTCATATTTATCACAATCTTTCCAATACTTGGATTTGGTACAATATGATGTAGAATTCTTTAACCCATCAAACCTGCCTTTCGCCTTATGGAGACTACATTGAAAACAGAAGCTGTAAATTAAATTTACTTAAATAGCTGTAAATAATTAAATAAGAACACTAGGCAAATGCCAAAAGCCAAAGCACTATTGATATATTCATTGACAAATTGCTTAATTTATTTTATTTTAGCTTTAGTGATATTAAAAGGAGGGGCAAACAAGACTTCCTTTTGTTTGCATTTATCTTCAAAGATAAAAATATGTAATTTTATTTAAAATGTTGAAGGCAAAGAAAAAGCAAAAGTAGAAAAAAACTTGTTTTTCCCCTTTTCAACTAATAATAGTAAGTCAGTATTGTTTTTTAATTTTTACAACAATAAAATGAACCCCGGTAATAACATTAGTGAAAAACACTAGCTAGGTAGAAAAGGCATTGGGGGGAGGGGGCCTAAATACAAATACTTTTTATTGAAACCACTTTTTTTACTTTAAGAGTATGAAAGCCCGTTAGATCTGGTAAATATACCATATAAAGTGTACCTGATCCTGCCAGAAATCTTGTGAGCTGATAACTTCCTATGCTCTGCCTGTGCTGGCTTATCAGTTAGCACTGTTCTTAATTTTCTCTGTGGACTACAGAAAACAGCCCCTGTAATTTATGGAGAAGTGGAAATGGTGTCTTCTGTAGTCCTTCCCATATGAAAGAAAAATATATTTTAAATATATTTTAAAAATATTCTTCCAAAATATATTGCCATATATTTGAAATGCTACAATTTTGACCATATTCAATATATTTTAAAATATATTTCAATAAATAAATATATATATATATTGCATGTTGAAATGCTTTTTTATTACAAAATATATGAAAATACAAATACAATACAAATATACTGTATGTCTTTAAAAATACAAATCTACATTTTGGAATGCCTTTGCAAATATATGGAAAAATATATGTTAAATTGAATATTTTATATGTTAAAAAAAATCTGAAGAATATATTTAAAAAATATATATTTTTTAAATATATTCTTAAGATTTTTTTTAACATATAAAAAAATAATTTTAACATATATTTTTACATATATTTGTAAATGCATTCCAAAAATGTATATTTGTATTTTTAAAGACATACAGTTTATTTGAAAATGTATTTTTAAAAATATTTTTCATATATGTTGTACAAAAATGCATTTCAACATACAGTATATATATATATATATATATATATATATATATATATATATACACACACACAGGTGAAACTCGAAAAATTTGAATATCGTGCAAAAGTTCATTTATTTCAGTAATGCAACTTAAAAGGTGAAACTAATATATGAGATAGACTCATTACATGCAAAGCAAGATAGTTCAAGCCGTGATTTGTCATAATTGTGATGATTATGGCTTACAGCTCATGAAAACCCCAAATCCACAATCTCAGAAAATTAGAATATTGTGAAAAGGTGTAATATTCTAGGTTAAAAGTGTCCCACTTTAATCAGCTAATTATGCCATAACACCTACAAAGGGTTACCTGCGCTTTTAAATGGTCTCTCAGTCTGGTTCAGTAGGAATCACAATCATGGGAAAAACTGCTGACCTGACAGTTGTACAGAAAACCATCATTGACACCCTCCATAAGGAGGGAAAGCCTCAAAAGGTAATTGCAAAAGAAGTTGGATGTTCCCAAAGTGCTGTATCAAAGCACATTAATAGAAAGTTATGTGGAAAGGAAAAGTGTGGAACAAAAAGGTGTACAAGCAGCAGGGATGACCGCAGCCTGGAGAGGATTGTCAGGAAAAGGCCATTCAAAAGTGTTGTGGACTTTCACAAGGAGTGGACTGAGGCTGGAGTCCGTGCATCAAAAGCCACCACACACAGACGGATCCTGGACATGGGCTTCAAATGTCGTATTCCTCTTGTCAAGCTGCTCCTGAACAATAAACAACGTCAGAAGCGTCTTACCTGGGCTAAAGAACAACAGACCTGGTCTGTTGCTCAGTGGTCCAAAGTCCTCTTTTCTGATGAGAGCAACTTTTGCATCTCATTTGGAAACCAAGGACCCAGAGTATGGATGAAGAATGGAGAGGCACACACTGCAAGATGCTTGAAGTCCAGTGTGAAGTTTCCACAGTCTGTGTTGATTTGGGGAGCCATGTTATCTGCTGGTGTTGGTCCACTGTGCTTCATTAAGTCCAGGGTAAACGCAGCTGTCTAACAGGAGATTTTGGAGCACTTCATGCTTCCTTCCGCAGACGAGCTTTATGGGGATGCTGACTTCATTTTCCAGCAAGACTTGGCAACCTGCTCACACTGCCAAAAGCACCAAAACCTGGTTTAAATGATACTGTGCTTGATTGGCCAGCAAACTCGCCTGACCTGAACCCCATAGAGAATCTATGGGGCATTGCCAAGAGAAAGATGAGAGCCATGAGACCGAACAATACAGAAGAGCTGAAGGCCGCTATTGAAACATCCTGGTCTTCCATAACACCTCAGCAGTGCCACAGGCTGATAGCTTCCATGCCACGCCGCATTGAGGCAGTAATTGCTGCAAAAGGGGCCCAAACCAAGTACTGAGTACATATGCATGCTTATACTTTTCAGAGGTCCGATATTGTTCTATGTACAATCCTTGTTTTATTGATTGCATGTAATATTCAAATTTTCTGAGATTGTGGATTTGGGGTTTTCATGAGCTGTAAGCCATAATCATCACAATTATGACAAATCACGGCTTGAACTATCTTGCTTTGCATGTAATGAGTCGATCTCATATATTAGTTTCACCTTTTAAGTTGCATTACTGAAATAAATGAACTTTTGCATGATATTCTAATTTTCACCTGTGTATATATATATATATATATATATATATATATATATATATATATGTATATATTTAGTGAAATATATTGAATATGGCCAAAATTGTAGCATTTCAAATATATGTCAATATATTTGAGAAGAATATTTTTAAAATAGATTTACAATATATTTTTCTTCCATGTGGGATATCACATGAATGGGCTATTTGTTTATGCTTTTTGGGAAGTGCAAATAACTATCTACACAAACTTAAGGTGCAACCATTTGTGAAATTAATGTGCCAGAAATGCTCTGTACAAGAAACTGTTTTCCAGGAGCTTACAAAATTACTAGAACAAGCGTGCCTTGCTTGCCTGGTACAAGTACAATTACAGAACATTCCACAAACTCAGAAAATGAATTGAACCCTGTAACCTTACTATAGGATTAGCATAACCTGTCCTTAGTTGACAACTGTATTGTCTATGGTTCTTATTGCTTACTAGTATCAGAGACTTTTAAAGAGCACCTTATTCAACTTGCTCAAGAATCACCAAGAAATTGTAAAAACAAAAGCAAAAAATGCAAAATATTGTACTATACTGGTGGCCAGGCATGGATGCTAACTGCCATTTTATCTTATGTGTTACTTGACAAGAGTGATGGCAAATCTGCAGTCACACAAATCCACTACTCCAGCCAGTGCCATTTCCTGATTTTGCTTGGGAGACACTTGCTATTGATATTGTAGGTGCCTTCATAGAGTTGTCCGTGGACTGCTGATTTGCTATATCAAATAGATTATTACAGTAAATGGCCAAAAAATTTTAATTTTCTCAAATATAGTATCTGTAAATACATTTCTCTTCATAGTCCTCATTGTGGAAGGTAACAAAGAAACTAGTGTTCGACAATGTACCACAATTTGTTTCACCTGAATCTGAATCCTTCCTGAGAGAGAGAAATGTTGCTCAATGAAAATTATTAGTTTAATATCTCAAAAGCAATTGAAGAGATTGAGAGATTCAATAGAAGCTTTGAAGAAGCTCTTTGGACTGCAAATCCAAAAGGTTTTTACCACATAGTTCCTATATGTCTACAGAGGGACTAGACATGTACATTATGTATAAGTAACTAAATATGGCAGACAAATGAGAACTAAACTACATGTTGGCAAACATCAGTTGTTAAAAATCAACAGAATAAAAAGTAAGGCATATACAGTTTGGGAACATGGTATGAAAGAAGTTCACGTTCAGACTGGATTTCTAGTTAGATTTAAGAATCCCGGCTTATTGAAACAGGGACAATCCAAATATTTCAATCTGCTTACAGTGACAAGTCAATGAGGACCTTACACCTATCATCTGTCTGGTGGATGCATACTTTTTGTGGAGCTGCTGGAGAACAGATCTCACATAGCAATGAAGATAATCCAAGTCAGAAGAAAAAGCTAAATTATCAACTAGACAGGTTATACAGGCGTACCTCTGTTTACAAATTAAATGCGTTCTGCAGGACCTTTCGTATTGTGAAAAATTCATAAAACGAAACATGGTTTCCCATAGGAGTGCATTGAAAACCAATTAATCCGTTCCAGAGGTCAGAAAAAAGTAACAAAAAAGTCTTTTATCTGTTCAAAAAACTCTTTATAAAGTGCACTATAAAGGCATAAATACTGTACAAGGACATTATTAAAAATGAATTAATAAATTAATTGAGAACCCATTAATCCGTTCCGAAGGTCAGAAAAAAGTAAAAAAAAGTCTTATATCTTCAAAACTCTTTATAAAGAGCACGTTAAAGGCATATTACTGTACAGGTACATGGTTAAAATAAAAAAATCATAAATGCATTGAAAACCAGTTAATCCGTTTGTATTGTGAAAAGAATTTGTAAACCGAGCCATTATTTTCAATGGATTTTCATTCGTAAACTGAAAATTACGTTAACCGAGGTGTTCGTAAACCGAAGTACACCTGTAATATGCTGGTAAATAATCCAGGAAGACATTATTATAGACGAAATTGTAGGATCCTCATAAGTCAAATTTTTTCAATTAGTGAATCCTTGAACAGTTCCAAAATTGGCCTCAAAGAAGACTAATATTGTAATTCTTTCAGGTCATTAGTAGACGTTTATCTTTTGTAAATACATCCAGAACCCCCTTAATATAATTTTAAAAGACCAAGACTGACAGTTCAGAGTCCTATGGTGTTCAAAATGCAGTGCAAAGTCATTCACTGTAAACCTGTAAGTGATCACAAAGAATAATTTGGCTTGTTTCTGCAAATAAGTGCCATCAAAAGTGATACCCTGGTGAGGGATTCCTGCCTTCTGAACATGTAACTCTCTGTTGTACACATCCGGTTTTAAAAAAAATGTGATCCACTGATTCCACAGGTAGTAGAATGTGCTTAAATATGCCACATAGAATCAAGCTTATGGCATCGGGCTGCACTATAGTCCTCTCATTCAGTAATTGCAACCTTCCGTAGTAAACTTGGAAAATGAATCTACTTAGTTAATTTTGTAATCAATGGTTATCAATACCTTCAAGTCAAGGTGAAATCATGGCTGTAGTCCATTACAAGATTTTCTCACAAGACTCACATTTTAAGAAGGGATGATGGGTGCAATTCAGGGGCAATTCAGAAGCATATTCATTGGGCAAATGCTGTTGCAATGTTTCAGCTTGGCATTTACTTCAGTACATCAGTGTAATCCAAATAAACTGTAGGTGGGCTGAATAACTGTAGGATGTTAGGAAAAGATTATGCAAGCCTTTGCTCTCGTACTTAAGAAACAATCAACTGATGGAATTGAAATCAGGAAAGTCAAATCAAGATAGGACTTGCATACTTATTAAATTATTTAAAAAATTATTAAATGTACATGGAAAATTTGATCAAATGAATGGTTCCTGGAATACCATTCCACTTGGTGAAATACATCAGAAATAGTTTTGTATTAAAATTCAAAATAAAAATAAATATGTGATCTTAACCCCATTCATAAACAAACTAAAAAATCCCAGCGCCAATCAAAGAAAGTATACAATTATGCAGCTGTGCACCAGTGAAAACCACCAATAATGAATAACACAAAAAACAGCGCAAAAAATTAAATAAATAAAAATAATCACAAATAAATAAATGTCCGTGCAAAAATATATACATATATATATATATATATAATATTTCAAGCATAAGTTCTTATTTTCCCAAAAGGATTTTCAAAACAATGTTCCAAAATGTGCTTCCACCTAATCACCATGTGAAAAATAATATTGACCGCACTCACCAGATGGAGGTGAGTAATAAGCCTCATAGGATATAAGGGATCCTATAGCCCCCCAGGAGGAACTCAAATCGCCTTCTTCACCCTGCTTAGATACAGCAATCGACTCCACTCTACTTCTCCATGGAATCCTCAATAATGTGCAAGGAAAGAAAGGCTACATAGTGTAATACTGCCACTCAATACCATATAAATCGATAGAATAAGGACACTCACATGTTTCAATAAAATAACAGGCCTTGTTTAATAGCCTCAAAGGCTTCAAAGGAACAAGTTTGGCCACTTAAACCGCAAAAGTCGGCGTGCTTTCCAAATACCGGAAGTGACGTAGGCCAAGATGCCGGCAGACCGGAAGTGCGTCAACGCGTTTCGCCCCACCCACAGGGCGTTCTCAAGACTTGAGAGAGGGAGATATATTACCCCTGTACAAATCATTAGTAAGACCTCATCATGAATATGCAGTTCAGTTCAAATTTGGGCACCAATTCACAAAAAGAACATTGGGGAACTGGAGAAAGTGCAGAGAAGGGTAACCAAACCGATAAGAGGCATGGAGGAGCTCAGCTATGAGGAAAGATTAGAGGAACTGAATTTATTCCCTCTTGAGAAGAGGAGATTAAGGGGGGAAATGATCAACATGTATAAATACATTAGTGGTTCATATAGTGAACTTGGTGTAGAGTTATTCACCTTGAGGTCATCACAGAGGACAAGGGGGCACTCTTTACGTCTGGAGGAAAAGAAATTTAATCTCCAAACATGGAAAGGTTTCTTCACAGTGAGAGCTGTGAAAATGTGGAATAGACTCCATCAAGAGTTTGTTCTGGCCAGCTCAGTGGATTGCTTTAAAAAAGGCCTGGATTACTTCCTAGATACACAGAATATAACTGGATACTAATATTTATAGCTAAAGTCGATCCAGGGAATATCCGATTGCCTCTCGGGGGATCAGGAAGGAATTTTTTCCCTACAGAAGCAAATTGGATCATGCTTTGCTGGGGTTTTTTGCCTTCCTCTGCATCATACATACTAGGGGGAGTACAACTGGGGGAATCAATGGTGGAGAAGGATCTGGGAGTTCTGGTAGATCACAAGCTTAATAATGGCATGCAATGCCAAGCTGCAGCTTCTAAAGTGAGCAAAATCCTCTCTGGGGGATTTTGCCTTCCTCTGCATCATACATACTAGGGGGAGTTCAACTGGGGGAATCAATGGTGGAGAAGGATCTGGGAGTTCTGGTAGAGCAACTGTGGGTGTAGGATTATAACTTTTTTTTTTTAATGGTTGAACTAGATGGACTTTTGTCTTTTTTCAGCCATACTAACTATGTAACTATGTAACCAACACTGACTGTTGTGATACAGGAATCAAGAGATTTTCTTTCCTTCTACCCATAGTGGAATATGGAGAAACAGGGTGATCCTTATATTACAGGTCTTCAATGTGGATGAGAGAAGGGTCCCAGGTTCATTTCACAGGAGGATCGTGAAACAGCATGAAGTCCACAATTCCAGTACTTAGCACCGAACCTTATTGTTAATTTTTTGCCACTTTCAAGACTAGTCAGAAGGCATTTTGAAAAACAAATGAGCATGAGGCACTGCCATGGGAGACCTGTATCACTGCAAAAAAATTTTTGTAAAACATAAAAGATGAGGTTATACCAAGTAAATAGATACCCGACATGTCAAACATTACATTTGTGTGTGCCCGTGAAATGGCAAGAAACTTTTTTTAGGGGGATCTTATATGCTTGGGTGTAACTTAAATTCTTTACAATTAAGAAAAAAAAATGTACCAAACTTTTTTATTTTTTCATCACACTGGGGACAAAAAGTCCTCTATGTAATTATTTTTTTTGGTGACAGATTCCAGGTCTAAAAGACCCTTGATGTCTCCCCTGTGTGCCACTAAATGTAATGCAAGGCAGATTGCATTGCAATACATACTTTCCTGGGCACAGTGGCCAGAGAAAGTGACAGGGGGACCCAGAAATAACGTTTTACATGTTGCTTCCAGGTCAGCAACAAGAAGGGGAGGAGAACTGACATATGTTCGCTCAGCTCCCTCCCCTCTACCTGGTGGCACCCGCTATGCTGGTCCTGGACCCGTAGATGGGCAAGTAGAGCCCAGAATACATGGCGGGGATGCCAGAGGCGCTGGACTGCTTTCATCTGACAGACAGCAGTCTGCTTGTCAGATTTACACTGCCGCCACCGGGAGTGTATGTGTAGAACCTGGCAGCAAGAGAGTTAAATAACATGCTTGGGGGATGCCTAAAAGCTGCACATGCTATTATGGAACAGTACAATGCAGTCCTGCAGTGACATTAAAGAAAAACAAAAAGGGGTAAAAAAACAAAACATGGTTCCCTGTAAGATGATAAATACAACCTTATCCAGGCATGCAGCCTGAGTGGCCAGAATAGAGAGGACATCAAGTATGCAACCATACTAAATACCAAATACCTTCTGATATTGGAGGTACGTTAGGGGTGGCAGGAAAGCCTTCCATCCTTGGCACCTTGTGCCAATCTTTTCTATATCCTGTCCCCAAATATGGTCAATGAAGTCATCAAGGTTCCCCAGCCCTGTACAGTATTTACATTACTGCAGCAGCCTGGGATCTGTCATTTAGCAATGGCTGTGCAGCAGGGAAACATTGCCTGGGGGCGGGTCATTGTGGCTTTGGGGAAATATCAGTGAGCAGGGGATCATCATGATGGACAGTGGATTTACATTGCTGTACAGCATGACTGATAATTGAATCCTTATTATACAGAGGGTTTTCAGTTTCCTAAAAATCCCCCACAAATCCCCACATCTTTTTTAGGGGGACAAGATGTGGATAGAAGGCCCTGGTCCTTCAATATTGGCATTGACACATTCATAAATGCTTCCATTAAAAAAGTACAATCTGGAACTCGCAAAACATTCTTTATAGACTTGCTATTTTACATGAAATAGCATCCAGGAAGAGACCTGCTCGACACTCACTGCACAGAAGAAATGCCTGTAGTAGTAGCTCTAATAAAGCAGGTTCACGCTTGCAATTGGTCAGAGAGAGCAAGTCTATAAAGAACATTGTGATTTTACTATTTTTAATAAATGTTTTATGAAGGTGTCACTTGATGCTCATGTGCTGTTTGTTCTATATTGTTTTATCAATATTCTCAGTCTGGAAGAAACAGCAAAGCCATGTGTATTAGGTAGCAACAAAGCTTTGGATACTGTATACAGGTATCCCTCACTTAACGACCGAGTTACGTTCCGGGAGACCGGTCGATAAGCGAGTTTGGTTGTTAAACGAGCAATTGTATTTAGTATGTACATTACAATATTCAGAACAAAGAAATGGACAAAGAAAACTCCAACTTGATGACTTTGCTTTTATTTGCAAGTATGGTACCACCTGGACTAAACATCAGAGATACAGCAATGCCTAGGGTGGCTAAGAATGGCAGGCATGCGCATACTGTACAGTACTGTCACAGTACAGTAAATACTGAAGACATTACAGTACTCACCAAGAAATCTGTGGAATTTGTGGAGTAGATAAAGCCACTAAAGAAGCCACCATAGACTGCACAGAAGCCACCATAGGTTGGAAAAGACACCCTAGGCCACAAACAAGTCACCATAGGCCGTACTGCCACTTCACAAGAAGATCCACCATAGGCAGCACTTCTGCTCAGTTTCTCCATCATAAGTTCCCCAGCAGGGTTGAGAGTCCGAACAGCGGGTCGTAAGTCCGAGGAAAGGAAATTGAATCAGGTCGTAAGTCCAAGGGCATGTCGTAAGTCCGAGACGAAATAAACGGTCGTAAGTGCAAAAATTCATCAAACGGGTAGGTTGTTAAGCAAGGGATACCTGTATTGCAATCGCAATTATAAGAGAACTTTTACCTGGAAAAGACACTAAATCTCCCTGCAGCAAGATTGTATCTTCTTTCCACTTGAGCTCTGACTGTTTGTATCTAATTGGAAGAATGAAGAGACTGCAGAGGATACAGCACTGTAATATCGACCATAAGCAGGACAATTTTAAATAGCAATATAAGACCCAAATTTACAACAGACAAAAATCACAGGTAGCGGTTTTACTATGAGAATTATAAGTAGATACTTCTGTACCTTATTTGGGCATTTGACTTATGTCTATGGTAGGTGATCTGTACAGATGTAATTATCCCCCTGTTTAAAAAATTAGAGGGGGATATACAGAAATGGTCTATTCATGATCTTTCCTGGATGGGGAGAATACAATTAGGATGAATTTCTTGTTTAGAATCCTTTATTTTTTAAGCTCCTTACCCATTGCAATCAAACATTTAGATTTGGTGAAATTCCAATCCAAGGCAATTCGTCACATTTAGGAATGGGGGATAGGCTATCTAAAAACATTTTATTTCTCTCCAAGTCTCACAGGGATTTAGGGTTACACAATTTTTTGCTATATTATCAGGCAGCCCAATTGACACAATTATCGCCGATTTATTCTAGAAGAGAGAAACTTGATTGGGTCATGCTGGAAAGGCAGGCAATTCCTCTTTTTACAATAGATTTTGCAAAATGGAAATCAACTAAACAGAAGCCCCTTGTACTAGCTCCAAAAATGTTGCATTCTTTAGCTTTGTGGGATAAGCTATTGTGTAATGAGAACCTCACTTCCTCCTTTTGCCCATTGGCCCAACTTTTTAACAATTCCCTGTTTCCACTGGGTTTAGATGTTAAGGCTGAACAAGGCCACATTGACAAGGCATGTTTAAAATGCCATCATCAGAAACCCTCCATTTTCCCCAATATCTCACGTTTTACATTCTCTATGCCCCTACCAGTCTGAAAACCCAAGCATAACTCCCTACGAGAAATGGTGCTTTCAGGATCGTGGTCAGAAGAGGGTATCTCTATCATTTATGGGCTACTACTCGGTATACCTACTAAGCTTTTGGATATTGCGGAATGGGACAAGGACCTCTCGGATGATACCCCTATAGAGCAATAGCATAAATGTTATCTTACCTACTTTGTGGGCATAATGTATCATTAATCAAGGCTAAACTCAAGGTATTAACAAGATGGTATTTAGCCCCATAACGCCTTTTGAAAGGATATCCAAATTCCTCTCCTCTATGCTTTAGGGCATAGGTGTCAAACTGGCAGTCCTCCAGCTCTTGCCAAACTACAAGTCCCATGAGGCATTGCAAGATTGACAGATACTAGCATGGCTCCCAAAGGCAGAGGCATGATGGGACTTGTAGTTTCACAACAGCTGGAGGGCCACCAGTTTAACACCCCTGCTTTAGGGGATGTTATCACTTAGGTACTATTTATCATATTTGGTGGGAGAGCCCTTGGATTAGGGAGTTTTGGAATGGAATTTTTGCTTTGATATGAAGGGACACTGGGGCTTCTGTACAGAAATCTCAACAAATCGCATTACTTGAGGATCGCAACCATTTTTTATAATCAACTACTTTTTTATGCTTTTGTCAGACAAAATGACTATTGCCAGAGATTGGAAGAAGCTGACAGAGTCCCTGTCCCATCCTAAGCAAAAAAATCAGATTGATTATGGTACATAAACAGATTGCTAGTATTGGGAATGATACCAAGAAGCAGTTTGAGAAAGTCTGGGATCCCTGGGCCCAATATGTGAACATTTCACTCTCCATTTGAGATAAGTCTGGTCATATGTCGAAGGGGGCTTTCTGGTCCTTTAAAGTACCTTTTCTTTTTGTCTGTCTCTGTATCTTTTTAATTTTATTATTTTGTCATTTCCTTTTATATCTTTATTCACTTTCTTAGTTCCCTTAGGTTTTATTATCTCTGTGACAGCTTATATTTTTGTAAAAAACAGTGGTCACTGTCACTGAATATTCTGTAGCTAAACTGTATCACAGCTTAGTGCCTGTTGTACTGTACATGGTCATTTTCTTTTATAATATGGTTTATAGATGACTACAAATTATTCAGTATCTAAAATACTGTCATATTGGCCTGATAAGCTGCAACAGTGCAATTGACACAGGGTGCTGCAATTCTTCATAATGTTTTTTTATTGAAAATAAATAGAATAAGTGAGAATTAAGATTCTGCAGAGGGTATAGTAGTGTAAAATTGGCCAGTAACAGGACAGTGTTAAATAGGGATATAGATCCTAATTGGTGTATGCCTAACTTTTATTTTACCTCTCTTCACTGGCTAACTGGCTGTGATTGACAGAAATGGGAGCCAATGGCTCCCGCTTGATGTCTCAGCCAATGAGAAGGCAGAGACCCAGGACAACCGAGGTTGTCATTCCCATCCTTGGATTGTGATGAGGCTCAGATAAGTATTGAGGAGGCTGCTGGAGCTGCTGCACACAGAAGGTTTTTACCTTCATGCATACAATGCATGAAGGTAAAAAAACGTTAGCCTTTATAACCACTTTAAGTGAATACTGCACTTTGAGCACCACAAAAATAAAAAAGGGCCCATCAACATAAATCAAAAATCAAGATACAAAAACACCCATTGGTCATTAGAAAACTGAACAGTACAGTAGATTTCCGAACAAACAATCTTGCAGACATTTGTGCGAAAATTCTCAGTACAGTCGATGACTTGATGAATGCTTAAAGTGCTTAAAATTTTTGTTTACTTGTAACATTCAGTTTTGAAATAAATGTAATTTCCTGAAAGAAAATCTCATTCACTGTTGGAAATTCATTTGAGAAAACATTTTCATCCTGCTCCTTTGAATTTTCTCATGACAATGGTCAAAAGCAAATGTTGATTTGACCCCACTAACAATTAGACAAATCGAAGCATTGTACAAACTTCTATAAGTGTACAGCCAACTTAAAGGAGATGTTCTGGAATAAAAAAAATACACTTACATGTTCATATAGATGGATGCAGCATTGGTCCGATGCGGCATCTTTCCCCTGCCCTCTCTAAGACCAAGAACTGAGCGATCAAAGACCGTTCAGTCAGCTGACTGTTGGTTGAATATGGGTCACTGTAGTGCAAAACAAAGTGCACTCCTGAGACCCACAGGAGAAGTAGAGACAAAAGAGCTTTGACCGTACTTCTCTTTTATGGCAGCTCACCAAATTTCAAAGGCTCTTTCACTGCATTATCATTACTGTTAATAGAAGATGGGCTACTTGCCTCATTAGTTCACTGGGACAATGAACTGTAAACAACTTGGGTTTGCCTCAAACCAATGTCAAACCTGAGCTTGAAGTTCATCCCTAGTCCTTGATTTCCTCTCCAGCAAGCGGAACAGTGGGCAGCATAGTGGTGACATTATCAAATCTCCTTCCAAATCTCATGAGACTAGGAGTCAGAGACAGCAGTGCCTCACGTGATCTCACACAGCAGATATACAGTAAAGCTACAAAGGTGTAGGCACAAATGTATAAGAAAGTGCACTGCTATTTTTTTTTACTAGAGGAACTCAAGACAGAAGATACATTTTTCAGGTTACTTCTTAGATGCAATTAAGGCCCCTTTCACACGATTGGACCGATGGGGTCCGCCGGTCCGTTTTTTAGATGGACCCGATCGGTCCATCAATAGACTTCTATGGAGTGGCGGGTGGACAATAGTCCACTGACACCAGCCGGCATCCGATCCTGTATGCCAAAAACAGGATTGGGGATCCGTTCTCCATCCATCTAGCGGATCAGATGACAATTAGGTGGAAGCGGACAAGCGGTCCATTTCCATCCGACTGTACCATTGAAATCAGCAGGCAGTGTCTGTGTCCACTATGCAGCAGCAGAGCGGACAAAGACCTGTCATCTGCCTGCTCAGCAGGGATCAGCAGAGAGATCCCCCGCTGAGCAGGTGGATCACACTGACAGATCCGCCCTGTCTGAAAGGGGCCTAACATTTCTATCTATTATTAGTATTATTATACAGGATTTATATAGCCCCAACAGTTTGCTCAGCGCTTTACAATATAATGGGAGACAATACAGCAACAATACAGTTCAATACAAGAGGGTTAGGAGGACCCTGCTCCTTGGAGCTTACAATCTAAGAGGGAGGGGCTGGTGGTACAAAAAGGTGATAACTGTGGGGGATGAACTGATAAGAGGAATAGAAGATTCCATTATTAGTTGAAGGCAGGATAGGCTTCCCTGAAGAGATAGTTTTTCAGAGATCGCCTAAAAGTTGGCAGAGTAGGTGATAGTCGGATAGATTGGGGTAGAGAGTTCCAGAGCAGTGTTTCTCAATCATTTTTCAGTCAAGGCACCCTTTAAGGTTATGGACAGTCCCGAGGCACCCTTTAAAATTATGGACAGTCTTGAGGCACCCCATTCTAAAATGGGATGCCTCAAGACTGTCCATAATTTTAAAAGAGCACCCCATTCTAAAATATGAAAAACTATTCTAATAGCTTTATATAACACAGCAACATCTACACATATAGGATACCCAACATTAGAAGTGATTTATTCTTCCAAAGCAAATACATTTTTTCACACTGGTACTGAGTAGTATTCTGGTGTTTCTCTTCTCCCTCAGTTTTTCTCCATCACTGAGCTAATTGACGAAGAAGGGAAGGGGAGGGTCAAACTAGGGTGCTGTGCAGGCAGCTGACACCCTCCTTATAAACTGATGATGTCAATGATTGTCAGGACGCCGGGGGCTAGAAGGTGGTAATGGTGCACATTGAAAACCTGTGACTTTGTGTAACTAAAAGGCAGGCTTATTCCACCTGCTGGCTTTTTTAGGCATTTTGCCAAGGCACCCCTGAAGAAACCTCAAGGCACCCTGGTTGAGAAAGGCTGTTCCAGAGAATGGGGGAGGCTCTGGAGAAGTCCTGGAAACGAGCATGAGAGGAGGAGACAAGGGAGCTAGAGAGCAGAAGGAGCAGAGATATCCATTTCCTATAAAATAGAAAATATTCACTTTTTGAATTCAGGTCAATTGTAACTCCATATTTAAGGCAGAGTGCAAAAGGCTAATTAAAAGCAAGGGGAAATGTTTGTGTCCTATGGTGTCAGTTCAAGACACAGTGGTGCTGTAGTGTGCGCTGAAAAAGAGTGCTGCATTCCGTTCTTTTTCAGCAACGTTGCAATGTACCACAATTGGTGCATCAGGACTTTGTCTTCCAGCCATCTTGACGACTTGCTGGTGTGAACGAGCCCTCAAGTCAGCATAATACTTTTCTAGCTTTCCAATAAACTGTTATACGAGGATACTTCCTGGCAGTGTTTATGGTTTTCAGTAATGAAAAAAAATGTAACCAGGTCTTCCATCTGGCCCTTCTCAAGAATGTATTTAAATCATATTTGAACTGCGAAGGACATGAACTGTTTCCTGAAATAATGCCGCATCAGATGACACAGCAAAGCAGAATCTCAAATGGTAGGCTCAGTAAGGATTGCTGCAAAAGACAAATGTTTCCGGTATGCTTATCTGGTCTAGACAAAGTGGTCCAGGACACCCAGGGTCACACAAAATCAATGCTTTGCTCTCTGACCCTGCAATCACCCTCTATAATCCAATCTCACCACTTAGACATTTTCCATTCCACAGTATTGCATAGAATTCGGCTAAAAGCTTTTATAACAACCTGTGAAAAATGAACTGAATTTGTCTATCAAGCATATTTGTACTGCAGTGAAGGTGACATTCCACAAGCCACATGCACCCGGAAGATTCACCTGCAATGAATATATGGGGAATGTCACATTCACTACTATATAAATATGCGCCATCATTTTGTATTCATTTGAAGATGTACATTATTCTTTCTCAGGTATATTGTAATTATTTCACAGTCTCCTCTTCAGCTTGGACCACTTACCAGAAAAGGTACATTTTAGACTATTAGCCTTGGTTCAGACTAATGCGGTGTTGAATTTACAGCGTTTTTTTGCGCGAATTCCGCACCACATCACAATCGCACTCAGTTCATGCGAACCGCTGCAGGTGTGTATGTTAAGTTAACAACACCCCTTGGCCGAAACTCCGGTAAATTTGTCATTGCAAAATTGTTTATTGGGAGCTCCCATTTCAGGGATCTCAACCAATGTAATGAGGCTAATTCATACTATCTGTGTCTCTACCCTATGGGCCATTGCCCTTCATTGGAAGTCGCCAGTAGTGCCTTTGTCTTCTGTTTTGTGGAGAGTTGATATGGTTATGCTCATGGATCGCATTCAATATACTTTGTTAGATAGGATGCAAATATTCAACAGAAAATGGGATGGTTGGAAGGCATTTCGGCATTTATTGTTAGATTAATGAGTTATCATCAGGGGCGGACTGACAACTCGTGGGGTCCCTGGGCAATAGGGGATCATGGGGCCCCTGTGTCTTTGCCCAAACTCAAAAAAGCCTATGAAAAAAGGTACCAGGGGCATCTCATGGGGCCCCCTACTGATCCCGGGCCCTCGGGTAGTGCCCGAGTTTCCAAATGGTCAGTCCGCCCCTGGTTATCATAGATTTATTGGCATTGTATCTTTGTTGGTTGTGTAGTTGTTCTGCATATCTTACTGCCTACCTCATTCATGTACTCAAACTTTTTTTCTATGATTCTGTTTTATAATACAGTTTTTTTACTTTTGTGCCTTTTTCTTGATGTATGCTATACTTCATGAAGTGGTGCTCTAGCTCCCAACAAAAACGTTTGTAAACAAAAAAGGTTAACAACACGCCGAAATCAGTCAGCAGAACATGGTTCGATGGGCAAAATCGGATCACATGGGTGTGAATACCCATGTGATCCGATTCTAATGCGGACCAAAAAAAGGGTCCTGCACCTTTTTGGTGTGGATGCGGTGTGATTGGAGCCACACAAAATGCATGGCTCCAATCGCACCGCACACAATTCGCATGTGATTTGCACAGGAATACGGTGCGGTTCCTGTGCGAATCACATGCGATATACCGCACTGCGTATGTGTGAACCCAGCCTTAGGACTAGTTTACACTTGTGGTTGAGACAGGTTGTTGAGCTGTGTTTTACACCCCCAGCCATTCAGAGGTTTACAAATGCTGCTGCATGGCCACAGTTACCCCTCTGTCACGTTCAGCAGCTATTACCACCACCTGATGTGACCCATCCAAGTCAATGGGGTTGCGCTGCTGTCACCCTGCAACTGCGTGCAGTGCAAGTGGTTGCATTGTGGTGGTGCAGCCTCTCCACGGTTAAAACAGGCAGGGAGGAAGAGACCAATTACCTCCCAACTGCTTGCCGACCACCCTCCGAAAGCCGATCAACAGAAGATCACTTTTCAGAGGGGTGACAAAGGATGCAGCAAATATGAATGAGTCCTATGTGCTATTACATGAAGACAAGTCAAGTGAATGAGGCTGTGCCGCAACTGAGCCTGCAGATGGTTACATTGCAGCTGTGCAGCTTTGAACAGACAGTGAAGAATCAGCATATTGCCTCCTCACCACCTGTCAAATGCTCTCTTAAAAGTGATGCACCAAAGGTTTGTTCCAGCAAGCACAATCAATTAAAACCCCTAGGGAAATGCTTCTTAAGGGCCATTCACACTAGTGAAATGTAGTGCTTATGCGTTCCGGATGCGTTTCAGCATGTGTTTCAGCATGTGTGTTTTTGACGCGTTTCGGTGCATTTTTTGTGCTTTTTATATGTTGCAGTGTGTTTTTCATGCATTCCAGTTCATTTTTTCTCAATTTAAATAGGGACATGTGCGTTCCAGTGCATTTTTGGTGCATTCCAGTGCATTTTGTATGTGTTTTACCGCATTCCAGTACAGTTCTATTCAGAAAATATGCAGCATGTTCTACTTTTTTTCTGCAACCGGAACGCACTGGAACTGCAAGCACTGATGTGAACTATGACATTAACAACCATATAACCTACTTTCTGCGCGTTTTGGATGCAGAAAAAAGCAACTGAAATGCATGTAGTGTGAACTGGCCCTAAGAGCTGGTTCACACTATAGAAATGCAGTCCAGCTGCGTTTCTGCATGCGTGTTTTTGACACATTCTGGTACGTTTTCAATGTGTTCCAGTGTGTTTTTATGCATTCCAGTTCATTTTTTCCCCCTCTCTTTTTCTTCCATTTAAAATCGGGTCATGTGTGTTCCAGTGCGATTTTGATGTGTTTTCCTGTGTTCCAGTACAGTTCTATGCAGAAACAATGCAGCCTGTTCTACTTTTTTTGCTGCAACCAGAATGTACTGGAACTGCAAGCACTGATGTGAACTATGACATTGACAACCACATAACCTACTTTCTGTGTGTGTTTTGGATGCAGAAAAAAAAGCAACTGAAACGCATGTAAAGTGAACCGACCCTAAGGGCCGGTTCACACTATAGAAACACTGTCCAGATACATTCCGGATGTGTTTCCGCATGCACGTTTTTGACGCGTTACGGTGCGTTTTTATACGTTGCATGCGTTTTTCATGCATTCCAGTTCAAATTTCCCCATCTCTTTTTCTTCAGTTTAAATAAGGACATGTGCATTTCAGTGCGTTTTGGTGCACTCCAGTGCATTCCGGTGCGTTTTTGATGCGTATTACCGCGTTCCAGTACAGTTCTGTGCAAAAAAAATGCAGCCTATTCTACTTTTTTTTCTGCAACCGGAATGCGCTGGAACTGCAAGCACTGATGTGAACTATGACAATGACAACCATATACCTACTTTCTGTGTGTTTTGGATGCGGAAAAAAGCAACTGAAATGCATGTAATGTGAACTGGCCCTAAGGGTCAGTTCCCACTATAGAAGCGCAGTCCAGATGCGTTTCCGCATGCGTGTTTTTGAGGTGTTCTGGTGCGTTTTTTATAGGTTTTTCATTTATTCCAGTTAATTTTTTCCCCATCTTTTTCTTCAATTTAAATAGGGACATGTGCATTCCAGTTAGTTTTTTGGTGCGTTCCAGTGTGTTCCGGTGCATTTTTGATGCCTTTTACCACGTTCCAGTACAGTTCTGTGCAGAAACAATGCATCATGTTCTACTTTGTTTTCTGCAACCGGAACGCACTGGAACTGCAAGCACTGATGTGAACTATGACACTGACAACCATATAACCTACTTTCTGTCAGTTTTGGATGCAGAAAAAAAAAAGCAACTGAAACCCATGTAGTGTGAACTGGCCCTAATGGAGAAAAGTGGGAATAGAAAAAAACAAAAATCATTCTCACCTAGATGGCTGCAGCACTGATCCCAGCTGCAGCTGCAAACTGCCTGCTCCACCCCAAAAACTGAGTGATCAAAGCCTACTGATGGCTTAGTTCTCGGTATTCAGTCTGAAGAGAGCCAGTGAGTGTCAGTCTCCGTCTGTCTGCTCTGCCCCTCCAGTGCTCACCTGCTGTGGAGGGAGTGGCTGGTTCAGGCTCGCAGTGGCTCACGAAGAGGATAAGCTGGCTACCAGTTCAGGCATCTGGGTGGATGTGCATAGTGCCACACCATAACATGCAATGGCAACTCACTTGAGTGGGCTCCCAATGCACAGGAATGGATTAAAACCAGGAATGCAGCATTTCAAGTGAAAATACAGTCATGGCCGAAATTGTTGGCACCCTTGATATTTCTCCAGGAAATCATGTATTTCTCACGAAACGTATTGCATTAACACATGTTTTGCTATACACATGTTTATTCCCTTTGTGTGTATTGGGACAAAACAAAAAAAGGGAGGAAAGAAAGCAAATTCGACATAATGTCACACAAACCTCCAAAAATGGGCTGGACAAAAGTATTGGCACCCTTTCACAACTGCGGATAAATAAGAATGTTACAAGCATGTGATGCTCCTGTAAACTCACCTGGGGCAAGTAACAGGTGTGGGCAATATAGAAATCACACCTGAAAGCAGATAAAAAGGAGAGACGTTCACTTAACCTTTGCATTGTGTGTCTGTCTGTGCCACACTAAGCATGGACAACAGAAAGAGGAGACGAGAACTGTCTGAGGACCTGAGAACCAAAATTGTGGCAAAATATCAACAATCTCAAGGTTACAAGTCCATCTCCAGAGAACTAGATTTGCCTTTGTCCACAGTGCGCAACATTATCAAGAAGTTTGCAACCCATGGCACTGTAGCTAATCTCCCTGGTCGTGGACGGATGAGGAAAATTGATGAAAGATTGCAACGCAGAATAGTCCGGATGGTGGATAAGCAGCCCCAAACATGTTCCAAAGACATTCAAGCTGTCCTGCAGGCTCAGGGAGCATCAGTGTCAGCGCGAACTATCCGTCGACATTTAAATGAAATGAAACGCTATGGCAGGAGACCCAGGAGGACCCCACTGCTGACACAGAGACATAAAAAAGCAAGACTACAGTTTGCCAAAATGTACTTGAGTAAGCCAAAAGCCTTCTGGGAAAACGTCTTGTGGACAGATGAGACCAAGATAGAGCTTTTCGGTAAAGCACATCATTCTACTGTTTACCGAAAATGGAATGAGGCCTACAAAGAACAAAACACAGTACCTACGGTAAAATATGGTGGAGGTTCAATGATGTTTTGGGGTTGTTTTGCTGCCTCTGGCACTGGGTGCCTTGACTGTGTGCAAGGCATCATGAAATCTGAGGATTACCAAAGGATTTTGGGTCGCACTGTAGGGCCCAGTGTCAGAAAGCTGGGTTTGCGTCCAAGATCCTGGGTCTTCCAGCAGGACAATGACCCCAAACATACGTCAAAAAGCACTCAGAAATGGATGGCAAAGAAGCGCTGGAGAGTTCTGAAGTGGCCAGCAATGAGCCCAGATCTAAATCCCATTGAACACCTGTGGAGAGATCTTAAAATTGCTGTTGGGAAAAGGTGTCCTTCCAATAAGAGAGACCTGGAGCTGTTTGCAAAGGAAGAGTGGTCCAAAATTCCGGGTGAGAGGTGTCAGAAGCTTATTGATGGTTATAGGAAGCGACTGATTTCAGTTATGTTTTCCAAAGGGTGTGCAACCAAATATTAAGTTAAGGGTGCCAATACTTTTGTCCAGCCCATTTTTGGGGTTTTGTGTGACATTATGTCATATTTGCTTTTCTGCCTCTGTTTTATATTTGTTCCAATACATACAAAGGGAATAAACATGTGTATAGCAAAACATGTGTTAATGCAATACCTTTTTTGTGTGAAATACTTGATTTTCAGGAAAAATATCAAGGGTGCCAACAATTTCGGCCATGACTGTATATGGCACCACCAGGGCTGTTGCTAGACTATTTTGTGCCCTAGGCAAGACCACCTAATTGTACCCCCCCCAAATAAAAAAAAATTAAACTTTGCAAAATGCAGCACAGCTTTAGCCTCCTGCATCTCTGCTCCCCGTCTCCTGTAGATATTAAAAACATTATAAATACCTTTTATTCCCCTGTTTCATAAGTGATCACATACCCTCTAAACTCCTTATACAGCTGAGAGCAGAGAGCTGGGGGAGGGAAAACCACAGTACACTGAACTTTCCATTGAATGGCTGTGCATGTGCGGCGTGTGACAGAAGTCTGATCATTGGAGGAAAGCAAGAAAACTGACCACACTGCTCTCATGGCTAGTGTGGTCATTTTCAAATAAGACAGTAGAGGTACTGGCAGGAACACCAGGGATGTCACACAAAGGAAGCCATACAAAGAGAAAAGGATACTTTTTCATAAAAGTACATGGTGCAACCGGAATATACCTGGAGCATAAAATGTTGGGTTTACATACTATTTAATCCTTGTTTTCAGTATACATTGTATATTATGATTAATACTTAGAAGTAGAACAAATATTAAGAAGGCTGAATTTTCTTGTTATCCATCAAAGCGGAACTACACTGCACCACAAACCAAAAAACACAAATTTTAAAAAATGTGGGACTTTTGTTTATCTAACATTAATGTGATCCACATCCTTACTCTGCACTGTGTGGACACCCATCATCCAACAGCATTGTTGTTGAGCATGATACACCCAACCTTGGAAGTCCAGTGTGCATTCCTGCTTATACACAGTAATATAGTATATGGATTTTTATGGCTCAGGCCCCCTGCCCCCTGCTCACCACTATCACTTGTACACGCAGAATTCCAGCTTCTGTGTTTACAAGTGACAGCTTGCCTTCCAATGGCATGGCTCCTATTGAATGCAGAATGGGGACAAGGGAGATGCAGGTACCTGGGGTGCAGTCAGGGGCGGACTGACCATTTGGAAAGTTGGGCACTGCCCGAGTGCCCGGGGTCAGTAGGGGGCCCCATGAGATGCCCCTGGTACCCTTTTCATAGGCTTTTTTGAGTTTGGGCAAGGACACAGGGGCCCCATGATCCCCTATTGCCCAGGGGCCCCATGAGTTGTCAGTCCGCCCCTGGGTGCAGTGCAGATGCTGACACTCCCACTGCATGATCTCACTGCAAGTGAGAAAGGTGGAGCCTCCTACAGTGGGGAGGTACTAGAGCTTGCTGAGTGCTTCAGATTAATACAGCAACAAAAGTAAGACATGTGGAAGATGGTGAAGCTTTTAAGGAGGGGGGTGGAGAAGATGGGGGGGGGGGGTTGCATGCACAGGTCAAAGCTGAAGAGGGCTGAAAGTGAGATGTGGTTGAGGAATGCAGAGGTAAGCAGCTGTGGAAGAGGGCTGAACTTTGCGCTCTGTGTGTAGCACACCCCTGAACTCTGCACTGTGTGTGTAGCAAAGCCCTGAACTTTGCACTGTGTGTAGCACACCCCTGAACTTTGCACTGTGTGTAGCACACCCCTGAACTTTGCACTGTGTGTGTAGCAAAGCCCTGAACTTTGCACTGTGTGTGTAGCAAACCCCTGAACTTTGCACTGTGTGTAGCACACCCCTGAACTTTGCACTGTGTGTAGCACACCCCTGAACTTTGCACTGTGTGTGTAGCAAACCCCTGAACTCTGCACTGTGTGTGTAGCAAAGCCCTGAACTTTGCACTGTGTGTAGCACACCCCTGAACTTTGCACTGTGTGTGTAGCAAACCCCTGAACTTTGCACTGTGTGTGTAGCAAACCCCTGAACTTTACACTCTGTTTAGCACACCCCTGAACTTTGCACTGTGTGTAGCACACCCCTGAACTTTGCACTGTGTGTGTAGCAAACCCCTGAACTTTGCACTCTGTTTAGCACACCCCTGAACTTTGCACTGTGTGTAGCACACCCCTGAACTTTGCACTGTGTGTGTAGCAAACCCCTGAACTTTGCACTGTGTGTAGCACACCCCTGAACTTTGCACTGTGTGTAGCACACCCCTGAACTTTGCACTGTGTGTGTAGCAAACCCCTGAACTTTGCACTGTGTGTAGCACACCCCTGAACTTTGCACTGTGTGTGTAGCAAACCCCTGAACTTTGCACTCTGTGTGTAACACACCCCTTAACTTTGTTCTCTGTGTGTAGCACACCCCTGAGCTTTGTACTATGCACATAGCGCATGCTCAAATTCAGCACATAAACTGAACTCTGCACTCGGTATGAAATGCACTCCTGGTATTTAATGCCCCTTTAAAGACCCTTTAACTTTTGGTGAAATTTGACCACACCCACTATTTGATGAGGTTTGGAGTGTGTGTGTGGGGGGGGAGGGGGAAAGATGGGTTAGGGGCTCACAGTTGAATTCCTGCACCTATTTTTTGAGAAAAAAAACCCTGTATAAAGCAGTGCTTGACATGAGATGTGTTCAAAACTGATATCTCCACAAGTGAGTTTGATCAATGACAGTGGTGGGGAGGTCTGGCCATAAAACCCAGGCTTTTGGTTGACCCTTCTTTCATGTTTCCATTCACTGGAGTGTATTCTAAATTTATGAAGAATACACAAAAGAGCCAATGGCACTGCCAATATGATGTCACTGGACCCCAGATGGATTTTTCATATGTGTATATGGAAAATGCACTTCTGAGAAAGAATCCAGGGCTTCAACTCATACGCTAGTCATACACCAGTAGTATCATAGGTGACAACCAGCGGAGAGTGATCACAGAATGTTCTTTTCAGACCAACCGATTGCTGCTTTATGAGGAAGTAAGAAATTAGATGATGGATGTCCAGTAGATGTAGTTTATGCAGATCTTGCATTTGTTACTGTACCTCATAAAAGGTTAAATCTATAAAATAAGGTTTGTTGGAGTTGAACTTGTATGTACATAGATAGAAAATATGAACAGGTCCAGACAGTAGTAAAAATTACTCATTCTCTGAATGATCTAAAATTGTGAGGGGTGTGCCCCAGGGTTCTGTCTTAGGGCCAATGCTGTTCAGATTGTTTATTAATGATACAGAGGTCGGAATCAAGAGCTCAATTTCAGTGTTTGTTGATTATACCAAATTATTCCTGGAAATAACTTCATCAGAGGATGTAGTATCATTACAGGAAGAATATGACAATATAGTGGGTTGGGCAGCTAAATGGCAGATGAGATTCAGTACTGAAAAATTTTAAGTTACACGCATGGGTGCAAAAATACACAGGCAAAATACACATTAGGAGGATTCCCTGGGAAAATCTGTGATGGACAAGAATCAGGGGGTCCTTATAGATCACACACTTAGTAATACATGCAATGTAAAGCCAGCAACAGGACATACATTCAGGAGATAAATCAATAATTCTACCTTTAAAAAACATTGGTTCAAACTCATTTTGAATATGCAATTCACTTTTGGTTACCAGTTCTCAGGAAAGATGATACTAAATTTAGAAATAATTCAGTGAAGGGCAACAAAATGGGCAGAGGACCTCAGCTATGAAGATCAATAAAATTCTCCATTCTGGAGAAGAAGCACTTAGGAGGGCACATGATTACAATGTATAAATATATCAAAGGTGACCGCAGTAAATGTACTAAATATGTTTACTCTAAAACTGCTGAAGAGGCACTTTGCCATGATTTAATGTTAGAATTTATTTAAAAAGTTTGTATGGAAATTCTGAAAAATCTCGTCAGAGTATTTGATCTTGCCATCAATAAGTCAAATAAAGTCCTCAAAATTTTCAGCCAGTCCTGCTAAGTAAATGGAATTCCAGACATGTTAATCAGGTTTCATATGTGCCTAGCACATAGATTTTACAATATGTACGATTTTTCCCTCAAAAAAAACCCAATTCATAGTTAGAAATTTGTTCATATGAGAAAAAAGTTCAATCTTCATCCTTCATTTTTTCTTGTTGCCACAGTCTAAAATAGCCTCTCTCAACTTTTTAACACAGAGGAACCCTTGAAATAAGTTTCCGGTCTTAGGGAATCCCTGCTAAAAATTACTATAAAAACAACTCATGATACATTAGTGTGATGGTCAGTGGGAAGAATTATCCTTACACTTGTGGTCATTGGGAAGAATTACCAAATTATAGATAGCTAAAAAGACAAATGGGGGTTTATTTACTAAAGCTGGAGAGTCCAAAATCAGACTCACTTCTGCATAGAAACCAATCAGCTTCCAGGTTTCATTGCCAAAGCTTCATTGAACAAGCTGAGGTTAGAAGCTGATTGGTTTCTATGCAGAAGGGAGTCTGATTTTGGACTCTCCAGCTTTAGTAAATAAACCCCATGGTGTCAGAGGGCACTTTTCTGAAAGGCAGGAATTGCTCATTGCTCAAGCAACCCCTAGCAACCTCTGGAGGAACCCTAGTTGAGAAACCCTGTTCTAAAACAATTGTTGATTTGACTTCACTAATCAATAGAATATCAAACAAATGTTACAAAAATGTAGATTTCCTAACAAAATTCCACTGGTGTATGGCTAGCTCTAGACCTGGCTAACATAGCAAAGCTGGAGGATGGATGTTGGGTGTGGTCACACAGACAACGTAAAGGACATGAGCAAACGAAAGAATCTTAACAATCTCCTACCTAAAAGCAATAAAGGTTTTGGTGGATAATGCATAAACGTTCTACTTTATGCATTATTGACTAATTGAATATTGAAATACTTGCACAACATTGTAGATATAATGTTGTGGATTGTACAAATTGAATGCATAACATAAAGGAGATAGGTGGAAGTGTATTTTCCTTTATGCCCCCCCCCCTTTTTTTTAAATCTAATTCATTGATCACTGAATTGAATAAAACAGTATAATCAAATGGCTGATAATTGGTCTAGGTCATATTGTAATTCTGCTTTCATTATAACATGCAGCTGAATGCTTACTAATGACACTGCAAAGAGCAATGAGAACAGCCCCATCAGGAATGAAAAAACACCTTCCTACATCTTTAAAAAAATTACTTTTCCTCCAGTCCTTTTATGGTTTGAATGGTGTATTTTACTTTAATAGAAGCAAACAGAAAAAAAATATATGTCCTATTGCTGGCAAGAACACAGTACGTGGTCACAAATGTCACCAACTTCCCACATAACGCCTTCTATAAGAACAAACAGCATGCGTTCATTATACAAGGGAGCACAGAAAAGAATCACTGCAGAGAACAGGAGAAGCTGACAAAAGCACATGGCTTTATACACACACACATATTATTATCCATGACAAATTTAATTGCTATAGATGAAGAAGCACAGGGATCCAGCTACACAAAAAAAGTGATTTTCTGCTGAATAGACCCAACAACACCATTTAAACTTACACCTACTGAATTTTCCATGGGTAAGAATTATTATACTGGTGGTGAAATTTCTCCCATCCCAACCGTATCAGAGCAGAAATAGGAAGCTAAACTTGTAGCAATGAACCCCACCCACACAACCATGTAAAATATAAATTATAATATCATTTGTATGAATAAAAGATTAATCTCTCCTATGACATTCTGTGCTTACCTGGTTTCTATGTATGAAGCATGTATGAAGCTTTCTTCTCCCTATCACATCTGTGACAAGTAAGAGCTCCCCATCCCTATTACTCTGACAATTAACATCTTTGTGGCTGACATAGAGTGCGGCTGGCACTGTGCTCCCAGCCTCCCATCATGCTCAGTATCTGCTTATTATATCCCACTGACACATCACAAAATATGGGTCCCAAACCATTTGTAGAATGGCATATATTACCGTAAAGAATAACAGAAAAGATTGTCAGGCATTCTTTCGGCTGAAATCACAAAGCTTTAACATATGGACAAATTTTTTTATATTGTGACTGTTATTTTCATTGGAAATCTCATTGCAAATCTAATCGGAATCAGCTAAAAATAACTGTCACTTTTTTGAAAATACAGATCTTTATTCTAGTGTGTCAGCGTTGTGAATTGAGCCTTTGGTGTTAACCTATGCACTTATTGTGTTACAGGAATTTCTCAAAACATATACATTTGCAATTACTGGACACACTATGCAGAAAATGTTCCAGCTGATGTCAGAATGTCTTCCAAACCCATAAACCTCACGAAGAGCTGCAATGTTAATGTACTACATGCAAAACAAACTGATTTTGTATAATATTGTTCTGAGCATACCGGCTTATTTAACAAGAACTGTGCAAAGTGGAGAAGCGTATAATACCCACTGGCTAGGATTAATGCCCTGCAAACTCAAAGTAGCATTTACAGAGCTTTAATACTTTGTGTGTGTTAAGGTTGAATTTACCATACGGCAATATTGCTAGTTAGAGCTTGTTCACCTACTTAAGCTGTAGCGTCCAAAAAAAAGATATAACTGTTCATCGGAAGGATCATTGCTAATTGGTTGCTACAGGTTACTGCAATTTGATCGTGGTGTTACTAAATAAGCCACTCTAAATTGTCTATTGAAAACAGAACAGTCCAACGCTACCACACTGACACTATGATGAATTCATTTACTGACACTATAATAAATTCCTTTTAAGGTGTGAAATGTGAAAGTGGAGAAAACGGTCTTCCACACACTTGTACAGCATGTGGCGTTGTCACCTGGCATGCACATTCCGCTCTTGCACTTACCAGTTTCTTCCATATGCCTGCGTTGTCAAGTATCCCAGATGTGCAGAATAGATGCCTCTAAGTGGTCTCACTGCCCTTTCCTGCCCTTCCTTGGTGACGGCGCACAGACTTCTTGCTTCAGCAGCAGCAGACACGCCACAAGGAAATTTAGAGCTCCAAGGATGACAATACAGCCATTAGCTCCATTATAGGCTGACTAAGGCAGGCTAAATCTATTGAGGAGGTACTTGAAGCCCCATGGATTCGGATCTATTCTGAGCTAACATAGTAGGGGAGGGGGGGAGCTGAAGGAGTCTGCCTCCCAGTCCTCACTATTATCACAGAGAAGTCGATTCTAAACATAGGTATCTGACGGATAAAACATGAACGCCTAATGGTTTGAGGATGAAAAAGAAAAGCAATCAATCACAGGCTGCTTGGCTGTGCGAAGAGACAGAAATCTAAATTGCTGGTGAGGACTGTGATTTCAGAACACGATGAAGACAAAGTGAAATAATGAAGATAAAATGCTTGTGTTTCACGCCTTCTATAACATTTTTTACCTAGACATTCACTGGTTTTTGTCCTATGCATAAATTGAACATATACTGCATTTTAGCCACTTGCTAGAAGATTTACCCCCCTCCCTGACCAGGTCACTTTTTTGTGTTACGGCGCTGCGTTACTTTAACTGACAATTGCGCTGTCATGCAACACTGTACCCAACTGGAATTTATGTCCTTATTTTCTCATGAATTGAGCTTTCTTTTGGTGGTATTTGATCGCCTGTGCATTTTAAATTTTTTGCGCTATAAAAAATATATATATGTCCAGTAAAAAATTTTTAAAAAATCAAATTTTGTCATAAATTTAGGCCAAAATGTATTCTGCTACATGTCGTTGCTAAAAAAAATCCCAATACATGTAAATCGTTTTACGTGAAATGGCAGTATGTATACTGGGATTTTTTTTTTTAATTTTCACTAGTAATGGCGATGTTCAGCGACTTATAGCGGGACTGCGGGACTGCCGCGGGCATTTTGACACTGGGGTGAACTGACTTGGTGTCACTGACATCCCCAGTGACACCAATACAGTGATCAGTGCTAATAAAAAGCACTGACACTGTACTAATGGCACTGGACAGGAAGGGGTTAACATGTGGGGCAATCAAAGGATTAACTGTGTGCTGTTTTACTAGAGGCTGTGTGTTAGTGCTTCACTGTTAGCACACTGCTTTGCAGTGTGACAGGGAGGAGAACTGTTTTATTTACTAACAGTTTACCCCCCCATTAGAGACACTCGGCAATCACCAGGCACCAGTGAGTGATCACTGGCCAGGACCAGATAATTGACAGCTGTGCCCACGAATGGCAGTGCGGGTACTGCGCACATGCCCCCTACCCGGAAATGCAAAATCACGTATTTATACGTGATTTTGCGCACCTGTTCTGCCCTGTAGCACTATATCTACTATAGGGAGGACGGGAAGTGGTTAAGGGAGCTTATATTTTTATCCATTATTGCAGTGTTTACCTTTAAAGCGTATCTATGGTCAAAATGTAAAATCATATATTCATTTCCACATTGTAATTCAATTATTTCTAGCCTAGTCCTACTTGTCTGAATGATGTTGAAGTTTTTAAACTTATTTTGCAACAAAACAATCCCCACACATTTACTTCCTAGAATTTTATGACACGTATTCACTATGCCCTGTGAGTAGGTACTGCTGTGTCACACATTTCACAGAAACCATAAAACAAAACAGAGGGTGCACTGGCCTAGTGGATTGTCCTCAAGATATATTTTTATTGATAAAACAGTGGTAAGTATTATACACACAAACCAGTAGATGCATAAAAGCTTGTCGCAACTTCCAGCCCACGATATATATCACATCACTTAATGGGACATATGGAAATCCAGTGAGCTAACACATTCCGAGGACTTTCCTTTTTGTCAGAGCCAACATGACCATGTCCTACATCCACACTTAAATAATAAAATGACATAGCTATTGTCAAATGGGGGTGTATCTGACACACCCCATGGGTGGGAGTTAACCCCCTCCTCAATAATTATTATTGTGTGGATTGTGTTGGAGTGTCTCTGAGGGAGAGGAAAGTCATGTTAACCTATTGGATTATGATATATCGTGGACTGGAAGTTGCTGTTTTAATGTGACAAAACTTAATGTGTCTGCTGGTTTATGAGTATAATACTTACCACCATTTTATCAATAAAACAATATATTGTGAGGATAATGCACTAGGCCAGTGCACTCTGTTTTGTTTTAGAGTTTTAGTGTATCCAGACTTCCCCAGTCTTGAGATGGGAAGAAGGTGAAGCATATCCATTCAAGTCTGGATCAGCAGATAGACACCTGAGATCAATGGGGCCCACTTCTAAAGCACAGGAGATTTTGCATTTTGCTATTAGGTTACACGTTTCACAAAGCCTGCATTCTGAACTACAGAGGTGCTGAGAGGAGGAATTTCAGGAGGTGGAGTCAGCAACAGAATTACTGTACAGGTAGAACTCACAACATGAAAGGAGATTTTGCAAGTACGCTAACTCCGGATTGTCAAAAATAACTATTTTTTGTTTTGCTAATACAATACTGATAGCCATGACCATAGAACTCATTTAATTCATTTTTTAATCACTTTTTAGATGCTTTTATTACTCATTAAAAAAAGAAACTCCAGGCAGGCATAAAAGACACAAATTAACGCAGCTTTATATGGCACCCTCCTAGATAGGTTGCTAAGATGATAGGTACATTTAGTTAGTTGCTCCTTTGTAATCATTGGAGGAGCTGTTGACATCTTTGGGCTATTCTAGATCTCACAAGCTGCAGATTTGATTGCTTCACCGTGCATTTTGGAGGTTTCCAGAACATAGAGGGCTGGGAGAGTCAAATGGGCAGCTTGATTATTTATTGTGCCAGCCCATCCCTGGGGAGGAGTACCCAGTAGGTGATGGGGGGGAAGGGGCACATAAATAGACTTGGGTCTGGAGCAGCTCTGCTGGAGTAGTTCCAAGCCTCAAGTGCTATTGCCCCTTTGAGGTGGTTTGCTGGAGTTGCTGCAGTTCGAGGGATCCAGCTGTGGCAGAGGTGAGTGACTTATTTTTAATCAGCTATGGGGCTAGCCACTAATCCCACCTAAGGCTCTAGTCTGAAGGACTCACTGAAGAGTGTCAGGTGGAAGCTGGAAAGTGTGTACTATTCCTGTGGTACTGTGAGTATTAACCTCCCCCTCAGCGAAGAGTGTCTGGTGGAAGCTGGAAAGTGTGTACTGTGAGTATTAACCTCCCCCTCAGCGAAGAGTGTCTGGTGGAAGCTAGGCACTGAGCTGTTTGGATGGATAGAGATGTCTGAAAGAAACTGGAGGGGAGTTCAACTGTCCTGGACAGAAAAGTGTGAGAATAGACCTGAGCTCAAGTTCAAAGTGACTGAGTTTTTGCGGGATAAGTGGCAGCAGTAGCTCTTTCTGAGACATCTCTTACAGGGTCTCAGTTCTGTCCATTCCTATGAACCCTTCGCAGAAAGGCTGTTCATTGAAGACCAGCCTAGTCAAGGGTGCCCTCTGGTTACTATTCAGCATGCAAGTATTTCATACCTCCCTCATCCCCAGTTCAACAAGCAATAAATAAAAAGACAAACCTTAGATTGTTTATTGAAGCCGGAATGGATGGACTGTTGGTTGAATGACTAGTGGCCTCTGCACTGTCTGTCTGACTGCAGGATGGAACTTCTGCTTACTATTGCCTAGGCAGTCGGGGCGGAAGTGGAAGCGGGTATCTGTCAAAATTGGGTACCCATTCCCCAAAGGTGACAATTCTTAAAGGGGAGCAGGTAATGAGCCCTTAAAGCGGAACTTCCTCTTTTGGGTGGAGCTCCACTTTAAGTGCACTTTCTTAAAATGAAAGCAGTGTAAGTACCTGCATTTGATCCTCTTAAATCCTTCTGCAGGCCCTGCACAGCTGCGTCCAGACTATGAAAGGGGGAAGCAGCACAAACAGCCAATCAGGGTGTTGCAGTACAAGCAGCTTCTCCTTTCACTGTACAGTCACTGGCTGGGAGTGGACATGTAAGTTTTACAGAACTGCAGCAGAGAAAAAAAGTGGAACACAGTAATGAGTAAATATGGCTTCCCCCATATACAAATATAATTATAAATTATACATAGAAACAAGGTTTTATGAAAGATCAAGTTAACAAGATTATCAATGTAGCACCCCTCTAGTTAGTTAGGGGGAGCTAGGTGGGTTTTCAGCAGTCTGGTGTGAGTCAGACTGGAATGAGTCAGCCAGGTTCAGCCAGGTTCACTGTATGTACTGTAGTTGCTAAGGAGTCTGTCCTCATGTTCACAGTTCCTTGGGCATCCAATGCACCCCTCAACCCCATCCAAGTTCAATACCCCTTAATAAAATCCAAACAAAAAACAAGCTCAAAGACTGTTTACTGACTCCATTGTGCAAGTGTGAAGAAAATGCATGTTGCCTGGCTGTGCAGAACTATAGGGGGACCCAAAAATTCAGCGACTCCTAAGGGGGTAGTGCTACATCAATGTCAACCTGATCTCTAATACATGTGCATTTAAAAAAAATAATTATAAAGAAAATACATTTCTTTTAAAGCTGACTTAATCTCTACTAAAAATAATCAAGGAGTGGCACAACAATGAAGGAAGCAGAGCCTGCACATGATATGAGCAAATATTATTGTCATCATGTACCTCTAAAGTACATATTCCCAAAAATAAGGTTTTCTGTTCCAATAATTTTTACTGGTTTTATCAAAAGAAGATTTTACAGAAAAGGTACAACTGTGGCCAATCGGAAAATAAGGTTTTCTGTTCCAATAATTTTTATTGGTTTTATCAAAAGAAGATTTTACAGAAAAGGTACAACTGTGGCTAATCAGAAAAGATTACAAATAGGTTGCAAGAAACAACAAACAGTCTGAGGTAAACATTATTTAAGCAAATGACAAAACAAACAAGTCATATAATATAATCAACTATGGCCTGTATGGTCCTGTGGATTCCCACCAACCCCCCCCTCCATGGTGGGGGGAGGGAAATCTCTCAGGGCCATTAGTTACCAAGATATTCAATGAGAATAAAAAGAAATAGAGAAGGTAAAAGGATGTGTGGGGGGGGGATAGGCAAAAGGGGGAGGAGAAGAAGGAAAGTAGAAGTGAAGGTGTGCACCCTCCATTCACTATGTATGAGTCCCTGCATCCCTAAAAGGGGGTACTGGAGAGATATTTATCCAGGGATCCCAAGTTTTCTCGAAGTAGGCCATCCTATCGTGGAGAATGGCGCCCATGCGTTCATTGACCATTATCCATGTCAATTTAGCCTTTAAGAAGAAATAAGGTTTTCAAAACACTAATGCCCTTATGAGATTACCTGTACAAAGCTGATCTTGTATATGTATTTATCTGTAAAACAAATGTACATTTTATACATCACTAGTAACATATGAGATAGCATAGTGAGATGGGAAAACAGATACAATATCAAACTCCTAATGTCTAAAAGTCTTAGCACCCCATTACCACATATACGTCTTCATCACTACAGCAGATACAATTACAGAAATCCAATAACCTAACCATTATCATTTGTAATAGTGGACATCTTGTAATGGCAATAAACTGTCACATTCATGTAAAATTTAGAGTGACATAAAAAACACATAAGAGGGCATTCATTAAAAAATTGCAGAGAAAATCATCCTATGAAATTGCATGTACATTTATTCGGTGCGAATAGCAACAAAATTGAATGTTACTAGACTATTTTCTTTTCAGGTCATATATGTTCTTCCTTCATAAGATTAGCGTGAATCAGGAAAATACTGCATTATGGGCACTAGATGATCATAGAAAAAAAATGTTTTTTGTCAGCTCCATCAGCTTCAGCTAGATTCCATAATGCTGTATTTTCCTGATTCAAGCTATTCTTCCAATATTGGATACTGCTCTTCCAGTGGTAGCAGTGCCTTAGAAAGGACATATGTTTGGTTTACTTTTTTATATTCTGCTGGAAATCAATTCTCAGATACATTGTTATTAGAACTACATGTTATCTCCTGTATTTATGTTGCAAATTGAATAAAAATGTATTGGAAGTAACTGTGCTGGAAAAATCACAACTATAATTTGACTGGTCACTGTGGGCAACAGCTCCTCTTTAATTACAAGCCACAGTAACTGATTTGTTGCCATAGGCATAACCCTTGTTTTAATAAAGGTGGATGCACCCACTGTGTTCTTATCAACCACTGATGTCACCTGGTCCATTCACTTATATGGCCTGTGAATCACTGGTCATGTAATCACATGGACTCATATGGACTCTTAGCCATCAGCTATGGACTTATTGCCTTTATGATCTGACAGTTGTCCACAGACGTTAAAGAACTGCTTGCTACTTCTGTGGATTATTTGCCTTAAGGGACTCTTGCCTTGAAAGGATTGCCTGAATGAAGTTGCCATCTATCTAAGGTGGAGTCACTTTTTGGGGCACTTAAAGAACTCTGTACAGGAATGTATGTGAAGTTGCTTTGGAGGAATTGTTCCTGTATGCTGTGCACTATTACAGTAAAGACATTTTTGCTTTCATTTAATACCTGCTCTAAAGCATTTCTAAAGGGGTGCATGCACAGTGTATCAAAAGAAAAGGGCTTATATCAGGGGACTAAAGAGTTAGAGGGGTATAGTACATAGAGTTCAACATGTAGGATGCTGTCTAGTGTAGGCTATATTTCTGTTGCTAGAGACAGCCATACATGTAACTTTGCTAAAGGCAGTCAACCAGCCAGGGAATGGGTGATTTGGCAAGGGTGATGGTTACTTTGCTAATGAAGGGATGGTATGCTTCCCTCCTTCAATGACAACCAGTGCCCCACCCACACTGGGAACAACCATATGGCGCAGAGTGCCAGGGGACCTAGCTTGGAAGTCACGGGAGAGTACAAACATGAAGTTACATTAAAGAGCATGCAGAGATTGAATCTAGTAACAGCAGTCTGACATGTCATTGGGTGAGGTGACAGGAAATGCTTGGTTGGTGGAGACCGGTACAGGCTCTGAGTTACCGATCCCTAAATGCTGCACACCTGGGAAGTATTTTTTTCTAACAAGTAGCTGAATCTGGAGTGCTTAGTGTTAATAGTGTAACAAGCTGGTTGCTGGTTATGTAGACCACACAAAAAATAAAAAAACTTGACACTTCAGCGCTTCAGAAATCGCAGGGACGCCTGTTATTGAAGACAAGTAACAAGGCCACTGTGTGACCCAGGCTGGAAAGTACAGGTGGTGCAGCCTTCTTCAGATCAGGGAATCCAGTACTGCATGAACAACAAAATAACAAAGAGGGTGCAAACGCCTGGTGTACTATCTCAAGTACTCCAATAATTGATATACACTGCTCAAAACAAATTAAAGGAACACTTTTAAATCAGAGTATAGTATCAAGTCAATTAAACTCAACTGTGATTTGTTATCATTGGATTCACTATGTCCCGTAGACAGACATCGTTCTGATGTCTTTTCATACATTTTCCCTCTTTGTCTCCCTGCCCCCCGGCTCTGTCCATCATCCCCTGTCGCTCTATTTAGGGCTTCCCCTCTCCCCTCACGTTCCTATGCTCCACCTATGCCTGATGAAAGAGTGCGCCAGCCCACGCTGGTTCCCACGCCTGTTCAGAAATGCGTTGCATCTTGATGACGTCAGATGCCCAACGCCACTAACTCCAGACATATTGGAGACCCAGCCAGACGTTATCTACGCCTTACCTATTACAGTGCCTCCTGCTTACCGACCAGGTTCCTCTTCTCCAGAAGCAGTCCTTACATCTGGCGACAGATGTACTGCACCTAATCCCTATGAGCCTGTTTACTATATGAAGATGTGAGTTGCTATACTTACCTTTTAATTAATAAACTGTTGTACAGTCTACACTTAGAAGCACTGTGTCTTTTGCTTTTATCTGCAAAAGGTTCTTAATCCATCAGCAGGACCGGTGTCTGCTCCTTTGTGCAAGGAGGAACAGGATGACTCTGCCAGAGCTCTACAGAATGACATCTAGCAGGCCACTGGTGTGAATGTCTCTGACCAAACAATCAAAAACAGACTTCATGAGAGTTGCCTGAGGGCCCCATGTCCTCTAGTGGGCCCTGTTTTCACTGTCTGGCACCATAGAGCCCTATTGGCATTTACCATTGAACACCAGAATTGGCAGGTCCACGACTGGTGCCCTGTGCTTTTCACAGATGAGAGCAAGTTCACTCTGAGCACATTTGACAGATGTGAAATGGTCTGGAGAAGCCATGGAGAACGTTATGCTGCCTGTAACATCGTTCAGCATGACCGTTTTGGTGGTGGGTTAGTGATGGTCTGGGGAGGCATATCCATGGAGGGACGCACAGACCTCTGTAGGCTAGACAATGGCACCCCGACTGCCATTAGGTATCCGGATGAAATCCTTGGACCCATTGTCAGACCTTACGCTGGTGCAGTGGGTCCTGGGTTCCTCCTGGTGCACGACAATGCCCAGTCTCATGTGGCATGAGTATGCAGGCAGTTCCTGGAGGATGAAGGAATTGATGCCATTGAATGGCCCCCACGCTCTCCTGACCTAAATCCATTAGAACACCTCTGGGATATCATGTTTCGGTCCATCCGACGCCGCCAGGTTGCACCTCAGACTGTCCAGGAGCTCAGTGTTGCCCTTGTTCAGATCTGGGAGCAAATACCCCAGCACACCATCCATCGTCTCATTAGGTGCATTCCCCGACATTGTCAGGCATGCATACAAGCACATGGGGGCCATATAAACTACCATTTTGAGTTGCTGCAATGAAATTTTAGCAAAATGGACTATCCTGCTGCATCACTTTTTCACTTTGATTTTTGGGGTGTTTTTGAATTCAGTCCTCTGTAGGTTGATAATTTTCATTTCCATCAAATTATGGGGCATCCTTACGTTCCTAAGACATTACCTAGTCCATATCAGTATAGATATCCAGCATGATATTTTTCCCCATTGAGATCTGATGTGTTTTCAAAGTGTTCCTTAAATTTTTTTGAGCAGTGTATAAATATGTGTTATACTCACAAGCAAAGAAGGATAAAAGGCATAAAACACATAACCCAGAAGATCGCTCTACAACCTCAACAGATGACAGAATCATCTTGCACATTTTGGGAGTCTGCCCCTTCCTCAGAGCATTGGTGCCATAATATGTATTTATATATTCATTATCAAAGTGCTGGAGATAATACACTGAGCGTTTGTGCCTTCTTTGTTGTTTTGCCTTTCACACTGATTAGGTTAACTGTGCAAGCGCTACATGCTAAGTTTGGGAGATCTACCTTAATTTTCATTTCACATGACCGCAGATCCCTGCCTAAGTTCAGATATAGCAAATGCAGTTCCACTGAGTCCCCACTAGGGCACCTAAAGCCACCTAAAGCCAGCAATCAGCTCAAAGTCAGAGAGACCTTGCATCCGGCATTTGACAGTTCCTGGGAAAATTCAGATGGGCTACTTGGGCTTGACATAATCATGTCGAGATAAGCTGCCTTTAAAGGTAAAGTTGAAAAGAAAAAACAACTAAGGGACTGAAAAAGATAGCATTACACAAATTGAATACCATAAAATCCTTTGTGCTTTTTGGAATCATAGGAAGCAATGTATGGGGTCCAGGCACTACTGCACAAGAGGATTGTCTCACCTGATTCAACACCCCGAAATGCTGCAGAAACCTGTAAACATATTTTCCTTGCCCTTTTACTGGCTGGATGTGTTGGTCTTTGACTATATGTATTGTCTTAGTCAGAAATGCTTATATCAATAGTTCAATTCCCACCTCTTGTCTAAAGAGTGGGCATTGTGGCACCTAACAATCAATCTCAAAACAATAGAGTGCAGCGCTTAAAAAGATAAAAAGTCAATAAGGTGATAGTGTAGTATCCACAATGGTATACTGTAGATATACGGATTCCCACGGCCTCCACTCTGTCAGAATAACAGAAATGCGCACTCACCGGAAACGCATGGGTTATGCGCATGTGTGATCATGCATCACAGGCAATGGGTACATCAGAAGCCAGGCAGCCAGGCATCTCCCTCATGGTGGGTCATCACAGACTCCTAAGACAGGTCCAGGGGGTCCCCTTAAGGTCAGCCAGGTGCCCAGTAATGATGGCCGCCGGGCCTCCTCGTGGCCTTAGGAGGAACTGTGCAGAGCGTGACGTCATTCCACCGCCGGAGCCACGAGGAGGCCCGGCGGCCATCATTACTGGGCACCTGGCTGACCTTAAGGGGACCCCCTGGACCTGTCTTAGGAGTCTGTGATGACCCACCATGAGGGAGATGCCTGGCTGCCTGGCTTCTGATGTACCCATTGCCTGTGATGCATGATCACACATGCGCATAACCCATGCGTTTCCGGTGAGTGCGCATTTCTGTTATTCTGACAGAGTGGAGGCCGTGGGAATCCGTATATCTACAGTATACCATTGTGGATACTACACTATCACCTTATTGACTTTTCATCTTTTTAAGCGCTGCACTCTATTGTTTTGAGATTGATTGTTTGTGTTTGAGGCATTATGGTTGCCTAAAGTGTTCCAGCTGCTGACATTTATGAGAGCGCTCACTATATGTATTTTATATTGTGGCACCTAAGGTGGTTAAAGTCCAGGTTTTAGAGTCACCTTCACATAGCGGAATCCTTAAATAACCCCACATCAGTACTACAGTATCTGGGAACAATTGACATGACAAATAAAGAGGCAACCGAATGGGATAAATCTATGAAATCCTCTGCATGTTTCTAGGAAACCACTAACCGCATACCTTGCTAACCAAAACACTGCTCAGGTGCTTAAGCGGCCAAGTTATAATTGGAATATTTCTTTCTCTGGGAGTAATGTGGCTTTGTCCTCCAAACCAACTTTGGGTGCTTGTATTGACAGTTCGGTGGCTAGGGTAGTACATTTTGTGCCATCCCCATATTCACCAGACAAGGAAAAAATCACTTCCAAAAATCTCAAAAGGCAGTTCAACTCTATTCAACTACTGGATTTTGTCCAGAAAAGGGAGGTACAGATATAGGGGTGCTCCCCCAACTTCAGTTCTGCACCCCCATCCTTTCTCCATTTCTGTTGTGTGTTACATTTGGGAGCCCTAAAATTTTGGGCAATTGTAGCAGGAACATCTCCTAGGTTGTTCACACCAACTGGGACTATGGCAGGGATAGAAAAAGATATGGAAAAGGCCATAAATGTTTTGCTGAGGCACAGGGATCTCCTTTGGGACCCACTGGTTTTGTGTTACTTTGGATCTGTCTCCTCCTATTTCGATCATTTTTATTGATTTTCAAAAAAGTAGTAGAAAATTACAAGGTACAAAACTAAACATGATATCACTGCATACAGAATCTCTCTCCTTCCATAGTAGAGACCCTAAATGCAACTATAATGATGGGATTTTTATAGTGCCAATTTGTTGGAATTACCCCAGACTTAGAAAGTTACTAGATCTGATCATCTCTTCTTCAGGATAACTTTCCACTTAGTCTAGTTTTAGTAAAATGGGTACAAAAGACATTCTAGCAAGCGGACCTGTTATTAAATAAAGAACCTAGCATTAGCATATAAACTCCTAATGATGTAATGACATTAGTAAATAAATTATTTTTATTATCCATTTAACCTCTTCACGCCGGCCAAACACCAATGTGCAGCCTCCTGGCTTCTGGGCCTAGACGCTGAGCTGCCGCACATTTGTGTTCTATTAAAAAAAGAACATATGTGCTGAGAGCGTGCGCCCTGCGCGCTCCCAGCACACATGTCCGGTACTCACGGAAAGGTCCCGATCTCCTCTTTCGATAGGGACCTTTCCCGATCATTTCACATGACCCTAAACCCCGTCCTGCCTCCCGGCTTCTGAAACCCTTAATGGGCCGGGAGGTGTCGGCGCGAAGAGGTTAAAGTCAGCATTTGGTTTGCACATATTCTTGTCACAGAACGTATACTGAAATAGTTTTGGTGCATTATATATTTGTGATAGTGCAGGTGACAACTCCTATATACAGTGCATTACAATAAATAAGTCTGCATTCCATGGACAATAAGGCAGAGTACACCATAGCTTATTTCAGTAAACAGGTATTATTCTGGGGGTTGTATAAGTCCATTAGCTAAAACAAGTTGTTGGTTTTTTTTTTTTGGGGGGGGGGGTTTGTGGTACAATTCTACTTTGCAAAGAATACCCAATCACAAGACAAAAAAAAACAGCAGTTTTGCCTCCATATGATTGGATGTTGGAATTCAGCAGAGCTTCACTTTATTCACTAAGCTCTAGTGAAAATTCCCATTCAAAGTGAACAGAAAATTTGCCTTTGTTGAATCAACCCCTAAGAATCTTGCTGTAAAAACTGTATTAAATCTCAGCGTTCATGTACAGTCCTCCAAAGTCCCCTTCTAAACTATTTGCTCACATAGAGCTAAATCATAAAGGACAATTAATCTATTAATCATTATGTGGGCAAAATGCATTAGAGAGAGTTCTAGTGGACTGTGTATGGACTCTGAGATCCAGTTCTCGGTATAGAGTCTCCATTCGCTCTAGATATGTACTATTGCTTATTTAGGCCTTAATAAACTGTCAACTTTCAGCCCTTTTCTATCTTGCCTTAAAGTGACACTAAAGCTTGTTTTTTTTTAAATAAACATATCTATACTTACCTGCACTGTGCAGTGATTATGCACAGAGCAACCCCAATCCTCTTCTTTTTGGGTCTCCCCAGTGCTCCTGTCTCCTCGCCCTCGAGCAGTGCCCCCAGGGAAAGCGATTTGTCCATAAGACACATAGAGCCGTGTCCCCCCTCCTCGCCCTCTCCTCACTGGCTGTGATTGACAGCAGTGGGAACCAATAGGCTCCAGCTGCTGTCTCAGTCAATGAGGAGGAAGAGTCCTCACACAGCAGAGGCTGTCGAGAATGTCGCTGGATCAGAGGAGGCTCAGGTAAGGATTGGTGGGGGGGGTTGGGGTTGAAGGAGCCACCACACACAAAAGGTTTTTTACCTTCATGCAAAAAAAATGAGCCTTTAGATCCACTTTAACTACTTCCCATCCGGCCCATGTATATAAACGGCCGGACAGGGGCAGTGCAGGGGCGGGTTGCCGTTCATAAACGGCGCCTGCCATTTTGGACTATGCGCGCTTCCTGGGAGCACGCAGCACTGCGATCCAGTGCCCGCTGTCTCCGGAGGACATAGCGGAACACCAATCACTGTATGGGACCTGTTTTGAAAAATTATAATTTTTGGTTATAAACTAATTTGGGTTATTTTTTTTACTAAAAAATATAACTGAATACATTTTGGCCAAGATTTATGAAGAAAGATTATTTATTTCCAAAATTTTATAATAAAAACACTTTTTTCAAAATTTTTGGACTCTCATTTACATAGCAAAATGAAAATAAAAATCCCAGTGGTGAATAAATACCACCAAAATAAACTTTTATCGGTCTAAAAAAAAAGCTAAAAAATCCATGCGGGTACAGTGTTGCATGATCGCACAATTGTCATTCAAAGTGTGACAGCGCTGAAAGCTGAAAATTGGCCTGGACAGGAAGGGGGTGAAAGTGTCCGGACATGAAGTGGTTAATCCCCGATCCTCTGCTTTTATAGTACTCGATATACCCAGAGTGTAAGCTCTGCCTCTTTGTTTATTCTTTGTTTATTCTTCCCTAATATTTGGTATGCTCTTCCACATTCAGTAGCCTCTATTATACCTGAACAAAATATAAGCTCCCCTACCCACTGAATTCTTCTTTATACCCTAATATAATGCAATATGTATCAGGCTATAAGGTTCATTTTTAGGATTTCTGGAGACAGAGGTAGGAGAGGAACTGGCTTGGTTAAAGATAGATAAATAAAGCAATGGGCTCTGATGGTATTCATCCCAGAGTTCTAAAAGAACTTTGAGGTATAGTTGTTGCACCATTAACTGATCTTTTTAATCAATCTCCTCTAACAGGAGAAGTTCCCCATGACTGGCAGACTGCTAATATTGTACCTATCCACAAAAAAGGCAGCAATATGGAATCTGGCAATTACAGGTCAGTGAGTTTAACATCGGTTATAGTCAAGTTAATGGAATCACTCCTGAAAAAAACGATCATTGATCACTTAAAAACACAAATTGCTGGATCCAAAACAGCATGGCTTTACTGAGGGCAGATCATGTCAGACTAATCTGATTGGATTTTTTGACTATATTACCAAAGTTTTGGACCAGGGTGGTACTGTGGACATAGCATATCTTGATTTTAGCAAGGCATTTAATACAGTTCCACATAATGATCTAATACAAAAGTTGTAGAAGCTAGGGTTTAACTCTTGTGTGTTCAGTGGATATGCAGCTGACTAAAGAATAGATACCAGAGTGTGGTTGTAAATGGGGTTCATTTGGAACAAAGAACAGTCACTAGTGGGGTACCACAAGGCTCTGTACTAGGTCCTGTTCTATGTAACCTATATGTAAGTGATATAACTAAAAGGTTTGTTGGGTAAGGTATGTCTTTTTGCTGATGACACGAAGGTGTGCAATAGGGTTGATATCCAGGGAGGTGTCTGTAACATGGAACATGATTGGCATTGCTGGAAGATTGATCAAAGCAGTGGAAACTGCAGTTCAATGTTTCTAAATGTAAATAATGTACCTAGAAAAAAATAATCCCTTGAAAGAGTACAACATTGGAGGCACAGTGTTGGCCAGCTCTAGAGAAAGAAAGATTTGGTGTACTTGTTTCTGATGATTGCAAAATGAACAAACACTGTGGCCAGGCAGCGGGAAAGCAAATAGAATTCTAGGATGTATCGTTAGAGGGGTCACCAGCAAGATGAAGGAGGTCCTGATTCCCCTATATAGATCTTTAGTTAGACCTCATTTAGAATACTATGTCCAGTTCTGGAGACCTCACTTACAAAAAGATTTTGATAAGATAGAACAAGTCTAGAAACTGGTAACAAAAATTGTGAAAGATCTGAGGGATAAAACATATCAGGTCAGACATCAGGAACTTAATATGTACAGTCTGGAGGAAAGAGGGGAAAGGGGAAACATTTACATACATCAAGGGGGTGAATAAGGTTTAAGAGAAACCAAAATCAAGACCATGAGGACACGTCACACTAACAGGAGGAAAGTTCATAACTGATCTTATAAAGTAATATTTTATTGAAAGGGTAGTTGATGCTTGGAATAGACTTCCAGCAGAGGTCATGAGTCAGTCAACAGTAAGTTGTTTCAAACATGCTTGGGACAAACATAGATCTACACTCAGACAAAAAAAGCTAAAGAAAAAAAATACAAAACAAAAATACAATAAATAAAAAAGGGAAGACTGAATGGTCCTTTTTCTACTGTCGCTTTTCTATACTTTTATGTTTCTATATTACGCCTTCTGTATCCTGTATTATAGTTTAAAAAAAACAACATTTCATATTCCTGATATGTGCCTGATGTACCATGTACTAGTACAAAAAAGTATCCAGTTCTCTCGCTATGCGATCACATGTCACAGTGTCAAAAAAGCTGTTATGAATGAATTAATTCATAACATGTTTTTATTAGGCTGTGATTGGCCCACAGCTGTCACATGGTACCTAGGCCAATCGCTGCGACCTGTACCATGTAGCCAATCACAGATCACTAGAGGTCACAGCTGTCATTAATGTAACACATTCAGAGTTGAAAACTTTGGTGTTACAATGATCTTCATTGTAACAGTAAATAAAGCAGTAAAAATTAAAGAAAGAAATCAGTGTCCCTGATCATCGCCACACCAGTCATATGATGACGCTGTACTGCACTGTGACAGTATTTAAAAAAAATTGTGGAAAAAACAAACAAATTTTATTCATTTTCTTCAATTTCAAAAAAATTATGACAAAGCATTACTTCAAAAAAACTTGCCATGCCTCTTACCAAATGCCTCAAACTGTCTGTTTTCCAAAAAGGGATAATTTGGGGGAAATTCGTACTGTCCTGGTATTTAAGGGCCTCAAGAAATGAGATCAGAACTGATCAATTTTCAAATAAATATACCATAGATTGTAGACACTATAACTTTCACGCAAACCAATTAATGTACACTCATTGGGATTTTTTTTTTACTAAAGACATGAAGCAGAATACATTTTGGCCTAAAAACATTAGATTTTATTGTATATGTTTTATAACAGAAAGTAGAAATAAATGTTTTTTTCAAAATTGTCAGCCTTTTTTCATTTCTATCACAAAAAAAAAAAAAAAAAAAGATCGACAATTTTGAGAAAAAAAAAAACAATATTTTTGGCTTTTTGCTATTAAACATGTCCAGTAAAAAAAAGTAAAAAATTCACATTTCGTAATAAATTTAGGCCAAAAAGTATTCTGCGATGTCTTTGCTATAAAAAATCCAAATTAAATTATTGGTTTACGTGAAAATTATAGCGTTTACAAATATATATACTGGAATTTTAGTTTTAGTTTTACTAGTAATGGTGGCAATTAATGAGACTGTGGCGGACATTCTGACACTGGGGGGAACGGACTTGGTCTCACTAACATCCCCAGTGACACCAATACCCGTTTCACCAGCCGTCCTGGATTCCAGGAGGCAGGCATCTTCAGAGTGGGCACCCGACTGTGATAGCTTGCGGCTTCACAGCCGGGTACCCACTGCGCATGCGCAAGTAGCACTGTACTTCATGAATGGTCCTGTAGTCTTCTGGGACCTGTCACGTGTCCCAAAAGACTACAGGAAGGGAGGGAGAGAGGACACCTTCCGTTTCCGTTCGCCTAGGCAATCGGGCCGGAAATGGGAGCGGGTACCTGTCAAATTTAGATACCCGCTCCCCTCCCGCCCCCCAAAGGTGCTAATCCTTAATGGAGAGCGGGGAAGCAGTCCTTAAAAGCGGAACTTCCCCTTTTTGGGTGGATCTCCGCTTTAAGCCTTTAGTATCGCTTTAATATATGTGCAAGTAACTATTTCTTTGAGAGATCACACATCTTAAAAGTTCTATCAGGTTTAGTTCATCCTCTTTGTAGTGTAGAAGTATTTGTTAGATGTTAAGCTACTGGGGACATGGTGGCAATATATCCATTATACCCTTGACATTGCAGCGTGCAATAAAACACGGAATAAATGGTGTTCTGAAACACTTGCATGGTTAAAGCCCCACTCCAAGCTGCAGTTTGATTTACCAGTAAGAGCCACCTTGCACCCTGCATGGATTAAATCTTCATTTCACGGGAGGGAAAATAATTAAAAATTACAAATACTAACTTTATACCTTACTACACTGTCTAATACTCCCGGGATGTGGGCAGGACTGCTGGTGCTCATGTCAGAGAGCTAAAACCAGCTGGGCAGTGAAGTCAAGGTGCTTTGGGGAACTGGTTGTATGGCAAGGAGGAAGCCTGCAGGAGCAAGGAAAGTAGTAAGTATTTGTGCTTATTCCTTTCCTCCATATGAGCATTTAACCCATGCATTGTTGGGAGGACCCCACTGTAAATGTATCAGCCTGGAGTAGGGCTTTCTGATTTAGGCTAAGGCTAATGTGTTTAAGGTTATGCTAATAGAAAAAAGGTCAGGAGGCTAAAGAATTAAAGTGGTTGTAAAGGCTCAAGGTTTTTTTTACCTTCATGCATTCTCTGTGCAAAGCCATTACACAGCAGGTAAGTATAGCATGTTTGTTATTTTCCAATAAAAATAAATAAATATTTTCATCGATTACGATCAGTGTCAAGTGTTGCTGCTAGGAATGAAAGTGGACCCCTCTACTGGGTGTACATAAGGTTTTATCCAAGCAGCAAGAGCAAATTATTTTGAAATAAATGCACACATAGATAGTTTAGGGGATGGGTATGCTTAACAAATTTCTGAAAGTAGCTAGAAAGTGTGCCCCATGCAGGTCCATTTTTTCTTGGTAGGTGTGGCATGCATCTTCGTACTGGCAGTCCATAGAAATCTACTTGGACACATGGGTGCCTGGACAAAGCCGCTATCCCAACATGTTATACAGATGCAGGGCCCTGAACTCACCCTGTGTGCGTTCAGGGACCTTCGCCCGCATGTCATATTGCACCCCATGTGAATGAACTCCTAACAACTTAGATTCTTAGTCTTAGAATAACACAGGGGATTTTTTTAGTGAGGCAATTGCTATTAAATAGATAAACAAGAGTGGAAAACGTTGCTGTGTGGCCCCATTGCAAATAATGAAACTATACACACATTTTTACATGAGCAATGGAAAGAGCAAACCTGAGAAACCTGGCTTACCAGGGCACACATGAAAACCAGCTTCAATTGCAGGAAGTCTCTGTGGTTCAAAGTAACATAAAGCCCTTTTTAAAAATGTAAAAATCTACAGTCTGGCTTCCGTCCCCTACACTCCACCGAAACTGCCTTACTCAAATTCTCCAATGACCTGCTAACCGCCAAAGCTAATGGCCACTATTCAGTGCTCCTACTCCTTGACCTCTCTGCGGCCTTCGACACAGTTGACCACCCCCTCCTCCTCAAAAAACTACACTCCCTCGGCCTCAGAGATTCTGCTCTCTCCTGGCTCTCATCCTACCTGTCACAACGCTCTTTCAGCGTTACCTATAATGCTACCACCTCCCTCTCACTCCCCCTCTCTGTTGGGGTCCCTCAAGGCTCTGTCCTCGGGCCCCTTCTCTTCTCCATCTACACCTCCTCCCTTGGCCAACTCATACACTCTCACGGCTTCAACTACCACCTCTATGCCGACGACACACAAATCTATCTCTCAACCCCCCACCTCACCCACTCGGTCTCTGCCCGAATCACACACCTGCTGAGCGACATATCAGACTGGATGTCGCTCCACTTCCTTAAACTGAACCTCTCCAAAACCGAGTTTCTTGTCTTCCCCCCAGCCCGGACACCCCCCCCCCCATTGACTTCTCCATCACATCCAACAACGCTACCATCAAACCCGCCCTGCAGGCCAGAGTACTTGGTGTCATTCTGGACTCCAACCTATACTTCCAGCCCCAAGTCCAATCTTTAACAAACTCGTGCAGACTCCACCTCCGCAACATCGCCAAAATCCGCACGTTCCTAACTCCAGAAACCACTAAACAGCTCATCCACTCCCTCATCATATCACGACTCGACTACTGCAACTCCCTCCTCACTGGCCTGCCTCGCCGCTGGCTATCCCCACTTCAGTTGATCCTGAATACGGCTGCCAGACTCATTCACCTTTCCAACTGCTCCATCTCCGCTACCCCCCTCTGCCAATCCCTCCACTGGCTTCCGATTGCGCAACGGATCAAATTCAAAATCCTATTGCTGACGTACAAAGCTGTCCACCATACTGCCCCGAACTACATCACTGACCTAATATCCAAGTACCGCCCAGCATGCACACTCCGCTCCTCACAAGACCTCCTTCTCTCTAGTTCCCTGGTCTCCTCCTCCCATGCCCACCTCCAGGACTTCTCCAGGGTGTCACCCATCCTCTGGAACTCCCTTCCCCAACCCATCAGATTATCACCTACTCTCCTCTCCTTTAGGCGCACCCTGAAAACCCACCTCTTCAGGGAAGCCTACCCCACCCCCTGCTAACTTGCCGAACTCCTCCACTCTTCCTACCACTCCATCCCCCACAGCTATCTCCTCCTGTGCCACCATCCCCTCCCTTCTAGATTGTAAGCTCGAAAGAGCAGGGCCCTCAATCCCCTCATGTTTTGCATTGGATTGGTATTGTTCTGTCACATGTTCTGTCCCCCTTTGTAATGTACAGCGCTGAGCGAACTATTGGCGCTTTATAAATACTGTATAATAATAATAAAAATCTAAAATTCTAATGCAGCCAGGTTGAAGTTTCTGTTTGCTGTCACTGGTATCATATGCTGGGCATTTACGATTTTGACCTGTGTGTTGAACAACAAATGCAGCAGTTACAGGTAATCTTCAAGGTTAGTTTTATCTTGCTATCAATGCCTTATGTCTTTATGTTTTTTAGAAATAATAGCAAAGAAAATAAATGTACCAAGGAAATCTACTATATAGACATCAATAGCGATTTCAAAGATAATGATGCCAAGGGTATGCCCACCAGAATGCTAGTGAAACTGTGCCCCCATGGAAGCATATACTTGAATAAAAAAAATATATATTGTTATTTTATAGAACTATATACTATAGACCAGGGGGGGACTGACCATTTGGAAACTCGGGCAGTGCCCGAGGGCCCGGGGTTAGTAGGGGGCCCCATGAGATGCCCCTGGTACCTTTTTCATAGGCTTTTTTGAGTTTGGGCAAGGACACAGGGGCCCCATGATCCCCTATTGCCCGGGGGCCCCATGAGCTGTCAGTCTGCCCCTGCTATAGACTTTACTTACATAGTGCAAACAGAAATCTAATGTCTATTTGAGCCTCTTGTAAACCCAACATTTCATATTCCTGATATGTGCCTGCTGCACCATGTACTTGTATGAAAAATTATCCTGCTCTCTTGGTATTGTTTCCTTTGTGTGAAAGCCCCGGTGTTCCTGCCCTGGTGTCACCTGTTTTTCTGTTACTAATGGCACCAGCACCTGTTCACCTATGTTTTGACTTTCAAGCAACTACTATTTGAATGCGACTTACTGATACATTGGACATTATATTTATTTTCTTGTGTTGTACATTTATATAATTTTTCAATTTTTTGCATTTTCACATGTGGCAAATTGTTAAAGTGGAGCTCCACCCAAAAGGAGAAGTTACTCCTTAAGGACTGGTCCCCCACTCCCCGTTTAGGATTGGCACCTTTGGGGAGCGGATACCCAAAATTGACAGGTATCGGCTACCTTGTCTACTACGATCACCTATGCGATTGGAAATGGAAGTTGTCCTCACCTCTCCCTCCATGTAGTCTTCTGGGACAAGTGACAGGTCCCAGAAGACTATGGGACCATTCACAAAGTGCATGCACAGTGAGCATCCGGCTGTGAAGCCAGAGGATGTCACAGCTGGGTGCCCACTCTGAAAATGCCGGCAACGGGAACACAGGGTGGCCAATGAAAAGGGCTGCAGGAGACACACCGCGGGATCAAGGGACAGGTAAATGTCCATTTTTGTAAGTGACAGCTACAGTTTTTGTAGCTGCTGACTTTTATTTTTTTTATTTTCACTGGAACTCCGCTTTAAGTAATTTTGGTTCACATTTTTGGCAGCACAGTCTATATACACATTTATGTGGAAGTTAGACACATTTTGAAGACTGCAGCAGCCATAATCACACTCATATATGTTTCTATATTTTTGGTTTCTTTTGGTTTTTCCTGTGGTGCACATTTTTTATTGTTACATGTGTTAGAATGGCCCATTCAAAGTCCAGACATAAATCCAATTGAGAATCTGTGGCAAGACTTGAAAAATGCTATTCACAGATGCTCTCCGTCCAATCTGACAGAGCTTGAGCTATTTTGCAAAGAAAAATGGGCAAAAATGTCACTTTAGATGTGCAAAGCTGGTAGAGACAAAAAGACTTGCAGCTGTAATTGCAGTGAAAGCTGGATCTACAAAGTATTGACTCAGGGGGCTGAATACAAATGCACACCACACTATATTTGTTTGCAAAAAACATTTTGAATTTTCCTTCCATGTCACAATTATGGGCCACTTTGTGTTGGTCTATCACAGTGGTCTCCAAACTACGGCCCGGGGGCCAGATGCGGCCCTTTGCTTGTCCTTATCCAGCCCTTGGGGCCTGCTACTAACATCAACAACAGGCACTATTCCTCCCATTTACACCAATAATTGGGCACTATTCCTCTCACTGAAACAAACCATGAGGCACTATTCCTCCCACTGACACTGACAAAGGAGCACTATTCCTCCCACTGACACTGACAAAGGAGCACTATTCTACCCACTGACACCAACGATGAGGCACTACTTCTCCAACTTACACCAAGAATAGGGCACTATTCCTCACCCTAATGCCAAAGATGCAATGTTTACTGGCACAGGACAATTTCTCCTCCCAATGGCCACAGTCTGCCTCACTAAAGTCTGAAAGCCAGTAAACTGGCCCTTTGTTTAGAAATTTGGAGACTCCTGGTCTATCACATAAAACTTCAAGGGGTATGAATACTTTTTCAAGGCACTGTATATGCAAATGTTTTGCCTTTCATTTCTATGTTAAACTGAATGGGTTGTTTTACAAGGTAAGGGTTTACAATAATTTTAAGGCACAAGTGGGCCCAAGGCAAAATATTATAAGAATGGGCACTCACTATCTTTTTTTTAAAATTATAATTTTAATAATCAAAGGAAAATTAAATCAGGATAACACAAAATACTTAACAAAAAGTGTGAGCATTCCACTATCTATAGGTAAATAAATGATAGGTTTATTTTTAAACAAAACCTGGAGTCGTGCTTTGAAGTGATTGTAAAGCTATATATTTTTGTTATCATGCATGTTATAACAAACGTGGTATATTTACCTGCTCTGTGCAGTGGTTTTGCACATTGCAGCTCTTCTCGGTTCTCCCGCTGGTGCTCCTGACTCCTCCCACCCCCACCAAATGCTTTCATAGCAAGCTTCTTGCTATGGGGGCACTCCTGCAGTCTTAGTCCTGAGCTGGTTCTGTGTGTCTATAGACACACAGAGCGCAGCTCAGCCCCAACCCCCACTTTTTCCTCACTGGCTGTGATTGACAGAAGCAGGAGCCAATGGTTCTAGCTGCTGTCTCTGAGCCAACAAGTGGGGAAAGAGCTGCTGCTCTTATACACAGCACTGGATTGAGATCAGGCTCAGGTCAGTATAAGGGGGGATGGGGGGGATGCTGAACTCAGGTTTTTTACCTTCATGCATAGAATGTGTTAAAAAAAAAAAAAACCTCCAGCCTTTAGAACCACTTTAATGATTTATAAAGCTCATGGCTTTCAACATGAAGTAACTTCTTATATGAATCTATAGTCCAGGTTCTATAGAGACAGGTATGCTATTCCATGTTTTCATTGTTATTAATACCTGCAGTATTCATCATTTACATACCTTATCAAAAGGCATTACACGTTGACTGAGAAAAACGTTCAGCTTAGGCAGGCAGCAAGGAACTGTTTCTTAAAAAAAACATGTGAATGTAAAAACATAAGGGTGTTTGATCTGAAAACATTCACAAATGAAGCTTGCTCCTCTTTGTACCTTTGTCATTTTGTAAATCATAGGACCTGTCAAATTGCTTGTCCACAATTGCATATTACCAGTGACGGCATCATTGGATTTGTCTATCTTGTGATAATGCATGCCTTAATACATTACGTTATTTGATTGCTGCACCACAGGGAGATGTAATTATCATTTCACGCTGTTGGAGTGCTAAATTGTGTGCATCATGAAAAAAGGAGAATACAGTATATTTAAAAAGCTCATTCAGATGTAATAAAATGCACCAAATGTACTTTAATCATGGGTTGACAAACATGCCATTGATTCCACGCTTTTGTTTTAATTTCCCTTTGTATTTATTTATACAAAGGAGATGCATCATAGGCAGAATTTGCATTATGAATTGTAAGGAAGTTACATGACTTTTGCAGAGATGGGGATAATTAAACAGAAGGAGACAACAAACTCACAGACCTTCAAAGTGCAGCTATTCCTAATGCTAATTTGTACCCTTTTAAAATAGTTTAATGCTACAATGTTTCCAACAAAAGGGTTCATTGAGCACTTGCCTCCCACAATCTATTATTGTTCAATTATTATTATTATTATACAGTATTTATAAAGCGCCAATGGTTCGCTCAGCGCTGTACATTACAAAGGGGGACAGAACATGTGACAGAACAATACCAATACAATGCAAAACATGAGGGGATTGAGGGCCCTGCTCTTTCAAGCTTACAATCTAGGAGGGAGGGGATGGTGGCACAGGAGGAGATAGCTGTGGGGGATGGAGTGGTAGGAAGAGTGGAGGAGGTCGGCAGGTTAGCAGGGGGTGGGGTAGGCTTCCCTGAAGAGGTGGGTTTTCAGGGTGCGCCTAAAGGAGAGGAGAGTAGGTGATAATCTGATGGGTTGGGGAAGGGAGTTCCAGAGGATGGGAGACACCCTGGAGAAGTCCTGGAGGCGGGCATGGGAGGAGGAGACCAGGGAACTAGAGAGAAGGAGGTCTTGTGAGGAGCGGAGTGTGTGTGCTGGGCAGTACTTGGATATTAGGTCAGTGATGTAGTACGGGCAGTATGGTGGACAGCTTTGTACGTCAGTGTTAGGATTTTGAATTTGATCCATTGCGCAATCGGAAGCCAGTGGAGGCATTGGCAGAGGGGGGTGGCGGAAACGGAGCGGTTGGAAAGGTGAATGAGTCTGGCAGCCGTATTCAGGATCAACTGAAGTGGGGATAGCCAGCGGCGAGGCAGGCCAGTGAGGAGGGAGTTGCAGTAGTCGAGTCGTGATATGATGAGGGAGTGGATGAGCTGTTTAGTGGTTTCTGGGGTTAGGAACGTGCGGATTTTGGCAATGTTGCGGAGGTGGAGTCTGCACGAGTTTGTTAAAGATTGGACTTGGGGCTGGAAGGATAGGTTGGAGTCCAGAATGAGACCAAGTACTCTGGCCTGCGGGGCGGGTTTGATGGTGGTGTTGTTGGATGTGACGGAGAAGTCAATGGGGGGTGGTGTCCGGGCTGGGGGGAAGACAAGAAACTCGGTTTTGGAGAGGTTCAGTTTAAGGAAGTGGAGCGACATCCAGTCTGATATGTCGCTCAGTAGGTGTGTGATTCGGGCGGAGACCGAGGGGGTGAGGTGGGGGGTTGAGAGATAGATTTGTGTGTCGTCACATAGAGGTGGTAGTTGAAGCCGTGAGAGTGTATGAGTTGGCCAAGGGAGGAGGTGTAGATGGAGAAGAGAAGGGGCCCGAGGACAGAGAAAATGTCAAAAACACTTGTGCATGATGATCGTCAAAGAACAATCCACACCATTGCTGCCATTGTCGGTGTGTCATACGGAACAGTCCAGGCAATTCTCATGTGTAATTTGAACATGTGCAATGTTGCTGCCAAGTTTGTCCCCAGGCTGCTGACCCAGGGAGCAGAAGGAAAACTGCGTCAGTCTGCCAAGATTGGCGGCTTCCCTCTGAAGACGTGCCTGCGCATGAAATGCATTAGGAGGAGCCACATCACGCCATGATGTCACGCCGCCGGAGCAACATGGAGCTCCAGCAGCCATCTTAGAATTCGGACGGTTAGTCCTGTACACATGCTTTTATGTTACATATCTCGAAGCATCAATTTTATCATTACTGGAATAAAATTATTTTATAATCTTACTACACTATGGGTATGTCCCTATTTTAACTCCCCGGGGGAGTTTCAATTTTCAGACACCCGGCCATCTTTAATCCAGAGAGGGGATCTCCCATCCAGGGAGCAGCACCCGTTTAACCCCTTGGGGGAACTCTGGCATATGTGGATCACCATTCAAGAACCTTGTGATCCCTTTGATGATAACCCACCCCTTAGTGGGAAGACATCCCCATTCCTGGCTTGCTCTGATGTTCTTTGGAGTTACTGATACAGGTGCATCATATATGCGCATCCGGTGAGTGCGCATTTTCTATCATTATTGCACAGTCACCGGTCTCTAGGAAGCAAGCACCTTAAAGAGCACTTTTATCACTTCTTTGACCTGTTTATGAACTGGAATTGCTGCAATATACTTGTTTTATTAGGTTCATTATTTTTAGCGCTGCACCTATCATATACTGCCAAGAACACAGTCAGCGTGGCATGGATGACTCATCCTTCATGCCGAGGATCATTACTGGCGACAAAATTTGGCTGTACGAGTTTCACGCAGAATTTCATGTTTGCTCTTTGTTCTAATTTGCCATCCATGATGAAATAGCAGACGTGGTAACGCACATGGCCACAATAGCACCAGTTGCACAGCTCCCGATGTACACAGGGTGATGTCTTTTGGCACACTGACTTAAGTCATTGCTCCGGGTGACTGTGCGTGCAGCCTTGTGCTGCCAGCTGTTGGCATGTTACAAAACAAGTCTCAAAACTCTTTAATACCACCTAGTAGTTACATCGGTCCAAGCTATAGCAAAATATACCATACCTGGAATTCTTTAAGCTGGCCATACAATGTTTGTGGGAGTGTGTGGGCTCCCCAGCTTAACAGAAGTTGATTGTTTAATCGACTTCTATTAAAGAGACATGCTGGAAAGTTTTTATCTATCAATGGCTGCAGCCAGTCAAAATACAATGTCCTGGTGAAGGAGATTCCTTCATCAACTTTGATTTTGTGGATTGAGAAATCTGTTTTTTGTTTTCAATTCAGTCCACTAGTGGGGTTAAAAAAAGCCAACAGTGTATGGGCAGCTTTAGTCTCCAATATGAATTTGCAGGAGGCAGTAGGTGGCAAAGCAGCACATAATTCTTACTAAGGGCCCATTAACAACGGGGCATTCTGGTAATGCATGTTACATGTGTTGGTACATTGTGCATGGAACTTCAGCGCTTCTTCCCAATGAACTTGCTTTCCAGAACACTACAATACAGCGTAATGCATTAGTATATCATGCAGTGTGCCAAAGTTGGTGCATGTCTGAATTTTCAGGTGGCTATGACATATTGGCATTGGAGTGAATGAGCTCTCAAAGTTAAAATCAGGGCTCCAGAGCAGGGGCGGACTGACAACTCATGGGGACCCCGGGCAATAGAGGATCATGGGGCCCCTGTGTCCTTGCCCAAACTCAAAAAAGCCTATGAAAAAAGGTACCAGGGGCATCTCATGGGGCCCCCTACTGACCCTGGACCCTCAGGCAGTGCCCGAGTTTCCAAACGGTCAGTCTGCCCCTGCTCCAGAGTTGCATGTTAAAATAATAAAAAAGTGTTTGAAGGCAACTGATGATTCATGTATTCATGTTATCAGCTACATTAGAGGAAGTATAGAGGAAGTCAAGGTTGTCTTTATCAGCTCAGTGCCCAGAACACAATATCTGACACTGAATGTGGCATTTAGCTTAAAGTGGTTGTAAGACCTTACATATGCTCAGTGAAGTGGCTGGCCTCAGGTGATACTGAGAAAAGAAACACATCCTCCTATATAAGCTGTACCTGTTTATCTGTGGTCTTCTCTTCTTCTCTACATCAGTTCAAAGTGTTAAATTCATAACGTTTGTCTAAGAATTCAGAAAAAAAGGGGTGTAGAGCTGAAGTTACACACTGCAGAGTTCAGTGAGGAGAGCTCTGAGAGTTGATTGGAAGTAAGAGACACCCCCCCCTCCACACAGCATATAGGAACAGAGTTGAGGCTGTCACTCTGCTGGAGATCCCTCCCCGTCACCATTTTTCTCTTGGTGACATGAAAACTAGTCAGAAGTGACTCATGCGGATAGCAGAGGAAAAAAGCAGCAGAAGGAAATGGCACTTAGTGCTCTTAATTGAAACAAGTACACACTATAATGGATATGCTTTGTTCATATTTAATGTCTGATTTTTACAACCACTTTAAATGCCCAAGTACTGATGTACTGCTAATCCAATAGAAGATCTACCATGGACTAAACATGGCTAGAAGCCAGCATGGCCGGGTTTATACTTCAGTGATCCAACTGTTTTGTTCTGCTTCCATATAGTAAAAAACGAGTAACTCTGGCCCACAGGAGTAAAGTAGTGTAAGGGTGAAAATGATAAAAATGATAAAATTTATAAAGTAAGAAGTAAAAGATGATAATGGTAATATTGGCATACAAGTACTAAAACAGGGTATGTAAATGCATAGATGTACAATAAGTCCTTATAAGAGTCTCTCAGGCAATTTGCCTGGAATCTTTTTAGCAAAAAAAGACGGCAGCCATCCTCTGAGCAAGCCAGCTCTGTATGCAGGGTCAGAAGAAAAGAGACAGAAGGCGCCCGTCTGAGTGTAGTAATAACAATGTATTTAATAGCAAAGGATTAAAACCACTCACAAAGGAAGTAATAAAACAAGCTCATCTGTGTATATGAGAGATAACCAATCCTCAAAACATCCTGCAGGCGCCACTGGTGGTTGGAGCAATAGCAGCTGGGCTAATGGAGATGGTCAGTCCTTCAGAATGGTGGTGTTGTAGAGTCGTTCCAGCAGCGTTTGTGCAGGAAGGAGCCTAGTAACCAGCATGGAACACTCCGGCAGGATGTGACATCACAGGAATAGGGTCAGTGGGGAGGAAGAGCACAGATGTGGGAAAGTCAGGCTACGTGCTCGTAGCCTCTAGCTCCTTCTATTGGCCAATTCTGAAGGATTGACCAAGTAGTACACCAATAACATCAAACAAATCTTAGAGCATAGTTCAAACAAATGGCCACTGCCCCAATGTATAACTGGCCTTCATAGCAAGGAGCATATGGAAGGGCAATGTACGTCAAACAATAGAAAAGAAAAATTCCCAGCTCAACTTACCAACCAGCTTGCACAACAAACCAAATGGTCCTGTCCAACAGATTGCATTAAAAACAGGGGTTTAGTTAGCGCATATTAGCAAAGACATGCGTAAGCTGCAGAGCCTCTTCCTGGCACCCCATTATTTGGCAGTTCCTAACACTATAAACTTTTAGAGCCTCCTTAGTGGAAGCACATGCATCATAATTAATAGACTGAGGGCAGGTGAGTCTGAGGGAGCCCACCCCTACTTAAAAGGTAAAGGAGAGCACTGGACACCCAGCATATAGCACAATGGCAGCCAAGGTGTCCAGTGCGCCCCCTCATCAACAATTTAACAGTACAAACACATGGCCACTGCCCCAATCTATAACTGGCCTTCACAGAAAGGAGCACATGGAAGGGCGACGCATGTCAAACAATAAAAAGAAAAATTTCCAGATCAACTTTCTGACCAGCTTGCACAACAAGCCAAATTGTCTTGTCCAACAGTTTGCGTTAAAAACAGGGGTTTAGTTAGCACACATTTGCAAATACATGCGTTAGATGGAGAGCCTCGTCATGGCATCCCAATATTCTGTAGTTTCTAACACTACAAATTTTGAGAGCCTCCATAGTAGAGGCACATGTACTTAATGGATAGACTGAGGGCAGGTGAGCCTGAGGGAGCCCACCCCTCCTTAAAGGCACAGGGGTTCACTGGAGACCCAGCATGTAGTACAATGGCAGCCAATGTGTACAGTGCACCCCCTCACCAACAAGTCAACAGTACAAACAAGTGGCCACTGCCCCAATCTATAACTGGCCTTCACAGCAAGAAGCACATGGAAGGGCAACGCATGTCAAACAATAAAAAGAAGAACTCTCAGCTCAACTTACCAACCAACTTGCACAACAAACAGAATCTTAGAGCATATCTATTTTCAAAATGTAAAACTCATATATTCATTTCCACCTTGTATTTCAAATATTTCTAGCCTATCTCAATTAATCTGGGCAATCTTAAAGTTTTAAAACTTACTTTGTGAAAAATCCAACATACTTACTTCCTTGAATTCTGTGACACGTAGTCACTATGTCCTGTGAGTAGCCAATGCCGTGTTACATATTTCACAGATCCTGCCTTCTTTACTAAAGAGGTGCTGAAAGGAAGAGTTTCAGGAGGCGGAGTCAGTACAGGAATCACTACTTGCAGACAGCAAGGTACCATTGGATATGTAGTCATTATAAATTGAAGTAAACCATAGGAATGAGCAAAGGAGAAGCTACAAAGCATGGAATGAACAGGAAGTTGTGGAAAGAGGTGGCCAGCAGACAGGTAGAACTTACTACATGAAAGGAGTTTTTCTTTTCCAGTAAACTTGTATTTGCTTTTCAAAAATAACTATTGTTTGTATTGCTATTGCAATGCTGATGTTATAAAAAAAAAGTGTATGCAATAACTATAGAACTCTTTTAACCACACAAAGCATGCTAAAGCTAGGGGAAAAGAGGGTGAACATTTGTCCACTTTTCATTAGTAAACCTAGAATCAAAAACTAGAAGAATAATTAGTAATGTAATCTGGCACCCTATTGATTGGAGTGCACTGGCAGGCAGAGCTGTAGTATCTATTTTCCTTGAATTTAACCCGGTCTTCCCTAATTCATACTTCGATTCAAACAAGTGCTGATTTGGAGGAAACAAACAGGGCTATCGTCATATAATAAATGTGCTCAGCGGGGGAAGTATGGAGTGAAAAAAACAGACAGAATTTTCTGTTGACTTTTGATGTCTTCAGAGACTGCTTGTTCTTATTTGAACAATGGATGGAACAAGGTCAAGCCAGACTTACAGATGTGACATTGGCCATTAGTCTAATTGCATGCTGTGTGTGAAGTCGGCTCCATCATTGATTTGAAACAGGAAAGAAAAGGTTAAAAGCTAGAAGATGAATTTATTTATTACACAAAAAAAAAACTGCCCAGCACTCTGTTACAATTTTCACACGTTTATTAGTGAAACATCACATAAGTCAGCTATAGTCAAAGTGTGCACAGGGGTGTGCAGGGTCCCTTCCTCAAGGCGACATAGTGATTCACTATGGTCATGTCACCTTGCCTGATGAAAATTGCATCAAGTGCTATTGAAGTCTCATCTTTCTACTGTGATTTTGCACTACACCATCCACTGCAGTTACTGCAAGTACCCATCTGTTTTTTCCCCAAGAGTAAACCACATGGGCGTGGCAAAATGCATCCGGGGCAGAACTACGTGACGTCATCACGGTCTACCCAGAAACTGGAGGTGAGGTTCTTTTTTATGTGGAGATGATGCTGATATTATGTCTTAAGAGGCCAATGTACTTTTAAAGTGGCAAACTATTCTCAGTGCACAGGATAGTTGTGCACTGAATTTGCAGGGCTGGTGCTACCACTAGGCATACTAGGCAGCCACCTAGGGCACAGCCAAGCCCAGGGCCACTGTTAGGGCAGTACAGCCAGCCCTGTTGTAACACTAATTATATTTTCCCTGGACTCCATCAGTTCACCAGAGGGGCCCAGGAGTTGAGAAGCAGAGAAAGAGACTAATTTTTTAATCTTGTGCGCAGGCTGAGGAGGTCGGTAGGCGAGGCTGTAGCTTGGTGGCAGGAGGTGATTCAACAGAGAGGTGACCAAGGACACAGGCAGCAATGAAACCCCAGTGCACAAGCAAGCTCACAATTTCTGATTTTTGAGGCACAGACATGCACTGTATACACACAGACATACAGCACCTTCTGTACTGTGTGATGATCATCATGATAATGATGACGATCACTTAAGCACAGAATTAACAGTAAGCACAGCTTCCTGTTAGTTCCTATTTACACTTGTGTTTGAGGGACATTAAACATGTGCAGCTGAGCCACACTTTTACCATCCCTCAACCATTCATGTCCCTCAATCACAACTGTCAATAAAAACTAACAGGAAGCATCTCATTGAGTGTGCGTAAATATGACAGGCTGTCAGGTGGAAATAATCCATTAAAATGTGCTGTGTGCAATATCACTTCCTCCACATGTAGCTAACGTTGGCTAGGAGGTGGGAAATCATCCCTGCACAGGCTAACAATTTTGAAGTTCTATTTTTTTTTTTGGGGGGGGGGGGTTGCAAGTAGCTGCTTTTGCCTGGGGTGCAAAATGGTCTAGAGCCGGCCCTGTGTATTTGTGAGTACATTTTCTTTGATTTTTATTGTTTTATGGCCAATAAAGTGTGTGGTACCTAAGTATACTGCACGATGATGGCTTTTTGTATCTTCTGAGCAATATGGATTAATGGTGGCTGGCTGGTGTATCTGTGAGATCTGGAGGTCTATTTACATAGAATAGATCAATTATTACATTTGGAGAATCCCAAGGAGATCTGAAGCCATAATTAAAGGGCAAGGCGCAGTTTGACCTATTTACCAGTATAGGTCAAAATTTATTGGTGAGCAGGTGGTGTGGTTGGTGATGAAGAACACAGAGATGGAATTGATTAAAAATCCATGCTTCAGGTGGGATTGTGTTTCAAGGCACTTTATTTGGAATACAAAAGCATGTTCACCCCGTCAGAGTAGTACAGTGTTACTATGGCGAAACTGAACTACTCTGATGAAAGTATGTTAAAAAATGAAAAAATAAAAGTTTAAATAATGTATTGAAAATTATGATAATTTTTTTTAACATACTGCCACCACTCCGTCCCTGATCACCACCACATTAATCACATGATGATGCTGTACTGCACTGGTGACAGTATGTAAAATAAAATTTTTTAAAAAATGTTTTTATAAATTTCCTAATTTTCAAAAAAATTACAACTTTGCAAAACTCGCCATGCCTTCTACTAAATGTCTCAGACTGTCTACTTTCCAAAAAGGGGTCATTTGGGAGGAATTTGTACTGTCCTGGCATTTTAGGGCTTCAAGAACTGAGATAGACCATAAGCACATCAGAACTGATCAATTTTAAAATATATACCATAGTTTGTAGACGCTATAACTTTCACGCAAGGTAATTAATATACACTTATTGGGATTTTTTACCATAGACATGTAGTAGAATACATTTTGGCCTACATTTATGATGAAATTTGATTTTATTGGATTTGTTTTATAACAGAAAGTAGAAAATACTGTTTTTTTTCAAAAGTTTTGGTCTTTTTTCATTTATATCGCAACAATTCACAGTATTGCATTACTGAGCACTTGCCAATTAAAGCAGTGCTTAATAGCAAAAATGCTCTAGTCATGAAAGGAGTAAAATCTTTCACATTTTAAGTGGATATATAATATAATATACCCTTCTGTTATACAGATCAAACACTGCAAAGCGTGTAGTTCAAATCTGCATTAGATCCGGTTCATATGTGAATTGGATCTGTTTGAACCGCTTCCGATTTGTATGACATGTGAAATAACATTGGTTTCTATTATGGTTGTTCACATTTATCCGGCGCTTCCTCAGTGCGAATTGTACAAGAGTCCTGTCCGTTTTTTGAGCACTGCGGTGAGTATCTGGTGCGAATTACAGGCTCATTGACTAGTATGGGAATGTTTCTAATTCACACGTCATCAGTTGTGAACACGATTGTAGGCTGTTTTTTTCTATTTCTCTTTCCTCTCCTGCATTATAGCTAGTTATAACAACTGATGACTAATCTGCTAACAGCTGAATGTAAACAAAATAATTGCCTGCAAAAACAACAGGAATTCCCCCCCCCCCTAATCCATACCAGGGCCTTCGGGTCTGGTATGGATTTTAAGGGGAACACCACACCAAAAATGTAAAAAGAATGGCACTGGTCCCCCCCAAAAGCTATACCAGACCCAAATCCAAGCATACAGCTTGGCAGGTCAGGAAGGGGGGGGGGGAGCCACATGCTCTCAACTTGGGGGGGTTCCAGTGTCAGAATGCCCATTGCAGTTCCGCTATAAGTCGCTGATTGTCACCATCCAAAACGTTTTTTAAAAAAAATTCCAGTATATATACACTGCCTTTTGTAAATGCTATAACTTTCATGTAAACCAATTAATTTACACGTATTGGGATTTTTTTTAGCAAAGCATTTGATTTTTTAAATTTTTTTTACTGCACAGGTTAATAGCAAAAAGTCAAAAATATAGTTTTTATTTTCAAAATTGTTGGTCTTTGTTTATAGCGCAAAAATTAAAAAATTCACAGGCGATCGAATATCACCGAAAGAAAGCTCTATTTTTGGAGAAAAAAGGACATAAATTTCATTTGGGTGCAGCGTTGCATGACCGTGCACTTGTCAGTTAAAGTAAAGCAGCACCGTATTGCAAAAATTGGCCTGGTCAGGAAGGGGGGTAAATCCTCTGGAGGGCAAGTGGTTAAAAATGTACAAAACAAAGTCCTCCAAAGTAAATCCAATGTCAATCACAATGAAAGCCACTGCCACCACCCACGCGTTTTTTTTATAATTTTGATGTGGGGCTCCCCTTAAAACCCATACCAGACCCAAAGGGCCTGGTATGGATTTAGGGAGACCCAAAAGCTGTTCTTTTCTCAATTTTTATTGGCAGCAATTCCTTTGTTTATAGTCAGCTGACAAGTCATCGGTTGTCAAAGACATGGCACCGGCTTGCCAGCATACTCCTTAACAACCAGCTATGGTTAAGGACGCCAGCAGCCGTCCGCTCCTAACCACTCTTGAAAATTTTGCATCTACCCCAGATGAACCCTGAACAACTACTTTGGACATTTGTACTGAAAACGGACTTGGAAATTGCATTGCACATGTGTGAACCCAGGCTTATTCAACTTTAGGATGTTTCACTTTCCATTTATACCAGTTCAATAATTTTGTCTCTGATCTAACCATTTCCACTGAATGATTGAGGATGGTTTCATTCTGACCTTTGCACTGTTTCTGGAATTTTTGTACCAGCAACCTTTTAAGGCAAATTTAAAGAATTCCATTTAAATATGTGAGAAATATACAATTACATGTTACCCTGAATCACTTGCTGTGATAGAATGCTGAAGGCTGAAAGGAGCAGTGAGTGTAGATGCTGGAAGGTTGACATCCATAGAGTGGGTGTTAATGTGCCCAGCAGGAAGTTCATAACCAAGTGTCAGAATAACCAGTCATCAAGGATAAAGGAACATGAACAATTGGTAGCTGGCTTTTAGTAGCTCCATGCACACTGTTCAGATCTATATAAAGAAAAGGCAATATCTGACTCATAGCTTAGAATAATATACATACTGCTTCACATATACAGCTGCTGGTTGCAAGTCTATTGAAGGCTTCCGACTGAACTGGTGATAGCTACATAAAGCAGAACTAGTGATGGCCCCCTCTTGGCTAGGGACAGACAATGATAGATTACACACAATAAAAAAACTAATAGACTCTCAAAAAATATTTTTCTCTGCATCAAACCTTTAAATAGTAGCTTCCCCCTGCCTCCCCTAAATACTCACCTCAGCCTGATTTCAATCTAGGTCTGTAGCAGCTCTTCTCCCATCTCCTTTGTCTCACAGGCTTGGCTGAGAGTAGCGGGAACCATTTGCTCCTGCTACTGTCAGTCAAAACCTGTGAGCAGAGAGCAGGGGCGCTATTCAGGCACACAGCATGGCTCGGGATTGAGCCTGTATGAGTGCCCCCATAGGAAGTGGTTTCCTCAGTAGCACTTTGTTTGAGGGAGGAGCCAGGAGCACCAGGGACGCCAGAAGAGGAGGATCAGGGCTGCTCTGTGCAAAACCATTGCACAGAAAAAGGAAAGTATGACATGTTTATCATTTTAATGAAAAAAAAAACGTAATGCTTTACAATCAATTCAAGGGTGATATGTGTAGCTCTAGTAATAAATAGATTTACTGGGGGGATGTGTACATAAGTATGTATACACGAAGAATGTATCTCACACTGTGGTAAAAAAAGGTGAATTTGTCTTTAGGTTTCTATCCAAGCCTAAGGATGCACAACTAGTATAGATAAAAAAAAGTACTACAGCAGTGTAGGTAAATTTGGCTTATCTTTCAATAATACATATGGTACTATGGAGACTAGGAAAACAAAACTCCCCCGTGCTCAAGAGTGGTGAACTGGTGATAGATGAATATCAGGTCCTTAGTACATCTAATGCTGGCACAGGCTTTGCTGCCCTTTAAGGGTTGGGGAAAATATATTGGCTCAGTATTGGCTCTGAAGAAGAGGGGGTTGCCCTTGGAAACACGCAAGCCATTTGGAGGGCCCTCTCGCATTTGGGAGTTAACTTGGTGACCAGGTCGCTTTGGATTTTGATATGCCTTTGTTACTACAGTTGTTTGCGTGTACACATCTACTTTGAATCAATAAAGTTACTTCCCAGGTAATGCACTAGGCTCTCTCTCCCTTATTTTATGGTACTTGGACACTGCTTGAGCTATATAATTTGTACTGATGGCATATACAAAGTTTGGGACACACTGCAGGAAAAGCCTTCTTCTTGTATCTGGTTATGACCTGCCGGTTACTTCTACCACCAGTTTACTAACCAATAAACTCAGTCTTTAATGATTATACTTCAGCTGTGCTGAGAGAAATACACTGGACATATGGACTACAGACTATTTACTTATGATATATAGCATATTGTTACATTTTAGCGCCTGAACTATATAGTTTCGGATATCTGAGCTACTGCTTGTTTGTGAGAGTCAGAATAGGATACTTCTAGCGCTACCATCACACAGGGTTTTCTGCAGCACATAGAAGCTTAAAAAGCCAAAAAGAGACATAATAACTACTGTATATGTAGCCTGTTTGCACTACAGTAATACCATTACAAGGGTTCCATTGGGCATCAATGCTGAACTCCAGCCTAGCTCTAGCCTTGGACATGGAGACTAGAAAAACAAAACTCCCCTGCGCTCAAGAGTGGTGAACTGATGATAGATACCAGGTCCTTAGCACATTCAATACTGACACAGGCTTTAAGGGTCCTGTACTGAAAATGCTTAAATCAGACTTGCTATCGCAAGTCAGATAGAGTCCACCTTATTTCTGGGCTTGAGGATGTCCAGCATCATCTAACTCTCTTTTATTTATTGGATTTCAGTCCTTTTAATTATGAAGGCTAAGCATTATACATAGGCACAATTGCATACCTCCTTCCAAAAGCCAGCCCGCTGCTTTTATCAGGGCTGAGTTCTCTTTAGAAGAGTACTGAGGCTGGTGCTGAAAGGTTTTCAGGAAAATATGTACAGCACCCTGCTGGCCTCTTCCTCTAGCCTATACCACATAGAGAAGCACAGAGATATGGGGGTTTAAAAAAAGGTATGTTATGAATAGAGAATGGTTTTATTTAAAAATATCATTAGCATGTTGACCATGCCTTAACCATGTACATTGGACACGAATGCATTGTGGTTGTGTTGCAGCCCCATTCAGCTCTATAGGGCATGATGGCAGCTTTGTGGCCATGACAATGTGTATGGGATTGTTTGAGAGCCTTTGCCTTGATTTGATAGCTGACTGAGGCAATTTGTAAATGCACCTCATGCCTGGTTTGCCACCTGACAGTTCCCGTATGAGAGAAGCCTTAGACTGCAAAGTTCATAAGTCACACAACAGACTAAAATCAGTGCATTCCTGCGCACATCTTTGTTTTCCCAGCAATTAAAGAGTATCTAAACCCAAAAGCAAACATTTTACATTTTGCAGCTTACCATCTCAAAACCTAGCTAAGTTTAAATTTACTCCCACCCATATTCTAAGCCTATTCTATCTACTGTGTAAAAGGAAAAATGCCTATACTTACCTATTTTGAAGTCCTTCAGGTCCGGTCACATGATCTCTCCAGTTCCGGCTTCACTGTACAAGAGAGATCACAGACAATGACTGCTGAGCTTATACGATGACATCCACCATAAACTTACCATGGAGCATCCTTTTGACAGCTGTCCATCCGCCACACTGAAGCCGGTGCAGGGACCCAATCATGTACCTGGACCAGAGTGACTTCAGCATAGATATGTATAGGCATCTTTTCTTTTTCAGGATAGATAAATAAATCTAAATAAAATAGGCTTCGAATGGGAGTGGAAGCAGGTTTAGACTATGCTTTGACTGGAATTGCAATTTTAGTGTGGGGAGGGAAGTATTGGATGCACTAGCAAATTTGACTGGACTTGACTAACAAATAATAACAAACTGTAGCTAACACTTTTTAAGCAGTTACAGCAGCATTTTTGGTTTTACATAAATTAGTAAAAAACTGATCATTGTAAGCTCCCCAGTGGTAAATGATTTGCGTTAACAGTCAAACTTGCTGGGAAGTTTAAAAACAAACTTACTGGTTGAATCACTATATGAAAATAATGGAACAAAAGATGAAAATATAAGAAAAAAAGCCAAAAAAGAAGAAAACTTGTACAGCAGGCTGTGGCTGTCAGAATCCTAGAATGGCTGCTGCATCTGATTAGATGCAGTCCCTGTTCGGTTCTGAGTGTGCTTTCTGGCTCCTTTGATTTTCACTCAAATGATGTCATGTATGAGGTGGTCAACAGGGCCACCCACAAAGTGCATTCTATCCAGTTCCTTACAAAATTCACACAGTGTATGGCCAGTTTAGACTGTGTTCCGTTGAAGTATAGCAGATAGCCCCACTGGAAAAAGTTACTAAATTGGGATCACAAATAACATTTGAGTCAGAGCAAAGAATGAAAGTAAATCCACAAACCAACAAAAGTGTACAACAAGATGTAGATTTCACTCGGAATCCGTGACAGGAGAGTCCTGCAGCTTCCAGAGGGGACCCGGGTTAATCCACAGCAACTCAAACAACAAGAAAACAGGAGTGGGGAATCTTCATTAGCATAACAGTAATCATGATAAAAAAAAAAAAAATTGCCAATAAACAGCATCCAGTGCTGCTGCCTATTACCTTCTGGTGACCTCTACATGCTGGTGGAAGAAGGGGGGCTGTAAAATATCCTGCGTTGGCAAGAAACATGCTGCCAGCAGAGGAGATCAGAGAAATTACCTAATCAGCCTGTTGCTGCTCCTTTCCTATCCAGGAACAGGTGGGAGTCAGGGGGCTGACCTAATAGTGTTGCTGAAGCACAACAAGGAAATGTCAAAGCTGTCTATCAGGGGTCTGTAAATGTCAGGAGTAATTGGACAGAAAAACAAATCTTTGGCAAATGGACCTTTGGACCCTTAGGCCCCTTTCACACGGGGAGGACTCAGTTATGATTATCAGGTCTGCCCACTGATCCTCTTCTGAGCAGAAGAAAGTAAGTGAATGACAGGCCCATGTCCACTCAGTTTATGCAGAACGGACACACACAAAGCTCACTCTGCTCTATGGGCCAGCAGGTGTAAACAGACTCTACTGTCCAGTAACATACACAAATCCGGAATATTACTGCACTCCTTGGTATCTTTATTGAAGCATTAAAGTGTTACTAAACCCAGGACCCATAATTCACTATATCTGGTCTCCCACAGAACACACAACATGGAAACACAATTATTTTAGTAAATATAAACTGCTAAATACCTTTTCACATCAGCAGTTAGAGCAGTCTTGTGACTTCTATCAGTGTCCAGCAGAGCACTGGTTAAAGCTTATTGGAGGAGTTTTCATTCTCCCCAATGAGGACCCCTGACCCTCTGTCTGGACAGTGCTGATTGGCCCTGTGTTGATCACATGCACTCTCCAAAAAAAAAAAAAAAAACACTTTCTAGCAATACATGCCAAACTGAGCATGTGCAGCTTGCCCACAAGGCTCTGTCAGAAGATATATTGGAGACAGTAGAAGAAGGGGAGGATCAGAGAAGGCAGACTCAAAGATCCTTTTTACACAATGCAGAGGATTAACCCCTTAGGTTCCACAGTTAGTATAAGAAGCATGCTTTACTGCATATACAGACCGATTTTACTGTAGTGGGTTTAGTAACACTTTAAAATTACATCACAGGTATGACAGGAACATAATAAAGTGAAGCATTTCACGTTAAATTCAGCGCTTACTCAAACCTCATATACACATACAATTTATATATACATGCATGACACAAGTAAGCATGGTTCAGCAACTGAACAGTTAATCAATTAGCTAATAATTCAATTAGAAATGCACTCCAACTGCACTAGAGAGAATCTACATTATTTTCCTTCTCATACTAACATGTCATATAACACATAAATCAAAAAACAGCTCTAAATCACAAGTAGAAAAATCCAAACAAATCTCCTCCAACCTGTCACCGGCCAACACAGATCCAGCAGAAACTGCTGGATGACCATACAGGAGAGCACAGGGAAGGAGACAGTCAGCAAACTACAGCAGGACACCCTCACATAATGTCACAATATGAGAAATACACATGATGTCCTTTCCTTCTCTTACAGGCTATGTAGCCAACAAGTCATCCACAGCACGGCAGACAACCAATGTTGATCTATAAAAATTATGTGACCATTTGGAAATGACAAAATATGTTAAATGAAACAAAATACCTAAAAATTCAAAAACAAACAAAAACAAATTATGAATAAAAGATTAAAAAAAAACAGTGCCACTATACAGAAACTGTACCATTGGATAAAGGAGAAATGGTACAGGTGGATAAAGAAGGACATCTCCTTGTCTGAACAAAACACAGATGTGATACAAAACTTAATAAATCAAGCAAGTGTGGTGTGATATAGACAAATATCAGTACAATAAAGTCTGTTAATAAAAGTGTTCAAACTGAGATGCATTATTGTGTTATGTATCAAGCCACCATACAAGGGTACAAACCAACACATCCTCCAGATAACACTAACAGACCCCTTGTTTATTCATGAAAATGTGAAAGGTGCCACTCATAGTTTTAACCCTTCTGGAACGCAAATGAAAGATCCAATAAACCTTGCGTTTACAGAGAGGCCTAAACCTATCACCACCAGACAGATCCCCTTCCATTTTTTTTTCTAGCAGACCGGATCGGATTGGAGGTAGGCGGGTGGAAACAGACAAAAGACCGTATACATCTGCTGGTCCACAAGGGTGAATGGAGGGCCCAATCAGGTCCGCCTGAAAAAACTGAAATGGGCTTTATAGGTATTTAAATTTTGTATTTTATAGTTTGCTTGGAGTTCAGCTTAAATCTGTCATTTGTAGACTTCAGGTGAACTACATACTCCCTACAAAAAGTTAATAGTATTGCTTAAAGCATGCGTGGGATGCCCCGATCTTCTTGTAATTACCCAACAAGAAAACATAAATTAGAATATCGGCTGTTCATCCCCAAACTACATTAATTCAACGAGAAAATCCCCCCTTGGGACTTTAATGCAGCTTAAACTATACCACGCATACATTAATGTAAAAAAGAATAAACTTTATTATATGAAAATTCTTTAAACTCATCATACATGTACTAAAACCCATATAATGGCTCTGTCAGGGTCATTAATCATAATCCCCCACCATCTTAGCGTAATGTCATTGCAATTACCCTGGTTCATTCATAAGGGGTAACCTTTGAGGTTATTTAAAAAATAAAACGTATTTCTAATTAACCATTATTAGCCCTAAGTAGCCCCAAGTAACTACTGATTTTTTTGTTCCTTAATTTTTTAAAAACAGATTTCCTAAAGAACCAGCCCAATTAAAAAAAAATGCTTTATTTCATTTGTAGATAATGTCACCATGCTTTGTAAAAAAACAAAACACAAAAAAAAAAAAACATAATTTATCATAAACAAAGAAAATAGAATAAATGTATTTCTAATAGCAATAGGGGAATATTTATAAAGCTGTACATTCACCAAACATTCACAGGTGGTTAATCATTCCTTGTAATTTTAAACAAATGTACCAAGAGGATTCACCTGCAGTGTCACATGTATAATTTTATAAATATGCCAAATGTTTTAACAACAACACTAAGGAAAGTAGAAAAAAAAAGAGTTTTTTTTTTAATTTACATTTTATAACTTTTTTTTATCTATGGATTGTAACGATAAAAACAATTATTCCACTAAAATATTGCCAAGAGAAAGGCATATTTTTCCAAAAAAGGATTAAAAAAAAAAAAGTTTGTATTACTTAAATCTATCTCTGACTCAATGGGCTCATTTGGGCTTAAAGCTGAAATGTAAAAACCGCTTTGTTCCATTAAGGGTATGAGGACTGAAGTGGTTAAGGAAAACACTGCAATAAAAACTGGAAATGTGGGCTCAGTGGGAATACATTACACTTTGTTAAATAAGAAGGCTTTGTTTTTGTTATCTATTTGACCACAAAAAAGCCTGATTGTTGTTAACATGTTTCCCATGCTAAAACAACAGGAAATAAGAGCACATTCTGAGAGTCTAATAAGTCCTAATAATCTTGTAAACTGACCTGCAGCAGAAAAGTCATCATGAGCAATAGTTATAGTTATATTTCATAGATGTGGGGTCCATCCACAGTTTTTATATGTGTTTAGGACAGAAAGACAATTATATTGCAGTTACGCCAAGTACATACAAAAATCTAATGTCTTCATGCACTATTAGTTTTAAAACCTATTGACTTCTTTCTAAAGCAAATACCATTAGAATTAAAAGCACATTCTTTATTACACATGGGATAATATATATGCTTTAAACTGAGAACACTATACCCATCTGTTTAGCGCCAACTTGCAGTGTGCATAAAATATGCAATTATACTCCATTAGAGGTGAAATCTTGAAGTTGAATTGAAGGTAATGAAGTCAATATATGAGAATGTAATAAGTGTTGATTTAATACTGTTTTATTATCTTAAAATCTCAGCTCCAGTTACATATGTAAATCACCAATTATTCTGGTTTTATAATAAATATTAGTAATTAAATGTATTTAAAAATGCAACCAATGCAGATATCCAAATTTTACTTTGGTATTTGTCTCCTTCAATCGCCTGCACAGCAACACTCAGACTAAGGGGTCAATTCACTAAGAGTTAAATAACGACTGAAAAACTGCGGTAAAATAACACATGCTGTAACTTTTTTGCAAATTTTTAATTCACTAAGAATTTTGCGGTAAATAATTAATGCAGTAAAACATCGTTATTGTGGTAATTATCGCATGGTAGCTGGTTGTTAAAGATGCCAGCAGCCACATCCTTAACAATGGATGACTCATCAGCTGTCAACTGGTGTCCCACTGACAGCTTAATGTAAACATAACATGCCAACAATTACAAATGATGAAAAAACAGTGTGGGGCTGCACCCCCCCCAATCCGTACCAGGACCTTTGAGTCTGGTATGGATTTTAACCACTTCCAGTCCAGACACTTTTACCCCCTTCCTGTCCAGGCCAATTTTCAGCTTTCAGTGCTATCACACTTTGAATGACAATTGCGCGGTCATGCAACACTGTACCCATATGAATTTTTTAGCATTTTTGTGAGACAGATAAAGCTTTATTTTGGTGGTATTTATTCATTACTGGGATTTTTATTTTTTTTGCTATGTAAATGAAAAGTCCAAAAATTTTGAAAAAAAGTGTTTTTCTTATAAAATTTTGCAAATAAATAGTATTTCATCATAAATCTTGGCCACTATTTACTCCGTTATATTTTTAGTAAAAAAGAAAATAACCGAAATTAGTTTATAACCAAAATTATAATATTTAAACTTTTTAAATTTTTTTTATATTATTATTTATGTGTGTTTTTTTTACATACTGTCACCCTAGCAGTACAGTGTCACCATGGTGACACTGTACTATTTGTGGGGGTGATGAAGATTTTTTTTTTTTTCCCTGATTGCTTTTACACCCATAAAGGCTGTAAAAGCAATAATTTCTCCTTTTCTCTTGCTGCATTCTTGCAGCCATTGAGAACGACTGTGTGAGCTGTGATTGGTCACAGCTTGTCACATGGTACAAGGCTGTTGTGAATAGCCTTGTACCATGTGACCAATGTGATCATTCACAGATTTCAAATGTAGTAAGCAATGATGTCAGAAGTGGCATCTTGCTTACTATCAGGGGCAGACTGACAACTCATGGGGCCCCCGGGCAATAGGGGATCATGGGGCCCCTGTGTCCTTGCCCAAACTCAAAAAAGCCTATGAAAAAAGGTACCAGGATCATCTCATGGGACCCCCTACTGACCGAGTTTCCAAATGACATGCAGAAGTTGCTCTCATCAGAAAAGAGGACTTTGGACCACTGAGCAACGGACAAGGTCTGTTTTTCTTTAGCTCAGGTAAGACGCTTCTGATGTTGTTTGTTGTTCAGGAGGAATACGACATTTGAATCCCATGTCCAGGATCCGTCTGTGTGTGGTGGCTCTTGATGCACTGACTCCAGCCTCAGTCCACTCCTTGTGAAATTTCCCAACACTTTTGAATGGCCTTTTACTGACAATCCTCTTCAGGCTTCGGTCATCCCTGCTGCTTGTGCACCTTTTTCTTCCACACTTTTCCCTTCCACATAACTTTCTATTAATGTGCTTTGATACAGCACTTTGGGAACATCCAACGTCTTTTGCAATTACCTTTTGAGGCTTTCCCTCCTTATGGAGGGTGTCACTGATGGTTTTCTGCACAACTGTCAGGTCAGCAGTCTTTCCCATGATTGTGATACCTACTGAACCAGACTGAGAGACCATTTAAAGGCTCAGGAACCCTTTGCAGGTGTTATGGCATAATTAGCTGATTAAAGTGGGACACTTTTAACCTAGAATATTACACCTTTTCACAATATTCAAATTTTCTGAGCTTGTGGATTTGGGGTTTTCATGAGCTGTAAGCCATAATCATCACATTTATGACAAATCACGGCTTGAACTATCTTGCTTTGCATGTAATGAGTCTATCTCATATATTATTTTCACCTTTTAAGTTGCATTACTGAAATAAATGAACTTTTGCACGATATTCTAATTTTTCGAGTTTCACCTGTATATTATGGCCCATAAGTGAGAAATGGTACAACATGGAAAATTCTTAACAAAATGGAGGGCCGCATCCGTCTCTGTGTGCACGATTGCTACAGGGACCTCGCACAGAGGTCCCGTCCGACGATCGGTGTTCCACTGGGGAGCGGGCACAAGCAGGGTGCGGGGAGGCCGTTTATAAACGGCCACCCAACCCTGCACTGCCACCGTATGGCTGTTTAAATACATGGGATGGACGGGAGGTGGTTAAAGAACAACCCCACACCAAAATAAACAAAAAACGCTCTGGTATGGCTTTTGGGGGAACCTCACACCAAAATGAGAAAAAAAAAAAAAGGCATGCGGGCCCCCTCACAATGCTAAGGGATTTTGGGTCTGGTATGGATCTGCGGGGGCCCCCACGCCATTTTTTCTTAAAATTTCTCCCCTTAATATCCATACCATACCCCTAGGGGTTGGGCGGGGACCCCCTCGCTGCATCTGAAAAAATACTGCATGTGATGCCACCAGCAAAACCCTGATGGTAAATATCACATTTTTTTAACTTTCTGTTCTGTTTGTGAATTGGACTTAACAGCTTACCACATTTTTTTTTTTTTTGCGGTATTTACCGACACACTTTTAATTTTGCATTAAATACGCTAAATCTTTTTTTTTTTTGTGAATTGGACATTTTTTTACCGCATGCATTTATTTATGCAAATGAGTCATGTGACAGTGTTATCACATGTGGTGACCTTTAGTGAATTGACCCCTAAGAGAGGTAGGATCAGCATTAGGTGCTATTCTGATTGTATTGCTATGGCTATTGTAGGGATTTGTTATAGCATAAATACATTCACCAGCCACTTACAGTAATTAGGTACATATTGCTGGTGTCAAGAAAATCTCCCCCACACTATTACACCACCACCAGCAGCCTAAACCATTGACACAAGGCAGGATGGATCCATGCTTTCATGTTATTTACATCAAATTCTGACCCTACCATCTGAATGTTGCAGCAATCAGTCTGCCCATTCTCCTCTGACCTATGACCTCAACAAGGCATTTCATCCACACTACTGCCGCTCACTGGATATTTTCTCTCTTTTGAAGCATTCTTTGTAAACGCTCGAAATGGTTGTGTGTGAAAATCCCAGTAGATCAGCAGTTTTTGAAATACTCAGACCAGCCTGTCTGGTACCAACAACCATGCCAGTTCAAAATCACTTAAATCCCCTTTCTTACTCATTCTTATGCTCAGTTTGAACTTCAGCAAGTCGTCTTCACCACGTCTACATGCCTAAATACATTGAGTTGCTGCCATATCAGCAAATCAGGCTGATTAGCAATTTGTGTTACTAAGCAATGGAACAGGTGTACCTAATAAAGTGGCTTCCTCTATTTACAGTTACAAAAAAAAAGTATGTGAACCCCTTGGGATTACGTGGAGTTTTGCATGAATTGGGCATAAAATGTGCTCTGAATGTCATCTAAGTCACAACAATAGAAGAACACAGTGTCAGGAATCCCCGCTACGACGAGCTCGGCGCAGGCGCAGTGCACTGCCCCGTGTCAGAATGCGGGCACTGAGACCTGGCCGTCCGCGGCGAGGGAGTTCGCGCATGCGCAGTAGGGACCGCGGGCGCGCGCGTGGCACCAATGGCAGCGCAGGGCGGGATATTTAAACGGCCCTGAGCTGTCATTCAGTGCCTTCTGGTCTTTCCTTGTATCCTGTATCTGCGAACCTGTTCTAAGTAAGTTATTGACCCGGATTGTACCTGACCTTGTTGCCTTCTCCTGCCCAGACCCTTGCTTTGCCTGACCTCTCTCCTGAATGCCCCCGTTTGGATCTGACCTTCCGTTGCTGACCTGGCGTGTGACCCGACTACTCTCTGCCCGCTGCCTTGTACTGCTCCGTCCCCACTGTTACCGACCCGGCCCGTTTGACCCCGCACTTGCTCAGCCATCCATCCATCCATCCCGACGGGATCACCCGACCTCCTCACATCAGGCTCTTCCCTGCGGGAGCCCCTGGCGAATACCGCTACCACTGACAGGCGTGCTCAGTAGCTACGACCTGGTCTCGGGGTACTTCAAGTCCATCCCCACCATCAGGGGCTCTGGTGAACACGTACCCTGGGGCTTAGATACCGTGCGCTGGGGACGCCTGGCCAGTGGAGTGCTAGTGGTACCGCCTGGTGGTCCCTTACAGTACCAGAAGGCCATGACTGAGCCTGGAGGAGGGTCAGCCCCGCTGGGAGATATTTGCAGGCACCTATCAGCCCTGACACAGGCTGTGGCAACCTTGCAGGACAAATGCACGCACCTGGAAAACCGTTTCCAGACCCGCTCTGCATCTGGCCCTGCTCCACAGGCCCCTGTTTCCGCTCTCCCGGTAGAAGAAGCTCTGGGGCCAGCTTCAGGGGCCTCTGCTCCTCTACCGAGGGTTGAACCCCGAGTACCATTACCTGAGCGTTTTCACGGGGCCGGACACGCTTCAGGTCTTTTCGGGATTCCTGCCTCCTGTTCTTTGAATTGCAACCCCGCACCTTCCTAACGGAATCAGTGAAAGTGGGATTTTTAATTTCACTATTGCAGGGTGAACCCCAAGATTGGGCCCATCGGTTAAGGGCAAACCATGACCCTCACCTGGGAACGGTCAGCGTTTTTTTTTGAAGCTATGGCCATCCTTTATGATGATCCACAGCGGGCAGCCTCTGCTGAAGCAACGTTATCCACGCTTCGACAGGGCCGCCGGGCGGCAGAAGAATACGCCTCTGAAATTAGGTGTTGGATGGGGGACACACGCTGGAACGAGTTCGCGTTGCGACACCAGTTCCGTATGGGTCTGTCAGAGCCCTTGAAGGATGAGCTGGCCCGAGTGGGGGTTCCCGAGTCACTAGAAGACCTAATAGCCCTGACGATTCAAATAGACCGTAGACTGCGGGAACGCAGGTTGGAGAGGTCCGGCCAGGGTCACGGAAATGCATGGGGTCCAATTCCAGGCCCCAGCCAACAAACCAGAACAAAGATCCGGAACCCACTTCCAGGAGATGCGCAGGAACCAATGCAACTAGGCCTGGCTCGGCCTAAATTATCGCCAGAAGAACGCCAGCGGAGACGCTCTCTGAACCTCTGCTTCTACTGCGGTGAAGCCGATCATATGGTACGATCCTGCCCTCAGAAAATGAGTAAGTGCACCTCTTTTTCTTCTCTGGCTATTGGCAAGGTCAGTCCGTCCCAATACTTAGTGGTGCCCCTCTCCTTTCAGCTTCCAGAAAGGACCGTGGAGGTGACGGCCATAGTTGATTCAGGGGCATGCAGTTGTTTCCTGGATTTAGATTTTGCTCATCAGCAGGGGATTCCCCTCCAGCCCAGAAAGCGGGGCTTTAACATATTTCTGGCAGATGGCTCCCAGATAAAGTCAGGAGTAGTTAACCAGGAAACTCCCCCTATCGCCACTACCATTGCTAACCAGCATCGGGAATTCCTCCGCCTAGATGCCATTGCGTCACCTCTTTTTCCAGTCATTTTGGGACTCCCTTGGTTGCGGGCCCATAACCCCCAAATTGACTGGGAAACCGGGTCTATCTTGTTTCCATCCCCGTATTGTCAGGAACACTGTCACACTGTGGGCTCTGCAGCCCCCCAGGTCCTCCTGTGCTCCGAGGGAGACTCCGACCTGAAACAGGTTATTCCCGCAGCATACCACGAATTCTTAGATGTATTCAGTAAGCGGGGGGCAGACACCTTGCCCCCGCACCGCCCGTATGACTGTCCAATTGATCTGTTGCCCGGCTCCGAGATCCCTTTTGGACGGATTTTTCCCCTGTCTGAGCTAGAATTGGGGGCCCTGAAGGAATACATAGAGGACAGTCTCCAGAAGGGGTTTATCCGTGCCTCTACTTCACCAGCCGGACCGGGGATCTTCTTTGTAGAGAAAAAAGACAAATCTCTGCGACCCTGCATTGACTATCGTGAACTGAACAGAGTCACGATTAAAAATCGTTACCCACTGCCATTGGTACCCGAATTATTTCAGAGCCTGAAGGCTGCGGCAATATTTACTAAACTAGATCTCAGGGGGGCCTACAACTTGGTTCGCATAAGGGAAGGGGATGAGTGGAAGACAGCATTTCGTACCCGGTTTGGGCATTTCGAATATCTGGTAATGCCATTTGGACTGTGCAATGCCCCAGCCACATTCCAACATTTTGTAAACGACATTTTCCGGGATTACCTTGACGTTTTTGTAATAGTTTACCTAGACGATATACTGATCTTCTCATCCTCTCTGGAGGATCACAGAATACACGTGACAAAGGTATTGGGTCGATTGCGCCAGCATGGGTTATACGCCAAAGCAGATAAGTGCAGTTTCGAGCAGTCCAGCATTGTGTTTCTGGGGTTGATTATCTCCACCACGGGAATCGCAATGGACCCTCAGAAGGTCTCTGCAATTTTGGATTGGCCTGTGCCCACAGACAAAAAGGGCATCCAGCGCTTTATAGGCTTTGCGAATTTCTATCGGAAATTCATTAGGAACTTCTCGGGTCTGGTCTCCCCCATAACTCAGCCAACCAAACTTGGAACCCGCTTCAGATGGACGCCGGAGGCTCAGGAAGCCTTTGAGGCCTTGAAAAAACTATTTACCACGGCACCCATTTTGGGCCATCCAGACGCTTCCCTGCCCTACATACTGGAGGTAGACGCATCTGAGAATGCGGTGGGTTCCATCCTGTCCCAGAGAAAAGGCACCAAAGAATTACTCCACCCCATAGCGTTCTTCTCAAGGAAGCTCACCCCAGCCGAGAAGAACTACGATATTGGTGATCGGGAGTTGTTAGCCATCAAAACTGCACTGGAAGAATGGAGGTACTTGCTGGAAGGGGCCTCACACCCCATCTTGATCTTCACTGATCATAAAAATCTCGAGTACCTGAGGACTGCCAAACGGTTACGTCCGCGGCAGGCAAGATGGGCACTGTTTTTCTCCAGATTCATATTCCATATCACTTACAGGCCTGGGTCCAAAAATACAAAACCCGATGCGCTATCACGCATGTTCGAAGACTCCAAAGAAGAACCGGTACCTGATACTATTCTGTCCTCAGGGAATTTCTTGGCTCTCCAAACTGACCTTCGGTCCAAACTAATGGATGCATCCACGACCACAGTGACCCCAGCTGGGGTACCCCTCCAAAACAAGGGGGGACTCCTCTGGAAGGAAGGATTGATCATGGTACCCGAAGAGGTCCGAACCCTTGTCTTGGGGCAGTGTCATGACCATCCAATGGCGGGACACTTTGGCCCAGCGAAGACCCTGGAACTTCTCCAACGTTCCTTTTGGTGGCCAAACATGGCCAAGGATTGCAGGCTCTACGTAAAATCTTGCACCATCTGTCAGAAGAACAAGCCATCGAGGAACAAGGCCTGGGGGCTGCTGCGGCCCTTGCCGATCCCCGAGCGACCTTGGCAAAGGATCGCAATGGAGTTTATAGTCGAGCTCCCCCCGTCTCAAGACCACACCGCGATCCTCGTAGTCATTGATCGGTTATCAAAAATGGCTCACTTTTTACCGTTAAAGAAGACTCCGTCAGCAGCCGAGACTGCGCAAATTTTTATCCAGGAAGTTGTAAGACTACATGGAATCCCGGAGGACATCGTCTCGGATCGAGGGGTCCAATTCACGTCTAAATTTTGGAGGGCACTGTGTAAGGCCTTGGATATCAAATTATCCCTCTCCTCTGCGTTCCACCCCCAGACCAATGGACAGACCGAGAGGACCAACCAGACCCTAGAACAGTACCTGCGTTGCTACACATCCTTCCTACAGGATAATTGGCTACCACTCCTACCCCTGGCGGAGTTCGCGTACAACAACGCCAACCATTCCGCAACAGGGCAATCACCGTTTTTTTCAAACTACGGATTTCACCCTGTCTTTCTCCCTGACTTGGTTCCTGAATGCCCAGTTCCAGCGACACAGGACACGCTAGCTTTCTTCTCCTCCAACAATAAGATACTACAGGAGGCTATTGCTCGGGCCCAGGAGGACTACAAGAAGGCGTTTAACAAAAGACGAAGAGGGGACCTGGTGCTGCAGCCCGGGGATAAAGTGTGGTTGGCAACAACGAACTTGAAAATGCTATGTCCATCAAAGAAATTAGGACCAAAGTTCATAGGCCCCTTTTGCATAAAGCGGGCGGTCAATGAGGTGGCATACGAACTTGTCCTCCCTGACACACTCAAGATACACCCGGTCTTCCATGTGTCCTTGCTGAAACCAGTAATCCCTGATGCCTTCCCAGAACGAGAATCTCGACCTCCGGAGGCCATAACGGTCGAAGGAGAAGAAGAATTTGAGGTGGAAACAATCCTGAAGTGCCGAAGGAGGGGGGGTCAGACCCAATTTTTTATTAAATGGAAGGGCTATGGCCCTGAGGATAATTCATGGGAATCAGCCCATAATGTCCATGCACCCCGACTTGTCCGGAGGTTCCTTCGTGATCACCCGTGGTGGAGAGATCGGGTGGGCACCCAGAGGTTGCCCGTAGGGGGGGGGCAATGTCAGGAATCCCCGCTACGATGAGCTCGGCGCAGGCGCAGTGCACTGCCCCGTGTCAGAATGCGGGCACTGAGACCTGGCCGTCCGCGGCGAGGGAGTTTGCGCATGCGCAGTAGGGACCGCGGGCGCGCGCGTGGCACCAATGGCAGCGCAGGGCGGGATATTTAAACGGCCCTGAGCTGTCATTCAGTGCCTTCTGGTCTTTCCTTGTATCCTGTATCTGCGAACCTGTTCTAAGTAAGTTATTGACCCGGATTGTACCTGACCTTGTTGCCTTCTCCTGCCCAGACCCTTGCTTTGCCTGACCTCTCTCCTGAATGCCCCCGTTTGGATCTGACCTTCCGTTGCTGACCTGGCGTGTGACCCGACTACTCTCTGCCCGCTGCCTTGTACTGCTCCGTCCCCACTGTTACCGACCCGGCCCGTTTGACCCCGCACTTGCTCAGCCATCCATCCATCCATCCCGACGGGATCACCCGACCTCCTCACATCAGGCTCTTCCCTGCGGGAGCCCCTGGCGAATACCGCTACCACTGACAGGCGTGCTCAGTAGCTACGACCTGGTCTCGGGGTACTTCAAGTCCATCCCCACCATCAGGGGCTCTGGTGAACACGTACCCTGGGGCTTAGATACCGTGCGCTGGGGACGCCTGGCCAGTGGAGTGCTAGTGGTACCGCCTGGTGGTCCCTTACACACAGTCTGCTGAACATAATACTACACAAACATTAGATGTTGCCATGGTTTAATTGCCCATAACATGTAAACATTCACAGTGCAGAGAAGAAAAAGTATGTGAGGCCCTAGCTTAATGGCTTCTCCCAGAGCTAATTGGAGCCAGGAGTGAGCCAACCTTGACTCCAATCAGTGTGATGATATTGGATGTGTTGCTGACAGCTGTCCTGCCCTTAAAAAACACACACCTGTTTTGGGTTTACTGGTTTCAAGAAGCACTGTCTGATGTGAACCATGCCTCACAAAAAAGAGCTCTCAGAAGACCTACGATCAAGAATTGTTGACTTGCATGAAGCTGGAAAGAGTTACAAACGTATCTCCAAAAGCGTTGATGTTCATGTGTCCACGGTAAGACAGACTGTCTACAAATGGAGAAAGTTTAGCACTGTTGCTACTCTCCCTAGGCGTGGTCGTCCTGTAAAAATGACTGCAAGAGCACAGCGCAGAATGCTGCGTGAGGTAAAGAAGAATCCCAGAGTGTCAGCTAAAGACCTACAGAAATCTCTGGCACATGCTAACATTTTTGTTGACACATCTACAATAAGGAAAACATTAAACAAGAATGGAGTACATGGGAGGACACCACGGAGGAAGCCATTGCTGTCCAATAAGAATATTGCAGCACGTTTGAAGTTTGCAAAAGAGCACCTGGATGTTCCACAGCACTACTGGCAAAATATACTGTGGACAGATGAAACCAAGATTGAGTTGTTTGGGAAGGACACACAACACTATGTGTGGAGAAAAAAAGGCACAGCACACCAACATCAAAACCTCATCCCCACTGTAAAACATGGCGGAGGGAGCATCATGGTTTGGGGCTGCTTTGCTGCCTCAGGGCCTGGACGGATTGTTGTCATTGATGGGAAAATGAATTCCAGAGTTTATCAAGACATTTTGCAGGAAAACGTACGACCATCTGTCCGCCAACTGAAGCTCCGCAGAGGATGGGTGATGCAACAGGACAATGACCGAAAGCATACAAGTAATTCAACAAAGCAATGGCTGCAACAGCACAGAATACGCCTTCTGGAGTGGCCCAGTCAGAGTCCTGACCTCAACTCGATTGAAATGCTGTGGCATGACCTTAAGAGAGCGATTCACAGCAGACATCCCAAGAATATTTAGGAGGAGCCAGCAGAGCGTGACATCTTAGCTGCCCGGAGCCACGAGGAGGCCCGGCGGCCATATTACTTTTGGTCAGTCACACAACTTTTATCATTCACTGGTTCAGTGTTTTCTGCCCTGTCTTATACTATTTTGGAATAAATGTTCTTGATTTTACTCACTTACTACACTATGAGGTTTTTTTGGCTCCTACCTGGAGCTAACTAATTTTTAGGACATCTTACCTATTTTGGCCACCGGAGGGAGTTCCTCGTCCATTATTCACCTAATCTAAAGAGGATCTCTGGATCTGGATGTTGTCCATTTTACCAAGATCGCCTGCTCCCGGATACCCACTGTACCCGCTTGATGAGTGATTTCCAGGGGTCATACTACTTATGCACTTTTATATAGCGTGTCCGGTGAGTGCGCAATTTTACCGTTTGATCCTGGGCTTACTAGTTTCTATGCAAGATCCTGCGTTTATTCGCCTGGACATTACTACTTATTCATCTTAAATATTGGTCACTATTTCTGTTATACATCACAGTGTGCTTTCAGATCATCTGAGACATATATGGGTTTATAGATCTTATGTCATATCTATCAGCGTCGCACCTTTCATATTTTCTGTGTATTTTCGAAGGTTTTGCTGTGATTGCCTTGGGTGCATTGGCTGCTGTTGTGAAAGCGCTCACTTTCTTATTTTTCTTTTATCCCAAGAATATTGCTACACTGAAACAGTTTTGTGAAGAGGAGTGGTCCAAAATTACTCCAGATCGTTGTGCAGGTCGGATCTGCAACTACAGGAAACGTTTGGTTGAGGTTATTGCTGCCAAAAGGAGGGTCAACCAGTTATTAAGTCCAAAGGGTCACATACTTTTTCCTCCCTGCACTGTGAATGTTTACATGTTATGTGCAATTAAACCATGGCAACATCTAATGTTTGTGTAGTATTATGTTCAGCAGACTGTGTTCTTCTATTGTTGTGACTTAGATGACGTTCAGAGCACATTTTATGCCCAATTCATGCAAAACTCCATGTAATCCCAAGGGGTTCACATACTTTTTCTTGCAACTGTATATGCTAATTCCCCATTTGACTGGTTTCATGGAGCTCATAGAACAGAAAGTGATGTGGCAGGAACTAGGGGGAGAGAACAAAGAACTAGAACACAGCCATGTGCTGAAGCTAAACTCATTTTTTTAAGGATTCTGAGAAGCAAGGAGTAGTCAGGAAGTGATTCTGGGTAGATGAAAAACTACTCCATAAAAAAGAAAGATGGGGACTCCATAAGACCAAAGAATGTCTGTGCAAGGAAAGATCTTCACCTGGGGAAGACACTAAAGCTACAACTCAACTTAAATAACTGTTTAGTGTAGGGGTCTCCAAACTTTCTAAAGAAAGGGCCAGTTTATTGTTCTTCAGACTTTAGGGGGGGGGCTGGACTGTGGCCAGCGGGAGTGGAGATTTTTCTGGCATCGGTAGGAGAAATGAGAGGAATAGTGCCCCATCATTGGTATTCGTGAGAGGAATAGTGCCCCATCATTGGTATCATTGATATTGGTGGGAGGAATAGTGTGCCAACATTGGTGTCAGTGTGAGAAATTGTGCCCCATCATTGGTATTCGTGAGAGGAATAGTGCTCCATCATTGATGTTAGTGGGAGGAATAGTGCGCCATCATTAGTATCCGTGGGAGCAATAGTGTCCCATCATTGCTGTCAGTGGGAGAAATGGTGTCCCATTGTTGGTATCAGTTGCAGAATAGTGTGTTGTATCCATGGGAGGCTCCAAGGGCTGGAAAAAGACAAGCAAAGAGCCACATCTGTCCCCAGGGCCGCAGTTTGGAAACCATTACTTTAGTGCATCCCTATCACATACATTGTCCATGCTCATTTGCTAAGAAGGATAGGTAGCTTGTGCATGTGTATATTGTATGTATATTTTGCAATACTCTATGTTGTGTATTGTTTACTGCAAAGCAACCTTAAAAGATACAAAGCGAACACCGATGCCCTGCATGTACAATGAGCAGTGGAATAAGCTGCTGCTCCTTCATTAGCCATTCACAGTCTGCAGCATGGAGATGACCTAGTTGTACTGTTGAACTTATATTGGCAGTAAGTGATGCCATAAACCTGGCTTTGTTGCCAGGCAGGGCTGTGTAAATATCAGGACTAGATGGACACAAATACAAATCCTATTGCAAATGTAAATACCACCCATATATTGTGTCATTTATGTATTCAGTTATTTGGCTGGACCTCAGCTTTAAAAAGAGCTTATCACCTTCCTTAATTGACCCCTTCCTGCCTAAGGGTAAAATAAATGTTATTGCCTAAGCACAATTTTGCAACCTTAACATGTGTTAGTAAATTTGTGCATATCATCACAACTACTTTGTGCATCCATTGGATTATACCTTATTATTTCAAGACACATTGGGCTTTAATTTGGTGGTAAATGGTTATGGTTATCTCCTGATTTTTGTTTTCATTATCAAAGGAATACTGACCCAAAATAGTAATTTTTTTTTTAATTTAGCTGTATATTTCTTGCTACTACCATAACCTACCACCAAAACACAACCTAAAATAAATTCTCCCACTCGTGATGATAACAACAATACCACATATGTGTATGTTAGTTGTTGTATGTACCTGTACTACAGCCCAGGAACAATAGTGCACATTTTTGCTTTTTTTTATCCTACCTAAAACACACTGACATTAAACGGACACTGATACAAATTTAACAAAAATAAAAAAAAGGACCCTGACATTTTACCCTGCCCTTGACCTTTGACATTTACTTGACCCGAACGCTAACCCTTGCACTGATCCAGCTCAAACTTTGAGCTAGGCATTTTTTAAAATTTTATTCTTTCTAATATTATTAATACTATTTTTTAAACAAATTTTTTCTCTCTTCAAGGAGTGAGAGATACAACGTATCTCTTTCCTCCATTCAGAGAGAGAGAAAATATGGGGACAGGCTTCACAGTGACTGATCACACTGTAATAGCCAATCAGAGGCTATCACAGCAATCAGATGACCCGGAACCAGGAGTTCCAGATCCTGATTGTTAGTACAGGCTCCCAGTGAGACCCCCCGGTACGCTCCCAGCACAAAGACAGATACTCCATGAGATATTCAGTGGAGATTAATAGCTTATTACTAAAATCTTTCACAAAACACTATAAATTCTTAAATTACTGAAGCTTATTTCAACTAGGTTTTTTTTATTAGAAATGCCGTTGCCTAACAGTCAAGAAACACTTTGCAGGTGATATACTAATAGAATAATTTTTATATTTTTTTAATTATCTTTTGATTGAAGTTTTCAAGTGTCAAAAAAATCAACCATAGCTTTGCAACCCTAACAAGTCATACGTATTACCACTTGTGGTAACTTTTTGATGACAGATAACTGGTTTCAATAAATAAACATAACCACCACATACTTCCAGGTTTACAGGAGACTCTCTCTACTGCAACCATACTTGCATGAAATGTGTCAGATTGGTGTGAGTTGAATGACTGTAACTTCCCCTGAGAACTGTAAAGAAGAGTTTACGGTAACAGAAGACTGTGAATACTTACATTTCTGTTGGGTGGCAAGTTTGAACAGCTCTGACCTCCTAGAGCTGCAGTCTTTGGTAAAACCTTCAACATTTGACACTTTTGGGAGTGTCAAGTACCTGCATGCTCTGGCCCTGGCCCTGGTGTGGTCCATTTCACAGATCCCTGCCACTACTGGATTCAGCAGTAATGTGGAGGGTGGAGAGAGGAACCACATATTTTAGTGGGCGATGCAAACATTTGACACTCCCGAAGGTTTGAATGCTGAAGACTTGGTGGAGGCTGCAGTTTTATAACATGGAGGAGTTTGGACTCACTGCCTACCAGAGAAGTACCATAATTATTCACAGTCTCCTGTTCCAGTGGATGCTTTAGAATTCTGGGGTAAACAACAAAGGTAGTTTAAACTGCCTCATAGGCGATTGAATAGGAAAATGGATAAAAAAAATGGATCTGCTTAGCTGATTCATTGCTTTCTATGTTATTTTTAATTCTGAATATTTGCATGACCTTCTATCTGATCTTCCGTAAATTACATTTTAGGAATCCAGGCAGTTGTTATCAATAAATAGAATGACTCTGCAAACCAGACAAATATATGTGCAGTAGAATAAACAAATTAGCAGGTGTATCTAGTTTGCAAATCAGTTTGCTCACCATAAATAGTAAGACTCCATCTATTTGCCCCTTTCTTTTGTTGCAAAACTGAATATGTGTAATATTAATATTGTCAATACATACTGAGGATTTAACATTATTATTACACAGCAAACAGTTCAATGATGAGGGCAAGGATAAAGGAGAAGTTTAAATAGGATCATGTGACCACACCACTATACTATGGAAAAGCATTAACAAGTACCAAGGTTTGACTGAGGTTTTTTGTTTCCCACGGTCATATCTCATCCCTTCTCTTCTGATTAATGCCTAATACAGTATAAGCATTACAAGAAACTGCAGAAATTAATTAATACGTTTGTTTTTACCTGATCCAGCAACTCTAACCCTCAGCAGTTTGACTTGTGCAAATGAAGAAGTGTCACTTTTAGACCGAGCTCTAGTAAAGAGATCCTGGAAGGAACTATCATGATACATAATTGGTGACAATTCTGGACTCCACCGTTGCATGCCTGGTGTCACCATTACTCGTCTTGCCTTGGATTTCCAACTTGCTGTCTTTGGTAAGCAAGTATCAGTGTTTTCCAGTAGTTCATTACGGTCCTCATTAATAGAGAAATATGTCATTATCCTGGGCCAGTGGAGAAGGCTACAAACACATTATCACAGTAAAAGACATCAAATACCAAGACACAGTGCACAAATAACATGCAGCTCATAGCCGAAGAACAGGAAGTAACCACATCCCTGCCTGAACTATTCTTTATTTAATAACCACAAAACAGACTCGTCTAAAGTAGATTAATTATGCGGGACTTAACCTAGAACTAAAAAAATCTTAAATCTTTTAAATACACATTAATTTATACATAAGGTAGTACCTTTGCCCTTCCTGGTGTTTTATTGATATTATTTTATGTTTAAGTCACAAACTTAATATATGACTAAATTAGTAAATTAACTTTCAGTGCTGGGTGCTTGGCACTGTTAACCCAGCTTTGAGAGTGATGTACCATGCTCCTTCATATTTGGACGTTCTGGTAATTTTATTTGCTTCTTACGCAGAATGGAGCAGTGGGGGAGTGAAGAAAAGATGTTTATGTGCTGCTGGTGGAAGAGGACAAAATCAAACCTGTAACTTTGCGTGGATAGAATGGATGATATCTCCTTACTGCCATTTTGGATAGGGTGAAAACATGCCTAACCAGATGGAGAAATACATTTTGTGTGAAGTAGTTTCTTAAAATATGGAGTCTGTTGTAAATGTTGAGTTTCAGCTACAATACTATTATTATTAATTATAAGTACTTGTATAGTGCCGTCAATTTACTTTGCGCTTTACATATATATTGTACATTCACATCAGTCTCTAACCCTCAAGGGGTGTACAATCTAAGGTCCCTAACTCACATTCATACATACACATACTAGGGCCAATTTAGACAGGAGCCAAGTAACCTACCAGCATGTCTTTGGAGTGTGGGAGGAAATTGGAGTACCTGGAGGAATCCCACACAGGCACAGGGAGAACATGCAAACTCCAGGCAGGTGGTGCCGTGGCTGGGATTTGAACCAACAACCCTAGTACTGCCAGGTGGAAATGCTAACCATTTACCCACTGTGCTATGCTCTTCAACCAATGTTACCAGCAAGTCAAATAATATGATACATCATTTGAAATGTTACCATTGCTAACCACGCACATTACAACTGTTATAGTGCCTGTAATTTATGGATGTTTTGTCGCACATTAACCACATGCCGGCCAGCCACTGTATAAATACGGCGGCAGGGCGGTACGGGCAGGCAAAACCACATTTTAAAATGTGTGTTTTGTAAACAGGTAGGGGGCATGCGTGAGGCGCGCCGCCGTCCTACCTGTCCCGCCGACCACAGCCGTGGATGTCAGTCGCCGGGTCACAGCCGGTCCTTACCGGCTATCTGCCGGTGATCAGCGGCAATCAGTGACAGAGAGCACAGCTGCAGTAGCTGTGCTTTCTGTCACTTCCCTGACAGCTCGAGGACAAGCTGATCGGGACAGAAGAGTTTCTCTCTCCCGATCAGCCTGTCCCCATCCAGCACACCCCCCACCCCCTAGTAAAACACTCCCCCTCACACAAATAACCCTTCCCTGAAAAATAAAGTTAACCCATTCCTCCCCAGTGCCATTAGTACAGTGTCAGTGGTTTTTTTTGCACTGATCACTGTATTGGTGTCACTGGGGATGTCAGTGACCCCAAGTCTGTACCCCCCAATGTCAGAATGTCCGCCACAGTCCCGCAGTCCCGCCATAAGTCGCTGATCGCCGCCATAAGTCGCTGATCGCCGCCATTATTAGTATGAAAAGAAACGAAAAATCCTAGTATCTTTCCTGCCATTTGTAAACGCTATAACTTTCACGTAAACCAATTAATTTACACGTATTGGGTTTTTTTTTTTAGCAAAGACATGTCGCAGAATGCATTTTGGCAGAAATTTATGACTACATTTGATTTTTAAATTTTTTTTACTGGACATGTTTTATAGCAAAAAGTCCAAAATATAGTTTTTTTCCTCAAAATTGTCAGCCTTTTTTTTAATAGCGCAAAAAATAAAAACCGCACAGGCGATCAAATACCACCAAAAGAAAGCTCAATTTGTGGGGAAAAAAGGATGTAAATTTTATCTATGTACCGTATTGCATGACCGCGCAATTGTCCGTTAAACTAGCGCAGCGCTGTATAGCAAAAAAATGGCATAAATTGCAGTATCTATACCATAGTTTGTAGACGCTATAACTTTCACACAAAGCAATCAATATACACTTATTGGGATTTTTTTTTTTACCAAAAACATGTAGCAGAATACATTTTGGCCTAAATTTATAACCAACTTTGAGTTTACTATATATTTTTTATAGCTGAAAGTAAAAAATATTGTTTTTCTTCAAAATTTTTGGCCTTTTTTGTTTATAGCGTGAAAAATAAAAAGCGCACAGGTGATCAAATACCACCGAAAGAAAGCTATATTTGTGTGAAAAAAGGACGTAAATTTAGTTTGGGTGCAGCATTGCATGACCGCGCAATTATCATTTGAATTAGTGCAGCGCCAAGTAGCAAAAAGAGGCCTGGTCATTAAAGGGGGTAAATCCTCTGGAGGTCAAGTGGTTAACATGCTTTGCATTAAAGGCAGCCTATGCATCTGAATAGGCTACCTATTGTGCCAACATGGACAAAAAAAAAAATCACTTCTGCAGCAAGTTTAACTAGCACGGAGCACTGCAGTACACAGTAGTGCACTACCACACATTGTGGTGCTGTGCAATGCAAATGCATTAGGAAGATACATTGTGGTGCCATTCACAATGCACTACCCCAGCACAATGGCACAAAGCGTTTGTCCCTTGTAAAACTGCCACATACTGCATATACCTTGATTTAGTTTTGATTCAATGATATAACCCATTACATGAAAAATTCTATGGATTACCCCAAAATATATAAAAGAAAATATGTTGGCAATGTTAATTTTCTGTTTCAATATTTTTAATAAAGTTTTTCAAAGTACCACAGGTGGGATGAGCATCAGAAAAACATGAAAGAAACATTGGATGAGGGATGTTTGCATGTATAAACAAATCAAAACATAGGTCAAAGATATCATCAGTATTGTTTACGGAAGTTGAGAGTTGCGAACGAGCTCAACCACATGGGAATGGATCTCATGAATTTATACAAAATGACCTTTATCCAATGAAGAGCAATCAGAGAATCATCAATAAGGAGAGGGAAGCCAGAAGAAAAAAGAAAGATGAAGAGAAAAAGGATAAACTGGAGCTCACCCGAGCACCCATTCCAACCACCACCACGACAGCCTTTAAGTAGGGGGTTGGGGATATTGAATGCATAGTTTCGACAATGGTCATTTTCATGACAAATTGTACAAGCACACCACAGGTTACAGTGTTACAAAGTATAAATCAAGAACTCTTTTACTGGTTGGTGGTTAGAAAGTACTAATCACATCTGTCTAACAACCCCACCATACAGTTTAAAACGGTGAATGATTAGGGCAAGCAAATAATATATGTTACTATTTTATTGCCACATGTTTGGTACCATTTTGTATCTAAGAATGGTGTATACTTGTTCTGCCTTCAGCAGAAAGATGTATTAGGTGTTCTCCCTGCAATACTGAATTTGACCAAAAGCCCAGAATAAATTTACTGTTTGCTAGAAACCAAAACTGTTTAGTTAATAAAAGCTCCCGTCATCCTTCATTCTATGAAAAGGAAACAGATGCATCATGGGAGCGCAGACTGCATTTTAGGGAGTAAAAGAAACCAACCATAATTCTCTGCAGCATGTTGTGGACTGAACGTACATCCCCTACAGGCAGCATCACTGGTGAGCATGGAGTTATTGCCATCTGCAGCCTAATTATTTCATTGTGTTTGTATGTTTCATACATTGATTGTATGTATTTCACATTTGGTTTTCCCAGTAGTTTCACCCACCCTGTTTTGTCAGTAAAGCTTCAAGATTAGATTCAGTCTGGCTTTTTACAGAATAGGAAGAGGAGGAGAAGGCCCTACCCACTCATTTCTAGCTGCCTCAAGTACACAATACACCAACATAAATCATTAGTCAAAAGCTGTGGATAGGATTAGGCTTACTCAACAGGGCAAAATGTGGCAAACCAGAGTGATCAAACACATTTTATTTTACTGAGGTTAGATAACCAAATTAATCATTCTGGTTGGTTGCCACAGATGACAGCGGTTTTCTGTTTACCCATTATAGCACACAAACACATTTTATAAAGGCAGTTTATAGAGAGTGCTATGGCATGATGTACTGTATTTCTAACAGGCAATGCTTTAACAAATTAGGGGCTACCATATTTGGACTTTGGAAGGATTACAATCATTTATAAATGGCTAAACTTATACAGATATCCAAGTAAACATAGCATTCCTAAAATTGTTATGATTATATGTGAATTCCATCTATGTTTTTCACTTAAATTATTTAATATGATTTTCCTACAAGTATTCTTTTGCTAAATATCTGATTCAACTAAATTTGCACCCACGTTCCAAAGTTATTCATTGACAGAATTGAAAAATACATGCAGATGGTAATAATAATAATACAAGTAAAATGAAATACATTGCATGGCAAATGGACCTTCTTAATTACAGGTATTAATACAGTACACAGTTGTATTTCTGTACATAAGAAGTAAGGATCTAGAACAATTTGACATTCTTGGGATCAGTGCAAAAGGGATGTACTAAATGCCAGCCAATATAAACAGTAATGAAAAATATATAATTCCCAGTTGCTAGGCAACCAGAATTTTATGTTAGAGCCTACTGGTGTACGGTACATTTAATAAAAACTGAACTAGATCCAGATATTGTAGCTGTATGTGTTTAAGGTCACTATAGCAACAATGTTAAAGGCTGGATATAGATTTAGATACACTGTACGTATCTCATTTGTCAGTCGTGCAAAAAAAAAAAAAAACTTCAGTACTTTACAGACAGGTCTAATAATAAAAATGATATATCGTTACAGAAAGATTGTACAGGTGTATGAAGAGGCGTATACAGCTGCATAAATAAAATAATATAATCTTCTATTAGGTTTACCAATGTTACAAGGAAGTCATGGATATCTTTACATACTGTAGCTTTTACTACCTTTCTAATTCCAACTTTAGTGCCCTAGTCTCTTGGCACATGAAATAGAGATGACTGTAAAATCCAGACCAGGCGTGGACATATTACCTGTGCCACTTTTACTATCCTTAGCACTCCCAAATGACAAATAGACCCATGAAGAATGCCATCGATTTGCCACACAAAAAAGTAGTCCTTGAATTTAAAGTGTTACTAAATCCACAACAGTAAAATCAGTCTGTATATGCAGTAAAGCATGGTTGTTATACTCACTGTGGAACCTAAGGGGTTAATCCCCTCTTATCTCCTGATAAGACATACCATGTGGAGTCACTCTGCACATGCTCAGTTTGGTGTGTATTGCTATAGAGGGTTTTTTTTTTTCTTGGGAGAGTGCATGTGATCAGCACAGGGCCAATCAGTAGTGCTGTCCAGACAGAGGTCAGGGGTTCTGCATCCCACAACATCAGAAAGAAAAAACTCTTACAAGCTTTAACATGTGCTTTGCTGGACACTGATAGAAGTCACAAAGCTGCTCTAACTGTTGATGAGAAAAGGTATTTAGCAGTTTATATACTAAAATAATTACACATCCATGTTCTGTGTACTGTGGGAGACCAGATAGATATAGTGAATGCAGGGTCCTGGGTTTTGTAACACTTTAAACAGCCAAAATTTATGTGCAGGACCAATGTTTCCCAAGTCCATTGGAAAGATACAAGTAATTCAAAATATAGGTGTTACTACCATCTCAGTGTAGTTCTGCAAAATCAAATGAAGAGCCTATGTAAACCTCTTCATCTCATAAGTGAACCAACAGGAGCTCACATAAAGCCAAAACTCCAAAAGGAATTACCAACCCTTCTGTCAACTGCCAAAGTTGCCAAACTACTAGTTTGGGAAAGCAGAAAGACCAGCTAATCAATACAGGAGTGATGTCAAGTGCTATTTACATACGTCTCCCAACTTAACACAAACTTTGCCAGATCGTTTAAAATGGCTTTTCAAATTGACATATTTAATAATTTAGAAGAAAGCTTAGTGCAGTATATCACTTCTGGTAGTTTTATACTACATTTTTTATAGCAGTCTGCATCAGACCAAAAAGAGAGACGGAGGAGGCAAGAGGTACATAGTGATTTGGCTACAACAAAGGATATTCCTTCCAAACAAGGGACAGTTTGGAGCTAAGGCTCTTCACCATGATGGTAGGTAAATTGTTCAGGCCCATTGCTCATGAAACTTAACTATTCACTGTATATGTCACACTGGAACTACCACATTAAAAGCAGTGAATTGATGAATAGGGAAAATAGGATTGTATGTTCAGACATTGTACAGGCAATGAGCAAGGTGAAATAAGCTGCATAAAGGAACATTGCACAAAAACATAGAAGCCTATCATTTCTATCAACATTTTGTAGAAGCAGTATTTTTTTTTGTCATAGATTCCATGTACATTCAGACACACATTTTCTCATTTGCAGTTTCTGGCAAAGAAAAAAAAATGTCTGTCTGTTGTAAAAACCTTCACTTTCCTTTGTATGATTTTATGCCAATCTGACTGCAAAGGATTTAAAAACTCTATTGTAAAAGTTATAGACCATATCTCCATAAAATATACCAGAAAATATATGGAAAGTGGCTTTAGGAACAGATGCTCCGCTCTGTACTTGATTACCAGAGGGTTTTGTGCATATACATACATTTGCTAAGGGTGCACCTATAAAAACATCACTGTCTAATTTTGAGCAATGCAACACTGAGCTTGATAACCTAGTCCTATATTTTCCTATTCTGTTACTTATTTAATTATTTAGCTTAAAGGAAACTTGAACTGATGGGTGTTCTGTCTTCATACTGACTTCTCTTGCTGCATGCTTATTCCAGGCCAGTGAGTCAAAGGGTTGAAACCATCTGACAATTAGCATTTTTCAAGATGCCCATAACTATACCCAGGAAACAGTGCCTTGAAAAAGTATTCATACCCCTTGAACTTTTCCACATTTTGTCATGTTACAACCAAAAACGTAAATGTATTTTATTGGGATTTTATGTGACAGGCCAACACAAAGTGGCACATAATTGTGAAGTGGAAGGAAAATGATAAATGGTTTTCAGAATTTTTACAAATAAATATCTGAAAAGTCTGGCGTGCATTTGTATTCAGCCCCCTTTACTCTGATACCCCTAACTAAAATCTAGTGGAACCAATTAGAGAACATTAGTGAACAAACAGCATCATGAAGGTCAAGGAACACATCAGGCAGGTCAGAGATAAAGTTGTGGAGAAGTTTAAAGCAGGGTTAGGTTATAAACAAATATCCCAAGCTTTGAACATCTCATGGAGCACTGTCCAATCCATCTTCTGAAAATGGAAAGAGTATGGCACAAGACATGGCCGTCCACCTAAACTGACAGGCCAGGCAAGGAGAGCATTCTGAGAAGCAGCCAAGAGGCCCATGGTAACTCTGGAGGAGATGCAGAGATCCACAGCTCAGGTGGGAGAATCTGTCCACAGGACAACTATTAGTCGTGCACTCCACAAATCTGGTCTTTATGGAAGAGTGGCAAGAAGAAAGCCATTGTTGAAAGAAAGTCCCATATGCAGTTTGCAATGGGGGGGGGGGTCACAGCAAACATGTGGAAGAAGGTGCTCTGGTCAGCTGAGGCCAAAATTTAACTTTTTGGCCTAAAAACAAAATGCTATGTGGAGGAAAATTAACACTGCACATCACCCTGAACATACCATCCCCACTGTGAAACATGGCGGTGGCAGCATCATGTTGTGGGGATGCTTTTCTTCAGCAGGGACAGGGAAGCTGATCAGAGTTGATGGGAATATGTATGGAGCCAAATACAGGGCGATCTTAGAAGAAAACAAGTTGGAGTCTTCAAACGACTTGAGACTGGGGTGGGGGTTCACTTTCCAGCAGGACAACGACCCTAAACATACAGCCAGAGCTACAATGGAATAGTTTGATCAAAGCATATTCATGTGTTAGAATGGCCCAGTCAAAGTCCAGGCTTAAATTCAATTGGGAATCTGTGGCAAGACTTGAAAATTGCTGTTTATAGTCTCTCTCCATCCAATCTAAAAGAGCTTGGGCTATTTTGCAAAGAAGAATGGGCAAAAGTTTCACTCTAGATATGCAAAATTGGTAGAGACATCCCCAAAAAGATTTGCAGCTGTAATTGCTGCAAAAGATGGTTCTACAAAGTATTGACTCAGGGGGGCTGAATATAAATGCCACACTTTTCAGATATTTATTTGTAAAAACTGTTGAAAACCATTTATCATTTACGTTTTTGGTTGTAACATGACAAAATGTGAAAAATTTCAAGGGGTATGAATCAGTGGCGTATTTAGATTTTGTGCTGCCCTAGGCAACACAAACATTTTGCGCCCCCCCCCCTTCTCCCCAATGAGAGAGTTCAATAAGTGTGTGTATGTATATATGATTCTCTCTCTCTCCCTTTCTTTCTCTTCCCCCTCTCTCTCTCTCCTCTCCCCACTCTCTCTCTCTCCCATCTTTCTCCCTCTCTCTCTCCCCCCCTCAATCTCTCGCTTCCCTCTCTTTCCCCCCTCCCTCTCAGATCATATGGGACTGCACACACACAGTATGATTACCCCCCCCCCCACACACACACACCTCCTCCAATGGCTGCTGATCTCTGAGCAGTAGGAAGGGGGGGAGGTGTGTACAGTCTCATACGATCCATCAGTGTATCATGTGCTGGATGGATGACAGGAGGGAGAGCCCACAGAACACAACACAGCTCACCTCCTCCGAACTCTTTCATCTCCGCCACTTCTCCTCTCCCTGCTCCAGGCTGTCCCGTGGTCCTGGCTCATCAGCTGCTGGAGGGAGAGATACATGACCATTGCTCTGCAACTACCCTCCCCCACTCCCCACCACATCGATCTTCCTGCTGTCTGCCACTGCTCAAAAAGTCCCTTCTTCCAGGGGGCGGTTCGGTCCCCCTAAAAATTGCCGCCCTAGGCAAAAAACGCATTGTTTGCCTCATGGTAGATACGCCCCTGGTATGAATACGTTTTCAAGACACTGTATGTTTTTCAATACAGGTTTCCTTCATAGTGGAAGTTAACCCTATTTTTACGTTTTACTACAAGTAAGCCGTATTTACCACAAGGCAAACAAGGCACTTGCCTAGGGCGGCAGTCTTCAGGGGGCCCCACCTCCCCCAGAAGAAGGGATGGAAGAAGGGACATGCGCACTATGGGAACCAGGTGGGATCCGAGAGAGGCTGCGGGCTGATTAATGGTGTATGCCTGACTTCCATTCCCTGGGATGTCCGGAGCTGTGAAGATGGGTGTCTTTCTATCACCTGGAGGGGCATAGTGGAAGGTTCTTCCAGGTAGTGGGCAGGGGTGTTGTTGGTCAATGTCAGGCTCTCTCCTTGGGAGGGGGAAGGGGGGGTGTTTGTCATTTCCATGGGGGCAGACGATTGTAGTGTTGCCTAAGGCAGCACAAAACCTAAATACACCACTGCTTTTACCCCCTTCGTGCCCAGGCCAGTTTTCAGCTTTCAGCGCTGTAACACTTTGGATGACAATTGCGGGGTCATACAACACTGTACCCATATGACATTTTTATATATTTTTTTACACAAATAGACCTTTCTTTTGGTGGTATTTAATCATCTGTGCCGATCTGTTCTATGACAGCGTGCTGTGACAGCGTGAGGAAAGTGCTGCAACTAGCAACTGTATTTAGTTGGTGATCTGCTGTGTCATTGGACACAGCTGATTACGTGGTAAAAGGCCACTGTGATTGGCCTTCTACCTCTTGAAATGATCCGATGTGTCCATAAGACACAGAGAAAACCGGGTGCACGCTATTGGGGCAGTGCAGGAGGGCGTGTTCTGCGAGGATGCCATATGATGCCCTCCCAGAACTGGACAACCGCACTGTAGCTGTCATTTGGCAATAGTGCAGTTGGCAAGAGGTTAAGAAGACTTGCATGTAGGTACTGTAAATATCTCCTAAACATGCACCTTTTTCACCGGATCATGCACACTGCACTCTCAATGATTGGCATTCTGTCCATTGAGAGAGTGTTCCGCGGCCAAAACTTCTGCACGCATGTGCGTGAGTGATGTCATTGTGGCTCGGCCACTGCCCACAAACTCGGAATTAAGATCGGGTGAAGATGGAAGCCTTGGGGAGTCATGACAGCACTCTGCTGGAGGCTTCATTTTCAGGTAAGTCTCATAACGTGCTAGTATGCTGTGCATACTAGGGAGAAGTTTTTTAGATTTTTTTTGTTGTTTACTACCACTTTAACAGACTCGCTAAAAAGTGGAGAAAGAGAAAAAGAAGTACTTAATTCCTTATCCTTTCTATAGAAAAGCCTGCTCCATGCACCTTCCATCTACTACAAAAGTACTTTGACGCTGAAAATTAAGTACAACATTTTAACACTTGCTGTAACGCCTTAATACAAGCTCAGCACCTCTGAAATACGGTTAATTGAATAATTTATGCCATCACTTTTTTTTGCAAGTTTCCTTCTATTATAACTGAAGCTTTGAGAGGCTGTAAAGCAGAACATCTTGTCCTAGTTCGCTGGCACATCTTTTTCTTCCCCAGGAAGTTAAGAGCAGTCTAGTTTTTGGTGATTGACACTGAATGTGTGAAAGCAATTTCCTCCACAAAGGTCAAACTGCTTTAAAATCATGTTGAACAACTTAGATGTAAAGTGAATTTTAAAAAACGGTGTTGTGGTAAATCTTCATGTAGGTTCCTGCATTTCCAAAATGTTTACTGTATTAAAAGCATACAAATGAATATATGCATATTTGACTATGCAACAAGGCAAAATTCAGTGTCCCCAAGCAACTAATGTGGATTCATCTTTCAACTATCAAATTCAATGTTCTAGTTTCATCACTGCTTTTCTCTGAATTATGATAGCCATAATAATTTTGTTCTATTGTTTTCTATGCAAACCTACCCCATTCTTTCACCTTTTTAGCTGTCTGTTTCATTCAGGAACCATATGAGTGTCAAATACATTATTAACCAGAGAATAATAGTTTAATTGGTATCCTAGCTTCCAGTCACTTGTGCTCCTGTCTCTTAACTGATTTTTGACTATTTGTTGATGGGGGAGGGATGAATTAATATACACCTATAGCTGGGCAGCCGATTTCTCTCCTGCTATGAACAGTCATGGGGGGGGGCCTCTCCTTTCATCTGTCTGCTGGCTTTCTTTATCTCCCGCCTACCGCTGAACAGCGATCAAGACTCTGTGTGTTGTGGAATTGGTGGCTGTGCTGTAGCATGGGAGAGATGGGATGTGTCTTGTCAAATCCTCTCCTTGATACAGTCAGTTGATTTACTGCCATGCTCTTGTGGCCTCTTCCCTGTGCATTCTTAGTGGTGGCCTGCTAACCCTTAAATCCACAGGTGCAAATGGTCTTTAGTATATGAGCATGTGTTAGTGGGAACCGAGCAGTTTAGAGAGTCGTTGCAGAGCAGAGGACCCATCCTCATCAGTGGCTCCTGCGGGGCTCGTCCAGGATACCTCTTTTGTGCAAGCAAGTTACCAAGACTATGAGCCAAAGACAGTCAACATGGATCCTTCTGCCACAACCCAGTGGTGTGAGAAGGAAAATAGCCAATCAGAAGTCAGGTGTGGTGGTCGAAATCCTCAAGAGTACCTGGACAGAAGAGCAGATCCATCAAGTCACAACTGCGCTAGCTTCTGACCAAAAAGTATACATACTGGGCATGAGAGCAAATCAAGCCACCTCTTTCACCCATGTCGTACTAGAGTGGATAAGGGGAATTCCTGTCTGCTTCCAAGAGGCTAATCTGCCCTAATGTCAGCACCAGGGGCCATGATAGGGCCCAAATTTATTGCTGCTCTGGGAGAGTTTGTGGCAAAGTGTCATAATAGTAGCCCAATAAACACTTGATCCGGATACCAAAAGCTGAGTGTCTTTTGAGGCAACTACTGTAACCAGTGCCTACCATTGAAGAAGGTTTTGAGGAATTGCTGGAGCAAGCCATAAAAGCCTTGAATGAATAGGACATTTCTGCGGCTCAGAAACAGAGAATCACTGAGGGCTTAAGAGCTTCATGAGCACTCTACAGACTCAGTGGTCTGTAACAATTGTGGAGGTGTAGGCCATTACAATCGTGAATGTAAGGGAAAGGGGATGAAGAGATCTACACAAGAGCTCTCCTCAACTCGGGTGCTCAAGTGACTTTACCGACCCAAGAGTTCTACAATGAGCAATTGAAGTACATGGCTCTGCAAAAGTTGGTAGGTTTAAATGTCCAGGGCATCTAAGCAGAGAAGTACCCTGTGATGGCTACCTGCAGATCAAATTGTCATTTAACCACTTGCCTACTGGGCACTTTTACCCCCTTACTGCCCAGGCCAATTTTTAGTGCTGTTGCAGGGTACAGTGTTGAATGACTGCACAATTGTCAAACTAAATTTTTATAATTTTTTGAGACAGAGCTTTCTTCTGGTGGTATTTGATCACCACTGGGGTTTTTATTTTTTGCTAAACAAAAGACCAAAAATGTTGGAAAAAAAAGTTTTTCTTAGTTTCTGTTAAAAAGTTTTGTAAATAAGTGATTTTTCTCCATCACTGATGTGCACCAATGAGGCTGCACTAAAGAAGAGACACTGACAGGCATCACTGAGGAGGCACTGATAGCCAGCACAGATGGGCACTGATGGGCTACACTGATCATCAGTGCACAGATGATCAGTGTAGATGCCCCCCCCCCCCCCCCCCCGAGAAAGCGCTGTCAATGTGAGGAGAGGACTGACGAAAACCAGCATTTCCTGTTTACATGTGGTCACATGTAAAAGGTGGCCCTGCTTGGCCCCCTGCTTGGACATGTGATCAGCTGTGTCGAAAAGACACAGCGATCACAGATCGCGCACAGTGCATGCCCCAGTGTGCGCGCAGGGGTGTGTGGTTCTGGGAGGATATCCATGGATGCCTTCCCAGAACTAGTTGATCGCACTGTAGCTGTCTTTTGGCTATACCACAGTCAGAAAGTGGTTAAATAATATGTAAACCAAACAATTCATGTTCATATTCCGGATATGTGCCTTAAATGAAGTAATATAAAGAGAACAGGATTCTTTTTCATATGTGTGAAATCCCTGGTGTTCCTTCCAATCACTCTACTTTCCTATTAAAAATTGTCTACATTAGGCATGAGAGGACAGTGTGGTCAGGTCTCTAGCTGTGCTGAGAACTTAGTGTGCACTCCTCCAATGATCAAACTTCTGCTAGCATTGCCCCCCCCCCCACAGACTGTCATTGAGAGGACCAGTGTCCTGCTGTTTCTCCTCCCTCACCTCTCTGTGCTGTAAGAACAGAGGCTACATGATCACTTATCAAAAAGGGGCAAAAAAGGGTATTTATAATGTTTTTTGTATTTATACACAAATTGTTTACCTTTCATTTCTGTTTTAAACTGAATGGGTTGTTTTAGAAGGTAAGGGTTTACATACTCCTTAACCCAACAACTGTTGGACAATCTATAATCTTTGACACACTACAGGCTTTCTTTCTTCCCTACTGCTGTGAAGATCAAGACTGTGTGTTATGGAATCAGCGGCTGTGCTGTAGTAGGGGAGAGTGGAATATGTCTTGTCAGATCTCGACCCCCTCCCCCCCCAGGATCTGTGTAAAGCAGGCTCTAAATTTTTTCCCACTCCCTCCTCTTAAAAGGAGGCTAATATTCTGTGTACTTCAATGCCCACAAATCCTTGCAGTTAGAGGAAGAGAGGTGTAGCAATCGTGCACACAAAGATGGATGCAAACCTCCATTTTGGCAAAGGCCTCCATCTTGTATCATTTTCTGCTCCCAAATCAACTTCCTCAAAATCCCCCCTCCCTCTCTGTTGAGTGACAGAGATTAGCCAATTAGCCTGGCCCCCATATGTCTCCAGACTCTTGCTTGGAAAGGGATGGTAAAACCACAAACCAAGTCCTTCACTGAGCTCAAAGACATTCCAGGTAGTCGTAAAACGGACTCACATTTAAACATCCCCTTTTCCCTTATGATTACATATCATGGACTACGAAAGACGTACATAAAAACCAGGCATATATTCAGATCGGTCTTGTTAATACAAGTCGTCTGATATATTACATCCCCTAGCTGGCATCAACAGGAGAGCAGAAAATGATATCTCCTAAACCATCCCAGCAGGTATGCCATATTTCATATCTAGACGTTCAGTATTAATCTACTAGTGGCAAGGCTGCTAAATGCACCGAGAGTAAGTTATGGACCATAGTATAATTTGTGAGGGCTTTGGTCAGAGCCTGAGCTCCCTGCCTACAACTCCCTCCCCAAATGAGGCGATTGATTCTCTGCTTCAGGGAGACACCCTGCTGAGATCCTAGAAAAAGGCTGTTATGCTTGGAGTTAGGCTAAGCTGAGTTGAGCTAAGTTGAAGATTCTCCCTTGTAACATCAGAACCAACTTTGGGAGATAAAAGTCCTTTAGCTTTGACACTTGAAAGCTGCTTAAAACAAGGCTGACGGCAAGTACATTATCCCTCTAAACTTCTGTTTTCTCTTTGCTGTGTTATTGCTCTCTGTATATATATATATATATATATATATATATATATATGCGCTACATCTTTTTTCTGTAAATATTTTTATTGCACCCTTTTGACCTTTTAGCAATAAATCTTACTTTCTGAAAGTGTTGAACTGTTTCTAAAGCTCTTTAATGCAAACTAAGAACCCTGTCTCTGAAGAGTGCTACTGTGTGTGTTTAAACCTCTGTATAACCTGCCTGCGGTGACAGTGGATACAGACGATTATTCAAACATCATAGTGTTATTGTTGATATTGCCGAGTTTCCTCTTTCTCTGCTCAAAAAGGAGGTGGTGGCAGTGTGAAGGGTTAATTGCGTAATTAAGCTGACCCAGTAACAATCGCTCCCAGGCTGAAGATACACAGATTGTGGTCCTTTAGCTTGAAAATCTTTGTGCAGAGTGCAGCTGAGCGTGACATTGTTACGCACGTGACAGCGCAGTTTTAGATTGGCTAGTCCTTCGGTCAGGAGTTTGGTGAGAAGGGCTGGGGTCTGACACCGTGATCGTCACATATTGGCTGGCAGTGTACGTGGGATAGTTCTGCATTAGAGCTTCAGTGCATTGTTAGGAATTAGCTCTGCACTGAAGGAGTGTGACCTTTGTGGAAACAGTCCTTAGAAACAAGTGGTGCATATTTTATATATATATATATATATATATATATATATATATTTTTTTTTTTTTTTTTTTTTTTTACACACACACACATATACATATAGCAACAGCTCCTTCCTTTTTCTACTTTCTATTCTATCTTTGCTTGCAATTATGCCTGCTGATGCAGAATACAGGAAAATGAGCAAAAGTTATTTGAGTACGGAATGTACCTCACGAGGCATTGACGTCGGTTGCAAAACTCACAAAGATTTGATTAATGACCTATAGGAGCATGATAGCCAAGCATACCAGAACTCGGGGGAACTTGACCATGAAGGGGTTCCCGCTACCTCCGATCCCAGTGGCTCAAAGACGGCCTCGCAGGATGGGCATACAGAGACTGGAGTATCACCGAATGTTAACTTCACACCACCGCCCGAGCAGGCCAGCACCGGAGTGCCTGTAGCCAGCAGAAACTCTCCTCAGATGCAGGAAGCCATGGAACGCATCAAGGAGACGGAGCCTATGGCATAACTGCGGTTCCTTGAACACTAGGCTGACAAAGAAGCTGCGGAATGCCAGGCTGAGAGAGAGGAATGCCAGGCTGAAAGAGAGGCTGCCAGAGGGGAATGCCAGGCTGAGAGAGAAGCTGATCGTCGGCACGAGCTGGAAATGGTTAGGCTCCAGCAGCAGCGACAGGTTCAGAACCTCGGATCCCTAGAGCATAGGGACGCCTCTCTGGCCGTGGTCACAGCAGCCAAATTTCCAGTGATGGAAAAAGATAGTGACATTGACATGTATTTACTGTTATTTGAAAAAACTTGCCATCAGTACCATCTGCCCCAAGCACAATGGGCTCAGTACCTGACACCAGGGCTACGAGGCAAGGCCCTGGATGCGTTTGTTGAATTGCCAGAGGGGCAGGACAATGATTATGAAGCTTTAAAAGATGCCATCGTCCGGAAGTACCAGATGACCCCGGAAGTGTACCGCAAGTGGTTTAGGTCCTTGCAAAAGGGACCTGGGGAATCTTACACGGATGTGGCGAGTCACTTACGCACCACATTCCGGCAGTGGGCTAAAGGACTGAAAGCTGACTCCTACAAGTCTTTGGAGGATCTCATGATACAAGATCAGCTCCTGCATATCTGCCCTGCATACGTCAGACAGTTTGTCTTAGAAAGAGAGCCAGCATCTGCCAAAGCTGCAGCCGATCTGACAGATACCTATGTCCACACGCGGGTGTCTGACCCTCGCAAGGCTCCTCCAAATGGCTGGAAAAGAGGGAAATTGCCCATAGCAACCCCTCCTACGCCGGTGAGTCAAGCTCCCCCTCACCCAACACCTGCAGCACTTGGGGCCAAGCCATTCCTGACTGACAATCACAGATGTTTCACCTGTGGGAAAACCGGACATCTCAGGATGCAGTGTCCTGAGCAGAAGAAGATGACATCACCGGGCCAACTGGCCTGCAACTCTTCCTCCGTGCTGTTGGCCAGTGGTAAACCTCGGGGAACCAGCACCAACCTACAGCCAGTCATAGCCGGCAACCGGACCGTAACTGGTTTCCGTGACACCAGAGTGGAAGTCACCTTAGTTCGACCAGAGGTGATAGAGGACAAGGACATCATCCCAGAGAAGTTCCTTACCCTCATCGGAGTGCCGGGAACCCATTCCCGCATACCCTGTGCCTATGTGTTCATCGATTGGGGTGCAGGGAGGGGGATGAGGGAGGTGGGAGACTCGGATGAAATCCCCACAGCCGTTCTACTGGGTGCTGATCTGGGCACTCTTATCTCTTACTATGCACCTGCTAAGGATGCCCCAGATGCCCCCCTGGAACTCTCTGGACCATACCAATGTACTGTGTGCAGATGTTGGGGTAATATCTGGGCAACCTATGGATGGACAGAGGGAGGAGGTTGGGAGTGGAGTGGGGTTGCAGAATTCTCCAGTGCCTGGAGAAGGAGAGGAGACCCCTTGAAGGGGGAGGTAATGAACTCCTGTGTCATTGATGTTATAAACTTAACTGTTGATAATGATGATGATAATGTTGATACTGTCAATGATGATGGTCATGATGATACTAATGATGCATTACCAATATTAGTGGTCACCCGCAGTGCTGCAAGGGCAGCTGAGACACAGGCTCTGGTCTCGGAACAGCAGGAGGATATCTCTGACCCCTCCCCTTGTTCTGACACAGTGGACTCTGCCTCCATCGAGTCTCAGCAGCTGTCATTGTTTGCTATAGAACCGCTGGCTCTTGTGGTTCCACCTTTGAGGCAGCACTGCAGACAGACCAGACCCTGGAGCAGCTCAGAAGTCTGGCTAATCGCCCACCTGCAGAGAAAGACAAACAAAAGGTCTACTGGGAATAGAGAAGGCTGTATAGGGAGGGCTTGCCCACCGAGGGAAGTGGGGCTGACATTGGTAGGAGACAGCTTGTTGTGCCTAATCCATTTAGGGGACAGCTGCTGAAAGTAGTTCATGAAATTCCTTTAGCAGGGCACCTCGGGATCACTAAGACCAGAGCCCGATTGGTTCACAAATTTTTCTGGCCTACCATCCTCTCTGACATAGCTGATTACTGTCGTTCCTGTGTTACCTGCCAGCGAGTTGGCAAGGCAGGAGATGTGCACAGGGCCCCATTACAACTTCTGCCTGTGATTGATGAGGGTGGCAGTAGACATCATGGGGCCTCTAGCCATCCCTAGCAGCTCAGGCAAAAGTTATATCCTGACAGTGGTTGACTATGCCGCCCGGTATCCCAAAGCTGTGGCTCTCTCCTCCCTCCAGGCGGACAAGGTTACGGATACTCTGCTGAGGATCTTCACCAGAGTGGGGTTTCCAGCCGAGTTCATTAGCGATCAAGGACCCCAGTTTGTGTCAGACCTGATGAAAGTTCTCTGTCAGAAGATACAGATGACACACATCATGGCCAGTCCTTACCATCCACAAATGGCTTGTGCGAATGTTGGCACCTTGAAACAAATGTTGCGCACCTTTGTGGAATCCCAAGGAAAGGACTGGGAATGATATCTGCCTCATCTGCTATTCGCTTACAGAGAGGTGCCTCAGGAGTCCACCGGGTTTTCGCCCTTTGAACTTCTGTATGGGCGGAGGGTGAGAGGGCCTCTGGACCTAATCCGTGAGACCTGGGAGGGCAAAATTGTTGACCCTGAGGTCTCTGTGGTGGATTACGTGATAAAATTCAGGGATAAAATGGAGACGCTGGTGGGGATGGTACGGGAAAATATGGCCCAGGCCCAGACCAGGCAGAAGCGTTGGTATGACCGCAATGCCAGGGAGTGGACATACAACGTTGGTCAGCAGGTGTATGTTCTGCTCCCCTTGTGGCAGAACAAACTTCAGGCTGCCTGGGATGGCCCGTACTCCATCACCCAGCGCCTGAACAATGTTACCTATCTGGACAGGTTGGGGGAAGGGAGCAGGCGGTAGAAGGCCTTCCATGTTAACATGATCAAAGCCCACCATGAGCGTACGGCCTATGTCATGCCAGTCTGCAGCCAGGAGGCTGACCCCCTCCTAGACCTACACGCTGACATTAGGGAAGTAGATTCAGCCCTCCCGATCAACCCCCACCTTACCCCCAAAGCTGCAGCATCACCCCCAACTGCAGCATTTCCTCAACCTCCTTTTTCATATCAGCCAGCACCTCCAAAGAAATGCGGTAGGCTGATTGTTTAACAGGAGGATGGGCCCCTGTGTCCACTTTGTGGGCAGCGAGGTGTGCTCTTCCAGTCTTCCCAATAAACCTACTCCCATATACTGCCAGCACTCTCTCAGGTACCTTGGCTGGAGAGAGTGCTGGCAGTATATGGGAGTAGGTTTATTGGGAAGACTGGAAGAGCACACCTCGCTGCCCACAAAGTGGACACAGGGGCCCATCCTCCTGTTAAACAATCAGCCTACCGCATTTCTTTGGAGGTGCTGGCTGATATGAAAAAGGAGGTTGAGGAAATGCTGCAGTTGGGGGTGATTCAGAAGTCCCACAGTGCCTGGGCATCCCCTGTAGTCTTGGTCCCCAAAAAGGACCAGACGACCAGGTTCTGTGTGGACTACCGGAAATTGGACGCCATCACCACTGCAGATGCCTACCCCATGCCACGGATCGATGAATTGTTGGATAGGCTGGCGGCTGTCCGCTATATCACAATCATGAATCTGAGCAGGGGGTACTGGCAAATTCCTCTGGCACCTGAGGCCCGGGAAAAGTCTCCCTTCAACACCCCATTCGGCTTGTTCGAATTCACAGTCATGCCCTTTGGGATGAAGAATGCCCCAGCTACCTTCCAGGAGAGTCATGAATTAACTTGGAGGGGCTGGAACCATTTGCAGTTGCCTACCTGGACGACATCACCGTGTTCAGCCCCACCTGGGAAGAACATCTAGTGCATCTTTCACAGGTTCTGGACAAACTGACAGCCGCCAATCTGACTGTCAAACCCCGTAAGTGTCAGATAAGCATGAAAGATGTCCAGTATTTGGGACACCAGGTAGGAGGAGGCACCCTGAGGCCCGAAACAGGGAAGGTGGAGGCCAACCTGGCCTGGCCTACCCTGCAAACCAAAAAACAGGTCATGTCATTCCTGGGGACAACCGGTTACTATAGGAAGTTTGTATGTAACTATAGTAGCCTGGCGAAACCTTTGACTGACCTGACCAAGAAGACACTACCCAAGGTGGTGTCTTGGACACCCGATTGTGAGAAGGCCTTGAAGGAGGCGCTGGCCAGCGCCCCTGTGCTACAGGCTCCAGACTTCACCCACAGTTTCCTGGTGCAGACGGATGCCTCTGCATATGGATTGGGTGCAGTCCTGAGCCAGGTGGATGGTGCAGGAGAGGAACATCCATCCTCTACCTGAGCTGGAAGCTGCTTCCCAGGGAGGTAGCATATGCCACGATTGAAAAGGAGTGTCTTGCGATCATGTGGGCTCTCCAAAAGTTGCAAATGTACCTTTATGGGCGGCACTTCACAGTGATCACTGATCACAATCCTATGAGCTGGTTAAATTGTGTTGCTGGGGAGAATGGCAAACTACTGTACTTCGGTGGAGCCTAATTCTTCAGCAATACGATTACACCATACAGCATAAGAAGGGCAGCACCCATGGCAATGCTGATGGGTTATCGAGACAGGTCGAGCCAGCAGAAGTCGGTTGCGTCAGGAGGGAAATTGCAGTTCCCTCCCATGCAACCACCTGAGGGAGGAGGTGTAGCAATCGTGCACACAAAGATGGATGCGAACCTCCATTTTGGCAAAGGCCTCCATCTTGTATCATTTTCTACTCCCAAATCAGCTTCCTCAAAATCCCCCCTCCCTCTCTGTTGAGAGGCATGTGGTCTGTTTGATGCAGAGATCAAAGGCAGCAAACTCATTGGGAAGGAGTCATGGTTATAAACCCGAATTAGCCTGGCCCCCGTATGTCTGCAGAATCTTGCTTGGAAAGGGATGGTAAAACCATAAACCAAGTCCTTCACTGAGCTCAGACATTCCAGGTAGTCGTAAAACAGACTCACATTTAAACATCCCCTTTCCCCTATGATTACATATCTTGGACTATGAAAGACGTACATAAAAACCAGGCATATATTCAGATCAGTCTCGTTAATACAAGTCTGATATATAACATGCCCTAGCTGGCATCAACAGGAGAGCAGAAAATGATATCTCCTAAACCATCCCAGCAGGTATGTCATATTTCATATCTAGACGTTCAGCAGATGATTCTGTGTATTAATCTACTAGTGGCAAGGCTGCTAAATGCCCTGAGAGTAAGTTATGGACCATAGTATAATTTGTGAGGGCTTTGGTCAGAGCTCCCTGCCTACAACTCCCTCCCCAAATGAGACGATTGGTTCTCTGCTTCAGGGAGACACCCTGCTGAGATCCTAGAAAAAGGCTGTTATGCTTGGAGTTAGGCTAAGCTGAGTTGAGCTAAGTTGAAAATTATGCTTTGTAACATCGGAACCAACTTTGGGAGATAAAAGCTCTTTTGCTCTGTCACTTGAAAGCTGCTTAAACCAAGGCTGACGGCAAGTACTTTATTCCTCTACACTTCTTTCTGTTATTTCTTTGCTGTGTTATTGCTCTCAGTGTTGAACTGTTTCTAAAGCTCTTTAATGCAAACTAAGAACCCCAGTCTCTGAAGAGCGCTACTGTGTGTTTAAACCTCTGTATAACCTGCCTGCGGTGACAGTGGTATACAGACGATTATTCAAACATCAGTGTTATTGCTGATGTTGCCGAGTTTCCTCTTTCTCTGGACAAAAAGGAGGTGGTGGCAGTGTGAAGGGTTAATTGCGTAATTAACCTGACCCCGTAATAATCGCTCCCAAGCTGCAGATACACAGATTGTGGTCCATTAGCTGGAAAATCTTTGTGCAGAGTGAAGCTGGGCGTGGCATTGTTACGCACGTGACAGCACGGTTTTAGATTGGCTAGTTCTTCGGTCACAAGTTTGGTGAGAAGGGCTGGGGTCTGACGACGTGATCGTCACAAGAGGTTCACTGGTTTTTCTTGGCAAATCTGCAGAGATCAGGGCAGTCCTGGGAAGAGAGCGATGGGGACAGACCTACAGTCAAGGTCTGTGCCTCACAGCCACGAGACACAAAGTGGTTTTAAGTGCTGATTCGCAAATATGCGGATTGGATGCAGTTTGAACCGCATCCAACCAGCATGACATGTGGAAAAACATTGGTGCCTGTTCACATTTGTCTGGTGCACCGGCGGTGCAGATTCAGTGCAGTTTGAAAAAGCGTCAAGTATGATTTCTGAGCAGTGCCTTCAGGTTCAGGTGTGGAATGTGGATTACAGGCTATTGCCTTCTAGGGAAACCATTTCTAAACAGCACGTGTGAACAGGATAAGATCCAGAGCTAATCCTGTCCTGAACCTGATGTAAATTTAACATGAACCACTAAACAACTACTGTGTCAATTAGCTGTGAAACCTGAGCTTCAATCCACACCGCACGTGTGAATCAGCTTTAAAGGCTTAAGGATTTTTGACCTTCAGGCACTCTACGCATGAAAATAAAAAAAAACTTCTGTGTGCAGCTTCCCCCCTCAGCCCTCCTAATACCTGAGCCCCATTGCGGGGGCACTGGACAGGAGGTAGGGGCCAGGAGTACCAGCGAGGGACCCAAGAAGTGGAAGATCATAGCTGCTCTATGCAAAACCTCTGAACAGGGCCGGTAAATATACCATGTTTGTTTTTTAATTACCTTTAATATCACTTCAACACAAAACCTGCATTAGAATAAAGAACCGTCCACTATTTGTCCCCCCCCAACCCAATACATAGTCAGGTCCATAAATATTGGGACATCGACACAATCCTAACATTTTTGGCTCTATACACCACCACAATGGATTTGAAATGAAACGAACAAGATGTGCTTTAACTGCAGACTGTCAGCTTTAATTTGAGGGTATTTACATCCAAATCAGGTGAACGGTGTAGGAATTACAACAGTTTGCATATGTGCCTCTCACTTGTTAAGGGACCAAAAGTAATGGGACAATTGGCTTCTCAGCTGTTCCATGGCCAGGTGTGTGTTATTCCCTCATTATCCCAATTACAATGAGCAGATAAAAGGTCCAGAGTTCATTTCAAGTGTGCTATTTGCATTTGGAATCTGTTGCTGTCAACTCTCAAGATGAGATCCAAAGAGCTGTCACTATCAGTGAAGCAAACCATCATTAGGCTGAAAAAACAAAACAAACCCATCAGAGAGATAGCAAAAACATTAGGCGTGGCCAAAACAACTGTTAGGAAATATGTTAGGATTGTGTTGATGTCCCAATATTTATGGACCTGACTGTATCTGGGTCCTGTATGGATCTTTTAATTTCCAGGTCTCTCTTCCTGCTCTCACAGGCAGCCATTGGCTCCTGTTGCTTTCAATCAAATCCTGTGAGGAGGGAGCAGGGTCAAGCCACTCTGCGTGTCGCATGCACGCATGTGTACCCCCAAAGCAAGCTGCTTGTTATGGGGGCACACATGCGTGCATGTGACACACAAAGCGCTGATGGGGGACCCCAGAAAATGAGGTAAAATACCTCTGTGCAATATCCTTGCACAGAACAGGTAAGTTTAACTTTTTTTTTTTTTTTGGGAAAGAAAACGAGACTTTAGAATATCTTTAAGCCAGCCAAGGAATATAAGAGACAGTGTAGAAGAGTTATGTTACATAACTTTTCTGTTCTCCTTGTTAAGGCTAACACCCAATAACTCATTCCTATTTTTTTTTTTTGTATAGAGTAGTGATGGGTTAGAACAGCTTTCAGGTTTTTTATTGCTGTCTGTGTTTCTGCTGGGGAGATTAACTCTATTTGTCCTGGTGACTACTGCCACTGGGACTGAAAGTGAGGAACGAGTCATGAGCTTTAATGGGCAAAGGCAGCTTACATTTGACAACAGTTTGAGATACTTCTGGGATTGTTCAGTTGACCTGCCTAAAGCTGCCTTTGTAAATCCATAGATTTGTAGAGGAGAGAAGCAGTTTTGAAGCAACAATGAAGCTTGTCACCTCCTTAAAATATAAGGATTAGTTTAATGTAATAAAAATATTGTGAAATAGAGATATTCATTTTGCAGGAAATGTTATCTTGTTAACCTTTATACGAACACCATTTTGGGTCAGCCTGGAAACTTAACTCTATGTGTGTTACTATTTACTTATGTATGCCCACTACACATTAAATAATTTGGCCACTTGAATGCCGTGGTTACCTGTTGAGAATAGAAAAAAAATTGCTTCCCTATATACTCCACTGCCAGTTTTTGTGCTCAAACAACCTTGGGCTGACCTTGGAACAACTGTTTTATGTAAGATCTAGATGTATAAACATAGGTTTAGAACTGTACATACATTATATGTATGTACAATTTTAATATCAGTAGTCCAAAGCCATTAAACTCTTTGAAAAAAAAATTACTTATTCAAAATTGTCAGAAAATACTCTTTTGCCATTATGATTCCGCACCCAGAATAACTTTGGGCTATGCTGGAAAGACCTCATTTTTTTTAAATGCACACCCAATACATCTATCATAATGCACAAAATGTAGATGCAAACAACTCTGCAACAGCTGCTCTTTCAATTGGATTAATATAAAGGGCAACCATAAAATAAAGGAACCAATAAGCCTGTAACATTTTGTGAACTGTCAGTGATGGTGAAATTGCTTTTATATTCATAAATCCTTCAATCTCCAGTTAATTATACACATCTGCCATTACCTAGGTTTTTTCTTTTCTGAGGTTTGATAATTCTTTGATAGCAGAACATTACAAGAGGATTGGTTAACAGAACGCTGCAATACTGTATCCTCAATAGCAATGAGTGGATTGGTTGACTGAATCAGTTTGCACATGATTGGGCCAATTTACAGGAAGCAGATGTCTGTTGCCAATCACTAAGTAGCCTACACATCCCAGTCTGCTCTTGGGAAACCAGCTTGATTTATTATTGTTGTAAAGCCAACACACCATCTAAATAAGGACTAAATGAGGACACAGAGTACGTTCCTATGAGGCCAATAACTTCAAAGGGAGCAGGGAATACAACAACATGATCCCATTCACCCCGTGTCAGCAAGACTCCAGTAAATTTCTGACCCTGGCACCCTGAGAGAACTAATAAGAGGTTCAAAGGGACCCTTTTGCTAGTTTTTGAAATGCCAAGTGGATTGCTGGTGTCCAACCAACAAGGCATATCTCATGCTCTGCCGAGAGATTTTCTCATCACTAATATCATCTAAAGCCAACAAATATTGCAAATTACAAGGCTTATTTAATAAAGAAGTGAAGAGAGCTGTATGATACAGAGCAGAACTAAATAATTAATCAGATTATTTTAATGCATTTAAATCAATGAAAGATTAATTTTGAATGACTACTAGGGGTAAGCCCATTTTGCTCTTTGTTGAATTAGACGGTTTATGCTGTGCAATAGGGGAAGTGAACTATTCTTCATACTTCCTTCTGCAAAATAAAGCAGAGGTTAACAACTTGACCCCCAGGCTAATTCTGACATTCCTCTCCTCCATGTATAAATCAGGATTTCTTTTGCTCGAAAATTACTTAGAACCTCCAAATGTTAATATTTTTTAAGCAGAGGCCCTAGAGAATAAAATGGTGGGAGTTGCAAATTTTTATGTCATGAGGTATTTGCGCAGAGGTTTTTCAAACGGACATTTTTCTGAAAATATACACTTTAAAAAAAAATAAAAAGTACGCTGCAATAAATTTTACTGCTCACAAACACAATGTAATACCCAATTTGTTTGTAAAATATAAAAAGATGAATTATCACTTTAGATTTACACAAGAGGTCTGGTGCTAGAGTTATTGCTCTTCCTCTGTTTGCGGTGATAACTCACATGTGTGGCTTGATCACGGTTTATCTATGCGCGTACATTCGCCTTTGCATGCAAACACAAGGGAACGGGGTGCTTTAAAAAAAGAAATATATAACACATTTATTTTAATTTGTAGACAGTACTTTTACATTTTAAATCACTTTTATTGCTCTCACAAGGAAACATCACTTGTGATAGCATGAGCCATGACAGATCCTCCAACGCAGCAGATAAAACTGAGATTGTATTGATCTGCTGGTACACATTCCAGAAATGACTTGTAAACACAAAAACCGAAGTGATGAAATCCTGTCACTTCCCAGTCATACAGTGGGAGGAACAAGATTATTATTATTATACAGTATTTATATAGAGCTAAAAGGTTTGCTCAGCGCTGTACATTATAGTGGGGGACAGTACATGAGACAATACAGTAACAAAACAAAACATGAGGGGGTCAAGGGCCCTGCTCTTTCGAGCTTACAATCTCAGTTCCTCTCACTGTGATCAGGGAAACTGAAGTCGCTGGTGGCATCTTTATTAGGTTCCCCAATCGCAGGGAAGAGGCCAGTAAAGGGGGTAGCAGTGCCGGATCTAGCCTGTCTGATTTTGGGGAGCAGTAAAAAAAAAAAGTGGGAGGGGGGCAAAGGTTGCGAGATTAATAGGGCAGTGTATAAGGCCCCGTGTACACGGGACACTTCTGAACGATGGAAACTGACTGCTGGAAAATGTAGGTTAAACTTCGGTTTGGCTGCGTTTGCATAACGCGTTTAGAAGCATTTTTTAAAGATAAGCACAGGAGAACCTCCCAAATGCCCAGAATGCACTGAAAAGTGGCAAATTATTATTTATTGCAGACTGTTTCAGAGAAATACAGAGAGTAGAAGCAGAGACAGCAGTATGTTCTGAGAATAGCTTAGGCGTGAGTTGCTCATTAACATCCAAGGGTGGGAAAAGGTGTCTGGTGGAGTGAGTCATTAAGGCCACCTGGCAGGGCATTCAAAAAACGACTAAACTCAAATGCCTTTAAACGATAATGTGTACATGGACACATAGGGTTCAGGGGCTGCTGAAAAAACGCTGAACAGCTCCTAAACGTGAGTTTATCAGCTGCAGTGTACATGAGCCCCAAGAGTCAGGAGGGCAGTGTACAGAGGGTTAGTAGGGCAGAGGATAGGGTTGGCATTTTTATAGGGTAGTGCATAGAAGCCATTGGTTTATAGAGCAGTGTATAGTTACATAGTTAATCCAAATGAAAAAAAGACAAACTTCCATCCAGTTCAACCATAGAAAAAAAAAAAAAAGTTACAATCCTATACCCACAGTTGATCCAGAGGAAGGCAAGAAAAAAAACCCAGCAAAGCACGATCCAATTTGCTCCTGCAGGGAAAAAAATTCCTTCTTGATCCCCCAAGAGGCAATCAGATATTCCCTGGATCAACTTTACCTATAAATGTTAGTAACCAGTTATATTCTGTGTATCTAAAAGAATCCAGGCCTTTTTTGAAGCAATCCACTGAGCTGGCCAGAAACAACTCTTGAGGGAGTCTATTCCACAATATAGTGGGTTAACAAGGTAGAGGACAGGGGTCAGCAGGACAAAGGATAGGGGTCAGCAGTTCAGAGGACAAGAGTCAGCAGGGTAGAAGACCATGGTCAGCAGAGTTGATGACAGGGTCACTGCTGGCAGGGCACTCAAGATATCTCCTTATCCCCACACAACACAACTGAGATCGGTATCCCACCACACAGTGTGCAACTGGCTACTGCCAATCCAGTCAGGAAATTTCACAGGTCAGAACTGCAACACAGCAGCCAGCTACACATTGTGCAGATCAAGGCTGTGTCTGTAAGGGAGTTTGATTTCAGCTATGTGTTATGTGGGGTGGAGGAGATCTCTTGAGTGCCTTGAGTATAGTGTGGGCAGTGTTGGGACAAGGTCATTTAGCGCCCACGGCAAAGGTGACGAACTGAGCACCCCCCTTTCCCAATGTATGAGCAACATGTCTCAACAGAAATGCTAGTACAAACCTTTCCCCCCCAAAATCCAGCACAAATCCTCTCCCCCAAATCTCCACACCTAGCGCAAATCCTTCCACAAAATCTCCACTTTATAGCACAAATCCTCTCACAAATCCCTGCTCCTAGAACAATTTGTCTCGCCCATATTCCCTTTCCTAGCATAAATCCTTCCCCAAATCCCCACTCCTAGCGTGAATTCTCCTCCAAAATTCCCCCTTTTAGTATAAATTTTCCCCCAAATCCTCCCTTCTAGTACAAATCCTCTCCCCTAAATCCCCTCTCCCTGTACAAATTCTCCTACCCTAAATCCCCCCTCCTAGTACAAACCCTTCCCCAAAATCCCCCCTCCTAGTACAAATCCTCCCCCAAAATGCCCCCTCCTAGTACAAATCCTCCCCCAAAATGCCCCCTCCTAGTACAAATCCTTCCCCCCAAAATCCCCCCTCCTAGTACAAATCCTTCCCCCCAAAATCCCCCCTCCTAGTACAAATTCTTCCCCCCAAAATCCCTCCTAGTACAAATCCTTCCCCCAAATCCCCCCTCCTAGTACAAATGCTTCCCCCAAATCCCCCCTCCTAGTACAAATCCTTCCCCAAAATCCCTCCTCCTAGTACAAATCCCTCCCCCCAAAATCCCCCCTCCTAGTACAAATCCTTCCCCCCAAAATCCCCCCTCCTAGTACGAATCCTTCCCCCAAATCCCCCCTCCTAGTACAAATCCTCTCCCCTAAATCCCCTCTCCCTGTGCAAATCCTCCTCCCCAAATCCCCCCTCCTAGTACAAATCCTTCCCCCAAAATCCCCCCTCCTAGTACAAATCCTTCCCCCAAAATCCCCCCTCCTAGTACAAATCCTTCCCCCAAAATCCCCCCTCCTAGTACAAATCCTTCCCCCAAAATCCCCCCTCCTAGTACAAATCCTCCCCCAAATCCCCCATCCTAGTACAAATCCTCTCCCCTAAATCCCCTCTCCCTGTGCAAATCCTCCTCCCCAAATCCCCCCTCCTAGTACAAATCCTTCCCCCAAAATCCCCCCTCCTAGTACAAATCCTTCCCCCAAAATCCCCCCTCCTAGTACGAATCCTTCCCCCAAATCCCCCCTCATAGTAAAAATCCTCTCCCCTAAATCCCCTCTCCAACTACATATCCCATCCCCCAAATCACCACCCCCAACATAAATCGTCCCCAAATACCCCCCTTAGCTCAGAAATGCACACAGGAGGGTGTGTTTAGCTGAGAAAACACTTCCTCCCCTCCCCTGAAGACTCCTGGGATGCATGACATCATTTGGCTAGGCATGGAAACCAAGAAGTAGATGAAATGTTAAAAAAAAGTTTAAAACAAATAAAAATATTATACTCCCCCATTTACTAATGCTAGCAGCATAAGGATTAAAAAGTGTCCTTGTAGATTGAGAGAGTGAAGTTCAACTTTAAGATGTCAGCATCCTTGGCTGAAAAGGATGAGGGTTCAGTTCCACTTTAAAGTGATATTAAACCTAAAAACATTTTTTACCTTAATGCATTGCTTGCATTAAGGTAAAAAAGAAACATTTTTAAAGTTTCCTGTGCTCCCCCTTCCCTGTGTGAAGGGAAAGAAAGGGGAGAAGAGATCAGCACTGTGCACAGGTGATTCTCTTCTCGCTTCCTCTTCACACAGGAACTCGAACAGCAGCAGGAGCCATTGGTTCTTGCTGCTGTCAATCAAGTGCGATGAAGAGAAAATGGGGGGGTGGGGCATAAATCCTGCTGTGTGTGTCTAAGGAGCATGGCGCAAACATGCATCATTTGTCCCCATAGTAAATGGCTTGCTATGGAGACATACAAAGAAGAGGAGGAGCCAGGAGCACTGGCAGGGAACCCGAGAAGAATCAGGGTGACTGCAAAACCACTGCACAGAGCAGGTGAGTAGAACACGTAATTTTAATTAACAACTTGCCTACTGTCCTATAGAAGATATACTACTACAGGGTGACCGCTCTGCACAAAATCACGTATAATATACATGATTGTGCAGTTCCGCCTTACCTGCGCTGCCATTGGTTGCAGCAGATGTCAATCACTGAGTCCCGGCCGGCATTTCTTGGCCGGCACTTGGTGTTTGCCACTAAAGATGAGAGGGGAGATCTCTGTGTAAACAACACAGATCTCTCTCCTGTCAGCGAACAGCAGTCTCCCTAGTAAAAACATCACACAGTGTAAGCACAACACAGTTAATCCTTTGATTAGCCCAGATGTTAACCCCTTCCTGCCCAGTGCCATTAGTACAGTCAATGCTTTTTATTAGCACTGATCACTGTATTAGTGAGATGTCAGGGGCCGTTAGTTCCCCCCCAGTGTGTCAGAATGCCCGCCACAGTCCCGCCATAAGTCGCTGATCACCGCCATTACTAGTATAACAAAAATACAAATAAAAATTCCAGTATATATACCGCCTTAACTTTTGTGTAAACCAGTTAATGTACACATGTTGGGGTTTATTTTAGCAAAGGCATGCAGCAGAATACATTTTGGCCTAAATTTTTGAAGAAACTTTATTTTAAATTTTTTTTTATTGGATATGCTCTATAGCAAAAAGTCAAAAATATCGCTTTTTTTTCCAAAATTGTTTGTTCAAAACAAACCTTTTTGTTTATAGCGCAAAAAATAAATAGAGATAATCAAATACCACCAAAAGAATGGAAAAAGGAAAAAAAAGGACATAAATTTCATTTATGTACACCATTGCATGACTGCACAATTGTCAGTTAAACTAACGCAGTGCCAAAAAATGGCCTGGTCAGGATGGGGGGTAAATCCTCTGGAGGGCAAGTGGTTGAAAAAAAAATTCTGCCTTTAGCAACACTTATTCATACCAGAACGCGGTGCGGGAGATCCATGTTCCCCTGTTTTTTTCCGAGGCTTGTTCATACCAGAACGCAGTGCGGGAGAGCCATGTTCCCCTGTGGCTTCCCGAGGCTTGTTCATACCAGAACGCGGCGTGGGAGAGCCACGTTCCCCTGCGGCTTCCCAAGGCTTGTTCATACCAGAACGCGGCGCGGGAGAGCCACGTTCCCCTGCGGCTTCCCGAGGCTTGTTCATACCAGAACGCGGCGCGGGAGAGCCACGTTCCCCTGCGTTTCCCGAGGCTTGTTCATACCAGAACACAGTGCGGGAGAGCCACGTTCCCCTGCGGCTTCCCGAGGCTTGTCCATACCAGAACGCGGTGCGAAAGAGCCAAGTTCCCCTGCGTCTTCCCCAGGTGTTAGGAATGGACTGGCCAGCAATGGTGGGACTCACCTGCCTTTTGATCTGCAGTACCAGGGCTGGCCAGCGGGTGCTCCCAGCAATCAGAGACTCAACCTTTCAGCCAGCTAACACCTGGAACTGATGATACTGGGGTATTTAAGGGATGGCCAGACTTGCAGACTCTGCCTTGGTGTTGTGTTTGTCCTGGGCCCTGTATCTGTCCTGCATCCTGTTTCTGTTCCTTTGCTGACCCTGATCTGAACTGCTGCTGACTTCTCCTGCTCTGATCCTGGCTTGTGACCCTGACCACCCCTCTGTCTGACCCTCTGTACCTCGCTGCTTGCTACCTGCTGAACCTGGCCTGTGACCCCGACCATTCTCTGCTTGCTCCCCCCGTACCTACCTGCCCAATTGATATTGACCCGGCCTGCCTGACGACGCTTGCTTGTATGTACTGTTATCTGTGGGTGGTTGGTTTGGTTTGTTTGCACTGTATTATGTTTAGTATTGCACTGCGTTTATGTTTGTATGGTTAGTGTTAATAAATTATATTGTTTATCACATTTCTGAAGTCTGCGTTTCCCTGCATCAGTCACACATCTCTGGTCATACCTGGGAGCCCTGACATTACACCAAGGCCAATCCTGACCAGAAGTGGCTGCACAGGGAAGCCATCTTGGCTTGTTGATGGGAAGGATGGATCTTGATGAGGTTGAGTATTTATATCTGCTAGTGTTTGATGACAGGGAGTATGCTTATCAAACTCTGAAGGAGTATACCCGGGATGAATTGCTAGAATGTATACGGCTCGCTCATGTTCTAGTAGATCAGGGCACAGTGTTCTCTGAGGTGCAGCCATTGATTGAGGTTTGTGCTGAGTTGGTTTCATCTGGTTCCCCCGAATGCAGGGATGAATTTTTGCCACCATTTAGTGCAGACCAGGTAGAGTCCCTGGTGTGGTTATTAGAGGATGATGTGGGTTACCTTTTGGAGCGTTATTCCACATGTTCACCACAGACACTAAGAGATTGTATCAACGCAGTGCAGTCATTGACCAGACAGACTTTGTGTAAGCTCAGCTTTGTTCAACCCCTACTGCAGACATGGACAGATTTGTTGCACCCAGCCTCAGTCAGCTTACAAAGACCCAGTCCTGCTTCTAACTCTACTCCTGCATTCCCAACAGCTCCTCCTGCCCTGCTATCTACCGCATGTCAGTACCCTGTTCCCACTCGCTGCACCTATCCTGCCTTTAACCCTGTAAAAGAGCCCTCTGTAGCAACTGCTCCCTCTCCTGTTCCATCCTCCAGTTTTTCTCTGTCTCCAGCTGCTCCATTCGTTTGCAGACCTGCGTTTACTTGCAGTGCTCCAGTAGTTAAAACCAGAAAAAAGCGAAAATTCTTTCCAACCAATACCATCCTGCCAGTATCCAAACCGGTGAGCCTGCCTTCCGTGACTCGGCCTGAAGCCTCTACTCAGCCTGAAGCCTCTACTCGGCCTGATGCCTCTCTTCAGCCGGATGCCTCTCTTCAGCCGGATGCCTCTCTTCAGCCGGATGCCTCTCTTCAGCCGGATGCCTCTCCTCAGCCGGATGCCTCTCCTCAGCCGGATGCCTCTCCTCAGCCTGAAGCCTGCATTCAGCCTGATGCCTGCATTCAGCCTGATGAACTGATCCAGCCCGACGATCCTATTAGGCCAGTTGACTCGATGCCCGCTGTTGATCCAGATGATCCGGTACCTGATCCAGTGCCCGCTGTCGTGCCAATTGACTCAGAGCCCGCTGTCATACCTGGTGACCCGGTGCCCACTGCCTTGCCAGATGACGCGGTGCCCGCTGGCAAGCCAAATGACCTGATGCCTGGTGACCCAGTGCCCGCTGTCATACCTGGTGACCCGATGCCCGCTGTCGAGCCAGACGATCCAATGCCTGGTGACCCGGTGCCCACTGCCTTGCCAGATGACGCGGTGCCCGCTGTCGAGCCAAATGACCTGATGCCTGGTGACCCAGTGCCCGCTGTCCAGTCAGACGATCCAATGTCTGACCCAGTGCCCGCGGTCATACCAGTTGACTCGGAGCCCACTGCCTTGCCGGATGACGCGGTGCCCGCTGTCGAGCCAAATGACCTGATGCCTGGTGACCCAGTGCCCGCTGTCCAGTCAGACGATCCAATGTCTGACCCAGTGCCCGCGGTCATACCAGTTGACTTGAGGCCCACTGCCTTGCCAGATGACGCGGTGCCCGCTGTCGAGCCAAATGACCTGATGACTGGTGACCCGATGCCCACTGTCCAGCCAGACCATACAATGTCTGACCCAGTGCCTGCGGTCATACCAGTTGACTCGGAGCCCACTGCCTTGCCAGATGACGCGGTGCCCGCGGTCGAGCCAAATGACCTGATGCCTGGTGACCCGATGCCCGCTGTCCGGTCAGACGATCCAATGTCTGACCCAGTGCCCGCGGTCATACCAGTTGACTCGGAGCCCACTGCCTTGCCAGATGACGCGGTGCCCGCTGTCGAGCCAAATGACCTGATGCCTGGTGACCCGATGCCCGCTGTCCAGCCAGACCATACAATGTCTGACCCAGTGCCTGCGGTCATACCAGTTGACTCGGAGCCCACTGTCGTGCCTGGTGACTCGGTGCCCGCCGCTCCGCCTGGGGGCCCGAGACCTGTTGCTCCGCTTGGGGGTCCAGCGCCCGCCGCTCCGCCTGGGGATCCGGCGCCCGCCGCCCCGCCTGGGGGCCCGAGACCTGTCGCTCCGCCTGAGGGCCCGAGACCTGTCGCTCCACCTGGGGGTCCGGCGCCCGCCGCTCCGCCTGAGGGCCCGAGACCTGTCGCTCTATCTGGGGGTCCGGCGCCCGCCGCTCCGCCTGAGGGCCCGAGACCTGTCGCTCCACCTGGGGGTCCGGCGCCCGCCGCTCCGCCTGAGGGCCCGAGACCTGTCGCTCCATCTGGGGGTCCGGCGCCCGCCGCTCCGCCTGAGGGCCCGAGACCTGTCGCTCCTCCTGGGGGTCCGGCGCCCGCCGCTCCGCCTATGGGCCCGAGACCTGTCGCTCCGCCTGGGGGTCCGGCGCCCGCCGCTCCGCCTGAGGGCCCGAGACCTGTCGCTCCACCTGGGGGTCCGGCGCCCGCCGCTCCGCCTGAGGGCCCGAGACCTGTCGCTCCTCCTGGGGGTCCGGCGCCCGCCGCTCCGCCTGAGGGCCCGAGACCTGTCGCTCCGCCTGGGGGTCCGGCGCCCGCCGCTCCGCCTGAGGGCCCGAGACCTGTCGCTCCGCCTGGGGGTCCGGCGCCCGCCGCTCCGCCCGGGGGCACGATGCCTGTCGCCCCGCCCGGGGGCACGGTGCCTGCCGCCCCGCCCGGGGGCCCGGTGCCTGCCGCCCCGCCCGGGGGCCCGGTGCCTGCCGCCCCGCCCGGGGGCCCGGTGCCTGCCGCCCCGCCCGGGGGCCCGGTGCCTGCCGCCCCGCCCGGGGGCCCGGTGCCTGCCGCCCCGCCCGGGGGCCCGGTGCCTGTCGCCCCGCCCGGGGGCCCGGTGCCTGTCGCCCCGCCCGGGGGCCCGGTGCCTGCTGCTCCGCCTGGTGGCCCGCTGCCTGCTGCTTCGCCTGGTAATCCGATGTGCCTCTGCCCGGAGTCCTGCCCGATGTGCCTCTGCCCGGAGTCCTGCCCGATGTGCCTCTGCCCGGAGTCCTGCCCGATGTGCCTCTGCCCGGAGTCCTGCCCGATGTGCCTCTGCCCGGAGTCCTGCCCGATGTGCCTCTGCCCGGAGTCCTGCCCGATGTGCCTCTGCCCGGAGTCCTGCCCGATGTGCCTCTGCCCGGAGTCCTGCCCGATGTGCCTCTGCCCGGTGTGCCTCTGCCCGGAGTGCCTCTGCTCGATGTGCCGCTGCCCGGAGTCCAGCCCGGTGTGCCGCTGCCCGGAGTCCTGCCCGGTGTGCCAGTCTTTGCTATCCCGCCAGTTGCCAGACCCGGGCGGTGGAACATTTTGCCCAGCTAGGACTGTTTGGAGCGTCCTGAGGCCGCTCCTTGAGGGGGGGGTACTGTTAGGAATGGACTGGCCAGCAATGGTGGGACTCACCTGCCTTTTGATCTGCAGTACCAGGGCTGGCCAGCGGGTGCTCCCAGCAATCAGAGACTCAACCTTTCAGCCAGCTAACACCTGGAACTGATGATACTGGGGTATTTAAGGGATGGCCAGACTTGCAGACTCTGCCTTGGTGTTGTGTTTGTCCTGGGCCCTGTATCTGTCCTGCATCCTGTTTCTGTTCCTTTGCTGACCCTGATCTGAACTGCTGCTGACTTCTCCTGCTCTGATCCTGGCTTGTGACCCTGACCACCCCTCTGTCTGACCCTCTGTACCTCGCTGCTTGCTACCTGCTGAACCTGGCCTGTGACCCCGACCATTCTCTGCTTGCTCCCCCCGTACCTACCTGCCCAATTGATATTGACCCGGCCTGCCTGACGACGCTTGCTTGTATGTACTGTTATCTGTGGGTGGTTGGTTTGGTTTGTTTGCACTGTATTATGTTTAGTATTGCACTGCGTTTATGTTTGTATGGTTAGTGTTAATAAATTATATTGTTTATCACATTTCTGAAGTCTGCGTTTCCCTGCATCAGTCACACATCTCTGGTCATACCTGGGAGCCCTGACACCAGGCTTCTTCATACCAGAACGCGGTGCGGGAGACCCATGTTCCCCTGCGTTTCCCGAGGCTTGTTCATACCAGAACGCAGTGTGGGAGAGCCACGTTCCCCTGCGGCTTCCCCATACCAGAACGCGGTGCGAAAGAGCCACATTCCCCTGCGGCTTCCCGTGGCTTGTTCATACCAGAACGCGGCGCAGGAGAGCCACGTTCCCCTGCGGCTTCCCGAGGCTTGTTTATACCAGAACGCGGTGCGGGAGAGCCACATTCCCCTGCGGCTTCCCGCACCGCATTCCGATTGCAATGCGATCTGCTTCGGGGGTCAGGTAAAGTTAACAACACCCCAAACGCAGGTTGCAAATGTAGCCCGCACCAAACCGCGTGGTACAAAGTATCATGTCATGTATTTAAAAAAAGTAGTGCATGTACTACTTTTAGCACAGTGCGATTTCATCCCATTCCAATGAACGGGCATGAAATTGCACCACATATGAATCACACAGGAACCCACAAAGCGTTCCTGTGCAATTCATGTCAGGAGCCCGGACGTCGTGACGCTATGCCGCCGGAGCCACATGGAGGCCTGGCGGCCATATTTGAATTGCCTAGGGTTAGTTCACTCTCTATACTTTGATGACCTTTTATTATTATGTTTGCATACCACTACCTTGTCTATAATAAAGCTATTATTCAACATTACTACACTATGGGCGTCCTTCCCTGACTCTTTGAAAGGAGTTTTATTTGCAGAGCCCATTGTCACGATCCAGGCACCAAGAGGAGGAAGGCCCCCTGTAAACAGGCAGCTCCTTCCATCCATCCCACATTAGGAGACCTCTGGTTACCTGGATCTGGTTCATCTTTTGGGCGAGTTCTGAATGCAACCCGGAGGGAGGATTACCCATTCTGACCAGACCCTTTTCTTCCTGATGAGGATCCTCGGGATATGATATACACCGCTTTTATTTACTTTCTGGTGAGTACGCATTTCTGCTATTTTCCACGGAGCACCACCGTTGATTACCAGTCACCTGGCACAATTAATACTATACAGACTATTTATAAGAATCTCCATTATTTGATGTGCATTTCATTTTTTTCAGTTTTTGGTTTCCTAAGCGCTGCACTATTTTATTATTCATATCAGGGCATAGTGTGAACCTGCCCTAAGGGCCAGCTCACGCCATATGCAGTCCAATGTGGTTTCTTTTTCTGCATCGGAAACTCACTGGACCCCAGGACAATGAAAAAAAGCATCGGGAATGCATCTAGAAATGCAACAAAAATGCATCGGAACATATCAAAAATGCATGAAAAATATGCATTCATGAACACATCAAGAACAGGTCTGCATTTTTGTGGTGTGACCTGGCCCTGGGAGGAACAGAAAGGAAACTTCCTTTAGCCTTGGGTCCACACATGAACTGAGCACTAAGGTATGTCACCCAAGTGGGATTACTAGAAGGAAGCTCACTAAACCAACAAACACATAGCCAAGATATCAAAGTTCCGACCAACGCCTAGCAATATTACAATTGTCTGGGCACCAGTACATGCGTAGTAGCGGTCAGCCGTCCTGTACAGAGCTCTGCGTGTGGAAAGCTGCGCTGTGATCCGTACACTGGGGAGAGTCTAGCGATGAGTGATCAGCACGCCCCCTCTCCGTGTCATGTGACCGTCCAGGAAGAAGCCAGACGCCGGCTGTCCGGGGGTCGGCAATGGAAGGAGCGCTCCCTCTACAGGCCGCCTTTATACTCCTCCTGGGGGCACAGCTCGGGTGGGCTGGAGTCAAGTATGAGCCCACGTGGGAGTCTGTGGATTCCAGACCCATCCCGGACTGGTTCGATGACGTTAAGTTCGGGATCTTCATCCATTGGGGGGTGTTTTCTGTGCCCAGCTTCGGAAGCGAGTGGTTCTGGTGAGTGTATTGGGAGGGAGTGTGGGGCTCTGACCACTACAGTCACAGGATCAGGAAATCGGGGTTCAGATTATCTTACCTGAGAGCAAATTCCACCTGTTTGTGTAGCAGGAAGTCCTACTGAAGATCATACTGAAGGGGAGTCTCAGACATGAGTTTGTTTGGAAGACCATCTTCACCTTTCTGCACCCTTCCTGCCCTGAACCCCCCCCCCCTACTCCATTGTTAAAGCTGAACCCTGGAAATATGAAAAGACAACTCTTGTGGTGGAGCTCCCATTGCACTAGTTGGTCCCTCTGTGCATTCTTAGGTAAAAAAAACAGATCAAAATGTGTAAATTGGCCCACGTCCACCTACAGTGGATGTAAAAAGTCTACACACCCCTGTTAAAATGTCTGGTTTCTGTGATGTACAAAAATAAATAATTTCTGTACTTTTCCCACCTTTAATGTGACCTATAAATTGTACAGCTCAATGGAAAAACAAACTGAAATCTTTTAGGGGGGGAAGTAAACATAAAAAACTAAAATAATGTGGTTGCATAAGTGTGCACACCCTCTTATAACTGGGGATGTAACTGTACAGAATTAAACAATCACATTCACATTAAATAGGAGTCAGTACACATCTGCCATCATTTAAAGTGCCTCTGATTAACCCCAAATTAAGTTCAGCTGTTCTAGTAGGTCTTTCCTGACATTTTCTTAGTCGCATCCTACAGCAAAAGCTATGGTCCGCAGAGAGCTTCCAAAGCATCAGAGGGATCTCATTGTTAAAAGGAGAAGGGTACAAAAGAATTTCCAAGGCATTAGATATACCATGGAACACAGTGAAGACAGTCATCATCAAGTGGAGAAAATATGGCGCAGCGGTGACATTACCAAGAACTGGACGTCCCTCCAAAATTGATGAAAAAACGAGAAGAAAACTGGTCTGGGAGGAAGCCAAGAGGCCTACAACAACATTAAAGAAGCTGCAGGAATATGTGGCAAGTACTGGCTGTGTGGTACATGTAACAACAATCTCCTGCATTCTTCATATGTCTGGGCTATGGGGTAGAGTGGCAAGATGGAAGTCTTTTCTTACCAAGAAATTATCCAAGCCTGGCTAAATTTTGCAAAAACACATCTGAAGTCTCCCAAAAGCATGTTGGTAAATGTGTTATGGTCTGATGAAACCAAGGCTGAACGTTTTGGCCATAATTCCATAAGATATGTTTGGCGCAAAAACAACACTGCACATCACCAAAAGAACACCATACCCACAGTGAAGCATGGTGGTGGCAGCATCATGCTTTGATGCTGTTTTTCTTCAGCTGGAACTGGGGCCTTATGCAGGCCATAGACGGGGAGAAAAACGGCCGATTTTTCTTTTAAAAAACGAAAAATCGGTCGTTCAAGCGGCCGACGTTACCAGCAATGGTAGAAAAAAAACGGCCGATTTTCATCCCGTCTACAGCCGGCAAAAAGTGTCCCTGCAGAGAGCTCTGCTATTTCTTTGACAGTTCTTTGACATTTACAGAGGTTGCAACAATGTATCTATTTGTATCCATTTAGGGTACAGATGTTTTTATTCGGAAACAAATAGATACAATGTTGCAACCGCTGTAAATGTCAAGGAACTGTCAAAGAACTGTCAAAGAAATAGCGGAGCTCTCTGCAGGGACACTTTTTGCAGGACTGGAATTCCTCTTATTTTTCATCCTTCTTCTTCTTCTTCCTCTTCTTCTTCTTCATCATCATCATCATCATCATCATCATCATCCTCTTCTTCTTCATCATCATCATCCTCTTCTTCTTCTTCATCATCATCCTCTTCTTCTTCTTCATCATCATCATCATCCTCTTCTTCTTCTTCATCATCATCCTGTTCTTCTTCTTCATCATCATCATCATCATCCTGTTCTTCTTCATCATCCTCATCCTCTTCTTCATCATCATCCGCATCCTCTTCTTCTTCATCATCCTCTTCTTCATCATCATCCTCTTCTTCTTCTTCATCATCATCCTCATCCTCTTCTTCATCATCATCATCCTTCTTCTTCATCATCCTCCTCTTCTTCATCTTCATCATCCTCCTCTTCTTCGTCATCATCATCCTCCTCTTCATCATCATCCTCATCCTCTTCTTCTTCTTCTTCATCCTCCTCCTCCTCCTCCTCTTCTTCATCATCATCCTTCTTCTTCATCCTCCTCCTCCTCTTCTTCATCTTCATCATCATCCTCTTCTTCTTCTTCTTCATCCTCTTCTTCTTCCTCTTCTTCTTTTTCTTCTTTTTGTCTTCCTCTTGCAGGTCACTGCTCATGCGCAGATTTTTTATCGGTAAAAATCGGCTGATTTGCCCATCATTGCCGTGAAAATCGGCCGATTTTTTTTTCCAACTTTACCGATAAAAAAAATCTGCCAAAATACAGAAAAACGGCCGAACAAATAGCCCACTAACGATCCGAAAATCGGCCGATTTTATTTTTGGCCGATTTTCGACCCATCTATGGCCTGCATTAGTCAAGGTAGAGGGAATTCTGAACAGTTCCAAATATCAGTCACTATTGGCACAAAACCTTCAAGCTTCTGCTATAAAGCTGAACATGAAGAGGAACTTCATCTTTCAGCATGACAACAACTCAAAGCATACATCCAAATCAACAAAGGAATGGCGTCACCAGAAGAAGATGAAAGTTTTGGAATGGTCCAGCCAGAGCCCAGACCTGAATCTGATTGAAAATCTGTGGGGTGATCTGAAGAGGGCTGTGCACAGGAGATCTCCTCGCAATCTGACAGATTTGGAGTGTTTTTGCAAGGAAGAGTGGGCAAATATTGCCAAGTGAAGATGTGCCATGCTGATAGACTCATACCCAAAAAGACTGAGTGCTGGAATCAAATCAAAAGGTGCTTCAACAAAGTATTTAAGAGTGTGCACACTTATGCAACCATGTTATTTTAGTTTTTTATTTTTACTTCCCTCCACCTAAAAGATTTCACTTTGTTGTTCAACTGAGTTGTACAGTTTATAGGTCACATTAAAGGTGGAAAAAGTTCTGGAATGATTTATCTTTGTCTCATTTTTTTTACATCATAGAAACCTGACATTTTAAAAGGGGTGTGTAGACTTTTTATATCCACTGTATGTCCACCCACCCCTGGGTCCATTTAAAGAGGAATTTCACTTAAAAGTGAAAGCTCTGCTCATCATCCTCCTCTACCACTTTTCAAAGTTTTTCTAACGTACCCACTGCTACTTTTCTCACCTGAGGAAGAATTGCAGAAGTTTGGCTCTTCTCTCTGGCACACGGTCTGGTGGTCACATCTGTGACATCCTCTATCCTGCATTAGGAGGACGTCAAGGGCCTGCCCATAACCTGGGGCATCGGAAAGAAGACGAGAGGCTGCCGGAGGAGTAAGGGCTCGTTCACACTTGACTTTATTTCTAACTCTTGCCAAACGCCCCTATAGTGTTTGACAGGCATTAGACAGGCATTTGTGAAGCGTTTTTAACGCTCCGCAAACGTTCCCAAAATGCCCTATGTGTGGTTTTGAGGAGGTTGATAGGCGGTTGCCAAGCGTTAAAACCACACCACAAACGCCTATAATGAAGTTTAAATGGTATTATCGTTCCACAAACACCTTGCAACCATGTCAAAATGCCGGCCAGGCGTTTGCGGAGCGGCACCATAGATTTGAATGGGAGGCTTCAACTCCTCCTGACTCGTCCAGAGGCGTCCATTCTGAGGCGACGCTAACGCTTCCATGTGAACAGCACTGTGTGCTGCCATGTGCAGAATTTTCAGAGGCGTTTGGGAAGCATTAAAAACAATTCCCAAAACGCCTGTCTGACTCCTGCTGACAGAGCTAGTGTGAACATAGCCTAAGAGATATGGTATTTAAATGTGCTTTTACCCAAGGCAAAATTTAAGTATTGTGGGGGTCGGGGGGAGCCTCAACGTAAGGGTAGTTTATTTCATATTCCCAAGGTTCCATTTTACCTGGTGATGCTGGCGTAACACATATGCGGAGTCAAGGAGGTGAGCCTTCTGAGCAGCTGCATATGTGCTCACCAATGTGTGTGCTCCAAAGCATGCTTCCAGCACAGACATCAAGCTGTCACCAACTCCAGGGGTTTTGTAGTAATGATTGGGAACTGGGAAGACTGGCTCCTGATCACATGATTGCTGTGATAGCCTGTGCTTGACTATCACAGTGATAACTCCGCAAGGGCTTGGTCACACAAGTGACTGAGGAACAGCAGAGCAGGGATCATGGGGTTAAAACTAGGAGGTAAGGCGATTATACAACACCTTCTCACCACATGTTAAATGCTCTCTGAAGAGAGATCCAAATACAGATTGCTCTTCAGAGACAAAAGTTCATGTGACTGTGCCTTAAGTGTGACTTCACAATATGCAGTTGTCAAATTGCAGAGCAGCTAGAACGATTCACTGCTCCAGCTGCTCTGCGCTGCCAGCTGCTCTGCGGGACATTGTGGTGTGCAATTCTGCGCACTGCCTCTTTTTTTTTAATTGTTTTTTTATGAAGTTTATTTGAAGTGTACAAAACATATACTTCATTCACTGCAATGTCTGGCAGCGTGATGTGCTTCCAGACATTGGAGTGTGATTTGGGCCATTCCACTGCGATAAAATGCAGCATGTCTACATACAGTCAGGTCCATAAATATTGGGACATCGACACAATTCTAACATTTTTGGCTCTATACACCACCACAATGGATTTGAAATGAAACGAACAAGATGTGCTTTAACTGCAGACTGCCAGCTTTAATTTGAGGGTATTTACATCCAAATCAGGTAAACGGTGTAGGAATTACAACAGTTTGCATATGTGCCTCCCAATTGTTAAGGGACCAAAAGTAATGGGACAATTGGCTTCTCAGCTGTTCCATGGCCAGGTGTGTGTTATTCCCTCATTATCCCAATTACAATGAGCAGAAAAAAGGTCCAGAGTTCATTTCAAGTGTGCTATTTGCATTTGGAATCTGTTGCTGTCAACTCTCAAGATGAGAGCCAAAGAGCTGTCACTATCAGTGAAGCAAGCCATCATTAGGCTGAAAAAACAAAACAAACCCATCAGAGAGATAGCAAAAACATTAGGCGTGGCCAAAACAACTGTCTGGAACATTCTTAAAAAGAAGGAACGCACCGGTGAGCTCAGCAACACCAAAAGACTCGGAAGACCACGGAAAACAACTGTGGTGGATTACCGAAGAATTCTTTCTGTGGTGAAGAAAACACCCTTCACAACAGTTGGCCAGATCAAGAACACTCTCCAGGAGGTAGGTGTATGTGTGTCAAAGTCAACAATCAAGAGAAGACTTCACCAGAGTGAATACAGAGGGTTCACCACAAGCTGTAAACCATTGGTGAGCCTCAAAAACAGGAAGGCCAGATTAGAGTTTGCCAAACGACATCTAAAAAAGCCTTCACAGTTCTGGAACAACATCCTATGGACAGATGAGACCAAGATCAACTTGTACCAGAGTGATGGGAAGAGAAGAGTATGGAGAAGGAAAGGAACTGCTCATGATCCTAAGTATACCACCTCATCAGTGAAGCATGGTGGTGGTAGTGTCATGGCGTGGGCATGTATGGCTGCCAATGGAACTGGTTCTCTTGTATTTATTGATGATGTGACTGCTGACAAAAGCAGCAGGATGAATTCTGAAGTGTTTCGGGCAATATTATCTGCTCATATTCAGCCAAATGCTTCAGAACACATTGGACGCCGCTTCACAGTGCAGATGGACAATGACCCAAAGCATACTGCAAAAGCAACCAAAGAGTTTTTTAAGGGAAAGAAGTGGAATGTTCTGCAATGGCCAAGTCAATCACCTGACCTGAATCCGATTGAGCATGCATTTCACTTGCTGAAGACAAAACTGAAGGGAAAATGCCCCAAGAACAAGCAGGAACTGAAGACAGTTGCAGTAGAGACCTGGCAGAGCATCACCAGGGATGAAACCCAGCGTCTGGTGATGTCTCTGCATTCCAGACTTCAGGCTGTAATTGACTGCAAAGGATTTGCAACCAAGTATTAAAAAGTGAAAGTTTGATTTATGATTATTATTCTGTCCCATTACTTTTGGTCCTTAACAAGTGGGAGGCACATATGCAAACTGTTGTAATTCCTACACCGTTCACCTGATTTGGATGTAAATACCCTCAAATTAAAGCTGACAGTCTGCAGTTAAAGTGCATCTTGTTCATTTCATTTCAAATCCATTGTGATGGTGTATAGAGCCAAAAATGTTAGAATTGTGTAGATGTCCCAATATTTATGGACCTGACTGTATTATCGCAGCACACTGCAGCGTGATTAGGACACATAGGAAACAATCGTTTCCTGTGTATCTCTGCAGTGACAGACATTTTACAGTGTGATAAAACATCTGTCACCGCAACATAGTAGGAATTGGCCCTGAAACCCACCCCTGTACTTTCTCATCCAAATGGAGAAAAAGATACATTGTATCTTTTTCTTCTAGCCAAAGAAGAATGTAGACAAAAAAATCTGTGTAAAATAAATAGTAATAAAATAGCTACAATGGGGCTTGATGCAGGATAGTATCAGGGATGTTTTAGGTAGATTAAAAAAAAAATATATATATATTTGTTGTTAATGCGTTTCGGTAAGATTAAAAAAAAGCAAAATGTGCACTGTTGTTTCTATGCCCTTTTTATGGATACAAACAGCAAATGATAATACACATATATGGTGTCACCATGAACACCAGGAGTAGGATAAATTGTTTATTTTTGGGTGGAGGTTTCTGTGAGGTGCCGGGAGCGCGCTAGGTGCGTGCTCTCAGCACGTTTTGTTTACATTGGGCACACAAATATGTAGCCCCTCCATGCCAAGGCCCAGCTGCTGAGAGGATGCATGTTTGCGTACACTCAGCGCCAAGGAGTTAAACCCTGCAGCCTACACACGTTGAGAATATCTGACAAATGATCATTAATTTCAGGTACTTATATAGCGCCGTCAGTTTACGCAGCACTTCACATATATATTGTACATTCACATCAGTCCCTAACCCTCAAGGGGTGTACAATCTAAGGTCCCTAACTCACATTCATACATACACATACTAGGGCCAATTTAGACAGGATCCAACCTACCAGCATGTCTTTGGAGTGTGGGAGGAAACCGGAGTACCCGGAGGAAACCCACGCAGTCACAGGGAGAACATGCAAACTCCAGGCAGGTGGTGCCGTCGCTGGGATTCGAACCAATGACCCTCGTACTGCCAGGCGAAAGTGCTAACCATTTAGCCACTGTGCTGATCATTTGTTTTTTTTTTTTTGGTTTCTTTTGCATGCTAGTCTCACATCAAAAGTGAAGAGGCTACTAAAGTTACAGAAATTCTCATACGACAGAATAAAAATTTATACGTGATATAATGTATTGTAATGTATTTATATTGTGTTTTCAGATGAAAACTGTACTGGTGAAACGAAAATCGTACGATCTGGTGTCGTACGCCAAATATTTTCATGCTTGTCCCTTTTGAGTAATTTTGAATGATTGCTGTGTACGAACAATCAGATTATCGTACGATTGCTTTGAAAGTGGTATTTTTTGTACGATTTTCTGATCGTGTGTACGGGACTTAAGGCTTTGTACCTACGGGCTGAATATCTTGTTAAACCAGCTGAGGTTAGGTCAGTGTGTACGGCTATCTTTCAGACAGGAGCCTGTCTAACAACTGGCTTTTGTCCACGGGACATGCTGGAAATGCTGGAAAATCAGCATCTAAACGGCTGTAAGTGTTGATCAGTGTGTTCAAGTGGGGGGTGGGGAGATCAGTGAACTAACATCAATAAAAATTACTAATTAACTTGTGAGCCACTGAGGTATACTAACAAATGTGTATTAGATCGCTGGTTAATTTGCCCACTCTCATAAAATGTGCGTTTAACAACAATCAAATAATTAATTAATTACCGCGCTCTAATACTAACAAAAAGTGCAAAGTGAAAATAAATATATAATAAATGATATCTTTTATATAAATAAATAATAAAATTAAAAATAAATTAATATAGTGATGTCCACACACCTTCAATACTCGCCGTATAGTGAATGGAATGCGCGGTGACGTCACTGCCCCTCCCCAACACGTTGCGCTACAGGGATTTCGTAGCTTCGTCCGGGGGATGATGTGTCACACACCCTCCGCATTGTTTTAAACTGCAAGCCAGGGATATTGGCATATTCAAAGCGCAAATTAATTGTATTACATGTGAGTGCATTATGGAAGCACATTAAAGCTGTTTTTTACCTCTGGGATAAGGCACCATATTTTTTATTTCTCTTTTGCATGAGATATACGAGGAATATAAAGACAGAGGACTAAGGAGTGGATTAAAGGAGGGAGTTCCCTCACAGCCCTGCAGCTACACAGGCTCACAGCACTATTGCAAAGGTCTTATCTTTATACTGAAGGAGAGTACATCTACCTTGGCTGGATATCCATTTGTACAGTCACTTTGGGGACAGTATCGTTGCATTTCTACATTATATATTATTTATATTAATTATTTATATTTTTTATTAATCACATCATTAATTATATACATTATTTATATTTTTTAGTAATCTCATTATGAATTTCTCTGTGGTTTATATATGGAACATTTGCACATTTGCATGAGGATTGCACATTCAGTGATTTGTTATTAGGTCATCACTATATTAATTTATTTTTAATTTTATTATTTATTTATATCAGACATCATATATTATATATTTATTTTCACTTTGCACTTTTTGTTAGTATTAGAGCGCGGTAATTATTTGAGTGAACTAACATCACTTGTGTTAGTAGAGTGATCTGGCTTTTTTTAATTTTTTTTTTTTTCTAGCCCGCTGGGTTGAACAAAAAAAAAACCTGTACATGTGTACCAAGCTTTACAAGAGCAGCTAAACACTAAGTGATTCACACCTAAATACCAAATCTTTAACCACTTTACACCGCCTTATAGCAGAAATACTGCTACAGAGCAACAGGGGTGGGCTTTTGCATTTCCAGGTAGGGTGCCCTACCTGCGCCACCATTAATGGCCTCGGCTGCCAATCACCAGATCCCGGCCAGCGATTACTTGCCAACACCTGGTGATCGCCAAGTAATACCGATGGGTGGAGAGAACTGTATGTAAACAATACAGTTCTCTCCTCTGTCAGCTCATGCACACTGCTTTGTATGGCAGAATAGCAGAGCCATACAAAGCAGTGTGCTTACAGTGGAAAGCACACACCCAGCCCCATAGTAAAACACACACAGCACACAGTTAACTGTTTGATTGCCCCAGATTTTAACCCCTTCTGCCCAGTGCCATTATTGGTGTCACTGGGGATGTCAGTGACTTCAAGTCAGTTCCCCCCCAGTATCAGAATGGCTGCCGCAGTTTATGACGAAATTAGATTTTTAAAATTTTTTTATTGGACATGTTTAATAGCAAAAAGTTAAAAATATAGTTTTTTTACACAAAATTGTCTTTTTTGTTTATAGCGCAAAAAATTAACACAGGTGGTCAAATGCCACCGAAAGAAAGCTCTATCTGTGCGGAAAAAAAAAGAGCGTAAATTTAATTTGGATGTAGCATTGCATGACCGTGCAATTGTCAGTTAAATAATGCAACACTGTAACACAAAAAATGGCCAATTGTGTATGTGTGCATTAAAATTCATTAAAGTGTATTGAAAAAAAAAAAACATGGCTTAAATATTGTGTAACATAACAACACCCACCATTTTATTCTCTAGGGCCGTTGCTTAAAAAATAAATAAATTAAAAAAAAAAAAAATATATATATATACATCAGCGCTTAAAATTTCAAGTCTAGATCTACTAGCCAGGCAAAAACCTTACTCTCCACCAGTTGTCCCACCAAACCTTGCCCAAGTCCGCCTCCAACCCCGCCCCCAATCACGCCCCCTTGAAGCTTATGTAATTAAAGAGTCCATGATGGTGTAGGGATGTGCACCATTGGCGGGTCTCTTCTTCACGTGTACCCCACGGTGGTGGAGAGCGGGCCTCTCCTCGTGTCTCCCTCAGCGGAGGGGAGCGGACCTCTCCTGCACCTGTCCCCTCAGCGGCGCTGCCAGTGTAATGGCGGTGCCGAAGAAGAAGCCAGAAGTCGGAAACCAGAAGTCAGCTTCAACACGAGACTTGGAGCGCAAGTGGAATGAAAATCGATCCCCAGGGCCTGGGGATCGCATTGCAAGCCACCCGCTCCATCAACAAATGTGCAGGGCATTACTGTTCTAGCCAGAAAGGAATTTTCCCTCGCATTTGGCGAGCTGACAAGTGGAATTTTCAAGCCCTGATATATATAAAATGTTTGAGGGTTCTAAGTAGTTTTCTAGCAGAAAATGCAGATTTTACGTGTTGGAGAGGAATGTCAGAATTTGCCCGGACTGGAACTAGTTAATTGCCTAAAATGTCACAGTAGATGATGTGTCTGTTGTTGTCTTTATCCTGAAATGACAAAAGTGGTGATTAAGTCAAAATCCTTGGTGGAGACCAGTGATTGAAGCCACCAGTGCTTATTACTTTTGTAACACTGAGCCATGTCCATTGAGGGTGTGCATTTTGATATAGGGTTTTGTAATCGTTTCCATTTGGATTCTTCATTTTCACTATATTTTCTATTTACCGGCTATTGTGCAATGCAGAAAGCGCACAAACAACTTTGTGAGTTACACAATAGCTGGAGATACAGTAAATCAGCAAACAGACATGTGAAGTGCTCTAGCAGTATGGAAACCTTTCGTACCACTTCCCTCAATAGCTCTTTCAAGTGTAAGTGTGAAATTGTATCGGAGCATGTCAACTCTTGCCTTGGAGTTCTGAGATCTGTCCACCATGAAGTGTAAGGAGGAACTTATTGGTTGAAGTTAGTGGAACAATTAAGTAATTGTCAGGTTTGAACTGGTATTGCAAGGGAGAATGACAGCACCATTTTCACGTGACTACAGTCATAAAAATCCTGAATTACTTGGTTTACTTTGTCCTTTGATCCTCTTGGAATAATTACAGATTTCATTTAGTGGGGGGAGGGGGGGGGGGGTGCTGGATCTTGTACTTAATTGTCCACATTCAGATCATGCATTGTAACAAGTTAAGAACCTGTAGTAGCATGTTTATGTGATTCTAATTTCAATCTGTTTTTTTACCTTAATGCATTCTCTGCATTAAAGTGGTTGTAAACCTTTACATATACCCAGTGAAATGACTGGCCACAGGTGATACAAATCCTCCTACTTCAATTGTACCTGTCCATCTGCACTCTTCTCTTCTCTACATCCGTGCAAAAACCAGAATTTACAAAGCTTGTCTGAGAATTCAGAAAACGGGGCGAAGAGCTGAAGTTACACTCTACAGAGCTTAGTGAGGAGTTCTGAGAGCTGATGGGAGGGAAGGGACCCCCCCTTGTGAGAAGTGATTCATGCTGATAGCAGAGGAACAAAGCAGCAGACAATTGACATTTAGACTCCAAGCACACTTGGCGTTTAATAACGCTGGTAATGTTTGCTGTGTAGAGTCACGTTAATAATGTGAGTTTTTTAGCGTTTTTGCATTACTGTTTAGCCGCTTTTTTTCACATTTTCGTTTCTTAGCTTTTATTTTTGACCAAAAAAATTTTTTTAGTTTTGTCCAAAAAATCCAAAAATGCTGGTTTGCCGCGTTTTTCAGCGTTAAAAAACTCCTCTAGAAACTAGGGTTTTTTTCTGGGGGTTTTTTTTCCAGCCAAAAAACGCTCCTGCCAAAAAACACTGATTACAGTCTATGTGTGAATGGAAACATAGGATAACATGCTGGGGGGTTTACTGAATGTAGAAAAAAATTCCAAAAGCCAAAAACAGCAGCTGTAAAAATGTCCAGTGTGCATGAAGACTAAGTGCTCTTAATTGAGACAAGTAAATATAGAGGGATATGCTTTGTTCATACTTCATGTCTGAAGTTTACAACCACTTTAGAGGAAAAAGAAAAGCCCCATTAACTGTTCCCCTTCCCCCATACCTAAACACCCGATTACTCTCAGCGATTCAACAGCGTCCCAGTCTCAGCATGCTCTCCTCTTTCTGAACTCACAGGAGATGCTGAGGGCTGCAAAGCCATTGGCTCCTGCTGCTGTCAGTAAAAGTCATGTGAGGTGGGAGCAGGGGATTGTGGTTTAGTGGAGCTGTGTGTGTCTATGGACTTGCTTAGAAGCAATTGGACTGCGCTGGAATTGGAGTTAAGGGACCGCTCTGTGCAATACCATTGCACAGAGCAGGTACATAAACCATCTTTTTTTTATTAAGCCCGAGTGACAGATGAGGCCACTCATTACACACTGTTCTTCTGACTGGGAGTTAGTCTGAGCAGCGTTCATCTTTACACAAAAAAAATGTAGCCTTTAATATCACTTTATGTGTTATGAAATATGTGTGTTGTGGTCCAGCATCTTAGTCAATGAAGTAGATCAAAGGGATTTTTGTTGAGAAAGGAATATGAAAACATCGTCTCTATAAAAGGAAATACATTTTATGCAGGATACGCCTAATAGTATTTCAAAATAGCCTAGCCTTTTAAATGTTTGTTTTCAGATCCCATATACTACAGTTGTGGCCAAAATTATTCAACCCCCAATGCTGTAAAGGGGTTTAGGGACTATAGTGTACATTTGGAATTGTATTCAGAATCAAATCCTACAAGGACGTTGTAACTACCCAAATGCAACTAAAATGACATCAATTGTTTATGTAATACAGTAGTAAATGGTTCTTATGTGGTTTCTTCATTGCCACAATTATTCAACCCCTTAAAGACTACCACTCTGAAGAACAGAGGTTCATACAGGTGCTTTCCATCAGGTATTGAAAACACCTGTGGATGTCACCGAGCAGCAATCAAGCATAATAAGCACCAATTAGGCAGCTTTAAAATGACTGTGATACTCAGCTCCTTCTAGACATTTACTGGTGTGGTTACAAACATGGTGAAGGCAAGAGAATGGTCCAGGAAGACAAGAGAAGAGGTGATTTCTCTTCACAGGAAGGGCAATGGCTATAAGAAGATTGCAAAGATGTTAAACATACCAAGAGACACCTTAGGAAGCATCATTCGCAAATTCAAGGCAAAGGGCACTGTTGAAACGCTACCTGGTCGTGGCAGAAAGAAGATGCTGACTTCGACTGCTGTGCGCTACCTGAAGCGTAGAGTGGAGAGAAGTCCCCGTGTGACTGCTGAGGAACTGAGAAAAGATTTGTCAGATGTGGGTACAGAAGTTTCAGCCCAGACAATAAGACGCACACTGCGTAATGAAGGCCTCCGTGCCAGAACTCCCAGGCGTACCCCCTTGCTGTCTCCAAAGAATAAGAAGAGTCGACTGCAGTATGCCAAAAGCCATGTGGACAAACCACAAAAGTTGTGGGATAGTGTTCTGTGGACTGATGAAACAAAATTAGAACTGTTTGGGCCCATGGATCAACGCTATGTTTGGAGGAGGAAGAACAAGGCCTATGATGAAAAGAACACCTTGCCTACTGTGAAGCATGGTGGAGGGTCAATCATGCTTTGGGGCTGTTTTGCTTCTGCAGGTACAGGGAAGCTTCAGCGTGTGCAAGGTACCATGAATTCTCTTCAGTACCAGGAGATATTGGATGGAAACGTGATGCAGTCCGTCACACACCTGAGGCTTGGGAGACGTTGGACCTTTCAACAGGACAATGATCCCAAGCATACCTCCAAGTCCACTAGAGCATGGTTGCAGAGGAAAGGCTGGAACATTTTGGAGTGGCCATCGCAGTCACCAGACTTAAATCCGATTGAGAACCTCTGGTGGGACTTAAAGAAAGCAGTTGCAGTGCGCAAGCCTAAGAATGTGACTGAACTGGAGGCCTTTGCCCATGAAGAATGGGCGAAGATACCCGTAGATCGCTGCAAGACACTTGTGTCAAGCTATGCTTCACGTTTAAAAGCTGTTATAACTGTAAAAGGATGCTGTACTAAGTACTAAGATTGAATGTCACTTGGGGGTTGAATAAAACTGATAATGCTGTGAGCACAGAAAAGACATTTGTGGTTATTTCATTATAACTGTTATGTTATATTTGTCTGACCTACAAGTGCCTCTTTAATGTAAATGTAAGCAAGATGACTGAATGATCAAAAGCAATGTCAAACTGGCCAAAACACTCAATTTCAGTGGGGGTTGAATAATTTTGGCCACAACTGTATATTTTTTGGTTTTTCATTATAATGCATCTCTATTTTATATGTTAATATCTGATCAAGCACGTCAAAATTTTAAGTACAAAAAGTAATTTTCTATTTTTTGCTTTTCATCTTTTTTAGGTGGTATTGGCAGGGATCAAAGTCGCAGCCTTATGTTAATTTTATGACTAAAAATTATCCACCTGGCTTTCGTTATGAAGATTTCGGGCCCCAGTTCACAGCAGAGTTTTATGAGCCACAGCAGTGGGCAAATACATTAAAGGCATCAGGTGCCAAGTATGTTGTTCTTACTTCAAAACACCATGAAGGTAAATCTGAGGATACATTTTGTTTGTTATTCGCATTTATTTACAATGCACCTACATATTTATTTTATTTATAACAGGTATTTGTATAGCGCTGTCAATTTATGCAGTGCTTTACATAAACATATTGTATACTCACATCAGTCCCTGCCCTCAAGAAGCTTACAATAATTAAAGGTCCCTAACCAATTTAGATAGGAGCCAATCAACCTACCAGAATGTCTGTCTATGGCATGTGGATGGAAACGCACATATCTATATGCATACAGTGAAATTATTTATATCAAAAACATATTTATTGTATACAGTTCTAGCTGTCTTAAAACAATTACGGATTCTTGTTTGCTTTCTTAAAGGGGACTGAATTCTGGAAGCTGTGCCCAAAAAAAGGCAGGCATAGGGCAAAGGACATTTCACCAGTAGTTTCTATGGTTTGGCTTGGTTCTGGCTTGTTGTGCACTGTGTTCCTGTGCTCCCTATAGTGAGTAGGAGTGCAAAAGCCACTTGCTGCAGCCTAAAAGAGGGTCAAAATCACCTGGAGAGGAACTCCGACATCTTTTAAATGGAAGTCGATTACTTAAACGTGGGCACAGTCAGGCAGCAATAACAGGGGGTTGAGGAGTGCTCTAGCTGTCTGTCAAAGCCAGGCAACAGCTGCCAGACAGCCGTATACACATTGCCACAAGTGCAAAGCTACAGTATACAGGAAAAAAAAAAGGATGTCATATTTTTGGTAGGCATATCGCCTGCATACTGAATGGGGCTTAAGCATGAAATTCATCTTTAACCAGTACACGCCCGGACGATAGCCAAAAGGCGGCCGGCAAAATGTACTGCATTTCCGGGTTGGACGCCAAATGGCGTCCTCCCGCACATGCGCAGTTTGCACTCCTGCAGAGCCGCACAGCGGCGCGATCTGTCACTGGACGTGTACCTCGGACACGGCCGATGACAGATCTGAGTATCGGCCCCGTTGCCTGTACCATGTGACCTGCTGTGACCAATCACAGCAGGTCACATGACAGTTGTATACAATGGATGGCTTAATCCATGCCATCCATTGTATACTACTGTCTAGCTGTGAATGGTCACAGCGATCACATGCACATGCCATGTGATTAGCTGTGGCCAAATCACAGCTAAGCACAAAAAAAAAAAAACCCTGAATTAATCGATGTCATTCAAGTAAATGCTTGCTTATAGCAAAGTAATTCTTTGCTATAAGCAAATTGTGTTACAAAAAAAAAAAAATACTGATCACTTCCCCAAAGTAGTACAATGTTACTATGGTAACCTTGTACTACTTTGGACATAGGGAAATATGAAAAAAAAAATCTTAAAAAAAAAATAAAATGTAATAAAAAAATTAAAAATAATTAAAAAAAAAATAATATATATATATTTTTTTCATACTGTCACCAGTCAGTGTCCCTGATCACCGCCATGCCAGTTATATGAAGACGCTGTACTTCACTGGTGACAGTATGTAAAAAAAAAAAATAGTGAAAATAATTTTTTGCATTTTTTTCATTTTCCGAAAAATTATGACAAAAAAATACAACTTCAGAAAACTCGCCATGCCTCTTATGAAGTACGTTGGACTGTCTACTCTGCAAAAAGGGGTCATTTGGGGGATATCTGTACTGTTCTGACATTCTTGGACCTCAAGAAATTAGATTGGCCGTCAGTACTTCAGGATTGATCAATATTCAGATCTATACCATAGTTTGTGAACTCTATAACTTTCCTACAAACTAAAAAATACATCCTAATTTGGGTTATTTTCACCAAAGACGTAGCAGAATACATCTTTGCCTAAATTTATGAAGAACAATTATTTATTTGCAAACTTTTATAACAGAAACAAAGAAAAACGTGTTTTTTTTTCAAAATGTTCGGTCTTTTTCCGATAATTTAGCAAAAAATAAAAACCCTGGTGGTGATTAAATACCACCAAAAGAAAGCTCTAGTTGTGTGAAGAAAATGATAACATTTTAGTTTGGGTACAATGTTGTATGACTGTGCAATTGTCATTCAAAGTGTGAGAGCGCTGAAACCTGAAAAATGGCCTGGGCAGGAAGGTGTAAAATTGCCCGGTATTCAAATGGTTAAGTAGGCACTCGGGAGGCAGCATATCAACTCCCAATCACCTACTAACTGTGGACCAGCTGCTGCTTACAGCTACCCAGGCCCATGTGAAAAAGGCAAGGTAAGGTTGCCTCTGCATTTTGATACATTGCAGTGTATTAAACAAAATCCTGCTTGTTGAAGTTTCCAGCAAAATGCACTTTCTATAGGGATGAATGGTAAGGCATGTTGGAATTGCATTAAAAAAACAAACGGCATTCTCACACAGAGTTATGAATGCAGCTATATGTGTCCTTTTATGAAACAGAGATCAGCGGTGATCCTGAGGATCGTTGCTGATCTCCGATCATTTGAGGTTTAGGAAACAGAGATGATCAGGGGAGAACATGTTCTCCACTGATCATTTCAGCACACAGATGGCCAGTGTATGAAGGAGCGATGTCAGCCCTTCCCTGGCGATCTGTGTTTTTTCCTTCCAGATTCTCCTGCCCAGTGGTGGAGAATCGGAGGAACCGCAAATGAAGCAGCGATAATTTACAGCTGCTTGGTAAACATTGTTTGACTGATCTCTTACTGTAATCTCGCGATATTGTAGTAAAATCAGCTGTTTTCCAGCATTTGTAGATCGCTTCTCCCTTCATTTGGAGAACTGATCTACACCGCTTCATAAAAAGGCATTCAGAGGAGAACTTTTCTCCGAGAATGCCGGAGAACTGAGCAGCGGTCATTTACCACTGCATGATAAAAGGACACCATAAAGATTTAGCAACCATATCCATGGGCATACCTAACAGATGTTGACATTCTATACCCTAAGCTCATTGTATGGGGTGAGACAAAGGCAATCCTACATTAATGCATACTCATACATTTGTAAAAATGATCTATTTTACCCTGTTTGGCTTTAGAGACAGTCATTTACATGCTTTTATCTCACTATCTAGGATACACTTTGTGGGGATCTAAATTTTCATGGAACTGGAATTCTGTGGATGTGGGATCAAAGCGGGACCTTGTTGGAGAGCTGGCTGAGGCCATCAGGAATACCACAGACTTGCATTTTGGACTCTATCACTCTCTATTTGAGTGGTTCAACCCTCTCTTCCTTTCTGATAAATCCAATTCTTTTAAAACAAGCACTTTTCCAAATGCAAAGTCCTTGCCTGAACTGTATGAAATTGTGATGAAATACAAGCCAGAAATTCTGTGGTCAGATGGAGATGGTGATGCCCCAGACACATACTGGAACAGTACTGTTTTTTTGGCTTGGCTCTATAATGAAAGGTATGATAACCATTATTTAAAACATGCAGTGAAAAACTGTTGTGAGTTTTAAAGAGCCCATGTTAGAGTGCCAGTGCATGAGCACAACTGGAAAACTACTGTGTTCCAGTTGTGCTCATGCACTGCCACTCCAGGACCTTCATGGCAGTATCATAAAGATAATGAAAGCTGCAGATATAGCTCATATGCGATTTTGGTAATTTGGTTTACATCTGCATTCCTCTTGCTATCACATCTAACTATACCTGTGCATATGGGCTGCTGTTGGCTCTTCATTGCACATTTTCTCATGTCACAGATCTCTCATAATACCTCTATATTAGCTGTGAAATTCTGTACAAATATCCACTTTACTTCCTTTCATGTTCCCTTCCTTTGTCCCACATTTCCCCATATGCTGAAATCTTTTTTTTTTTCCAGTTGAGGAAAAAAAGTTCCAGCTAACCAGGAAAGGAGGCATAATGTCATTATATCCAGATTGTGTAAGAACCAATTGTGTGAAAACTCCTGTACGAGTTTTCACATTGCTGTGTAGGAATTGATACCAAGTTGTGCCATGAGTAAGGGTGCAAAAAAAAAATCTTTTCTTTCTAGTTCATTAAGGGACACAGGATTGCGGGGCCTGCTTTGAATGTGATCTGTGAGCATTGGGCTCTGCTTTTAGAGCTTTTCAGATCTTTGTGTACTGTGTTAATTAGTAATATACTAAAGAACCAAAACCCCCAATTGCCTTTCACCCATAATGGGCTTAAAGTGTTACTGAACCCACAACAGTAAAATCAGTCTGTATATGCAGTAAAACATACTCTGCATTGTGTAAAAAGGATGTTTGATCCTTTCTTCTTTGCCCCTCCTCTTGTTGAAATGACCTCCGGATACAGACTGAACCTGTGGACACATGCACATGCTCAGTTTGGTGTGTATTGCTAGAGAGGTTTTTTTGTTTTTTTTCTTGGGAGGGTGCATATGATCAGCACAGGGCCAATCAGCACTGTCCAAATAGAGGGTCAGAGGTTTCACATCCTCCTAGATCAGAAAGAAAACACCTTCTACAAGTTTTAACCAGTGCTCTGCTGAAGTCACAAGACTGCTCTAACTGCTGATGAGAAAAGCTATTTAGCAATTTATATTTACTAAAATAATTGCACTTCCATGTTCTGTGTACTGTGGGAGACCAGATATAGTGAATGCAGGGTCCTGGGTTTAGTAACGCTTTAACTGTAGGCCTCTATGATCATGCCCAGATGGGTGATATGTGTTAGCGGGGCATGGCTCAGTGGTGTGGGGATGGAGCTAAAGCCTTCCTGTCATATTTAAAATTGAGTGGCTTTCCGTGTGCACTTCCACTTTTCCTTTGTATGTTCCTGACAGTCGGGCAAGATGAGCCCTGTGGAGCTGTTGAATCACTGGGTATCTGAGTTAGTGGAGCTTGGAGCGGCACTATATTTTCAATTAGGGTACTGTGTTAATTCGCCACAGAGTACTGTCCAGGTCCAGAGCCATGGCACATTCTCTATTGTGACTCAGTCTCTGAAGACACTAAAATGAGTGCACTGAGCACCAGGAACAACTACATTATTGGTACATTGAACACCATCATTAACCCTTTTTTCCTTTAGTTTCCACAAAAAAGGTTAACACTCTGGGTAATTAAATGCTGCATCACTAGTTGGGCTGTCATGGGCACACAATCCTCCCTCTGTTGCCGCTTCAGCATGAGGTAGCTGCTTTCCATGATTAATATTGAAATCGGCTGCACTCTACCCCCTCACCCAATCCGACAGATGAGGAACACCAGTGCTCAAACTATTGCCCCTGTACGCCATCCAGTAACATGTCTGTCAAAAAAGGTTGGCACCACAGGATCTTCCATACATATACTATATCAATTTATTGGCACATCAGGTTAAAATCTAACATAACAGACCTTCTAACGCATTTCAGCCAGAGTGGGAGAAGATAACCCAGAAAGTCTGAGTATTTGCAAGGGCTCCAGCGGATAAAAAGAGAACCTGGTGAGCATAGTGAAGGTCAGTGGTTGGGGGAATTGGCTTTCAAGAATACCTGTCACCTTGCACTGAATGATCAAAGTTACACACTTTTGAAGGAACAACCCCAGGCATCCAAAAAAAAATCACGATCAGTCACTGAATATTGAAGAGTGTTTATACTGCAATACACATTACCATGTTTATTATAGCTGGTTAGTCTTCTGTTGTGACTGACCACAGAGCATTTCTTAACCATATTTCCTTTTTTTTTTCGGTTTTTTTTTTTAATAATTTAGCCCAGTTCGGGACATCATTGTAACTAATGACCGATGGGGATATGACTGCATTTGTAAACATGGTGGTTTTTACACATGTAGTGATCGTTACAATCCTGGGCATCTGCTACCTCACAAATGGGAGAACTGCATGACCATTGACAAACGTTCCTGGGGATACAGGAGGAATGCTTTAATCTCTGAAATGCTGACCATTGAAGAGCTGGTACAGGTGGGTTCTCACAAACCTTCTGCAACTCTGTGGGGTCAGTTTACAAAGTCACAAGTTATATTACAAGTGTTGGTTATTTTGTCTCCTAATTTTCACATCACAAATAGTACACCAAGGTGGAATTATTATTTTCTACACATGAAACAAACATTTAATTATAGAAAGCTGTTACTTTTCATAAGTAGTTATTTATCACCAATTCAAGCAACTCATTTTTCTGCTTGACTCAATAGACGCCTCACAGAAATTTAGCCAGAAGATATTTTGGGTAGGAAACCTAATTGTCTTTTCCTACAAAAAACCCTCACTACTATATCGCACATGCTGTGAAGTTTGATCTGTAAATTAACAAGTAATGTACAGTTATAAAATACTGCGTGCATTAGGAGAACAGAGGCTTGTGTGTTACATAAAAGAACAATAAGACAAAGGGGTTGATTTACTACAGGCAGAAATACAGTGCACTTGCCCCAGAGCTTGGTAAATGAGGTAAAGCCTTACTTTGCAAAGAATACTCAATCACATGCAAGGCAAATTTTAAAAAATGGCATTTTTACTTGCAAGTGATTGGATGATCGAAATCAGTATCGCTTGCCCTCACATCTAGAGCAACTGCACTTGCAGTGTACAGACTATTTGTCTTTAGCATATCAACCCCAAAGTGTATCTATAGCAAAATATAAATTTTTAAGTTTTTGGATGGCACATGGAAGCGTTAGAATCCATGCCCACCTTCACCAGATACATGTTTGTCATGATGACTGCTGCCACCAGGGCAGAAAGTGATGGGAAGATTAAACATTTTTTTTTTTAACATCACCAGACATAGAATGAGGGGAAAACTTGGGATGCCTGTTCTAGTGACAGCTATCTCAAAAGGAAACTTCTCTTGTTTAAGAGATTTCATCTTATTTTCTGTCTCCAAGATAAAGAGGGTTTAAGATACACACTTTTATTTTAAAGGCACTTATAAATACACCGTTCAAAAAAATTTAAAGGAACACTTTTTAATCAGAGTATAGTATCAAGTCAATTAAACTCTTGGGCTATTGATTTGGTCAGTTAGTAGCAGAGGGGTATGTTAATAAGTTTCACCTGCTTTGGTGTTTAAATAAAATTAACAACAGGTGCACTAGATGGGCAACAATGAGACGACCCCCAAAACAGGAATGGTTTTTCAGGTGGACGCCACTGACACTTTTTTCCCTACTCATCTTTTCTGACTGTTTTTCACTAGTTTTGCATTTGGCTAGGGTCAGTGTCACTACTGGTAGCATAAGGCGATACCTGGACCCTACAGAGGTTGCACAGGCAGTCCAACTCCTCCAGGATAGCACATCAATATGTGCCATTGCCAGAAGGTTTGCTGTGTCTCCCAGCACAGTCTCAAGAGCATGGGAGAGATTACAGGAGACAGGCAGTTACTCTAGGAGAGCTGTACAGGGTCGTAGAAGGTCCTTAACCCATCAACAGGACTGTTATCTGCTCATTTTGCAAGGAGGAACAGGATGAGCACTGCCAGAGCCCTACAAAATGACCTCCAGCAGGCCACTGCTGTGAATGTCTCTGACCAAACAATCAGAAACAGACTTTATGAGGGTGGCCTGAGGGCCCAACGTCCTTTAGTGGGCCATGTGCTCATTGGCCTGCACCATAGAGCTTGATTGGCATTTGTAACAGACGTGAAAGGGTCTGGAGAAGCCGTGGTGAACGTTGTGCTGCCTGTAATATCGTTCAGCATGACCATTTTGGTGGTGGCTTAGTGATGGTCTGGGGAAGCTTATCCATGGAGGGACATACAAACCTCTACAGGCTAGACAATGGCACCTTGACTGCCATTAGGTATGGGGATGAAATCCTTGGACCCATTGTCAGACCCTATGTTGCTGCAGTGGGTCCTGGGTTCCTCCTGGTGCACAAATATGCCTGGCCTCATGTTGTGAGTATGCAGACAGTTCCTGGAGGATGAAGGAATTGATACCATTGAATGGCCCCCACTCTTGCCTGACCTAAATCCAATAGGACGCCTCTTGGATATCATGTTTCGGTCCATCCAACGCCACCAGGTTGCACCTCAGACTGTTCAGGAGCTCAGTGATGCCCTGGTCCAGGACACCATCCTTCGTCTCATTAGGAACATGCCCCTACATTGTCAGCCATGCATACAAGCACATGGGGGCCATACAAACTGCTGAGTACCATTTTGAGTTGCTGCAATGAAATTTCAGCGAAATGGACTAGCCTGCAGCATCATTTTTTTACTTTGATTTTTGGGTTGTGTTTGAATTCAGTCCTCTGTAAATTGATGTTTCATTTCCATCAAACGTTAGGACATCCTTACGTTCCTAACACATTACCCAGTCCATATCAGTATAGATATCCAGCATGATATTTTCCCCATTGAGATCTGCTAGGTGTTTTCAAAGTGTTCCTTTAATTTTTTTGAACAGTGTTTTTAATGTTTTCTAATGGCAACAGCAATTGAAGCCTTGAAATTACTTACTGACCCAGAGGAGTTTAGAATTTAATAACGCAATAATAAGGCACACACATTCACTTGAGGGTGAGTATGATAAGGCCAGGTAACCTATCGGGGATTACCCTGGAGCTAGCAAAAAAAAAAAAATTTTTTGCAAAAACAGGGAGAACAAAAGGGTAGATGGGAACTGAACCCAGCACTCCCTACACTACTAACAGTTTTTGTTCTTTTTCAGCTTTGGAAATGCTGGATTTGATAATATAACTTTTTGTGCTGGCATGTATGTGTCACTATGTAGTAGTATACTGGTGTTTAATAACTGTTTTTCTCACTTTCTAGGAGTTAGTTGAAACTGTATCTTGTGGTGGGAATATGCTGATGAACATTGGTCCTACGCATGATGGTCGAATCCCTGTAGTATTCGAGGAGCGCTTGATGCAGATGGGTAAATGGCTTGAAGTAAATGGAGAAGCTATTTACAGCACAAAGCCTTGGAAAGCACAAAATGATTCAGTGACTCCAGGAGTCTGGTGAGAATGAGAACACATTACATAAATCAGTACAACAAACCTCTTATATATTTGTTCTGTTAAGAGTGGTGCATGTCTTTGTGTGGTGTGGTTTTTTTTCCTTGTTTGTTTCCTAAATAGATTCTCTTTTCCCCATTGCTAAGAAACTGTATTGTGCAAACTGGATAAAAGTTTATCCACAGAACAGTTATATGCTTTATCCAATAACAATGCATGTATTTTTTTTTAATGGCTAAGCAGTAATATAGCTATTAAGGTGGTTAAGTTTAAACACATGCAGCATTCCTGACTTTTTCAGTTTATTGGGTTCTATTATATACAGCTTACTTTAATATATACAGTTAGGTCCGTATTTATTTGGACACATGCACAATTTTCATACTTTCGGCTCTGTATGCCACCAGAATAAATTAAAATGAAACAATCCAAATAAATTTGAAGTGCAGACTTTCAGCTTTAATTCAAGGAGTTGAACATAAATATCAAGTACAAATTTTAGGAACTGCAACCATTTTTATACACAGTCCCTCCATTTTCAGGGGCTCAAATGGAATTGGACAATGAATATAATCATAAATAAAATGTTCATTTTTAATATTTTGTTGAGAATCCTTTACTGGCAATGACTGCCTGAAGTCTGGAAACCATGGACATTACCAAAGACTGGGTTTCCTCCTTTCTCATGCTTTGCCAGGCTCGAACTGCAGCTGTCTTCAGTTGTTCTTTGTTTGTGGTTCTTTCTGCCTTTAGCTTTGCCTTCAGCAAGTGAAATGCATGCTCAATTGGGTTGAGATCAGGTGATTGACTTGACCATTTCAAAATATTCCACTTCTTTTCCTTCAAAAGCTCCGGGGTTGCTTTTGCAGTGTGTTTTGGATCATTGTCCATCTGTACTGTGAAGTGCCGTCTAAACAACTTTGCTGCATTTGGCTGAATCTGGGCTGACAGTATATCTCTAAACACTGCAGAATTCATCCCGCTGCTTCTGTCTTCTGTCACATCATCAATAAACACCAATGACCCAGTATCACTGAAAGCCATCCATGCCCATGCCATCACACTTCCTCCACCATGTTTTACAGATGTTGTGTGCTTTGGATCATGAGCTGTCCAAGCCTTCTCCACATTTTTTTCTTCCCATCATTCTGGTACCGATTAATCTTAGTTTCATCCGTCCAAAGAATGCTTTTCCAAAACTGGTCTGGCTTTTTTAGATTTTTTTTCGGCAAAGTCTAATCTGGCTTTTCTATTCTTCAGGCTTATGAATGGTTTGCACCTTGTGGTGGACCCTCGGTATTTGCTTTCGTGAAGTCTTCTCTTGATTGTAGACTTTGACAATGATATGCCCACCTCCTGGACAGTGTCCTTAACTTGTCTGGATGTTGTGAATGGGTTTTTCTTTAGAAAGGATCCTGCGATCCTACACCACTGTTGTCTTCTGTGAACATCCATGCTTTATGTTGCTGAGCTCACCAGTGTGTTCTTCTTTCCTCAGAATGTACAAAACTATTGATTTGGCCACTCCTAATGTTGCGGCTATCTCTCTGATGGATTTGTTTAGTATTTGAAGCCTTACAATGGCTTGTTTCACTTGCATCGACAGCTCCTTTGAACACATGATGTAGGTTCACAGCAATAGATTCCAAATGCAAATACCAAACTTAGACTCAACTCTAGACCTTTTACCTGCTTAATTCGTGAAGAAATAACAAAGGAGTAGCCCACACCTGGCCATGAAACAGCTTTTAATTTAATTCCAATTACTTTTGGTCCCTTGAAAAAGGGGGATGGCTATTTTTAAGAGCTGTAATTCCTAAACCCTTTCTCCAATTTGGATGTACATACCCTCAAATTAAACCTGAGAGTGTGCACTTTCAGCCCATATCCATTCTATAACTATAGCTTGAATATGTTTTGGTAAATACTAGTTCCATTCATGTCTATTGGGCCATAATGGTTTCACAGACACAGCTGTTGGCTCTAGTTTAACAGCCATGCTGGAGCGTGTCCATGAATGAATACTGTGTTCAGGGACACCCACACACACAGTTGTGTTTTGCTTTGGTGTCTAGTTAAGGTTACTTTGTGTTTAAAAGCTAAGAAGCATAGACCTCTGTGGTATATTAATGTGCTTTTACTAAACAAAATTCATTGAAACAATTACAAATTTAGGAATAAAATACAAAACTGGCAGATATACATAAAACACACAAAATGCTACCTACTTCCTAGCAAAATTATGTTCTGTGATTACAATAGTAAAAGTTACTTCTAGAGGCTTCACACTCTCCATAGGCAACTTAGACCCCAGGCTTGCTCTAAAACTGTTGCAGGAGATTGGGCTAAAAGCATCTTCAGGTTCTGGCAGATCTTCCTTGGTGTTGCGTCATCATAGAGTCCTCCGATGTTCAGTCATCATAGAGTCCTGCTTTTCAGCCTTTGTTGTTGGCTTTTATTTGGAAATTTTTACCATCCACATAGGGTGTTTTCTCCTTTCAGAATACTCTGTTTCAATGGGAGAATCCTTCCCCAATTTGACCTCCTAGATGGAACTGTTGTATCATACATGCCATAGGTCATGTGTGTCAGAAGGTCAAGCTATTAACCTTTGATTAACTTGACTTGTTGATTTCAGTTACATAATTTAAACGTGGAATAGAAGAGCCCAACATACAACAATGGTATCTAAGTTCACATTGATGTAGAAGACAGCTTGTATAATTGTTACCAAGGCATTTTTTGAGAAGTCCACTTAAACATTCAAAAGTAACCTGACTTCTGTTTCTATGACAAACAAACAGATCCTTTCATGTCTGAGAAACAAATCATAATAAATCAAAATAAACAAAAAACAAATCAAACAAAACAGACATATTTTTATATCAGATGCAACACAGGCTGCCAAATTGGGACCGGGGCAGTAGCTGCTGCATCCTAATAGACATGAATGAGACTACCTGTATGCAGATACTCAGAACACCTGTTCATCCCATGCAAAACTGGCCCTTTGCATGGCTGGCCAAATAGTTACATCCAATATGAATGAGGCCTAAAACAGAGCATTGCAATGCATGTAATTTGCATTGTGGTTTGCTGTAACAAGTCTTTTAGCACCTTCTACAGTTGTGTGTTAGGGTGCCATTCTATATAAATGGCACTGGACAAAGTGCCATGTGTTACTCTGTGTCAAAACAATAAACACACATTACCATAGTACATAGGTCCAAGGAGGCCTTTTGCTTGGTTTTGGGTTAGTTTTGTGGTGTGTGGGGTTTTTTTTTTTTTTTTTTTTTTTTTTTAAGTTCACGAGTTTTAAACTGTTTGTATTTTTATTTTTACTACCTGAATACAATCTATGACAAACAATTTCTAGAACACCATGGCTTAAGTTAATGAGATAGCACCACAGAAGCAACTTGCCTTGAGACACACTGGGGTAGATTTACTAAAACTGGTGCAGCTGTGTATGGTAGCCAATCAGCTTCTAACTTCAGCTTGTTCAATTAAGCTTTGACAATAAAGCCTGAAAGCTGCTTGGTTTCTATGCAGAGCTGCACCAGATTTTGCACTCTCCAGTTTTCGTAAATAACCCCAACTTTGTCTGATTGAAACTTTGGATAGAGGAATGTGTCCCATTTTCTGTTCACTCATCCACTAACCACTTATGTGTGTACATTTTCAGCTTGAGCTTTTGGGTTCTCTAAAAAAAAAAAAAAAAAAAAAAAAAATGTTTTCATGAAGGAAATAAACCAAGAGCCTTTGTGAAAAGGAGCCTGTTGCTCCACATGCCAGTCAGTAGTTCATATTTACCTGCTTTACATTACATTTTTGGTCCCTTTTTTATGGTATATAAAATTATATACAGCAATACTATTTCTGTCTGTCATTCTACCCTACATAGTTCAACATGGAAGGAGTGTAACTTGATTAAGGTGGTGTTAGTATGTTATAAGACATTGTTTATCAATGTGTATTTACCAAATTTTCAAGAGCTTGTTTTTTTTCCTTTGTTTTCAATTTCAAGTGTGAAAATGGAAGAAGTCGACTATGCTATAGCAATCAAATTTTTGATGAATAAAACCTTATATGTAGATAGGAAATATTTGTTTCCGGTTTCACACTCTACCTCACACATGTATACTGCATACTTTGACTGCTTGATAAAGAGATAACCTAGACCAGCGGTTCACATTCTGGGGACACCTCAGCATGTACAAGTGGGCAACTCAGATGCTGCATCCAGTATTGCTGATTGTTTGATTTTAGCAGTCTGTAAAGCCTATCCCCAAAGCCCACACTCCCACACCCAGGATTGTAGACTTACTGTGTAACTTGCAGTTAGAGAAAGCTTTCTTGCTAGAGAACAGTTTAAAATCCTATCATGATTTTCTGAGCAGTTAATTAGCAGGATTCCTTGCATGGAGCACGGACTGTGGAGGTAGTTTTAGTGAACTGATAGAGAAGCATAAAAACATTTTCTAGTTTACAATCCATTAATATAAATGTGTGTAGTAAGGCGCATAGGCTCAGTAAGAGTTGGCAGTGGTAAACTGTGCATGGGACTCCTAAGATCTGTTTGTTCTGCACTTTATTCAGTCAGGCAGCTGGCAAACAGTTTAAATGAAGGATGGGTTTTTACAGTAAGTCCATAGCATAAATAAAACAAAACATCTGCTTATCCAAGCTACTAACTAAACTCCGCTCAGTTCCTGACTACCAGGGGGCCCTCAACAGGTTCCTGACACAGGCAACACTTGTTCCTTTTTCAGTGTTTTGTTTGCACTCAGCCTTTTCACCTTGCATCAGGGTTCCACAGCAGATAGAGGGAGAGATACCTGAGCATCAGTCAGTGTACATATATAAAGGCTTCTGCAAATCTGAGACAAATAAATTTCGGCTACCTGGTAAGATGTGGATCCGCAAATGAGGGTTTCGGTATTCCACCCAAAGCTCTACAAAATCTCCAGGCATAAGATTTAGAGAATACAAAAAGGTTGTTTCAATCTATTCACTGTCTCTTCACTGTCTTTTGGGCTATAGCCACCTATAGAAGGATTGGGCACTAGCAACTAAAAAACTGTAGGGCAGCCCAGGATAACCCTTCCTACTACAACTGAATTTTAGATATTTGCTAGCGAATTAGGAGGATTGACTTCCTGTCTTCAGCTCTGCTGTGTAAAAAATGGAAGGTATACGTCACTTTAGTGTAAGTCTCGTGGCTTCCATCCTAGGAGTTTCTGTGTGGGGTGAATCCTCCCCTTCCTACAATGAGCAGTGTTTGGCCCTTCGCACTATTGGAGGTCAGTTTTCTTTTCTTTCTTGTTTCAGAGAGTTTTTTGGTTTCTCATTCCATGATCAAAACCCTTGTACAGGGAATCCCTGATGTAACTCACCCTTTGACTCTGTGGGATCTGAATTTGGCTCTTTTCATACTTCAGAAACTGCTATTTAAACCCATTAGATACCATCTTCTCTCTACTCCAACCCAGCAGTAAGTGTTCCTTGAAGCCATCTTCTCTTCTTCCCTGAATACAATCCTGCTGGGCTGTTCTTCACAAAAAAAATCATGTATATAATACACACAGAGAAAGGGCAGCTGGCTGACCCTCACCCTTGATGCAGTTTCAACTTGTGGCTGATTGGCATTTACTGTGTAACCATTGGGGCCCCTGTAGACCTTTTACAGTGTTTTGGTTCACAGTAGCCAGTGAAGTGAGTATTCTTTACATGGCATTATAGTAGTTAAATGGTTTGTTTTACAGTGTTTCATGCTCTTACTTTTTCTGTGCTGTCCATCCTTTTTACCTATTTTCCATTATAGTGGATCTTTAAGAGTGTATTAACAAATGTGGCACAAGTAGTTGTGTGTTATGTGGAGTATAAATGTGGACGCATTAAATTGTAGAGCAGTGATCTCTAGCAGTTTCATGCTTCAAAAGACTGTCATGGACAGCAGACACATGTCTTTAGTTTCCAACAATTCCTATAGCCTGTCACCATCTCTTATAGCATTTCTGTAGTCTCTGACCATCTCCTGTTGCCTGTCTGCAATCTCTGCCAGGTTTCTCTAGGATTACAATCTCTGATTTTTATGTGCAGCCCTTTGTCATGTCAGGAGCTGTACTTGAGGCCCCATATAAAGAGTAAATTGATAACCACTTTTATAATAGGGTAAATGAAAATATACATCATATTAATAGGAAATTGTGCCCAACAGGTATACATGCAAGCCTAAAGAACAAGCTGTGTTTGCTGTATTTTTGAAGTGGCCCACCAACCGGAATATTATACTAGGAGAACCCAAGGCTTCTGAACTAACAGAGGTTAGTAGCTTGTTTCAACAATGTATGTAATGTGGGTTTCACTTGTTTATTTTTTTTCTTCAGTGAAAACATTAGCTACAGTGCCTATAAAAAGTATTCAACCCCTTGGAATTTTTGGAGAGACCTCCTGCACTATAATGGATGTCCTACTACTAAGCAGCTCACACTTGCCTTAACCACAAGGTGGATGAAAAAACAACAAAAGTAAAATAGTGAAGCGCTAATATTGACTAAGGGACATGCATAATACAATGCTAATCAGTATTCACTATTCAGCTAGAGACCATAAAGACAATATTAACTGAACCACTACACACATGCATAACAAGTCCCCATAAAAGGGGAATACATGGTGACATATATTATTGATGTGCAAGTGCTCAAATAGAACAGTTCATGCTGTGTGAAAGTCCATAATATGTCGATTCCAAACTCGGTGGTCACTACATAGAACACAGCAAGCCACGTGGGGTGATCACAGTGCCACACGGTGTGCAGAAAGATCCATAAATGGCCAAATTGGCTCCTCACCTCCTTGCTTTAGACCCTTAGGGCCAAAACACTGTGTGGGTAACCCACGTGTACTCCAGATGACTCTCCTCAGGACTGGAACACTTAGGACCCCGCGCTTAGCACTTCTGGACCTTCTCCAGACTCAGGGATACTCAGATATGGGTGATCATAGCAGGATATTAATGAAAACAAAAAATGCTCCATAGTATTATCCTGCCTTTATTAATATAAAACAACCAAAGCCAATTGCCCACTCTCATTAAAAATGCATAAAAATGCCTTATTCCCATATCATGGGTTTGATGCTGATATGCAGCTCCACAATGGCGCCCATGGCGGAAACTGCGTCACCGCATCCCGGAAGTGCTGTCGGTGTGTACCGACGCGTTGTGTCACGATGCACGTGACTTCTTCAGGGTCCTAAAGTCACGTGGATCATGACGCAACGCGTTGGTAAGCACTGACAGCACTTCCAGGTTTAGCTTTGATTTGTTAGTGTGAAAGGAATGCAGCAAAATACAAAGAAACCTTTTAAGAAAGTTTGATTCTGACTAAAAGAATCCTGAGTGGAGGAAGAAAATGTGACAATGACCTCAAGCCTAAAGCCACAACTACAGTTACTGTACTTAAAACAACAATGTTTGTTCTGGAGATCTGGGGAATTGGTAGCTGGACTGTTTTGAATACTATCCACATGCATCCTGATAGAGCCTGAGCAGTTTTACAAAGAGGAATGGGGGAAAAAATGGAGTGTCCAGTGAAAGCTGATAGATTCCCATCAACACAGAATAAGGTTGTAATTACTACCAAAAGTGCATCTACTACAATCCCAATTCCTAAAAAGCTGTGACTCTGTGTAAAATCTACATAAAAACAGAATGCAGTGATTTGCAAATCTCATAGTCCTATATTTTATTCACGAGAACATAGAAAACCTGTTATTTTAAAATTTTTATATTTAAAATTGAGAGGATACCATTTTACATAAAAATAAGGTAATTTAGAAATTTCTGGCAGCAACATGTCACAAAAAAAGGTGGGACAGGGCCATGTTTATCACGGTGTAGCATTCCCTCTTCTTTTAACAACACTCTGTAAACATTTGGGAACTGAGGAGACCAGTTCATGGAAATTGAAAAGAGGATTGTTGTCCCATTCTTGTCTGATATAGGATTTTAACTGCTCACCAGTCCTGGGTCATCTTTGTTGTATTTCTCCTTTCAAGATGCACCAAAATATTTTAGATTGGTGAAAGGTCTGGACTGTAGGCAGGCCAGTTAATCACCTGGACTCTTCTACTACAAAGGCATGCTGTTGTCTTAGGTGTAATATATGGTTTAGCATTGTCCTGGTGAAATATCCACGGTCTTCCCTGAAAAGATGTTGTCTGGATAGGAGCATATGCTGCTCCAAGACTTGGATATATTTTTCAGCATTGATAATGTACTCTATCCATTCCATATGCACTGATGCACTCCCATTTCATCAGAGATGCAAGTTTTGAACTGAGTGCCTGAATAAAAGCCGAAAGGTCCCTCTCCTCTTTAGTATGGAGGACGTGGCACCCATGGTTGCAAAAAAGGAATGTCAAATTCTGAACAGTTTTCCACTGTGCAACAGATCATTTTAAATGATCTTTGGCCCAGAGAAGATGGTGCCATTTCTGGATCATGTTCAGATGTGTCTTCTTCTTTGCATGATAGAGCTTTACCTTGCATTTTTGGATGGCACCGAGAACTGTGTTCATAGACATTTGAGTCACAGAGATTTTTTAAAATATTCCTGAACCCATGTAGTAATGTCTATCACAGAATCATGCCTGTTTTTTTTAATGTAATGCCATATGAGGCCCCAAAGGTTGTGGGCATCCAATATTACATTTCACTCTTGTCCCAGACACACAGGGATTTCTCCAGGTTCTCAGGATCTTTTGATATTATATATTTAAAGTGTTTGCAATTTTATGTTGAGGAACATTATTCTGAAATTGATAAATAATGCAGCGCTGAAAATTCATAAAGTGACTGACGCATCAAGTGTGAGCGCTATATTGCGCTAAAGTGATAACAATATAAATCAAGTGTACCATCATGAGTTGACGTAATAAATAGTCACTTATAAAACCATCGTGACTTCTGTGTATAATTGCTGAAATTATGACATATAATCAATAAAATCTGGAAAAAACGTAACAGTCCAATTTTTCTGTGAAATCCGTGCACGTGACTTCCGTGATAAGGATCAGTAGTGTGATTGCACTCACCAGAAGCTCAATATTATTGCGCATGTGTATATAATATCCTCTGTGGTCATCTGGGTTCAGGCAAGGAATAGGAATCATCTGGCACACAGACAGCATACAAGGCATAACTCCAGACCTCACTCACAGGACCTTCTCAGTATACAGGAACAGCTCCCTAATACTTCTTCACCACCGGACAAAAATAGCTCAAAAGAGGATGTTTCCACCTTAAAAGGCTTGTATTATGGCCTTTAGGTGGTCTGGTTACTGTTTTCTTGCGGAAACTGCATCATTAAGTGATGAATGGTAGTTACTGGAGGTCACATTTTTTCTGTCAAAATTGAAGCTCCAGTCTGCAGCCAGAAGCCTATCTGAGGCTTGAAAAACCTTGGATAGGCGTTTAGCTGCAGACTGGAGCTTTAATTTTGACAGAAAACATGTGACCTCCAGTAACTACCAATCATCACTTAATGATGACAAAGATGTTATTTATTTGGTCATTTTGATTTTTTTCATGTGTTTCTGAGGTTTTTTGATGGACAAATTAGGATTGGTCTAGTAAACTGATGTACATTAAAATGTTTTTTTCTTTTCAGGTTTACTTGCTAGGGTATGAAAAACAACTTGAATGGGTAGCGCTTGGAAGGCAAGGAATGATTGTCATTTTACCCAGACTTGGACCTGCAACTCCTCCTTGGGGATGGGCTCTCAAGATATCCAAACTGAATGAAATTGTAGTAAAAGCCACATAGCTGTGGACACAGCTGGAAGAACTGTACATGTTTAAACCAGCTAAAATAAATGCACTCCACTTGTGCAGTTACAATTCAGGAATAAAAAAAGTTAAGATTTTATGATGCTGCATCGGGTCTTCTGATTTTTCCAAAGGAAGTGGGATTTACTTTTTCATAATGAAGAATTTGCCTTATGATCATGCTACTTAAGACTGTGGTTTTTTTTAATTTTCTTTTTTTAACCTGCACCTATTTGGCCGCTGTATTAGTTTTGTATGCAAAATTGTATAAATACCTGCTTGGTTTCTAATGAAAAATATCTGATTTAAAAAACAAATACTACTTTGTTAGCAAAATGAATAAAACGGACTTTAAAAAAAAAAAGGTATTTTATGTATTTACAATAAAGTAACCTTAAAATACTAACTGAATAATTGCAGTTTGTTTAAAAAAGCCAGCCATTGTATTACAGAACTGTTCCTTCTTTCTTCTGCATCCATTTGCTGGTCTAAATGACTCCATTTGACATTCTGCTTATGATTGACCTATGGCTGCTGTTCAGCTTCATTAGGAAGCTTATATAACATAACAAGCATGATCACAGGAACCTCTGATTGATATTTTTGTATGAAAAAAATTATCAGACATGACCTGTACAAGCCTAATTTTCATGAAAGGGATTGCTGATGGATAAATCTATTTCTGTCATAGTACCTTCTTATAGCTATATACTGCAATTGCAGGAAGTGGTAGTTTGGTGGACAAGTTAGTGTTCTATCTTTATTAATTGCCACCAAAATAGTTATATAAGATAACCTAGAACCAGTAAGTAAACATTTTCAAACTCTCATAGATCTCCATCTGAAGTTTAGTAAACATGTTTGTTAAACAAGATTTGTGTTTTTTACTGTAAATTTTTCCTGACGTTCATTAAGGGATACAGAATTCAATCTTCAAAAACAATTGGGTTATACTGATCTCTACACAATTTAAATACTGACAAAAAAAAAAAAAAGTTGGCCATCCAGGTATAGCCTCACCCACTCCCATCATGCTTCAGTTTTGTAGAAAAGCAGTGTTTAGGAATGGATCACAAAAATCTTGTTTTCCTTCTTGTTCATTAACCACATCCCTGCCACCCTATAGCAGATATACTGTGGCAGGGGTGTGCAAAATCAGGTATATATATATGTGATTTTGCATTTCCGGGTAGGGGGGCACGCGTGCCCTACCTGCGGTGGCGACTGTCAATCACCAGGTCCCAACCGGTGATTACCTGCTGGTGCCCGGTGATTACCAAGGATCTCCGATGGGGAGGAGGGCTGCTTTGTTTACTAACAGTCCTCCTCCCAGTCGGCTCAGGCACACTGCTCTGGATGGCTGTGCACAGCATGACCGCGCAATTGTCAGTTACAAAACGCAGTGCCATAACGAAAAAAATGGCTTGGTCAGGATTGGGGGTAAATCCTCAGGAGGGCAAGTGGTTAAGTGAAACAGAATTCAGTATTCAGAGATTTTTTTTTTTGCCATCAAAAAGCAGTCCAGCTGAGGAGTGGGCAACCATAACAGCTCAATAACAGGTCCATATAAAAAAAAGAAAACCATAAAGCAGAGGTAGCCTGCAGCTAAAAGAGCTGCCTGAGGGACCTTGTTCCTGAAACTTACATCAGTTGAGGCCTGAACATCCACCTGGTAAAACTTAGAGAAAGTGTGGACCAGATAGCCACGATGTATGAAAGTATGAGAAAATCACTTGATGCCTAAAAGCTCAAGAAACACAGATTTAGGAGAGTGCAGCTCACACACACTCAAAGGTGATAGCTACAAGGAATGAAACATTGTGAGTGAGAGTGGACAGAGGAAAATCCCTGATAAGTCCAAATGGTGGTTTTTGAACAGTCAACAGAACAAGGTTAAATAACCAAGGAACCACAGGAAGCTATACAGAAAGAACAACATGAGACACCTTGCACAAAAATCCTGACCAATGAATGGGGGACTAGCAATCTTTTGTATGTGAACAGCAGACACCGCTTTAATGTGGAGTTCTGCCCAGGGTAGAATACTTTGTACCTCTCTTGCCACAGCCATATTTCTGGATTCTGCTTGATGGTTAAGCTACTCCACAGCTGTGGCATTGTTGGACTGAAACCTGATTAGATGGCCCTTTAGACAGAGTGCCCAGCATTGCAGGGACAACAAAATGGCTCAGCTCTGGAATATTAATTGGCAGATGAGATTTGCTGTGACTTTATCCAACTAAACCCTGATCTGACAAAATTGTTCAGAGATCTGGAATGTTGATTGGGATACAAGACTTCACTGGCAACCACATACCCTTAGCTGACAGGGTGTCCAAAACTCTTCACCCAGCCCTTCACAGGCTGACATCCATTGTTAGAATCTTCCAAGACAACGGCAGTAAGGATTTTGCTGAGTACACAGCTAGATGCCTGAGCCACCAGACCAGAGATAAGCTTGCTTCAGTGTCAGGCAAATCGATTTGTTCAGAGACTGAATCAATTTGTCCCACGATGACAGAATGTTTTGTTGTAGGGATCTGAAGTGGAACTAGGCAAATGGAACTGCCTTGAACGAGGCTACTATAAAACTAATAACTCTTGTGCATAATTACCAATTTGGATGGCTCCTGGACTGTAGAATCTAAGAGCGGAGAGTAAGTATTTCTTGAGGAAGAAAAACTCACACTGGAGCTTTGTCTAAGACAAGACCCAAATATTCAAAGCGATGTCTGTTCCAGTGCAGATTTCTGAAGGTTCAGGACCCAACCAAACCTTTTTAAGGTCTCGACTGTCTGCACTACATTGTTGGTCAGTATTTGGATTGACTATTCCCTTCAATAGAGGACATCTAGGTATTCCACAATGGGAACACCCTGGTAGCATAGTAACACTAGGACAGGGGCCAGAACATAGGCCAACAGATATCCCCACACTTTGGAAAGTGGGGGTGTCCCTTCATGCTAAAGAGTCTTCAGATTTAGAGGCCAAAAAGTTTTGATTGAATTGGGCTTTAGCAAAAGTGCTCAGTGAATGATTGTTTTATATTTAAGAGGCATTGTTATAGGTAAGAGGCATCTATAAAAACTTAGAATTTGAGGTTACTTGAATTAAAGTATATCTAAAGACAACACTTTCCTTTTGAATAGATTAGGGAAATTTCCCTTTTACTTTCTGTCATGTAGACATAACAGGAATTGGGAGGATAGCTTACAGGTGTAGAGAAATTCCCTTCTTAGATAGTTGTCAGGAAAACAAGTGTCACTGTAGGAAGGTTTCCAATCTATTCCTTTTCCAGTAGCAACCCAAACTTTGGATTTACCCTTACTTTTACTCACTGTGACATTGGTGATCAGGACAACTAGAGAGGGTTAATCTCTGTAAGGGGAACACAGACATCAATAAAAACCTGGAACATATAGATATGAGTTGCTGGATTTGAATTATCAGAAGACTGGTTAGAATTTAATAGGGCACAATGGTTTTGATGAGGGCACTGTTGACAAAAATGTGGGGTTCCTCAAAGGGGTAGGGGGGGCCCTGCAGGTTTGAAGATGTGCTTGTATAAAGTCTTATGAGAGCATCAACAGTCTGGAGAGTCCAGAAACATTTAATATTAGTACTGTTCATAAATAATAAAATAGCAGATCTAGGGGGCTAAAAGGTCTCCCTCGGGGCTACAAAACTGATATGAACAGATACTGTATGAATGGCTGTATTTGTTCATTTAAATCTGGGATCTTTTAGCTTCAATATAATTGTATAAACATCTACATACAAGTATCACAAAAAATTCAGAAAAGCTTATATAAACTCATGTATAAATATAAAAATAATGACATTTAATAAATCAGAAGAGAGCAGTCAACTGTAACTAATAATACTGATAAAAAGTGATTATTGTTTGATCACTTGAGCTCCAGAAGGTTTTACCCCCTTCATGGCCAGAGCATTTTTTGCTATTAGGCAGTACGCTACTTTAACTGGTAATTGTGTGGTCATGTAACACTGTACACAAATTACATTTTTATCTTTTTTTTTTACATGAATAGAGCTTTCTTTTGGTGGTATTTGATCACCACTGGGTTTTTATTTTTTGTGATATAAATGAAAAAAAACTGAAAATTTAGAAAAAAAAATATACAGAAACAATACTTGTGTTATAAAATATATTCAATAAAATATTAAAAAAATCCATTTTTTCATAAACTTAGGCCAAAATGTATTCTGCTACATGTCTTTGGTAAAAGAAATGCCAATAAGTGTACAATGTGCACAATTATTAGGGAAGTTGTATGTTTGAGGATTAGTTGAATTATTGAACAACTGCAGTATTCTCTGTCAATCCAAAATGTTAATAAACCTCAATCCTGAAGGGGGCCATTGTCATTGTACTTTCAACTTTAAGGCCTTTACTGGCTAGGCATGCAGTGGAGTACTTTGATGCATGCGATGGAGCATTTTCCTGCATAAATATCATGGTCTTCTTGAAAAATGCAGGCTTTTTCCTGTACCACTTCTTGAAGAAAATGTCTTTTAAAAACTAGCAGTAGGTTTGGGAGTTGATTCTGAGTCCATCTTCAACCCAAAAAGGTCCACCTAGCTCAGCTTTAACCATTTCAATACCGGGCAATTTTACACCTTCCTGCCCAGGCCATTTTTCATGTTTCAGCGCTCTCACACTTTGAATGACAATTGCACGGTCATACAACATTGTACCCAAACTAAAATTTTATCATTTTCTTCACACAACTAGAGCTTTCTTTTGGTGGTATTTAATCACCACTGGGGTTTTTATTTTTTGCTAAATTAACAAAAAAAGACCAAAAATTTTGAAAAAAAAACACGTTTTTCTTTGTTTCTGTTATAAAAGTTTACAAATAAATAATTGTTCTTCATAAATTTAGGCCAAGATGTGTTCTGCTACATGTCTTTGGTGAAAATAACCCAAATTAGGATGTATTATTTAGTTTGTAGGAAAGTTATAGAGTTCACAAACTATGGTATAGATCTGAATATTGATCAATCCTGAAGTACTGACAGCCAATCTAATTTCTTGAGGCTAGAGCCGGAGGAGAGGCGCTGTGTATCGGTGAGTGGTGTCTTCTGTCAGGACAGCCTAAGCCATGAGCTGGCCTAGCTCACGTACATACAGTGTGGCCGGCTCATGGCTGAGGCTGTCCTGACAGAAGACACCACTCACCGATACACAGCGCCTCTCCTCCGGCTCTAGCTCCTTCCAGCCTCTCAGAACCGAATACTCAGGAGGGATTTAATTCCTGTGTCTCCTGCGAGGAGCTTCTTCAACCTTTACAGCCCCGAGTGATTCCTGTGTCAGCTCCTGAGAGGGGGAACTATATCTTGGTAGAGATTTCTCTGACCTGCTGGACCACATCTCCACCACACGAGGGCGCTTGATCTTCATTCTTTCCAGCTATTCCCGTGATCAGACCAGAAAGGAGAGGGGAATCTTCAGGATATTTATTCACATGCGTATTACCTATACGCTTCTGGTTAGTGTGCATTCCTATCATTTGCACCGGGAATCAACGAGCACCTTTTATTGGACTGTGTCTCATCATTACCATTCATGATATATTAATAGCGCTGCATTTTTCGTATATATACATTGTATACAACTGTCATGTGACCTGCTGTGATTGGTCACAGCAGGTCACATGGTACCAGCAACGGGGGCCAGTACTCAGATCTGTCACCGGCCGTGTCCGAGGTACACAGCTGGTGACAGATTGCGTCGATGCGCGGCTCTGCAACTGCGCGAACTGCGCATGTGCGGGAGCACGCAAAATGGCGTGCTCCCGGAAAGCTAAAGCGCTTTTGCGGCCGCCAAACAGCCATTGGCCGGGCGGCTAATGGTTAATAATACCAGCTCATACCAGTACCCCACCTCCACCTTGCTGGCATCTAAGTCGAAGTAGAGCTCTGTGCCCATTACTGATCCAGCCACAGGCCCATCCATCTGATCCATCAAGAGTCACTTATCTCATCAGTCCATAAAACTTTTTAAAAATCTGTCTTCAGATATTTCTTGGCCCAGTCTTGACATTTCAACTTATGTGTATTGTTCAGTGGTGGTCGGGTTTCAGCCTTTCTTACTTTGGCCACCTCTCTGAGCACTGAACACCTTGTACTTTTGGGCACTCCAGGTAGGTTGCACTTCTGGACAGTGCTGGAGGATAATGGGTTCCTGGTAGCTTCATGTTTGATTCTTTGCAAATCTTTGGCAGTTAAATTGCATCTTTTTTTCTCAACACGTTTCTTGCTACCCTGTTGACTATTTGCAACAAAATGTTTGATGGTTCTGTGATCACGCCCCAATATCTTAGCAATTTCAATAGTGCTGCATCCATCTGAAAGACTTTTTACAATTGTTTGCTTTTCAAAGTCAGTTAAATCTCTTTTTTGGCCTATTTTGCATGAGGAAAAGAAGCTCCCTAATAATTTTTCACACCTTGATATAGGGTGTTGATCTCCTTAGGCCACACCCTCCCTCATTACACAAATACACATCACCTAATATGCTTAAATCCAATAAGCATTCAAGTTTATACAGCTTGGAATTGGACAATAGGCATAGAACATGATCATTTGGTCAAAATACTCACTTGCCTAATAATTGAGCACACGGTGTATGTTAAGTGGTTGGTGCAAAAGTTATAGGGGTTGAGATACTAAAACTGTGCAAAATCTGGTGCAGGTCTGCTTAGAAACCAATGAGCTTGCAGGTTTGATTGCTAAAGCTTAAATAAACAAGCTGAAGCTAGAGGCTGATTGGCTACCCTACCATGCACAGGCGCCTCCTGTCTGCAGACCTATCTCCGTGCACCAGCTGTGCTTCTGAGTGGACCACCAACCAGCACTCCCACAGGCGACCTGTGCAACTTTGGGCCAGACTCCCGCTGTCCCACTCTCAGGGTAGTCTGGAACTTAGTCGCAAGGGAAGCCTTCTCTCCATTGGCCTCCATCACCATGTACGTGATAGTATCATCCAGCCAGTATATCCGAGGCCGAGAGAGGCGCTTCCGCACTAGAGGCCCTGTGCCAACAGATGACAGCACTTACCCAAGCAGTGAAGGATCTACAGCAAGGACACTTCCAGCTAGAAGGGCATCTTCACTCCCTCTCTACTTCCACGGACCAGGATCCCTTCGCCAGTTCCAATCCAGTAGCCGCACATGCCAGTCAGTCTCCTGCCACCACTCCTGCTATAGCGTTACCACCTCTGGAACCCAGAGTTCCTACTCCTGAACATTTTCACGGGGATCGACGTAAGTTCAGAGCTTTCAAAAATGCATATGCATAAATATAGTGAACTATATTTTGCTCTGCAACCCAGGACCTTTTCTCTGGAAGCCGTCAAGGTCGGGTTCATCATCTCTCTCGTCTGAAGAACCTCAGTCTTGGGCACATGGTCTTCTGGAACAAAAGAGCCCAGCACTTAATTCAGTGAGTGAATTCTTTGAAGCCATGGCTGCCCTCTACAACGATCCCCAGAGGACCTCCACTGCTGAGTCCGCCCTCCATGCTCTACTACAGGGTCGGCGGCCTGTGGAGGACTACATAGTGGAGTTCCGTAAATGGTCAGCAGACACCGGTTGAAACGATGCAACATTGAAGTACCAGTTCCACCTCGGTCTGTCCAAGTCCCTCAAGGACGAGTTAGCTAGGGTGGAAGCTCCCTCCTCCTTGGAGAACCTTATCCTGCTCGCTACTCAGTTGGATTGGCGTCTACGGATAGACGCGCGGACCTGGTTCCTGTTTCCTGTGATTCTGACTTGTGATTTCCTGTTACCGACTCGGCTTGCTCCTGGACCTGTCTACTCTGATTTACCCCTGATCTGACCTCAGCTTGGCTTACAGATATGCTCTCTCTCGCTCCTCTGTGAATGACCTCGGCTATGCCATCTGACTAAGACCACTCTGATTCCCACCTGGTACCTTGGCTTGAACCAACTACCCAGTAAACATCCAATTCCCAAAAGGGCTTGCATACCACGTACAGGCGCCTCCTATCTGCAGACCTATCTCCGTGCACCAGCTGTGCTTCTGAGTGGACCACCAACCAGCACTCCTACAGGTGACCTGTGCTACTTTGGGCAAGACTCCCACTGTCCCACTCTCAGGGGAGTCTAGAACTTAGCTGCAAGGGAAGCCCTCTCTCCATTGGCCTCCATCACCAGGTATGTTATAGTCATTTGGCCTAGAGCTGCCGCACGCTTGTAGTACAACTACTGTAGGCAGCAAACGGTTCAAGTCTAAGTTTACCTAAACAACAAGAAATCTAAAATCAGCCCAAAGGGAACTTCAGTGTGAGATATATCTTGTGCTGTTGTCTTCTGGTTCAGTAGTTATCGCCCTCCTCTGACGTTCCCCCAAGATGCTGTAATCTTCTGCTGTGGGTGGGGGCTAAAAGAACTGAGGAGATTACACAGGCATTCATCACGAGTGCCTGACTATGCCTGCCCTTCCAGCTCAACTCTTCCATTCATAGAACACATACTATAGATTCTATAAATGACACAGCTGTAGTATGGCTTGTACGAATGGAGGAGCTGAACAGAAAGGGCTAATATAGTCCTACACTCTCGATGAGTACCTGAGACAGCTCCTCAGTTCTAACCATTGAAGAACGAAGATTACTACTGAATAAGAAGACAGCAGGGGCACATTACACTGAAGGTAAGCAATGTCCACTGTACTTTAAAATGGATAAAATATATTTTTTAAAATACCCATGATAATACTATAATGAAATACAATGTGAATTCATTAAAACAAAAATGAATTGCAGATACATGGAAACTGAACAAATGGTGCCTATTTGAACTCTATAGTGCAACAAATGGCAGATGAGCAATAATATAGTGTGCTAGATCCGTTATCTTAGCAATAGCCTAAAACAAAAACATAAATAACCCTTTGGGATTGATAATGGAGTTCCATAAATAACTGAAAGAGATTACGGTTTGACATAGATAGATGATATTTGCATTGAGTGCCGCTGAAATGTCTACTGCAACAATATATATTTTGTAGGTGGATACACAAACGCAGAGGATAACTTTTAACATTGATAATGGAGATTCTTATATAACTGAAACTGAATTGTGTCTGTAATAAATATGTAATGTTTGCACTAATACTGCTGAATAACTAAATCTCTATTGCAACAATGTATATTATAGATGAATATACTAAAGAAACACAGAAGAGAACTAGATCATTCACAATGCAGGAAAATGTAAAAAATTATATACAGTAACAATGTACCCTAAATATAACTGATGATGATAAAGGCTCAAAAATGGCACATACCACTAAAATTAATCTAAAACTTCTACCTGAACTTTTTAGAGATGCTGGAAACAGCTTTTGAATCTCATACACTTCCAGACCTTGAGTGAAGCTACAATAGTTGTGCTTCCAAAACTGCGTAAAGACCCCTTATTACCAAAATCCTACCACCTATATCCTCACCTCTGATATCAAGAGTTTGGCAAGGTTTCTGCCAAATCGGTTATCCAACTGTATTTCCACTCTGATTCACACAGATCAATCAAACTAGGGCAACTGCCATGAAGATCCGTTGACTTTTTCTGAATATACAGTTACCTGCAGATGGTGCCAGAGCCATTCTCTCCCTGGATGCCCATAAATCATTTGATAGTGTGGAATGGGAGTACTTATGGGCAGTACTTTCCACCTTTGGCATTGGCCCTAAATATTTAGCATGAATTTGCCTTTTATATAGCAAACCTATGGCGAGGTTACGTATCAATAATGAACCCACAAGGAAAGAAGTCCCCAAGAGAACAAGTCTGCAGGTTAAAAACCATTGTATTTATTGAGAAACATGTACCAAATATCAAAAAAGCAAAAAACCCCTCCACCCTACACAATAAAACAGTATGACAGCGTTGCCATGTAATAAAAACACCCGCCCGGGCACACAGGCATACTCTCCACTCACATGGAACACACAAATATGGAGATTAATTAAACAGGGGCCATGAGGCCCAATAGTGAGCTGGTGCAATTAGATCAATCTAAGGTAAAGACGGTCTACAGTATAGAGGAATAATAGTAGACGTGATAGTCCATCAATTAAGGCCAAGAAAATACTAAATATAGGTCAAAGTGTTCATTAAGACAGTCCACGAGTCCTCCAAAGGATCAATTACAATCAATGCTGACCCATATAATCCCATGAGGGATGATCCCCAAGTTAAGTGACAAGCTAATGTCACACAGTGGGCAACAGAGCAGTGGTGATATCCTGAGCACAGCTATCAGGGATACAGTGACCAGAAAGTGTGTAAGTATAGGCATTTGGCCATACTGTTCAGCGCATACAAGCAGACAGAGTAAGGACATCAGGTAAGTAGGGCTCAGCAGAGCAATCAGAGTCTCATGGGAGCTCCCCAATGTAATAACAACCTGGTCCAAGTGTCATCCGCTCACCCCTCCAAGCACTGTCACTGGAATCAGTCGATGTCCTCCCACTGTGTGGTATGGATGGCGTGGCATGCCATATAGTAATCCATGGGAATGTGGGTCTGCATGAGATTGCGATGGCGTGTCCGGTGTGGCACAGATAGATCACAAAGCTGCGAGGAGATGCCTGGGGTGCGGGAGTCACTACGCTGTGATGTCAACGCGTTTCGCTCACTGAGTAACATGAGCTTCTTCAGGATGCTGCGGTCATGATATGGAGAACTTATATAGAGACCGATTTGTCACTGTAAATTAACATTAAGTTCCCTGGGTGCTAACAATCCGAGTCTAAATATCCACTCCTTCTCCTTTAACGGGGGGGGGATTTTGATACAATCCTGCAAAAGGAGAAGGAGTGGATATTTAGACTCGAATCCTTGGCACCCAGGGAACTTAATGTTTACAGTGACAAATCGGTCTCTATATAAGTTCTCCATAGCATGGCCGCAGCATCCTGAAGAAGCTCACGTTACTCAGTGAGCGAAACGCGTTGACATCACAGCGTAGTGACTCCCGCACCCCAGGCATCTCCTCGCAGCTTTTTGATCTATCTGTGCCACTTAATGTAAGACCCTGGTATCTTTTGAGTATGCTAGAGGAGTCTTCTTTGCCTGAAAACACTGTTACACCAATTGTTAGGGTCCTTTTTCAGGCCTGTAAGCTTATCACCCAAAAATGGATGTCTCCACACCCAATGACTGAGTGGAGAACACAAGTAAATGATACCATCCAAAGAAAATCTTGTATTCTTACATAGGAACTGCCCTGCTAAATCTGAAAAGGTTTGAGACATGTGGTCAGCCACGCCAGGCCTGGCCCCTACATCCCTTATTTTAATAGATTATTACAATAATCAAAAGGAGACCTTAGTACATTTTAGTGTACCACCCCTAGTGCTCTGTTTTTCCTATATGAGATAGTGCTGACCTCTCCTAATTAAGGGTTTCGCGTTTTAAGGCATGAATATGGTTCTAGTTCACCAGCAGCTGTCTAAATAGTTTTTTTGTCAGCTGCTATTACAAATTGTACCTACATAATGTACCTTACAGCCAAGTTAAAATACTAAGGAGGAACTGCACATTACATATAGACTACATTGATCTAGTAGAAATAGTCAGAGAACATTTTATCAGCAAGAATTACCCAGTGGAGTTAGTGAAGGGAGCTATGAAAGGAACATGTAAACTATCTTAGGAGATGTGTCTACTAAAAACAACATAAGATACCTCCATTTTTTTTTATATACCCAGTATAACCGCTTGCCAACAGCCCATCCGCTTTTTACTGCGGACGGGCGGATCGTAAAGGCACAATCATGTACCTGTACCTTAGTAGAGTCTTTAGGGTTCCGGCCATCTCCTTCTGTGATTGGACACAGTGGGATTTTGTCAACAGGTTTCAGCCAATGATTCATGGCTGACACCTGCTGATTAGCTATATCCAATCACAGCCCAGAGCCCTGTGCTGACAAACACACAAGGCTTTGTACATAGGGAATAATTGATCTGTTTGTTTCCTCTCCCTGCAAAGCAGGGAGAAGGAACAAACAGATATTTAGTAAAGAGCAGCACATAATACACACATAAACACTTGTTAAACACACACTTAACCCCTTGATAACCCTGACATGTTAACCCCTTCCCAGCCAGTGTCATTAAGACAGTGACAGTGTACAGCATAGTATTATCGATGATCACTGTATTAATGTCACTGGTGTCAGATTGCCTGCTGCACTGATCACCACTATTGCTAGAATACAAACATATAAATATTCCAGTATATATACCACAGTTTGTAGACACTATAAGTTTCACACAAGCCAATCAATGTACATTTATTTTATTTTTTTTACCCAAAGACGTATCAGAATACATTTTGGCCTAAATTTATGAAGAAATTCGATTTTATTTACTGATGTTTTATAGCATTGCTTGGGTACAGCAATGCATGACCACACAATTACCAGTTAAAGTATCACAGTGTTAAATAGCAAAAAATGGTCTGGTCATGAAGGGGGTAAAACATTCCGGAGGTAAAGTGGATAATGGACAACATAGAATGATGAAGAACATTTTCTCAAAAGCATTGGTACCCACTCATTTCTACTCATTACTTATCTTCTTTAAAAGGAGTTGCCAACAAATTCTAAAGCCTCAAAGACCGTCCCACCTTTCGGTAAAATTAATTTTGACAGTAGAAACTGGACAGTTTCAAAGACAACTGCTATAATCAGGTGTTTTAGAGGTGGCATTTCTAATTGTCTAAGCTGCCAGACCATCAATCATATTTATGATCATTTCATACAACATAGGAACTAGTGGGCCCATTTAAATCCTTTCTAAATTCATCTGAAATACATTGAATAATTCATACTTTTTCAACAAAGGCTAAATAAATATTCAGTGCTGCTTGATCAGCCATCATAGGATAATTGCACCATATCCGTATGTACAATTCGGTAACATGAAAAAAAAACATGGGCATGGGGAATTTAGGACGAAGTATCAAAAAAGCACACGATATTTTAACCACTTGAAGACCAGACTGTTTCACCCCCCTCGAGTCTAGACCATTTTTCAGTTCTTAGTACTGTCACACTTTGAATGACAATTACTCAGTCGTGCAACACTATATCCAAATTAATTTTTCTATCATTTTCTTTAGACAGATAGAGCTGTCTTTTGGTGGTATTTGTTAACATCTGGGTTTTTTACTTTTTCGTTTCAACGTACAGTATATGTATTGAATTTGTCAAAGAAAAAATAACAGATGTAAAAATTCTAAATCAATAAAGCAAAATGTGGATATTAAATAAAAGATTACATACATTGGTATTTAAGAACCATTCTACAGTGACTACAACTGCTTGAGGTTGCAATGCAATAAAATGATACCTGACCAGCTGGGTTTTTAATTTTTACTATTAAAGACTGAAAACTTTACAAATAAATTATCTTCCTTCATACATTTGGGCCAACATGTAATGTTACATTTCTTTGGTAACAAAAAAAATCATTGTATTATTTAGTCTTTGTGAAAGTTATAGAGTCTACAAACTGTGGTATACATACATACATACTGTGCTCCTAAAAAACACCCTCCCTTTTTAATGTGCACTCTGGAATGCTTTGTCTGTAATAAGCTCACCTCAGTCCATGACCTTTTTGTCTACCGCTCCCTGAACCTACTAGCAATTACAGAAACCTGGCTTCAAGCATCAGATTCTGCTTCTCCGGCAGCACTTTCCTATGGAGGCCTTCTCTGGAGCCACTCACCCAGACCCAGTGGTCGGAAAGGTGGTGGAGTTGGTTTGCTTCTATCCCCACTGAGCACCTTTCAAGTCTTCCCTAACCCTCGCTAACCCTCTTTCTCTTCTTTCAAGACTCACTGCATTCGGCTGTTTTCTCACATTTCTCTGAGGATTGCAGTGATCTATTGGCCTCCTGGACCGGTGTCCCGCTTTCTTGATGATTTCTCTACCTGGCTACCCTACTTTCTCTCCTCTGAAATGCCCACTATCATTCTTGGAGATCTTAACATCCCCATTAATGTGAACAACTCGGCTACATCCCAACTCTACAACCTAACCTCATCTTTTGCCTTAACACAATGGACACAGTCCTCCATTCACTTTGATAGGAAAACATTAGATCTTGTTTTTTCCCATGTTTGCACTCCATATAACCTCACAAATACCCCCTTTCCTCTCTCTGATCACAATCTCATCACCTTCACAGTGTCCCTGTCTTCAAACACCTATCCCACCAAGAAGAAAACAATTACCCGCAAAAACCTTCACAACTTTAAGCCTTCACTTTTCCACTCTGCAACTGACCTCCTCTATGACAGAATCTCTCCCCTGTCCTGCCCTGACCTGGCCACTGCTGTCTACAACAGTTCACTTTCATCCACATTAGATTCACTTGCTCCCCTAAGTACACAAAGTATCAGGCCCGACCATTACAACCGTGGCAGACTGACAACACCAGAAATCTTAAGTGACATAGCCGTGCATTGGAGCAATTGTGACGTAAAACCAAATCTCAGCAAGCATTCTCCCTATATAAATCTGCTTTCTTAACCTACAATTCCTCCCTCCATGCTGCCAAACAAGCCTACTTTGTCACTCTCATCAATACCTTGTCATCCAGTCCTCGTCGTCTCTTCTCTACTTTTAACTCTCTACTTTCTCCACCTCCACCCAGTAACTCACTCACTGTTTACTCTCTACCCCAATTTATCAGACTATTGCCTACTCTGCTCACTTTTAGGCAATCTCGGAAAACCTATCTCTTCAGGGAAGCATATCCTGCCCTCTGCTAACAATGGAATCTTCTATTCCTCCTACCAGTCCATCGCTCATAGTTATTACCTTTTGTACCACTAGCCCCTCCCCCTTAGATTGTAAGCTCCAAGGAGCAGGGCCCTCCTAACCCTCTTGTATTGAACTGTATTGTTGCTGTATTGTTTCCCGTTATATTGTAAAGCGCTGAGCAAACTGTTGGCGCTATATATAAATCCTGTATAATAATAATAATACCTCCTTTTTGGAAAGCAGAAAGACCAAGGTATTTAGCAAGAGGCATGGTGAGTTTTTTGAACCTGTAATTTTTTTTGTCACACTCCAAAACACATTCTGCTACTCTTCCCAAGTATGAGGATACCACATATGTGGGACTTTTCACAGCCTAGATGCATAGATGGGCCCAAAATCCAAGCAGCACTGTTAGGCTTTCAAGAAGTGTAAATTATCCATCTCATTTTCTGACAACCAAAATCATATTTGTTGGGACCCTGAATTGCCGGGACAGAAAAAACACCCACAAAATGACCACATTTTAAAAAAGCAAACACCCCAAGGTATTTCCTGAAAGGCATAGTGACTCTTTTGAAAATGTCATTTTTTGCCACGTTTTTGGAAAATGTAATAAAGAAAATTAAAATGTATTTTTGTACACAAAGTTGTCACTTAGCAAGATATTTGTAACACACAGCAGGGGCATACTTAAAATGACACCACAAAACACAATGTGCTACGTGAGTGTGAGACATTTTCACTGTGTGAAACCACATAGAGAAGCCCCAGATCCAAGGAGCACCTTCATGCTTTCTGGTGAGTCTTTTGAACACCTAATTTTTTTTTTTGCTACCAATTTTTAGAAAATGTGAAAAGAAAATGAAAATGAATTAACACAACGTAGTCAATTTAACCACTTGCCCTCTAGAAGATTTACCCCCCTTCCTGACCAGGCCATTTTTTGCCTTATGGCGCTGCGTTACTTTAACTGACAATTGCGCGGTCATACAACGCTGCACCCCAATAAAACGTATATCTTTTTTTTTTCACACAAACAGAGATTTCTTTTGGTGGTATTTTATTGCCTGTGCGGTTTTAATTATTTGTGCTGACAATTTTGAGAAAAAAAACAATATTTTTGACTTTTTACTATTTAACATGTCCAGTAAAAAAAATTATAAAATCTAATTTCGTAATACATTTAGGCCAAAATGTATTCTACTACATGTCTTTGCTAAAAAAAAAATCCCAATACGTGTAAATTAATTGGTTTATGTGAAAGGTATAGCGTTTACAAATGGCGGTATATATACTGGGATTTTTAATTTTTAAAATTTTTTACTAGTAATGGCAGCGATCAGCGACTTATAGCGGGACTGCGGCGGGCATTCTGACACTGGGGGGAAATGATTTGGTGTCACTGACATCCCCAGTGACACCAATACAGTGATCAATGCTAATAAAAAGAACTGGCACTGTACTAATGACACTGGGCAGGAAGAAGTTAACATGTGGGGCTATCAAAGGGTTAACTGTGTGCTGTTTTACTGTGTGCTGTGTGTGTGCTTCACTGTAAGCACACTGCTTTGCATGGCTCTGCTATGCAAAGTCATTCATAGCAGTGTGCAGGAGCTGACAGGGGAATTAACTGTATTGTTTACTTACAGTTCTCTCCCTCCGTCAGTAATGCTCCTCGATCACCAGTTGCCGGTGAGTAATCACCGGCCGGGACCCGGTGATTGACAACTGAGGCCGCAAATAGGGTAGGGCACGTACATGACTCATGCGCGCCCCTCACCTGGAAACGCAAAATCACATATATATACATGATTTTGCACACCCATGCCGCCCTGTAGCAGTGTTACTGCTATAGGGCGGACAGGAAGCGGTTAATAAGATTTCTCACACACAGCAATTTCACCCTAAAACACATTCTGCTACTCCTCTCGAGTATGGCAATACCATGCGTGAGACTTTTTTATTGAAGGAGGTACAGGAGGCTCAAGAAAAAAAGAATAAAAGAGTTCTTGTGGTTTCAGGAGTGCAGCTGTCTGGAGGGGATGGCTGGATGGGTCAGTTTAGAGGGCAGGCAGAGACATGGTCAGCATATAGGCAAAGGATCGGTCCAGGCAGCAGGCAGAAAAGTGATAAATGAACAGGCAAGGGTCAGTACAGATGGCAGGCAGAGACAACACTGCTCTGGTGTGACGGTAATCTGGGACACTGTTGTTCACTGCACTGGTCTGGTGAAACTAGGACTACTGTGGCAGTGATCAGGAACACTGCTTCTGGCCTTCACTGCTCTGGCAACACTAGGGCTGGTGTGCTAGCAGTCAGAAACACTGTTTCTGGCTTACACTGGTCTGGTGACACTGGGACTTTTGTAGTGGTGATCAGGAACACTGTTGCTAGCTTATCCTGGTCTGGTGACACTAGGACTTGTGTGGTGGTGATCAGGAACACTGTTGCTGGCTTACACTGGTCTGGTGACACTGGGGACTAGTGTGGCTACAATCAAGAACACTGTTGCTGGCTTACACTGGTCTGGTTAAATTAAAGGAAAGAAATCCTAAAAAAAGAAAACTAATACAACCATCACATCTAAGAACTGCTAAGCTGCAATATAATGAAAATTTGCTTTTGGCCTTAAGATCGCTCCTTAGCATTAATAAGTCCTTAGCATTTATTACATTTTTGCATTAAAGCCTGCAGAGTATTGCAGCTGCAATGCACAGGTTTTTGGAGACACTTTCCCCAGTCCTAGGTCTGTAGGAGCATATGGTGGTACAGAGCTTCTGTTATGGAGCTGGAGGAATAAAACATTCAGCTACAGAGCAGTGATGTCACAGGACTTAGGTTAATTGAGATCTGCCATGGATTTGTGTTGGCAGATGGGACTTGTATTCTTTCTATTCACAGATCTCTGTAAATGAATGATCAACTGTGTGGGTAGAGCATACATAGCTGTACCGAATACAAAAGAAAAAATTGGGGGGGGGGGATTGCTTGGGGGCTAAAGGATGCTACCATATTTCACGCTACACTCTAAATTGGGTGTAACATGAAACATGTTAAAGGTGCCCAAAAAAGATCAGCACAAGTCCGTACAGCCTGCGTAATCTGAAAAAATGGCCGGTGTGCACCCCATGCTAGAGTCTAGTGCACTATATTATTGCTCAGCTGTCAATTGTTTTACCATGTTCAAAAAGGAATTATTTTAGTTTCCATTGTCCAGGATTTGGCAAAAAGAGGAAAATGGAGCAAGTGGTCCTTGCTTAGAGTTATGCTTTGTAGACTCCATTTTGTATTTTCTATACACATAGAGTTCCTTGTTAAAGTTCCCTTTGCATCAATCACATTCTCTCGGGTACATAAAGATAACATTCAGTATTCTAGGTGCACAGCTAACACTGATTTCATTCATTCATAATGTATTTTATTATGGTGTTATCATAGATATTTTTGAAAAGCATTTTATATGAAAACAATTTATTTTATCCATTTTAAAACAATAATCACTTTTTATTATCTTCAAAATTGGTTACAGTTGAACATTCTTTTCCTTTCTAATGGATTTTTTCCACGATCTTTATATTATATATGTATACATGAATATATACGTATAAGCTTTTATGAATTTTGTCATGATATTTGTATTTAGATGATTATACATTTTTATACGGAGGATGATATATCCCAGCTTTAAATGAAAGAATACAGATATTCATATGCCTTCACATCTATTTTGTAGCCCGGAAAAAGGGGGAAACCTTTGAACCCTAGCAACATATTGGCTGTTTTTTATGAGGTGGTATCAAAAAGTTTCAAGACTAGTTTTGTAACACACCAATAGATGGCAGCACTAGGCTGCATGCACAATCACAGGGAACACCGACCTTCATAAGTCAGTGTGTCAAAAGATATCTTCCTGTGTACATCGGGAGTTATGCAGCTGGCGCTATTCTGATCACGAGTTACCTTGTCTGCTATTTCATCCTGGACAGCAAGTTAGAACAAAGAACAAACCTGAAATTCTGTGTGAAACTGGGCAAATCTGCCACAGAGACGTTTGACAAGATTTGGCAAGTATGCGACGATGCTGCAATGAGTTGTTTGAGTAGCACGCGCTTTAAGAGCATCAATAGAAGAAAACTAGATCAGGAAGACCTTCAATAAGCTCAACTCCTGAAAATGTTGAAACCATTTGGAAACTTTTGCATGATGGTCGTAGAACAATCCACGACATTGCTGCCGATGTCGGTCATACTAAACAGTCTAGGCCAGGGGTGGACAACTGTTGCCCTCCAGCTGTTGGTGAACTACAAGTCCCATCATGCCTCTGCCTCTGGGAGTCATGCTTGTAACTGTCAGTTTTACAATGCCTCATGGGACTTGTAGTTCTACAACAGCTGGAGGGCCACAGTTGCCCACCCCTGGTCTAGGCAATTCTCATGTGTGATTTAAACATGTGTTGTGTTGCTGCCAAGTTAATCCCCAGGCTTCTGAGCCAGAAGCAGAAGGATGACCGCATCGAAGTCTGCCAAGAATTCTGTCAACATACCGTGGATGACCCGTCCTTCATGTTGAGGATCATTACCGGTGACGAAAAACTTGGGCATGCAGGTTTCATGCAGAATTTCACGTTTGCATAGATTTTTAACTCTTGCACAGAAAACCAAATCTTATCTGAGGGACACCAAACATCTTATCCAAATACTAGAAGGTACGCCGATGAATGAGGGACCTTTACTGTTAGCTACAACCGATGTGTCCTCATTATATACTATTATTGGACATAAGGAGGCATTGGGTGTTATGAACTGGGCAATGAGGGATCGGAGTGGCCTTCATTGCACACAGATAAATTATTTATCAAAATGTTTGGAATTTTGACTGACGCATAACTATTTTTGGCATGGCCATCAGATTTTCAAACAAAATAAGGGGATAGTAATGGGAACTCGTTTTGCCCCTAGTATAGCTAATCTTTTTATGTCTCAGTGGGAGGAGGAAGTGATTTATCATGATAGACCTAAAGAGTTGAAACTGTTCAAACGATTTATTGATATTATGATTATCTGAGGAGTAAGGAGAGTTTAGAATTATTCCTCCACACTTTAAATTCCAATGAGAGAGGTATTCGATCGACCTGGATATATGTTAGTGAGAGAATCAATTTTCTTGATTTGGAGACAAGTTTAAAAGGGAATAGATTTATGACCAAAACACATTTTAAAATAGTAGATCGGAATAATTATATCCCGCATGATAGCTGTCATCACCAGTCATGGCTTATGAATATACCAAAGGGTCAATTCACTTGTTTACGAAGGAATTGTACCAAGAGAGTGGATTATGATCACAGGCTGAGACTATTAGTCATTGGTTTATACAGAGGAGATACGAAGAATTCTTCATTCATCGGAAGATTAAAGAGGTTGCTAATTACGACAGGATGAAGCTAATGAACATAATGCAAAAAAAAAAGGAACAAATGAATGACCAAATACCCCTTATATTGGATTTTAATGTTTCCTTACAGGAAGATTGAGATCTTTACGAATTATTGGCCAATCCTCAAAGCAGATAGACATTTGAAGGATCTCCTACCTAACCATCCAAAATGTATCTATAGAAAAGCGCCCACACGTAGACATAGGATTTCTAGGAATGTGATTGAACCCCTAAAAAAGCATCACTTAGCCTTCTTCGAACAAAAAGTTTTTTTTCCCCTGTAAACGCTACTATGCGTGTTCAGCCACAAGGGGACTGAATACTAATAGAGTCAGTTTTACATCACATGCAACTGGAATTCAATATCAAATTAAAGATTGAACTACATGCAGAACTGAGGGATGTTGTGTACGCTCTTCAGTGTGCCTACGGAATTCAGTATATTGGCAGAACTAAGAGACCTTTGTGGAAACGATTAAGAGAACACGTACAGAGTATTAAAAAGGGCTTTACCAAACATGGTATTTCCAAGCATTTTGCAATATATCATAATCAGGATCCTTCAGGTCTTATTTTCTGGTGGACTGAGAAATATCACCCTCATTGGAGAGGAGGGAATAAAGTTAAGGCCCTTAGTCAAGCTGAATCGAGGTGAATATATGAGATGCAGACTTTAGTACCTTCTGGTCGCAATGTTGAGTTTGATATTAACTGTTTTATTAGTGATTTCTAGCCCCTCCTGTGCTTATGTAGGCGTTTGTTATGTAGGGCTTCCTTCATATACTTTTTATTTATTTTTACTTATTTTCCAATTTATACTCTGATTTTATTTCATATTTATGTCCCCTTTTATTTATATACAACATATTTTCTTCATTATGTATATATTTTTTAGGAGGGATGTGTATATGGGATTGGGCTTATCCCTTGCTGCCCCTATTAGAATGTGTATATTTATCTAGGATGGAGAGTCCTCCTTTATGTGGATCGTTATTCATGAGGACTCATTTCCATCAGCAGAGGGTCCTTTTTCCTTTTATCCATCAACTTTTTTTAATATATAGTTTTATATCTAGTGCCTTTTTAGTATGGCGTTCTTAGGATGCATATATATTCACTGAGTAATATTGAGGTTTGGAATATCTTATTGCTGTATTCTTTATTTATGTGTCTTATGTTATTTTGCTGTTGTTGCTTGGGGCCCCAGTCTAATGGCGACAGTCCGGAATTAGTTGTCACCTTGGTTACCAGGTTAATATAAATGGATGTATTACTCACCTGCTTCTTATCCCTGATGAAGTCACGTGATGCGTGACGCAACGCATCGGACGGAAGCGTGATGACATCATTTCTGGTTACGGCTATGATAGCCGCCATGTTTGTCTATAAGAAAACCATGCTGTTTGAGGGCGTTTGTAGCCCTTTTCCCTTGTGAATGCATTTCTTTTGTTTCTAATGTTTTTTAATAAAAATTACCTTTACTGCACTATGGGAGCCCCTCTTTCTTGTTTATCTATACATGATACCTTCTGTACTGATACCGCTGATGTGGAGCTCCCAGTGACCAGGATACATCCAGGAAAAGGAGTTTCTTGGAGTGTTGATGTTTTGACCTATGTGATGTGGGTCAATTGGTCAGGTGAGCGTGCATGCCTGATGGTGCTGGATTTCACACGTGCATATTAACCACTTGCCTACCCGGCACTTATACCCCCTCCCTTACCAGGCCTATTTTCAGCTTTCAATGCTGTCGCACTTTGAATGACAATTGTGCGGTCATGCAACACTGTACCCATATGAAATTTTTATCATTTTTTTCTCACAAATAGAGCTTTCTTTTGGTGGTATTTACTTGTGCTGGGTATTTTACTTTTTGCACTATAAACAAAAAAAAGAGCAAAAAAAAAAAAAAAGTTTCTTTGCTTCTATTATAAAATGTTGTAAATAGGTAATTTTTCTCCTTCCCTGATGTGCGTTGATGAGGCTGCACTGATAGGCAGCACTAATGAAGTGGCACGGATAGGCGGCACTGATAGTCGGTACTGCCTGGCAGCACTGATGGGCACAGGTGGGCAGCACTGCTGGGCTCAGGTGGGTGGCACAGGTGGACGACACTGCTGTGCACAGGTGGGCGGCACTACTGGGCACCGATCATACAGGCACTGATCATAAGGGCACTGATGATCGGTGCCGATCCGTGCTCTGACAACTACTGGTTCTCAGCAGTACTTTCCTCACGCTCTGACAGAACTGGCAATTGCATTTCCCGGTGATCAGCGTGTCATTGGTAAAAGGCTGCTGTGATTGGCCTTTTACCACATCTCGTGATCAGCTGTGTCCGTAGGACAGCCGAGAACCGGCAATTGCATTTCCCGGTGATCAGCGTGTTATAGGACACAGCGATCATGGAGATCGCCGGGTGCGCACCCCCGAGGCCTTGCAGGAGAGCGTGTTCTGGGAGGACGTCATATGACGCCCTCCCAGAACTGGCCGGCCACAGTGCAGCTGTCATTCGGCTATCTGCGCTCGGCAACTAGTTAAAGGAGAAGTCACAGAACTATTTACCCTTTGCTATTCACCTTATTTGGACTGTCACATTGTACTTTATTCATGTTAATGAATTTCAAAATATTTATATGATCCACTGTGTTTTTTCTATATTGTTTAGGTTATTAGTCCATTACGGTATATACCCTATGTCGGGTTTGTTTCATTTCTGTGGACCTCATTTACACCAGTTATCATAGTGTATTATACACTGTGTACTGTTTATATTCCTGTTTGCTTTTTCAAGGACACTACAGTCATGGCCGAAATTGTTGGCACCCTTGATATTTTTCCTGAAAATCAAGTATTTCACACAAAAAAGGTATTGCATTAACACATGTTTTGCTATACACATGTTTATTCCCTTTGTATGTATTGGAACAAATATAAAACAGAGGCAGAAAAGCAAATATGACATAATGTCACACAAAACCCCAAAAATGGGCTGGACAAAAGTATTGGCACCCTTAACTTAATATTTGGTTGCACACCCTTTGGAAAACATAACTGAAATCAGTCGCTTCCTATAACCATCAATAAGCTTCTGACACCTCTCACCCGGAATTTTGGACCACTCTTCCTTTGCAAACAGCTCCAGGTCTCTCTTATTGGAAGGACACCTTTTCCCAACAGCAATTTTAAGATCTCTCCACAGGTGTTCAATGGGATTTAGATCTGGGCTCATTGCTGGCCACTTCAGAACTCTCCAGCGCTTCTTTGCCATCCATTTCTGAGTGCTTTTTGACGTATGTTTGGGGTCATTGTCCTGCTGGAAGACCCAGGATCTTGGACGCAAACCCAGCTTTCTGACACTGGGCCCTACAGTGCGACCCAAAATCCTTTGGTAATCCTCAGATTTCATGATGCCTTGCACACAGTCAAGGCACCCAGTGCCAGAGGCAGCAAAACAACCCCAAAACATCATTGAACCTCCACCATATTTTACCGTAGGTACTGTGTTTTGTTCTTTGTAGGCCTCATTCCGTTTTCGGTAAACAGTAGAATGATGTGCTTTACCGAAAAGCTCTATCTTGGTCTCATCTGTCCACAAGACGTTTTCCCAGAAGGCTTTTGGCTTACTCAAGTACATTTTGGCAAACTGTAGTCTTGCTTTTTTATGTCTCTGTGTCAGCAGTGGGGTCCTCCTGGGTCTCCTGCCATAGCGTTTCATTTCATTTAAATGTCGACGGATAGTTCGCGCTGACACTGATGCTCCCTGAGCCTGCAGGACAGCTTGAATGTCTTTGGAACATGTTTGGGGCTGCTTATCCACCATCCGGACTATTCTGCGTTGCAATCTTTCATCAATTTTCCTCATCCGTCCACGACCAGGGAGATTAGCTACAGTGCCATGGGTTGCAAACTTCTTGATAATGTTGCGCACTGTGGACAAAGGCAAATCTAGTTCTCTGGAGATGGACTTGTAACCTTGAGATTGTTGATATTTTGCCACAATTTTGGTTCTCAGGTCCTCAGACAGTTCTCGTCTCCTCTTTCTGTTGTCCATGCTTAGTGTGGCACAGACAGACACACAATGCAAAGGTTAAGTGAACGTCTCTCCTTTTTATCTGCTTTCAGGTGTGATTTCTATATTGCCCACACCTGTTACTTGCCCCAGGTGAGTTTACAGGAGCATCACATGCTTGTAACATTCTTATTTATCCGCAGTTGTGAAAGGGTGCCAATACTTTTGTCCAGCCCATTTTTGGAGGTTTGTGTGACATTATGTCGAATTTGCTTTCTTTCCTCCCTTTTTTTGTTTTGTCCCAATACACACAAAGGGAATAAACATGTGTATAGCAAAACATGTGTTAATGCAATACGTTTCGTGAGAAATACATGATTTCCTGGAGAAATATCAAGGGTGCCAACAATTTCGGCCATGACTGTATTTATTTATTACACCATATATGTATTGAGTTGAACATTTTTATTTTGTTTGTTAGCGCAACACTATTTTCTTTATATTCATTTAGTGGAGGAACACATAGACGGGTGCTTGCTGCTTCGTCTTTTTTTCGTTTCTTATTTTTAGTGTAGGTTTGTATTTGTTTTGTGTGGCAGCACATAAGACCTTTACCGTTAAAGTACAAAGCATAACCACATATCCACATGAGCTGCGCACTAAAATAAACTAATTTTATATACTGTTGCCATGTATGATTCTGTGGGCTTCCTGGAAACAAAATTAGCTTTGTAATAAACTTACACAGAGCATACCTCATATTATGGTCAGATTTTAGGGTGTATGCAGGGCTGATGTTAGAAACCACGGGGCCCCATACAGCCAACCTGCCAGGGCCCCAAAAGAAAACAAAGTTTACTTATGCTATCGCTACCGATCACTCATTGTGTTCATTCAGGAAAGGGGCTAGCAAATGTGACATGTTTACTGGACCCTTCCCCCACTCTCAATCCTGAAGGATCCTATTGTGTGCTTGTATTATACACTGGATACGGTTTATATTCCTGTGTTCTTTTTTCTTTTTTAAGGACGCCATTTATTTATTACACCATGTACATATTGAGTTGAACATTTTTATTTTGTTAGCGCAGCACTTTTTTCTCTATATTCTTTGTACTTGATTCCAGCATACTCTTAATAGGAATTTGCCTCCTATAACATTGCAGAAACCTGTTACAAAGAAAGAAATGGACAAGAAAAGAGAGAAACCCTGTAGAACAGGACAGGAATATGCACTATAGTTTTTCTACAAAGTCGTCCAAAAACATACTTCAAATACAGGATTAGAAAGAAAGAATCAGCAGCCAGATTTTTGAAATAAATCTTTTCTGAGACAGATGTGTAAAGTACCTTTGCTGATTCAGTGTGCAAAATGATAGCTGCCTGGCTGTCATGCTGAATCTATTACTATAATTCTAAGTCTTTAAACAAATAAGAAGACAAGTGTTTATATATACTTTTATGCATAACTATTCTGAATTAGTGAGCAGTGTAAATTTAGTTAATTTCGTATAATTTTTATCAGCGGCATATTTTCAGTGACGAAAATCGATTCGAACTTTTGTCAATTGCCGAAAACTAAGCCAAAAATCAATTTCAATTTTTGTCAAGGAACGAAAATGTGTGGGAGGGGCGTTTCTTGTACCGAAACTTGGTTTTACTTATAAATACTTTATATAACAGCTAAATCTGTGTCTGAAGGGCATGTTCAAACCTTAGTACCATAACTAATACCATGTTAGATTTTTACTCCAGGAGTATATAATGAGTTTGGAAATCCTAGAGAAATGCTTAAATTACAATTTAACTAAACCAATTTCATTTTAGTCAATTAAATTGTACTGGTGATTTTAGTCGTCTAAAACAGGACTAAAACTAAAACAATTGGCATTTTAGTCAAAAGACTATGACTAAAATTAGATGGAAATTTGACGTAGAAATTAACACGGTCCGTTAGTTAGAAATCGCTGAAGTCAGTTCCCCCAATCAATCCCCCTTAAACTTCAAAAGGAAGTGGCCAGGGGTGTACACATGCTGCAACCATGATGCATTACTTTGTAGGAACAATTAAACCCCCTATCATGTTTGGTGGGCACTACTGCCAGCCCAGCACGACCTATTCAAGTAAATAGGGCCGTGCTACATCTGCCCCCAACCATGTGCATGTTTGGCACTGTAGCATTTATGGGTTAAAACAGGTGGTGAGGAGGTGAAATATCACCTCTTCAATGCCTGTCAAATGCCTCTGAAAAGCAATCCAAGTGCAGATAGCTTTTCAGAGGGCCAGCAGTCCTTGTCGCATTTGTAAACAAGTCCTAAATTATTAGGCTACATATACTGTAACTGGATCATTAGGAATTCAAATCGAATCTTTGGATTGCCAAGAGGCCAATTCTGCATTCAGTCACGCTGGGATTGGATTGACCATTGTCTCCATATAGTAGATTTAAAAAGGTGTAGGTGTAAAATTGTCGATCGCCAATAATATAGTGTATAAGCATTACTTGTGTCTATAATCCATTAAAAGTAATCAAACTAGATAGGTCATGTACCCTTGCTGTGGATACAGTTCTTAGTTAACTCGGATGTTTAGCCTTTTCCTCCAGAACAATTTAGTAGAGGATTAGAGTTTATACATACAGTAAAATCCTAGTTTGCCACCAATACTGATAGCACCACTATACCAGGACTACAGTACATTGTGGGTGTGATAACTGGCTTATAGCCTGGAACAGCATGAATTTTACACTTGCTAGTCCTTACAGGTATACTCTGGTTTTCACATGCCATGTGTATGACAACCTTAATCCACCTCCTCTAGTAGATGTTCGTCACAATGCACGGGACATCAAGCTTTCCCTGCCATACTTCAGACACTTATTAGCTCGTTGGACCAGGGATGGCTAGGCAATACAGTATATAGAAGAACATGAATTATCTAAGTTAGGGAACCCTGGAGAGTCAGACAGCTACCTTAGCAAGAGATTAACGTCCACTAAGGGTGGAGCACTTTAAGGAGATAGCTTAGCATGGCCATATTAAAAATAAGTAGAGTAAGTAAAGTTCAACCAGTAGTCACCAAAGCACCAACCCCCCACCCCTCCAGGGCCACCCCACATCCCCTTCCCTCTTGATACACACAGCCACTCACATCTCCCTTCCCACTATGGATTTCACTTTACAGTCTTTTCTGATTATCAGTTAAGATTAAGCAGTTGTCATAGTAACCACAAAGCAGCCAATAAGGTTGCTTTCTGTTTTTTCCTCCCTCTAACCAAATACAACATTTTTCCTGGAGAAGGTGAGAGCAGCCTGCACCTCTTCCTGGCTCTCTCCTCCTCGCCAGCAAAGCCCAGTTATGATCTACCAGTGACATGGCTGCCATTGTTGGGTAGATCCACACTGTCCCGTTGCCAACCCCTTATCTAGATTATCATTTGCCCAGCTCTGTAAACTTGGACCACAAAAAAACCTAGCAGGATGCTACTCAGTAGAATGCAGTTAAACAAAGCTCTGGAGGGTCCAAGTAGCTTGTGAGCCATTGGTTAGCCAGCACAAGTCTAGAAAACTGAAAGTTAATAAAGGATGTGTCAGTAAATCCACAATATATTTAAAAAACAAAATGCATCATGCCAAAGCAATCATTTTGAATTGCTCATTGCTCTTATTGTTTTGCAGTAATGAAAGCAGAACTTTGATATTTTCATGCACATTACCAAACTTTGTATGCCATCAGGCTAACTTATTTTTCAAAATCAGTATGTAAAATGTACCCAAACTACAGGTTACTCTTACTATGTCATTTATGAAATGATTTCTGACCTTGCTCTGGGTTGCTGTAATCTGCACACTCTTATCCACAACATGTTCTTCAAAATGTATGTTAGAACCACTGCCATCCAATTGTCATAACCAATTTTCAAAGAGTTGATTAAACATGAGCTAAACTGTCTGAAACTTGCTGTGTGTATGACTAACAGAGAAGGAAGGTGTTCCATCCAGAAAAGCAGTATTAATATAGTATATTTATCGCACGCTTTTTCATCGATAAAATCCCATTTTTATTATCAATAGGTTTAGCAATATTAAAATATTTTACAGTGCAGCAATATGCTGGTTACAATTGGCTATTAAGGCTAGTTAGGAGTCTTATTTGAACACAGTGTGTTAGCCATGCCACATTCATTTTATTTATAACTTTACTGACTCACTTATATGAAAATGCAGAATAATAAATTACTTAAACTATTAGTTAAAGACTCATAAATTGAATACTTCTCACAAACCTGCAGCAAATAACATAATCGAAAATATAAAACAGATGTTTGATTCTGCACTGATTGAATGTAAAAATTGCTGTCTATTGTCATGTTAGGCAACGTATTCATTCTTGTGGTCAGGATGCAGTAATTTCAACTTACTTTAATTAAAAAGGAATGGTACGCATAATCTGTAAACATTAACATTCCTCTGGATTGTGAGGAGAGGTCTGGTACACTGGTGCTCAGTGGAGTGACACTACTTCTCTAGTTGCTGGGGTGTGCTGAAAGCCTCATACACATTAGCAGCAAAGTCCTTCACTTGTTCCATGAGTAGTAGTTCCTGCAGGGTAATCACAAAGAATTAAGTGTGCATACATATAATAAAATGCTGCCATATTTGTTGCAGCTGCAAATACTGTATAACATCCCTTTTGATATAAACAAAATGTTTTCAAGAGATATATTCAAATTCTATCAAAACGTGTACGTATAATCACAATGGGACTTATTAGTGTCTGAAAAGGTTTGTGCATGAGTTGCACTTGGCAGCAAAATTACTTCCTTTAAACTGACCACGCCAGGCATGAAAGTTTTCTGGTTGTGTTGGGAAAATATCCTGCCCAGCTCTTCACTGGGAAGATCAGAGTACTGCTGTTTCTCTGCCTCCTGTTGAAATGCCCTCTTGCAGTTTTCACCCCCACCTCTCCAAGCCCCTTATGCAACTGAGAATAGATTAAGTAAAAAAAGGTATTTATATCATTTTATATATGTGCACAAATACTTTACCTTGCATTTCTATTTTAAATTGAATGGGTTGTTTTACAAAGTGAGGGATCACATATACTTTAAATTAAAAACTTATGTTTTATGGTGTTCTCCCCCCTCCCTCTTCCACATTTGGATATTTTTTATTTTTATATAGAGCTTTTTGCATGCACACTGAATGTCCATGCTTAAACTTTGTGCAAAGATGACCCCCCCCACCCACTCACATACAGCGAAAAAACAACGAGTTGTGCAAATCCATCCCAGGTGATCGAATTAAAGAGTAGCCAGTCAATGTAAAATAATTCCCGATCCTGGACTTATCTTTTATCTAATGGGATGCCTAGGCTATTGGTTGTTGTTAAAGTGGGATAAAAAAAATTGAGCTAACGATCGTCCGTTTTATCTTGATGTTTCACAGCAAGTCGAACCTGAGGATATTAAGAATTGTACAAAAATTCTCAAATGACAAAGGCTTTTTTTTTGGTTTAAGGTAGAACCTTCTAGCCTAGATTATTGTTGTTTATTGTTTCTGTTAATGTGCAGTCTTTTGTATTTGATTTTTCTTCCACGAAAACAGTACACATTAAATGAAAATCGTTAGTTCTGTTCAAGTACAAGAAAGATTTTGCAGATCATCCCTTCTGAAATTTTGGTTTGTAAAGTCTGAATAGAATGTCAAAAATTGTGTACACACCATATGCAAATCGAACAACTGGTCCTCGTACAGATTTTTTTTCTTCTGATTTTCTCATAATGTGTACCCCACTTAAGAGTTGGTCACAGTGCAACTCCTTACATGTCCTGTTAGGACTTCTTGAAATTGTCTCCCAAAGTACTGTTCGAAATGGAGAGATGGGAAATTAGGTTGTTATTGGCCAGTCGTGTGGCCTGAGTTTAAGAGAGCTGGAAAACCATTTGTTTTGCTCAGATCAACAGAAAGCTGAGGACATTGCTTTCACCCCTACTTGATTTAGAAGATTTGTACCGACTGGGGCATGGCACTGCATAGCATATATAATCTCTGTACGATCTCCTTTATAATTACCAAAACTATATAATAAGAGGACACACCTATCTATTCAGTCACTCTGCATCCAATCAGGTAGGCCCTTGCACTATATAGATGTAAGATGATCTAAAGGACATTGTACAATCAGATTGTATAGTGTATGGTGAGCCCTACAGAACCCAGGACACACATCTGCTGTTTTGATTACTACAGCTCTGCCCTACATAGGCTGTTATGTGATTGCTCAGTTCCTGGACACTCTGTCAAGTGAGCGATGTATGCAAGAAAATGATAAGGTACAAAATGATCCATCAAAGGAAGGCACTGGCTATATATTGAGGGAGAACGGTGCTCACTGACAATAACTGCATTGGAGAAACATGGAACTACAGAGGTGGGCAGAAGCAATCTCGTTGAGGGGGAGGGCAAGTGCAGGGGGTGTTTTAATAAGATCAGCTACTGAAGAACTTCCTCACTCCACTAACAATTCTCCCATCCTGCAGAGCATACACTAAGAAGTCATGAAGAAATTTTCTATAGAAGAAACTTGAGGCTGAGATGAGGCCTAGAACATAAAGACAGCATTTTCTTTTCTGCAATGAAAGTATATTCTTGGTATACTGCTATACAGGGAAGCTGTAAAAGAAATGTGAACTTAGCCTTCATGAAATGCCTAATTGAACAAGCTGAAGTTAGAAGCTGATTGGCAACCATGCACAGCTGCACCAGATTTTACACTTTCCAGTTTTTGTAAATCAACCCCACAGTGTTTTCTAGAACCTCAGTATTTATTGTTTTACACATAAACTCTTTGTCTGTTGTGATGGTGAATGCTGTATTTTTGCTTTATAATAAATAAGAACGTTGGAACTGGAAAAATGCAAGCACCAAAAATATTAAGAGTAGATAATAGTGGTGCACCGAAATGAAAATTCTGGTGCCGAAAAATTCAGAATGCATGTGGCCGAAAACCGAACCGGTTTGCGTATGTGGGACTTTCATGTATATTTTTATTTTTTAACTTATGATTTTATTGCTATCACATAGGGGACAAATAGTCCCCTATGTGATAGCATACGAGTGACAGGTCCTCTTTGTAGGGGGGAGGGGGTGGGGGGCAGTGTGTGCAAGGAGGGGGCAGGAGAGGAGCAATGTATACAGTGAGGAAGCAGGGCTATTTTCGGCCGCTATGTTTGGTGCATCCCTAGTAGATAAACAGGTGAATACACAGGGACAAAAAGTTGAAAATCTTCATTCTTTTCTCTGCTGTGACTTATGTCTAGTAACACAGACCATGATTAATACTCAAGATAAGCACAAGCAGGCTATAGGTATTCTGGGATTACAAAGACAGGTAGCAAACAAATGACTACAAATGTAATATGCACGTCCAACCCGCAAAAGCTAAGCTTGTTCCAGAATCCCTTTTTAAATCTGTTAACCACACCAACTGGATCAAACATTGCACAGGAGATTACCCTACTAGGAAGAGTCATACCAGAAAATTATACTTTTGATTCTGATAGTATCCAGCAAAAAGTCTAACAAAAGTTATAGGCCTCATGCACAAAGAAATTTAGCACCTGAGCATTTTATTTCAAAGGCCAGAATAAATTAATAGAAATAATGAACAGAAATAAAAATGGAAAGAATGAACGCCCAAACAGGCGCATAAACGTGCCTAAGTAAGTTTGTAAGACATGGCTTTAGGCTAATTTTTTAAGCTACTTTCTTCATCCGGGAGAAAAGGCATTCAGAGGAGCTGGGCAAATGCCCAGTGAGTATGAGGCCTTATAGTGATGTCTAAAAACATTTACACTTTACATACCTGCACAAAGTGATTGGGCATCTCGCTACATATGGAGTGGATCTGTCCATTGACAATTGGAATAACTTTGGCCAGAGGAAGACTAATGGTAGAAAGGCTTTAAAAAAAAGAAAAAGAAAAAGAGAAGAAAAGCACCATGAAGTGTCAAAGAGTCAACACATCTACACACAAATGTATATCTTGTTGCTGTACAAGATGTAGAACACTGGCTAAATCCCAAATATTTGCTGTTCCATGCTCTGTTACAGATGAATACTTAGCTACATACTTTCAGTGATGAGTGACCGTTTAGCATTAGTAATGACAGAAAAGATACACGTGTATTTATTCCAAACCAACTTAATTAAGTTATTGTTGAGGCTGTAACTTTTTCTGTATTGCCCCGCTGGGGGCTGCCCTGGTAACAGTATATGAATGTCACTCAGTTTGCTGGTGACTCTGCCTGTTAGTGTGGACAGGCAACAGGTGACAGCATGAAGGAGAACAATGTTCTGGAAAGTTTTTGTGTCCATGATTTTGCATGTTTTCCCCTCAACAGGAAGAAAAGTGGTTAACAGCTTTGAGGCTAGATCTCAGGGTACAATAGAGGTAGCAAGCAAAAGGGTTCACATGCAGGGTCTATCCAGCAAGTTGACAGTGTGTCCTCTGGAGAAGATGGAGGTTGCACTTGAGCTTATATTGTCTGAAGTCATAAGGAAATCAAGAACAATTTGGATTGTAGCATGCCGTATTGCATATGTAAATACATAATTTATGGACTTCTTTTTTGCATATCAAAGATGAGGAGTATATATTTGTTGCACTTTACACCAAATCGTTATGAGTGATTGTGGACACTTTTGTTCAGCTATTTGCATTTTATAGTAGTTTTGATCAATCCATTCTATTGTATGCACCAAGCACCTCACTGCAATTCACTTAAGTGTGGGTTGAGACTTTATATATAATCATTTGTATTATGTACTCTAAAATGATTACTTGCAGTAAGGTTTAAAATTTTCATTGGTTGATATTTTCAGACATATACTTGTTATTTGAGGTTTTATATAAAATCGTTTGCACGTTGCACCTTATAGTGATTAACTTCACATACGCAGTGGTCACATACAGTATATATACAGGGGTTAGACAAAAAAATGGAAACACTACATGATTTGTAGGTGTGAAAGTGAAGACATGTGTCACGTTGGAAGCGAGCTCTGCAGTCACTTTTGCAGTAGTTGTTTTCTTATTCCGGGTCAAAATTCTGCACACTGTCATTTTGTCTCTGTTGGTCAGCTGACCATGTCAACCAGACAACGTTTTTCTAGAAACTGTGTATGCCGTTTGTGGCAAAACATGGCTGTCAGACTACCACCCTTTTCACCAACTTGTGACAAAAGACTGGCAACCTCACCCTGCGCTGTCACTTAAGCAAAAAGTGCACAAAGATTTTCCAGCTTGCGGGACCACAATCTAAGTGCCAACAGGCTGAGAGCAATTATCACTGGCTTTAGTTAACTAAGCAATTAACTCTTTAACCATTAGCCGCCCGGCCAATGGCCGTTTGGCGGCTTCAAAAGCGCCTCTGCACTCCGGGTGCACGCCATTTGGCGTGCTCCCGCACATGCGCAGTTTACGCTAATGCAGAGCGGCGCAGCAGTGCGATCTGTCACCGGCTGTGCACCTCGGACACGGCCGAGGACAGATCCGAGTACCGGCTCCCGTTGCTGGTACCATGTGACCTGCTGTGACCAATCACAGCAGGTCACATGACAGTTGTATACAATGGATGGCTTCATTCATGATGCCATCCATTGTATACTAGTGCCTAGCTGTGAATGGTCACAGCTAATCACATGCACATGTCATGTGATAAGCTGTGACCAAATCACAGCTAAGCACAAAAAAAAAAAAAAAAAAAAAAAAAAAAAGCTGAATGAATCGATTTCATTCAGGTAAATGCTTGCTTATAGCAAAGTAATTCTTTGCTATAAGCAAATTGTGTAAAAAAAAAAAAAATAAATACTGATCACTTCCCCAAAGTAGTACAATGTTACTATGGTAACATTGTACTACTTTGGTCATAGTAAAATATGAAAAAAAAATCTTAAAAAAAATAAAAAAAAATGTAATAAAAAATTAAATATAATAATAATAAAAAATATATATATATTTTTTTTTTCATACTGTCACCAATCAGTGTCCCTGTTCACCGCCATGCCAGTTATATGATGACGCTGTACTGCACTGGTGACAGTATGTAAAAAATAAAAATAGTGAAAATAATTTTTTTAATTTTTTAATTTTCCGAAAAATTATGACAAAAAAATACAACTTCAAAAAACTCGCCATGCCTCTTATGAAGTACGTCGGACTGTCTACTCTGCAAAAAGGGGTCATTTGGGGGATATCTGTACTATTCTGTCATTCTTGGACCTCAAGAAATTAGATTGGCTGTCAGTACTTCAGGATTGATCAATATTCAGATCTATACCATAGTTTGTGAACTCTATAACTTTCCTACAAACTAAAAAATACATCCTAATTTGGGTTATTTTCACCAAAGACATGTAGCAGAATACATCTCGGCCTAAATTTATGAAGAACAATTATTTATTTGTTCTTATTATTTGTTCTTATTATTGTTATTATTTAAACTTTTATAACAGAAACAAAGAAAAATGTGTTTTTTTTTCAAAATTTTTGGTCTTTTTTTGTTAATTTAGCAAAAAATAAAAACCCCAGCGGTGATTAAATACCACCAAAAGAAAGCTCTAGTTGTGTGAAGAAAATGATAAAATTTTAGTTTGGATACAGTGTTGTATGACCGCGCAATTATCATTCAAAGTGTGAAGGCGCTGAAACCTGAAAAATGGCCTGGGCAGGAAGGTGTAAAATTGCACGGTATTGAAACGGTTAAACTGCCACCACCGACATTTACCGAACAGTCGGAAAGTTCAACAACATTAGAAATACCACTTAGGTTTTAAAATAAATGTCTGTACACACACTGTCATCACAGACAGGTATATCCAGAGATTTATCATATACAGTAGCGCTCTTCAAAAGACAGGGATTCTTTTAGTTTGTATCAGAACCTTCAAGACAATTTCAACACTTTTCAAATTAGGGTTTAATAATGAAAAGGTCAAAATGGTGTAAATAAAAGATTTACAAAAAAAAACAAAAAACAAAACAAAACTAAAAGATATTGCAAAGTAACAAAGATACAACAGAGAAATAAAAAGGAGTTGAAAGTGAAGAATACTTGCAGGTCCTGTTTCAGCAGATTTCAGTCAATGAGCAAGATGTTAAATTGCCTCTCATAACTTGACAAGTCTTCAGTTGCTTGATAGTACATGAAAGCTGTCAAAATGTGGTGGCACTCCACTTTTCTTCACATCAAGGGGGGTGTTCACAGAGACCATCTGACCAATCAAGCAGTTGAGGAGTGGCCATGGGGGTGTCACTGCATTTATGACTGTATCATGGCCATCCCTTACACACAGTTTTATAATAATATTTATATATCTTCCAATATGTACAGGTTGCATTCTAAAATTGGTAGATTGTAGTTCAGCATTATATTTCGTATCCAGTGATACTAAACACAGAGTATAGCGGATGGGACTATCACCCAGGAGGTAGAAGACTGCTATCTGTCCTTCTGACTGCGCTAGCTTAGTCATGCATGACATTGATTTGTTTGGCATGATCTTCCCTATTCACATGTACACTTAATATTATTGTGTCATGCTCCTGTCTGATTTTATGAATTGTGTGTAGATCTTGTTAAATTGTGAAATGGGCAGGGGTCACTGAAAGGTCACCTTGGCCCAAACTGACTTGTTACGATGCCCATTAGTTCTGAGTAGACATTTTATGGTACATTATTATGTATTCATAACGGCTTAAATTGCCCTACAAACCATGGGTGACAGAACTGAAGGATTTTGCTGTAGTTTTACGATAGGTCAGAGGCAATTGTTTTAGTCTGTAGATTTTTATGGTCAGCAGAAATTAACAGACATCCTGCCAGAACTTCAATAAGATATTTGCAGCTCTGGTAAATGCCTGTGTACTGGAGTCTACTGTCCCTAAGTTGCAATAACAGGCTATTTGAAATGTGAGTTAAGGCTATGGATTCCATTAATTGAAGGAGGGGGGGGGGAGCTACAGCTGTGTCTCTGGTTCAACACAGAAATGATTTCTAGATTGTAAGCTCCAAGGAGCAGGGCCCTCCTATCCCTCTTGTATTGAACTGTATTGTTGCTGTATTGTCTCCCGTTATATATTGTAAAGCGCTGAGCAAACTGTTGGAGCTATATAAATCCTGTATAATAATAGTGACAAGTACAATGTGGAACAACATGGCTGCTACACAAACAGCCTGCCATATGCCCAGTATGCACGACCATCACACCGCCATAACCTTTGATACTGTACTTCGCGACATGGTAAATAAATTGGCAAATTCAGTCACAGAGGCACCAGCTAAGCGGGCAGCAACAATTCGCCCTCTTTGAAACGCAGGAAAATATAGCTCAGGCAGTGAATGACGAAAGTGAGGTTTCTCGCCTGTTAGCTACTTTAAGTATCTCATTACACAGCAAAAGCAAAAGAATGTTACATAACTTCCGCTTTCAGCCCTGGTTCACACTGATGCGGTGCGGAATTTGCAGCGTTTTCTGTGCAAATTCCGCACCACATCAGAATAGCACCCCATTCATGCGCACCGCTGCGGATGTGTATGTTAACAACACCCTGAAATCGGTCGGCAAAACGCGGTGCGATGTGCAGAATCGGATCACATAGGTATGAATACCCATGCGATCCGACTCTATTGCGGACCCAAAAAAGGGTCCTGCACCTTTTTGGTGCGGGTACAGTGCGATTAGAGCCATACAAAATGTATGGCTCCAATCAAACCGCACACAAATCGCATGTGATTTGCACAGGAATGCGGTGTAGTTCCTGTGTGAATCACACGCGATATACCGCACAGCATATATGTGAACCCAGGCTCAACGTGAAACATGTCATCACTTTCACACCAGCAAATCATGTACTGTTTTTATTTTTTTGTCTAACCCCTGTGTATGTGTATGTATGTATATATTTTTATATAAATGATATATATATATATATATATATATATATATTTTTAGCTAGCAGAAAGATTTGGTTACAGTTGAACTCTCTCAATCAACATTGACCATTTTGAATCTTTATGCTGCTAGCATTAGTAAATAGATAGGAAAGTATATCATATTTACTGGTTTTAATCTGTTTTTTTACATTTCTTTAGTTACTTCCTAGTTTCCATCCCTAGGCAATTTATGTCATACATCCCAGGAGTCTTCTTTGCTAAAGGCAGATGGATTCCAGGAGGCAAATGCTACATGAATCACTTACCCTTACCGAAGATGACTACGGCCAGAAATGCTAAGGGGTGCTTTTTAAGTGATTTCTCAGGAAAATAAAGCATGGAAACACGGACAGATTGGTGAGTTTGCTTTGAATATTAAAAATGAATTAACTGCTTGCCGTCCGCCCTATAGCAGAAATACTGCTACAGGTCGGCACGGTTGCTCCAAATCATGTATATATACACAATTTTGCAGATCCGGGTAGGGGGCGCACACCCTACCCAAACCACCATTCACGGCCTTGGCTGTCAATCACCGTGTTCCGGCCAGTGATTACTTGCTGGCACCTGGTGATCGCCAAGTAATACCGACAGGGGGGGAGGGGAGAGAACTGTATGTAAATAATACAGTTCTCTTCCCTGTCAGCTCCTGCATACAGAGCCATACAAAGCAGTGTGCTTACAGTGAAGCACACACACACAGCACATAATGTGAAAAAGCACTTAACCCTTTGATTGCCCCAGATGTTAACCCTTTCCTGCCCAGTGCCATTAGTGCAGTGTTAGTGCTTTTTATTAGCAGAGATCACTGTATTGGTGTCACTTGGGATGTCAGTGACACCAAGTCAATTCCCCCCAGTGTCAGAATGCCCACCGCAGTTCCGCTATAAGTCGCTGATCACCACCATTACTAGCAAAAGAAAATAAAAATAAAAAAAACCCCCAGTATATATACCGCCATTTGTAAACGCTATAACTTTCAGGTAAACAAATTAATTTAAACCTACTGGGATTTTTTTTTTTTAGCAAAGACGTAGCAGAATACATTTTGGTGTAAATTTATTACAAACTTTGATATTTAAAATTTTTTTTACTGGACATGTTTAATAGCAAAAAGTTAAAAATATTGTTTTTTCTCAAAATTGTAGGTCTTTTTTTTTATAACACAAAAAAATAAAAAAAACGCAAAGGCGATCAAATACCACCAAAAGAAAGCTCTATTTGTGGGAAAAAAAGGATGTAAATTTCATTTGAGTGCAGTGTTGCATGACCGCGCAATTGTCAGTTAAAGTAGCGCAGCGCTGTATCGCAAAAAATGCCCTGGTCAGGAAGGGGGGTAAATCCTCTGGAGGGCAAGTGGTTAAACAGCACTTTTGGTTTGTGGTGTTCGGATACTGTGTAGATCCACTTTAAGTAAATTGAAACTAAACACTCCTTCAGAACTTCAATTTTCATTTCAAGCATAATTTAGAAGAAAGAAATACCTGTCTGCTGGACTATGCTGGGTAAGCTCTTGGTCAGTAGGTCGAAAGAACTCAGCAACGCTGTCAAGAAGCCTCCCGAAGCCTCGGTTTAAGCAGGAATTCAGCACTGTACTAAAATCCTGACTGTGGAAGAATCAGACATATAATAATTACATAGTGTAATTCATAATGTACTTTTCATTTCTAGATATAGCTGCAGTTTTTTTTATACATGTTTGCACCATGTAAGAAAAAGCAACATTTTGTGACATTTGGCTCTGGAAAAATGTGAATTTCACTCTCGCATGTCAGAGGGAAGATGCAACACTTCACATCTCTAAGACAGACATTTCATGTATAAATGTAATCTTGTGAAATCAACTGCTCATCTGAAAAAAGCACTACTTTGAAATATTAAAATCAAAGGGATATATAATTGGGGTAACAATATAAACAACAGAATTCTACCATATTGAAGCCTGGAAATATTTTCTTCAAAAGAAAATTAAAAATGACTACAGCAGAGCATTCATTGTTATTAATGGGACTTCTTGTCTATCATTATAGTGTACTTGTGAAGCTGCAGTACATTAAAAAATGTAATTGCTGCAGTTGGAAAAATGGCCAGCTAGTGTGTATAAAACACCTTGCAGGCCCAGTCATAGCATAACCACTTGCCAAATTCTTCTTTTTAAGGGCTTTTCTTGCCCATTTTTCCGAAAATATATTTTTTTAAAAAACAAAATTGATCAGTTTTCCTCGCAGGGGTTTTTAGCATCCAATCCAAAAAACAAACAGCGATACTTCTCTAGGCCTTTAGTCTGGTTCCACAGACCATGACACTGTACCATTCAGCACCTCTCCCAAAAGTCTGATCCATACACTTGGCAGCACCTTGCTGCTCTGGCTCCTATCTGTACTCCTGGACAGAGACCTCCTCTGCCTGCTGGAGTGGAGCCCAGAACCCTGATCCCAACTCTACAAAAATCCCAGCACACATTTGCACAATCTGTGTGCCGGTTGTATCCAAAACCCAGCCCAGCATTTGAGATTTCATCCTTCCCAGATCACTATGAAATCTCTGGGCTCCAGGTACAAAAACAGATTTTACCAATGAGGAAACCGAAAAGAAAGTTCCCTGGAGCCCCTCAACCTGCCTGGTTGAGAATCCTGGGTGAGCAACTATTTTTGCTCCCTGGCAGGGCACAGCCACAATACTTATCTATTCTCCTCTTTTACTGCATGAAAATGCATTTTATAGAAACATTCCTGTTACTACTATGTAGCTAGTTCATATGTACAAGGGGTATTTAACAAGTTTATGGAAAACCATTTTATTGAAAAAACTAAGCAAGCTTTTCAATATCTGTTTATAGCAGAGTAAACTTGGACTTATGTGATATATGCACAGGTAGTATTTAATAGTTTAGATTGAAACCTATGCCAGTGTGAAGTCAACCCGTTGTGGAGCAACATGAATTCTGTCAAAATTGAAGCAAGAACTAATATCAATTTTATGGTTAAACTTGGTTGGAAGCATGAAAACATCTTTACTGCTTTGATAAGAGTTCATGGAGATGATTCACCCCAAAAATCTGTGATTTATAAATTGATAGCCTGTTTCCAAGAAGACTGGGACACAGTTGAAGATGATTAATGAATGGGCAGACCATCGACATCAGTTTTTTGAGGAAGTTCAAGATTTAATTGAAGGTGACCGATGATTAATGGCAGAAAAACTAAATAACACCCAAGACATCTCAGTAGGTTCTGTTCACACAATTTTATGAGAAAATAAAGCTAACCAGACTGTCTGTTCACTGGGTACCAAAACTGATGTGTTCAGATCAGCAACAGACAAAAACAGAGTTTTCAATGGAGATTTTGAACAAATGGGACCAAAATCCAGAGGACTTTCTGAACTGAATTGTAAATGGAGATGAAACTTGGCTTTACCAATATGATCCTGAAGACAAAGCTCAGTCAAAGCAATGACTACCTAAAGGAGCAAAGGGTCCGGTCAAAGCAATTCCAAATGTTTCCTGGGATGCTGAAGTTATTCTGTTAGTTGACTTTTTGGAAGGTAAAAGGACGGTAACATTTGCTTATGTACGTTTTTTGAGAAAATTAGCTAAACAGCTAGTCAAAAAGCACCGTGAAAAGCTTCATCAGAGAGTTAACTTCCACCGTGACAACACCTTTGCCCATTCCTCTTATCAATCAAGGGCAAAATTGAGAGAATTTCGGTGGGAAATCATTAGACATCCACCTTCTAATCCTGATTTAGCACTTTCTGACTTTTTCTTATTTCCATATTGAAAAAATGTTTTTTAAAAAAGTACCAATTTTGATACCAACAGTGATGTAAAAAAAGACTGCTTTGACATGGTTAAATTCTCAGGTCCCTCTGTTTTTCTGGAATGGTATAAATTGATGGTATAATTGCTTACAGAAGTGTCTTGATGTGGATGTAGCTTATGTAGAAATATAAAAGGTTATTCCTAAACTTGTGTGCTTTTGATTCAATTTTTCTATGAACTTTTTGAATACCCTTCGTAAGAACTACAATTTAGAAAACACAATGGGATTGAGTTACTAAAGGCAAATGGGCTGTGCACTGCAAGTGCAATTGCTCTAGATCTGAGGGGAACAAGGAACAAAAAAAAAAAAATTTTTACTTGCATATGATTGGATGAAAGAAATCAGCAGAGCTTCGCCTTATTTCAGAGCTTCCCCTTGAATCTAAAGCAACGGCACTTGCAGTGCACAGTATTAATCAGCCCCAGTATGTATCATTGTGTGCATTATACCACATTACTGTAAGCAGACCCACATATATGTATGGTAAATGCACAAAATGCATGGAGCCATTTTAGGGCTCGTTGACACTTGTGGTTGAGGGGTACTCCGCCTTATGCAGCAAAGTCAGCAGCCAGAGTTCATACATACTGTGACTTGCTTTGCTTCTTAGCTGTAACAGGAATTATACCCGCTGGACGCAATCAACCATGAATGGGGCCATGCTGCAACTGCCCCGGATATAGCACCTCCTCCCTGACTTGTCAAACTCCTCTGTAAAGTGGTTAATGCTCAGATTGCTTTTCAGAGGGATTTGGCAAGACAGTGAGGAGGCGATATATCCAGGGCAGTTGCAGCATGGCCCCACTCATGGTCGAACGGGTATAATTCCTGTTGCAGCTCAGAAGCAGTCCTTGCCGCAGAGTACACAGGGCAGCCCTAGATTTCTGGCTGTATCAACAGGTTTTTTTTTTTTGCACCTATGTAACACATATTTCAGTGAGGGTAGTGTTGCATTTCATATTTTGTTACTGTAACACATATAACAAAACACTTTCAGTGGTATACTGAATAAGTAAAAAGATAGCAAATAAGAGACGTTCCTTGTTACATACACTTTATGAGCTTATGTACCAGCAAAGGACACAACATACATCCTTTACCTTTCTAACATGTCCCTGGTTTCACTTAGTAGCCGTATCGTAATGACATCCTTTTCTGTCAGTCCACATGCCTAAAAAAGACAAAAGTATGCAGAATCAGCAATGACACTAGGGTTACTATTTGTCTTATTACTCCAAATGGAAAACAATGCACAGGCAGCATTGGTTCTGCTATGTCTATAAGGGGTTAATGAAGTGGGACAAAAAATACCTGAGATGTTAATGGGTTCTCTTCATCTGCCATCATGAATCGACACAACATTGACTTGCTTCGAGATGCCTCTAAAACTGGGGTTTCACTGCATTCTTCCACCGACCTTCGTATTTCTTTGATATGTTTCTCCAAATCCATAAGAGACAGAGAGTGCTTCAAAGATAAGCTGTTAAAAGAGGATAATCAATGTGTCTGTACAATATGCTGTTTTATTTCCAAGACTCTAAAACCTATATGAATTTGAGATGAAATCAATTTGGTTGATCTGGGAGTCTAAAGCACCACACCCTAATATTATCAATGAAGAAAATTATTTAAGACTCAATGGGACTTTTAAGGTGCTGAAATAAAATCTACAGAATCTAATTAAAAATACATATGAAATAACATGCAATGTTTGCTATACCATAACATGGACTGCACATGATAACATATAAAAACATACACACACATTTTTCCAAAGAATTTCCACTGGTGAAAAGGGAGTAGTCTTTTTCTGATGTGATTTGCTATTTTGCATCATTTTGATATCAAAGGTTTTTCGTTTTTATTTTTTAAATAACAAACAAGTTATACTTACCTGCTCTGAGCAGCCTCCTCTTCTCAGGTCTCCCACCGCTGCTCCTCCCCCTTGACCAGTGCTCCCAATAGCAAGTTACTTGCCATGGGGGCACTGGTGTATGCTCGATCCAGAGGCCCACTCTATACATCCATAAGACACATAGAGCCACAGCTCAGACCCCCCCCCCCCCAACTCTTTATTGGTTCCCTGGCTGTGATTGACAGTAGTGGGAGACAATGGCTCCTGCTGCTGTGTCTAAGCCAATGAGGAGAGAGAGACCCAGGACAGCCGAGGCTCCCGTGCACATCGCTAGATCAGCACACAATAGGTTTTTTATTTTCATACATAAAATGTATGAAGGTAGAAAAACCTTCAGCCTTTACAACCACTTCAAGGAGATCAGGGAAAGTAGATGTGTTTAAAACAGTGTTCACTATCTTCAATGGCAAAAAAAAAGTAAATAGAGGTCAGCCCCACATCCCCAACAGTGACAGTAGAGCCCTCTGGGATAACCCGTAGGAGTCGGGGATCAGTGTGCATGTATATTCAGATTTTCTACTGATATACAGTTTATACCAAAATGTATGTATGCTTGGGGGTTCTGCTCTCCCCTTCGGTGGTGCTCACATAAGCTTTACATCTTCAGTGTGCATTGAAAATATAGAGGACTGAGCCTTGAGGAAATACTTCTCTTTTAGATAGATTTCAGAAGTTGTTTGTGTCATCGATCTCTCTATAACTTGTCACCTCACTCTAAAGCAGTGTTTCTCAATCTTTTTTCATTTAAAGCACTCATTACATTGTTACACAATCTTGAGGCACCCTATTCAAATGTAAAAAAAAACGTAACTTAGGCCTCATGTACACATGAACTCTCCTAGACGTTAAAGCTCTCCTTGCAGAAGAAAAACCCTAAATGTGGTAAAATGCATATAAACATGGTACTACTTTCAGCCGCGCACTTGGACATTTATTGATTTGATTGGCCAAAGTATTTTCCACTGACAAGGAAAAACTCCCAAGCGCTTTTATTGGCCAAAATGTTCCTCTCATGAACGCGATTCTTCTAAGTTCAGGAGAGGAATGTTTAACTGCCCCTGAACTCTGCTGCTCCTAAACTCTGGTAACAGCTTATGTGCACATGGACTTGTGCTTTTATTGAGCTGAGCTTATTTAATGCAGCAACTTCTACACACACATAGGACACCTAACGTTAGAGATGATGGATTATTCGAAAGCAAATACTCCTTAGCACACTCATACTGAATAGTGTTCCAATGTTTCTCTTCTTCCTCAGTTTCTCACTCTCTCACTCAGCTAATGTGATCCCAGTGCTGATGGAGAGGGGCTGGGGAGGGGCAAAGAAGGATGGTGTGATGGCGTCTGATGTTCTCATTATCAACTGATGATGTCATTGGGTGTTAGGACACTGACAGCTATAAAGCTATAATGGTGCACGATGAAAAGGTAGGCTTGATCCACCTGCTGGCTTGTACACAATTTTTGGGCAAACTTTAGGATTTTTGTCAAGGAATCCCTGAAGAAGCCTGAAGGCATCCTGGTTGAAAAAGGCTGTTCTAAAGCCATTATCCCAAGGCACAAAAAACTTTATTCAATGGCCACAATATGGCCTACTCTCGGATAAACATTTGTTCCAGTTGTGCAATAAATTGCTATGAATGATTCATTGGTAGTTGAGATCAAGCAAGATTCGTAACAGGTTTTTACAGTAGAGATATATTGCAGCATTCTTTACCAGCAAAGATGTGTGAACAGTTGGAATCCTAATATGTCTTGCAAAAAGTTATAAAGAAACTAGATAAGATAACTAGAAAACATCAGAAGAAAATTTGAATATATGTGTACACTGATCGCAGGCTTCTGTGGCTTATCCCAGAAGACTCTTTTCTCCTTGTGGGGGAAACGTTACTGATTTCTGTTGAAGATAATGGTAAATATTTAAATAGACCTCCTTTCCCTGATCACCTGAAAAAAAACAAAGACTACCCCCCTTTTCACCAGTAGAAACTGCTCTTTGGATTGGTTGAAATAATAAGAAAATAGGTGGAGAATGGAGGGGATTCTATATATGAAGGAGCTGTGATTTCAAAATTTTGTATAGATGATCATGTATTATTATGATATGGCAAGTTTTTGTTATATAATATGTATTTTTAACAAATGTTGTATATAAAAAATAATTAATACTTTATGGAACAGATTAAAGCCAAATGCAACTCCCAGCATGTATTAAAAAAATGTACCTACCTAATGCCTGAGGTCTTCAGTCTGGTCTTGTGACAGGCAGGGTCCACTTTTCCAGTGCTGGGTGGCCCTTGATGATGCAGAGAGCACCGCTTACGTGATGATACCAGCACCATTCTCTGCATCAACAAACTATGGAACAGGGCACTGTGGGGACACAACCACTATTGGACCCTGCACTCACAGGAAGTAAGTTAAATGGTGCTGGTATTTTTCAATCCGAAAAAGAAATGGCGCTCAGTCATAATGCAGTTAGTCTGTGGAGGGCAGTGCCAGAAAGGAGGCAATCGTTGCAGCAAGGACTGCTTTTCTTATTTTTACAGCTGCTTTAAAAATAATTTGGGGATTGAATGTAGGATTAAAGGCAACATTTTTTCTTTTAGTTATATTTTCTTTTTTTTTTATTCTTTATTTAGTGGAATGCATCAAAATACAAAAGAATGACTTGACATACATACCGGGTACAGACAGACCTTTGGAAACATTAACTGTGAAAAGGACAACTTAAAACAATGACCTTCCCATGACCAGCACACAATAAATGGTACAGTATTAAATAGGAGGCTCACACAGTAAGCAGAACTGCTAGTAGAATGTATGGTAGGGATAGTCATACTTTAAACCAATTCAAGCAAACCATTTTAGGAATAAATAAGGGTGTCACCATTGTTAACCCGCTTCTAAAAATTCTAATGGCCTGGCTGTTATGCTGTACCACAAGCTGCAATACTTTCAGAGTTAATGGCCTGTAACAAATATACAGATCTATACAGAAATGGCACCTCCACTTTCCCCATGCCTATCCTAGGAATAGAAAAGAACCATTTTGGGACCAGCAGCGTTCACACAAAGGGCTTAACATCCATGACCATCACCTTTAGACACTGGCGAAAAAAACTGATGTACTTCCTTTATAGGAGGGGGTTATATAGAAGGGGGACTTCCTTTTTGGTCTGCCAATGTCCATTCACCTATAGATGTATAACTCAGACAGTATTGATTATAGCCTGCTCTGTGTCCCATGATGTACGATAACAAAATATTTAAAAACTACAATAAAGCAGCATGTGCATTTTAGGAATCAAGGGGGTGATTGATCGGATCCATTTTGATGGCTGAGCCCAAAGATGAATGGTACTCTAGCTTCGTGTGGAAGGAGTCAATGAGGTTTTTCCTGTAATGTGACCTTTTTGGCACTGGACCCTGCAATAAAGAACCCTGTACATTTCCTAATGGCCAAGGAGTTTCTGGCAGGGTGCTGTAAGGGTCCAAGAAAGTGGACCCCAAAAATTAAGGGGGACCCAGTCCTTGAAGGTCCTTAGGTGACATGGCCCCCCATGATGTGTGAAGACAGAACCCTGTGGCAGGATTAGTAAGTGGAGACCCCCTGGTTTTCTTAAAAAAAAAAAAAAAAAAAAAAACAACCAGGAGAAAGAGGGATGTATTTTAACCACTAGCCTACAGGGCATTTATACCCCCTTCCTGCCCAAACCAACTTTCCAGCTTTCAGCGCTGTTGCACTTTGAATGACAATTGCGCGGTCATGCAACACTGTACGCATATGAAATTTTTTATCATTTTTTCTGACAGATAGAGCTTTATTTTGGTGGTATTTAATCACCTCTGGGTTTTTTATTTTTTCTTAAACAAACCAAAAATCACTGAAAATTTTGAAAAAAAAAAGTTTTTTCTTAGTTTTTGTTATAAAGTTTTGTAAATAAGTGATTTTTCTCCTTCACTGATGTGCGCTAATGAGGCTGCACTGATGGACACTGATAGGTGGCACTGATGAGGAGGCCCTGGTAGGTGGCACTGATGGGCATTGACAGGCATCACTGATGGGCACTGAAGGGCAGCATTCATATATGGCACTGATAGGCGGCACTGACTGGCACTGTTAGGTGGTACTGACAGGCAGCACTGACGGGCACTGATAGGCAGCACTGACGGGCAGCTCAGATGGGCACTGATATGTGGCACTGAATTGGAACTGGCAGGTGGCATGGATGAGCACTGAGAGCTGGCACTGATGGACACTGACAGGTGGTGCTGCTGGGTCTACACAGATCATAAGGGCACACTGATCATCAGTGCTCTGATGATCTGTGTACATGTTCCCTCCGAGTAATGCCGATTACCGGCTCTCCTCTCCTCACAAGCTGTGACAGTTTCGTGAGGAGAGAAATGCCGATAACCGGCATTTCCCTGTTTACATGTGATCAGCTGTGATTGGACACAGTTGATCACATGACCGAGCTGACACTATTTCGGTGGATCGGTATTTCTGTCGGCAGTTTATATTCCAGGGATAGAGAACTGGCAGGCGAATTTCCTAAGTCATCAGAGGTTATTTCTGGGGGAGTAGTCCCTAAACCCCGGTGTGTTGTAGGCAATTTGCTAGCATTGGGGCACTCTAAATGTAGATCTATTGGCGTCCAGGTTCAACAACAGAGTGGATAGGTTTGTGGCCAGAATAAGAGACCCGCTAGCAAGCAAGGTGGACGCTCTGGTGACTTCTTGGGACCAGTTCTCCCTGATCTATGCTTCCCTCCGATTCAGCTTCTGCCTCATCTCTCGCAGGATCTGAGAGGAGGTAATATCAGTTATATTGGTAGCCCCTGCTTGGCTCAGGAGATCTTGGTATGCGGACATAGTAAGATTGGCCATGGACTCTTCAACCCTGCTTTACAGTTGCTAAATTTGAGGGGGTGGCTGTTGAAACCCAGATCTTGAAGATTGGGGAGTCTCAAGACCAGTTGTTTCTACTCTGCTGAACGCTAAGAAGCCAGTTTCTAGAAGTATCTACTACAGAGTCTGGAAGGCTTACATTTCATGGTGTGAGGCCAGGAGATGGCAGTCTCGGAAATATGTAATTGGGAGAATTCTCTTTTTTTCAGACTGGTGTGGAGCTGAAGTTCGCCTTATGCACTATTAATCCTTTCGCTGCCAGAGCTATTTTTGCATTTTTTGGACACGTTTAAAAAATAATTTTAGGCCTGAAGATTACAAAAATCCCCCAAACATTATATATTTTCTGAAAGCAGATACCCTAGAGAATAAAATAGTAGTAATTCCCACTGATATTATTGCAAAGGTCTAAGAAATGCAAAATGTCAGTAAAAAACACACTAAACTGAATGTTAGGGCAAACAAAGTAAATTACCCAAATTTTTGGTAAAATATAAAAGACGAAGTTGTGCCGAGTAAATAGATACCCAACATGCCATACCTTAAATTTGTGTGCGCCTATAAAATGGCGGCAAACTTCAGTATCCTATAGGAGAAGCTTCAAAAGCCCCTACAGGTCAACAGTTTAGCATTATGGAGGAGGTCTTGTGCTAGAATTATTGCTCTCACTCTGGCGTGTTCGGCGATATGTAACGTGTATCGTAATCAATGTTTTCACATGTAGATGCCCTGACCTGTTTGTTTAAGTTCATATGTGGGGGTGGGGGACCCTCAAAAAAAATGTTTTTTTTGGGAGGGGGGGGGGTTGGGGGGCTGTGGAAGCGATCAGGTGGCAGCACAGCCACCTGATTGCTTCCACCTGACAGGCAGAAGTCTGCCTATTAGTTTTATACACAATCCTGCATCCACTGGATTGTGTATAAACCCCCCCCCCCCCCCCCCCCCCCCCCGCTGTCGGGTCCGTACTAAGTACGAACCTGGCAGCAAAAGGGTTACAGGTCAAAAGGTCAAATTTCGGCTATGTACCTATTTTTCCAGAGGCCTGTTGCTTCAAACTCCTTGATTCTGTTTTGTTTTTTGTTTTTTTTACAAGGGTTGTTTCCTATAGTTTCTCCTGTCAAACCACCCTTGTGCCCATGGGACCTGAATTTAGTGTTGAGTGTCTTGCAGAAGCAAACTTTTAAACCTCAATATCTGTTATGCTGCTAGCATGCAATGTGTTCCCACATAGATCAAGATATTCAATAAAAAATGCTGAGCATAATTGTGTGAATATATGTATTGTGCACAGCATTTTTTAGTGAAAAACTTTTAAACCTATTTGTGCTAATCCGCTGAGTCTGTTGACTTGGAAAGTGCTTTTTTTGGTCGCAGTAACTTCGGCCAGAAGGGTGTCGGAGCTGGCAGCTCTTTCGCAAAAGCAGTAATTTTTATTTACACTAGGATAAGGTGATTTTGTGCCTCCATCCATCTTTCTTGCTTAAAATGGTTTCAGGCTTTCATTTGAATCAGGACATTGTCCTACCCTTTTTTTTTTACGAATGCTTGTTCTGCAGCAGAGAGATTGCTGCATTCTTTGGATGTAGTACGAGTCGACAAGATCTATCTGAAAATGTCAGCACAGATCAGAAGATCCTAATCCTTATTTGTGTTGCTGGAAAGGCCCATGAAAGGGCAAGTGGCATCTAAAGCAACTATTTCTCATTGGATCCATCAGTTATTCATTCATACCTACAGTTTGAAAGGTAAAGATCCACCCTTTTGGGTTAGGGTGCACCCTACCAGAGGTGTGGGAGCCTCTTGGGCAATTCCTCATTAGGTGTCAGTGACCCAGGTTTGCAAAGCTTGCCACTTGATCTTCTGTACACACATTCACAGGGTTCTACAAGGTGGATGTTAGGCTGCAGAGGATGCAGCCTTTGGTTGCAGCGTATTAAGGCGGCAGAATAGGTCCTTGTCTGGTGGCGGTTTCTGTGAGTAGCCTCCCTTCCCTCAAGTATATTGCTTTGGGACATCCCAGATAGTAATGATTATATCCTGTGCTGTGCCCATGATGTACGATAAAGAAAACTGGATTTTTTCTACATACTTACCTGTAAAATCCATTTCTTGGAGTACATCACGGAACACAGAGGTCTCGCCCCTCTTCCTGGGATTTCAATGTTTGCTACAAAACTAAGGGCTCATTCACGCTTGACTTTATTTCTAACTCTTGCCATACGCCCCTATAGCGTTTGACAGGCGTTTTTAATGCTCCCCAAATGCCCTATGCGCGGTTTTGAGGCGTTTGATAGATGTTTGCCAAATGTTAAAACCGCACCACAAACGCCTATAATGACGTTAAATAGTATTAAAGCTCCGCAAACGCCTCGCAACTGCGTTGCAACCACCCTGCAAACGCCTGCCAAGTGTTTGAGGAGCAGCACCATAGACTTGAATGGGAGGCTTCAACTCCTCCTGACTCGACATGAGGTGTCAGTTTTGCTGTGACGCGACGCTAACGCTTCAGTGTGAACAGCACTGTGTGTTGCCATGTGCAAAATTTTCATAGGCATTTGAGAAGCGTTAAAAACGCTTCCCAAACACCTGTCTGACGCCTGCTGACAAAACTAGTGTGAACGTAGCCTAAGGTACTTCCTATATGGGAGGGGGAAGTGTTATAGAGGGGGCCTCCTGTTTGGTCTGCCAGTATCCATTCAACTATAGGTGGCACATAGTCCAGAAAGTAATGGTTATAGTCTGCTCTGTGTCCCATGAAGTATCCCAAGAAATGGATTTTACGAGTATGTAGAAAAATCCAATTTTTACCAACAATACAAATCACAGTGAATGAAGACATGTTTTTTTTATTTAAAAAATAAATAACTAGCAGCTAGTTTGCTTCACAAGAAGATGCACAAGTGCGTAATCTGCATAAAATCTATTTTTGATTAGACTTACCCACCAAGCACCTTATGCACGGCTCGTTTCACTAATGTTATCAGTTCTGTCAAGCCTGAGGAAAAAACATAAGAGATCATGCTCCCAACTTCCAGTAGAAGCACAGGTATTCTGACACAGAGAAACAGCCTAACATCAGATACATCAAAAGTAGCAAAGTGTGAAATGATATCCTACCATCTCCTAAGAGGTGTTGAATGCTAGACAAATACTGTTGCTGCACCTCTGGGGATGCTTGGAGACCCTGAAAAAAAGAAAAATGTTTTAAAAGCAAAAAAGCAGCATTTGCTAAGTAAAGCCAAAACTTTTTTTCTCTTTTATTTCATTTTGGATGGAAACTGATAGGGGTTTTATACATTCACTCTACTTTCTTCAAAATGCAAAGAATGTTTAAAGCCCGTGTCAGTTTTTTTGTTTGGTCACTGGGGAAATTTCCATTCACATCCAGTACATCTCAGGGCCAGTTCACACTACATGCGTTTCAGTGTGCTTCTTACTGCATCCAAAATGCAGAAAATAGGTTATATAGTTGTCAATGTCATAGTTCACATCAGTGCTTGCAGATCCAGTGCGCTCTGGATAGAGGAAAAAAAAAAGAAAAGTAGAACAGGCTGCATTTTTCCTGCACAGAACTGTACTGGAACGCATCAAAAACACACTGGAATGCACATGTCCCTATTTAAATTTAAGAAAAAAAAGAGGGGAAAAAATTAACTGGAACGCATCAAAAATGCACTGGAATGTGTAAAAATCGCACCAAAAATGCTTGGGAACGCGTCAAAAACGTGCATGCAGATACACATCCGGAATGCATCTGAACTGCCTTTCTATGGTATGAACCAGCCCTCAAATACATTTCAACAATTTCTACAGGAACAAAAAAAATCTATAGAAGAGAGCATGGTGTGGGGGATGTAAATAGACTAGTTTATTGGGATATATAAACTTCTAGCTTATACCAACACACAGACAATATGCAAGTATGTTTCTTGACTTACATTGCAGGGTTTTACTCCTGATGAATTGTCCAGATAGATGTATCCACCGATAATATTTAGCTGAACACGAAGCAGAACCACCAGCATACACGTGCTATAAACTGCTCCTATACTTCTGGTGAAACCTGAAAAATTACAGAGTAGTGTACCCATTTGTTAATATGCTAAACGGTGACCATTTATTCGTAATGAAAAGGAACATCCCAATGATTGTAGGAACAGGGAAATCTCCCAATCAGATTTCAAATTACATACATCTTCATATTTAGCTTTGCAGTATTACTACATATATTGGAAAACTTTTTTTTATCAAGGACAGAAAGATATTATACACACACACACATATATACATATACACATATAAATACATACACAGTTAAGACCATATATATTTGGACACAGGCACAATTTTAGTTTTTTTTTTCAGATATTTACCAAAACATATTCAAGATATAGTTATATAATGGATATGGGCTGAAAGTGCACACTCATGTTTAATTTGAGGGAATGTACATCCAAATTGGAGGAAAGGTTTAGGAATAACAGCTCTTAAGAAAAGCCAACCCCCCTTTTTCAAAGGGACCAAAAGTAATTGGACAATTGAATATAATTATAAATAAAATATTAATTTTTAATATTTTGTTGAGAAGCCTTTACTGGCAATGACTGCCTGAAGTCTGGAACCCATGGACATTACCAAAGACTGGGTTTCCTCCTTTCTGATGCCTTGCCAGGCTCTAACTGCAGCTGTCTTCAGTTGTGCTTTGTTTGTGGGTCTTTCTGCCTTTAATTTTGCCTTCAGCAAGTGAAATGCATGCTCAATTGCCTTAAGATCAGGTGATTGACTCAGTCATTGCAGAATATTCCACTTCTTTTCCTTCAGAAGCTCCTGGGTTGTTTTTGCAGTGTGTTTTGGATCACTGTCCATCTGTACTGTGAAGCACCATCCAATCAACTTTGCTGCATTTGGCTGAATCTGGGCTGACAGAATATCTGTAAACACTGCAGAATTCATATGGCTGCTTCTGTCACATCATCAATAAACACCAATAACCAAGTGCCACTGGAAGCCATGCATGCCCATGCCATCACACTGCCTCCACCATGTTTTACAGATGACATTGTGTGCTTTGGATCATGAGCTGTTCCAAGCCTTCTCCTCACTTTTTTCTTCCCGTCATTCTAGTACAGATTAATCTTCGTTTCATCCATCCAAAGAATGCTTTTCCAGAACTGGCCTGGCTTTTTTAGATGTTTTTTGGCAGTCTAATCTGGCTTTTCTATTCTTCAGGCTTATGAATGATTTGTACCTTGTGGTGAACTTCTGTATTTGCTCTCATCAAGTCTTCTCTTGATTGTAGACTTTGACAATGTGACAATGATACGCCCACCTCCTGGAGAGTGTCCTTCACTTGTCTGGATGTTGTGAATGGGTTTTTCTTTACCATAGAGAGGACCCTGCAATAATCCACCATTATTGTCTTCCGTGGACCTTCATGTGTTTTTTTGTATCAGAGCTCACCAGTGCGTTCTTCTTTCCTCAGAATGTACCAAACTGTTGATTTTGGCCACTCCTGATATTGCTGCTCTCTGCTGGATTTGTTTTGTTTTTGAAGCCTTACAATGGCCTGTTTCACTTGCATGGACAGCTCCTTTGAACGCATGATGTAGGTTCACAGCAATAGATTCCAAATGCAAATACCACACTCAGAATCAACTCCAGACCTTTTTCCTGCTTAATTGATGAAGAAATAACGAAGGAGTAGCCCACACCTGGCCATGAAACAGCTTTTGATTCAATTGTTCAATTAGTTTTAGTCCCTTGAAAAAGGGGGATGGCTACTCTTAAGAGCTGCAAAATCTAAACCCTTCATACCTTGTGTACATACCTTCAAATTAAACCAGTCTGTGTGCACTTTCAGCCCATATCCATTATAGAACTATAGCTTGAATATGTTTTGGTAAATACCTGAAAAAACTAAAATTGTGCCTGTGTCCGTGTGTGTGTGTCCGTGTGTCTGTGTGTGTGTGTCTGTGTGTGTGTGTGTGTGTGTATATGTGTGTGTGTGTGTGTCTGTGTGTATATATATGTGTGTGTGTGTGTGAGATTAGAAATTCTTATAATATGTCAACAAAAGTTAGATTTTATTTCCATCATTTACACTTTCAAAATAACAGAAAACAAAAAAATGGCGTCTGCAAAAGTTTGGGCACCCTGCAGAATTTATAGCATGCACTGCCCCCTTTGCAAAGCTGAGACCTGCCAGTGTCATGGATTGTTCTCAATCATCGTCTGGGAAGACCAGGTGATGTCAACCTCAAAGGTTTTAAATGCCCAGACTCATCTGACCTTGCCCCAACAATCAGCACCATGGGTTCCTCTAAGCCAGTGGTTCTCAACCTTTCTAATGCCGCGACCCCTTAATACAGTTCCTCATGTTGTGGTGACCCCCAACCATAAAATTATTTTCGTTGCTACTTCATAACTGTAATTTTGCAGTGGGAGGACTAGCGCCCCATCACTGATGTCAGTGGGGGGAGGAATAGCGCCCCATCGTTGGCGTCAGTGGGGGGAGGAATAGCGCCCCATCGTTGGCGTCAGTGGGGGGAGGAATAGCGCCCCATCGTTGGCGTCAGTGGGGGGAGGAATAGCGCCCCATCGTTGGCGTCAGTGGGGGGAGGAATAGCGCCCCATCGTTGGCGTCAGTGGGGGGAGGAATAGCGCCCCATCGTTGGCGTCAGTGGGGGGAGGAATAGCGCCCCATCGTTGGCGTCAGTGGGGGGAGGAATAGCGCCCCATCGTTGGCGTCAGTGGGGGGAGGAATAGCGCCCCATCGTTGGCGTCAGTGGGGGGAGGAATAGCGCCCCATCGTTGGCGTCAGTGGGGGGAGGAATAGCGCCCCATCGTTGGCGTCAGTGGGGGGAGGAATAGCGCCCCATCGTTGGCGTCAGTGGGGGGAGGAATAGCGCCCCATCGTTGGCGTCAGTGGGGGGAGGAATAGCGCCCCATCGTTGGCGTCAGTGGGGGGAGGAATAGCGCCCCATCGTTGGCGTCAGTGGGGGGAGGAATAGCGCCCCATCGTTGGCGTCAGTGGGGGGAGGAATAGCGCCCCATCGTTGGCGTCAGTGGGGGGAGGAATAGCGCCCCATCGTTGGCGTCAGTGGGGGGAGGAATAGCGCCCCATCGTTGGCGTCAGTGGGGGAGGAATAGCGCCCCATCGTTGGCGTCAGTGGGGGGAGGAATAGCGCCCCATCGTTGGCGTCAGTGGGGGGAGGAATAGCGCCCCATCGTTGGCGTCAGTGGGGGGAGGAATAGCGCCCCATCGTTGGCGTCAGTGGGGGGAGGAATAGCGCCCCATCGTTGGCGTCAGTGGGGGGAGGAATAGCGCCCCATCGTTGGCGTCAGTGGGGGGAGGAATAGCGCCCCATCGTTGGCGTCAGTGGGGGGAGGAATAGCGCCCCATCGTTGGCGTCAGTGGGGGGAGGAATAGCGCCCCATCGTTGGCGTCAGTGGGGGGAGGAATAGCGCCCCATCGTTGGCGTCAGTGGGGGGAGGAATAGCGCCCCATCGTTGGCGTCAGTGGGGGGAGGAATAGCGCCCCATCGTTGGCGTCAGTGGGGGGAGGAATAGCGCCCCATCGTTGGCGTCAGTGGGGGGAGGAATAGCGCCCCATCGTTGGCGTCAGTGGGGGGAGGAATAGCGCCCCATCGTTGGCGTCAGTGGGGGGAGGAATAGCGCCCCATCGTTGGCGTCAGTGGGGGGAGGAATAGCGCCCCATCGTTGGCGTCAGTGGGGGGAGGAATAGCGCCCCATCGTTGGCGTCAGTGGGGGGAGGAATAGCGCCCCATCGTTGGCGTCAGTGGGGGGAGGAATAGCGCCCCATCGTTGGCGTCAGTGGGGGGAGGAATAGCGCCCCATCGTTGGCGTCAGTGGGGGGAGGAATAGCGCCCCATCGTTGGCGTCAGTGGGGGGAGGAATAGCGCCCCATCGTTGGCGTCAGTGGGGGGAGGAATAGCGCCCCATCGTTGGCGTCAGTGGGGGGAGGAATAGCGCCCCATCGTTGGCGTCAGTGGGGGGAGGAATAGCGCCCCATCGTTGGCGTCAGTGGGGGGAGGAATAGCGCCCCATCGTTGGCGTCAGTGGGGGGAGGAATAGCGCCCCATCGTTGGCGTCAGTGGGGGGAGGAATAGCGCCCCATCGTTGGCGTCAGTGGGGGGAGGAATAGCGCCCCATCGTTGGCGTCAGTGGGGGGAGGAATAGCGCCCCATCGTTGGCGTCAGTGGGGGGAGGAATAGCGCCCCATCGTTGGCGTCAGTGGGGGGAGGAATAGCGCCCCATCGTTGGCGTCAGTGGGGGGAGGAATAGCGCCCCATCGTTGGCGTCAGTGGGGGGAGGAATAGCGCCCCATCGTTGGCGTCAGTGGGGGGAGGAATAGCGCCCCATCGTTGGCGTCAGTGGGGGGAGGAATAGCGCCCCATCGTTGGCGTCAGTGGGGGGAGGAATAGCGCCCCATCGTTGGCGTCAGTGGGGGGAGGAATAGCGCCCCATCGTTGGCGTCAGTGGGGGGAGGAATAGCGCCCCATCGTTGGCGTCAGTGGGGGGAGGAATAGCGCCCCATCGTTGGCGTCAGTGGGGGGAGGAATAGCGCCCCATCGTTGGCGTCAGTGGGGGGAGGAATAGCGCCCCATCGTTGGCGTCAGTGGGGGGAGGAATAGCGCCCCATCGTTGGCGTCAGTGGGGGGAGGAATAGCGCCCCATCGTTGGCGTCAGTGGGGGGAGGAATAGCGCCCCATCGTTGGCGTCAGTGGGGGGAGGAATAGCGCCCCATCGTTGGCGTCAGTGGGGGGAGGAATAGCGCCCCATCGTTGGCGTCAGTGGGGGGAGGAATAGCGCCCCATCGTTGGCGTCAGTGGGGGGAGGAATAGCGCCCCATCGTTGGCGTCAGTGGGGGGAGGAATAGCGCCCCATCGTTGGCGTCAGTGGGGGGAGGAATAGCGCCCCATCGTTGGCGTCAGTGGGGGGAGGAATAGCGCCCCATCGTTGGCGTCAGTGGGGGGAGGAATAGCGCCCCATCGTTGGCGTCAGTGGGGGGAGGAATAGCGCCCCATCGTTGGCGTCAGTGGGGGGAGGAATAGCGCCCCATCGTTGGCGTCAGTGGGGGGAGGAATAGCGCCCCATCGTTGGCGTCAGTGGGGGGAGGAATAGCGCCCCATCGTTGGCGTCAGTGGGGGGAGGAATAGCGCCCCATCGTTGGCGTCAGTGGGGGGAGGAATAGCGCCCCATCGTTGGCGTCAGTGGGGGGAGGAATAGCGCCCCATCGTTGGCGTCAGTGGGGGGAGGAATAGCGCCCCATCGTTGGCGTCAGTGGGGGGAGGAATAGCGCCCCATCGTTGGCGTCAGTGGGGGGAGGAATAGCGCCCCATCGTTGGCGTCAGTGGGGGGAGGAATAGCGCCCCATCGTTGGCGTCAGTGGGGGGAGGAATAGCGCCCCATCGTTGGCGTCAGTGGGGGGAGGAATAGCGCCCCATCGTTGGCGTCAGTGGGGGGAGGAATAGCGCCCCATCGTTGGCGTCAGTGGGGGGAGGAATAGCGCCCCATCGTTGGCGTCAGTGGGGGGAGGAATAGCGCCCCATCGTTGGCGTCAGTGGGGGGAGGAATAGCGCCCCATCGTTGGCGTCAGTGGGGGGAGGAATAGCGCCCCATCGTTGGCGTCAGTGGGGGGAGGAATAGCGCCCCATCGTTGGCGTCAGTGGGGGGAGGAATAGCGCCCCATCGTTGGCGTCAGTGGGGGGAGGAATAGCGCCCCATCGTTGGCGTCAGTGGGGGGAGGAATAGCGCCCCATCGTTGGCGTCAGTGGGGGGAGGAATAGCGCCCCATCGTTGGCGTCAGTGGGGGGAGGAATAGCGCCCCATCGTTGGCGTCAGTGGGGGGAGGAATAGCGCCCCATCGTTGGCGTCAGTGGGGGGAGGAATAGCGCCCCATCGTTGGCGTCAGTGGGGGGAGGAATAGCGCCCCATCGTTGGCGTCAGTGGGGGGAGGAATAGCGCCCCATCGTTGGCGTCAGTGGGGGGAGGAATAGCGCCCCATCGTTGGCGTCAGTGGGGGGAGGAATAGCGCCCCATCGTTGGCGTCAGTGGGGGGAGGAATAGCGCCCCATCGTTGGCGTCAGTGGGGGGAGGAATAGCGCCCCATCGTTGGCGTCAGTGGGGGGAGGAATAGCGCCCCATCGCTGGCGTCAGTGGGGGGAGGAATAGCGCCCCATCGCTGGCGTCAGTGGGGGGAGGAATAGCGCCCCATCGCTGGCGTCAGTGGGGGGAGGAATAGCGCCCCATCGCTGGCGTCAGTGGGGGGAGGAATAGCGCCCCATCGCTGGCGTCAGTGGGGGGAGGAATAGCGCCCCATCGCTGGCGTCAGTGGGGGGAGGAATAGCGCCCCATCGCTGGCGTCAGTGGGGGGAGGAATAGCGCCCCATCGCTGGCGTCAGTGGGGGGAGGAATAGCGCCCCATCGCTGGCGTCAGTGGGGGGAGGAATAGCGCCCCATCGCTGGCGTCAGTGGGGGGAGGAATAGCGCCCCATCGCTGGCGTCAGTGGGGGGAGGAATAGCGCCCCATCGCTGGCGTCAGTGGGGGGAGGAATAGCGCCCCATCGCTGGCGTCAGTGGGGGGAGGAATAGCGCCCCATCGCTGGCGTCAGTGGGGGGAGGAATAGCGCCCCATCGCTGGCGTCAGTGGGGGGAGGAATAGCGCCCCATCGCTGGCGTCAGTGGGGGGAGGAATAGCGCCCCATCGCTGGCGTCAGTGGGGGGAGGAATAGCGCCCCATCGCTGGCGTCAGTGGGGGGAGGAATAGCGCCCCATCGCTGGCGTCAGTGGGGGGAGGAATAGCGCCCCATCGCTGGCGTCAGTGGGGGGAGGAATAGCGCCCCATCGCTGGCGTCAGTGGGGGGAGGAATAGCGCCCCATCGCTGGCGTCAGTGGGGGGAGGAATAGCGCCCCATCGCTGGCGTCAGTGGGGGGAGGAATAGCGCCCCATCGCTGGCGTCAGTGGGGGGAGGAATAGCGCCCCATCGCTGGCGTCAGTGGGGGGAGGAATAGCGCCCCATCGCTGGCGTCAGTGGGGGGAGGAATAGCGCCCCATCGCTGGCGTCAGTGGGGGGAGGAATAGCGCCCCATCGCTGGCGTCAGTGGGGGGAGGAATAGCGCCCCATCGCTGGCGTCAGTGGGGGGAGGAATAGCGCCCCATCGCTGGCGTCAGTGGGGGGAGGAATAGCGCCCCATCGCTGGCGTCAGTGGGGGGAGGAATAGCGCCCCATCGCTGGCGTCAGTGGGGGGAGGAATAGCGCCCCATCGCTGGCGTCAGTGGGGGGAGGAATAGCGCCCCATCGCTGGCGTCAGTGGGGGGAGGAATAGCGCCCCATCGCTGGCGTCAGTGGGGGGAGGAATAGCGCCCCATCGCTGGCGTCAGTGGGGGAGGAATAGCGCCCCATCGCTGGCGTCAGTGGGGGGAGGAATAGCGCCCCATCGCTGGCGTCAGTGGGGGGAGGAATAGCGCCCCATCGCTGGCGTCAGTGGGGGGAGGAATAGCGCCCCATCGCTGGCGTCAGTGGGGGGAGGAATAGCGCCCCATCGCTGGCGTCAGTGGGGGGAGGAATAGCGCCCCATCGCTGGCGTCAGTGGGGGGAGGAATAGCGCCCCATCGCTGGCGTCAGTGGGGGGAGGAATAGCGCCCCATCGCTGGCGTCAGTGGGGGGAGGAATAGCGCCCCATCGCTGGCGTCAGTGGGGGGAGGAATAGCGCCCCATCGCTGGCGTCAGTGGGGGGAGGAATAGCGCCCCATCGCTGGCGTCAGTGGGGGGAGGAATAGCGCCCCATCGCTGGCGTCAGTGGGGGGAGGAATAGCGCCCCATCGCTGGCGTCAGTGGGGGGAGGAATAGCGCCCCATCGCTGGCGTCAGTGGGGGGAGGAATAGCGCCCCATCGCTGGCGTCAGTGGGGGGAGGAATAGCGCCCCATCGCTGGCGTCAGTGGGGGGAGGAATAGCGCCCCATCGCTGGCGTCAGTGGGGGGAGGAATAGCGCCCCATCGCTGGCGTCAGTGGGGGGAGGAATAGCGCCCCATCGCTGGCGTCAGTGGGGGGAGGAATAGCGCCCCATCGCTGGCGTCAGTGGGGGGAGGAATAGCGCCCCATCGCTGGCGTCAGTGGGGGGAGGAATAGCGCCCCATCGCTGGCGTCAGTGGGGGGAGGAATAGCGCCCCATCGCTGGCGTCAGTGGGGGGAGGAATAGCGCCCCATCGCTGGCGTCAGTGGGGGGAGGAATAGCGCCCCATCGCTGGCGTCAGTGGGGGGAGGAATAGCGCCCCATCGCTGGCGTCAGTGGGGGGAGGAATAGCGCCCCATCGCTGGCGTCAGTGGGGGGAGGAATAGCGCCCCATCGCTGGCGTCAGTGGGGGGAGGAATAGCGCCCCATCGCTGGCGTCAGTGGGGGGAGGAATAGCGCCCCATCGCTGGCGTCAGTGGGGGGAGGAATAGCGCCCCATCGCTGGCGTCAGTGGGGGGAGGAATAGCGCCCCATCGCTGGCGTCAGTGGGGGGAGGAATAGCGCCCCATCGCTGGCGTCAGTGGGGGGAGGAATAGCGCCCCATCGCTGGCGTCAGTGGGGGAGGAATAGCGCCCCATCGCTGGCGTCAGTGGGGGGAGGAATAGCGCCCCATCGCTGGCGTCAGTGGGGGGAGGAATAGCGCCCCATCGCTGGCGTCAGTGGGGGGAGGAATAGCGCCCCATCGCTGGCGTCAGTGGGGGGAGGAATAGCGCCCCATCGCTGGCGTCAGTGGGGGGAGGAATAGCGCCCCATCGCTGGCGTCAGTGGGGGGAGGAATAGCGCCCCATCGCTGGCGTCAGTGGGGGGAGGAATAGCGCCCCATCGCTGGCGTCAGTGGGGGGAGGAATAGCGCCCCATCGCTGGCGTCAGTGGGGGGAGGAATAGCGCCCCATCGCTGGCGTCAGTGGGGGGAGGAATAGCGCCCCATCGCTGGCGTCAGTGGGGGGAGGAATAGCGCCCCATCGCTGGCGTCAGTGGGGGGAGGAATAGCGCCCCATCGCTGGCGTCAGTGGGGGGAGGAATAGCGCCCCATCGCTGGCGTCAGTGGGGGGAGGAATAGCGCCCCATCGCTGGCGTCAGTGGGGGGAGGAATAGCGCCCCATCGCTGGCGTCAGTGGGGGGAGGAATAGCGCCCCATCGCTGGCGTCAGTGGGGGGAGGAATAGCGCCCCATCGCTGGCGTCAGTGGGGGGAGGAATAGCGCCCCATCGCTGGCGTCAGTGGGGGGAGGAATAGCGCCCCATCGCTGGCGTCAGTGGGGGGAGGAATAGCGCCCCATCGCTGGCGTCAGTGGGGGGAGGAATAGCGCCCCATCGCTGGCGTCAGTGGGGGGAGGAATAGCGCCCCATCGCTGGCGTCAGTGGGGGGAGGAATAGCGCCCCATCGCTGGCGTCAGTGGGGGGAGGAATAGCGCCCCATCGCTGGCGTCAGTGGGGGGAGGAATAGCGCCCCATCGCTGGCGTCAGTGGGGGGAGGAATAGCGCCCCATCGCTGGCGTCAGTGGGGGGAGGAATAGCGCCCCATCGCTGGCGTCAGTGGGGGGAGGAATAGCGCCCCATCGCTGGCGTCAGTGGGGGGAGGAATAGCGCCCCATCGCTGGCGTCAGTGGGGGGAGGAATAGCGCCCCATCGCTGGCGTCAGTGGGGGGAGGAATAGCGCCCCATCGCTGGCGTCAGTGGGGGGAGGAATAGCGCCCCATCGCTGGCGTCAGTGGGGGGAGGAATAGCGCCCCATCGCTGGCGTCAGTGGGGGGAGGAATAGCGCCCCATCGCTGGCGTCAGTGGGGGGAGGAATAGCGCCCCATCGCTGGCGTCAGTGGGGGGAGGAATAGCGCCCCATCGCTGGCGTCAGTGGGGGGAGGAATAGCGCCCCATCGCTGGCGTCAGTGGGGGGAGGAATAGCGCCCCATCGCTGGCGTCAGTGGGGGGAGGAATAGCGCCCCATCGCTGGCGTCAGTGGGGGGAGGAATAGCGCCCCATCGCTGGCGTCAGTGGGGGGAGGAATAGCGCCCCATCGCTGGCGTCAGTGGGGGGAGGAATAGCGCCCCATCGCTGGCGTCAGTGGGGGGAGGAATAGCGCCCCATCGCTGGCGTCAGTGGGGGGAGGAATAGCGCCCCATCGCTGGCGTCAGTGGGGGGAGGAATAGCGCCCCATCGCTGGCGTCAGTGGGGGGAGGAATAGCGCCCCATCGCTGGCGTCAGTGGGGGGAGGAATAGCGCCCCATCGCTGGCGTCAGTGGGGGGAGGAATAGCGCCCCATCGCTGGCGTCAGTGGGGGGAGGAATAGCGCCCCATCGCTGGCGTCAGTGGGGGGAGGAATAGCGCCCCATCGCTGGCGTCAGTGGGGGGAGGAATAGCGCCCCATCGCTGGCGTCAGTGGGGGGAGGAATAGCGCCCCATCGCTGGCGTCAGTGGGGGGAGGAATAGCGCCCCATCGCTGGCGTCAGTGGGGGGAGGAATAGCGCCCCATCGCTGGCGTCAGTGGGGGGAGGAATAGCGCCCCATCGCTGGCGTCAGTGGGGGGAGGAATAGCGCCCCATCGCTGGCGTCAGTGGGGGGAGGAATAGCGCCCCATCGCTGGCGTCAGTGGGGGGAGGAATAGCGCCCCATCGCTGGCGTCAGTGGGGGGAGGAATAGCGCCCCATCGCTGGCGTCAGTGGGGGGAGGAATAGCGCCCCATCGTTGGCGTCAGTGGGGGGAGGAATAGCGCCCCATCGTTGGCGTCAGTGGGGGGAGGAATAGCGCCCCATCGTTGGCGTCAGTGGGGGGAGGAATAGCGCCCCATCGTTGGCGTCAGTGGGGGGAGGAATAGCGCCCCATCGTTGGCGTCAGTGGGGGGAGGAATAGCGCCCCATCGTTGGCGTCAGTGGGGGGAGGAATAGCGCCCCATCGTTGGCGTCAGTGGGGGGAGGAATAGCGCCCCATCGTTGGCGTCAGTGGGGGGAGGAATAGCGCCCCATCGTTGGCGTCAGTGGGGGGAGGAATAGCGCCCCATCGTTGGCGTCAGTGGGGGGAGGAATAGCGCCCCATCGTTGGCGTCAGTGGGGGGAGGAATAGCGCCCCATCGTTGGCGTCAGTGGGGGGAGGAATAGCGCCCCATCGTTGGCGTCAGTGGGGGGAGGAATAGCGCCCCATCGTTGGCGTCAGTGGGGGGAGGAATAGCGCCCCATCGTTGGCGTCAGTGGGGGGAGGAATAGCGCCCCATCGTTGGCGTCAGTGGGGGGAGGAATAGCGCCCCATCGTTGGCGTCAGTGGGGGGAGGAATAGCGCCCCATCGTTGGCGTCAGTGGGGGGAGGAATAGCGCCCCATCGTTGGCGTCAGTGGGGGGAGGAATAGCGCCCCATCGTTGGCGTCAGTGGGGGGAGGAATAGCGCCCCATCGTTGGCGTCAGTGGGGGGAGGAATAGCGCCCCATCGTTGGCGTCAGTGGGGGGAGGAATAGCGCCCCATCGCTGGCGTCAGTGGGGGGAGGAATAGCGCCCCATCGCTGGCGTCAGTGGGGGGAGGAATAGCGCCCCATCGCTGGCGTCAGTGGGGGGAGGAATAGCGCCCCATCGCTGGCGTCAGTGGGGGGAGGAATAGCGCCCCATCGTTGGCGTCAGTGGGGGGAGGAATAGCGCCCCATCGTTGGCGTCAGTGGGGGGAGGAATAGCGCCCCATCGTTGGCGTCAGTGGGGGGAGGAATAGCGCCCCATCGTTGGCGTCAGTGGGGGGAGGAATAGCGCCCCATCGTTGGCGTCAGTGGGGGGAGGAATAGCGCCCCATCGTTGGCGTCAGTGGGGGGAGGAATAGCGCCCCATCGTTGGCGTCAGTGGGGGGAGGAATAGCGCCCCATCGTTGGCGTCAGTGGGGGGAGGAATAGCGCCCCATCGTTGGCGTCAGTGGGGGGAGGAATAGCGCCCCATCGTTGGCGTCAGTGGGGGGAGGAATAGCGCCCCATCGTTGGCGTCAGTGGGGGGAGGAATAGCGCCCCATCGTTGGCGTCAGTGGGGGGAGGAATAGCGCCCCATCGTTGGCGTCAGTGGGGGGAGGAATAGCGCCCCATCGTTGGCGTCAGTGGGGGGAGGAATAGCGCCCCATCGTTGGCGTCAGTGGGGGGAGGAATAGCGCCCCATCGTTGGCGTCAGTGGGGGGAGGAATAGCGCCCCATCGTTGGCGTCAGTGGGGGGAGGAATAGCGCCCCATCGTTGGCGTCAGTGGGGGGAGGAATAGCGCCCCATCGTTGGCGTCAGTGGGGGGAGGAATAGCGCCCCATCGTTGGCGTCAGTGGGGGGAGGAATAGCGCCCCATCGTTGGCGTCAGTGGGGGGAGGAATAGCGCCCCATCGTTGGCGTCAGTGGGGGGAGGAATAGCGCCCCATCGTTGGCGTCAGTGGGGGGAGGAATAGCGCCCCATCGTTGGCGTCAGTGGGGGGAGGAATAGCGCCCCATCGTTGGCGTCAGTGGGGGGAGGAATAGCGCCCCATCGTTGGCGTCAGTGGGGGGAGGAATAGCGCCCCATCGTTGGCGTCAGTGGGGGGAGGAATAGCGCCCCATCGTTGGCGTCAGTGGGGGGAGGAATAGCGCCCCATCGTTGGCGTCAGTGGGGGGAGGAATAGCGCCCCATCGTTGGCGTCAGTGGGGGGAGGAATAGCGCCCCATCGTTGGCGTCAGTGGGGGGAGGAATAGCGCCCCATCGTTGGCGTCAGTGGGGGGAGGAATAGCGCCCCATCGTTGGCGTCAGTGGGGGGAGGAATAGCGCCCCATCGTTGGCGTCAGTGGGGGGAGGAATAGCGCCCCATCGTTGGCGTCAGTGGGGGGAGGAATAGCGCCCCATCGTTGGCGTCAGTGGGGGGAGGAATAGCGCCCCATCGTTGGCGTCAGTGGGGGGAGGAATAGCGCCCCATCGTTGGCGTCAGTGGGGGGAGGAATAGCGCCCCATCGTTGGCGTCAGTGGGGGGAGGAATAGCGCCCCATCGTTGGCGTCAGTGGGGGGAGGAATAGCGCCCCATCGTTGGCGTCAGTGGGGGGAGGAATAGCGCCCCATCGTTGGCGTCAGTGGGGGGAGGAATAGCGCCCCATCGTTGGCGTCAGTGGGGGGAGGAATAGCGCCCCATCGTTGGCGTCAGTGGGGGGAGGAATAGCGCCCCATCGTTGGCGTCAGTGGGGGGAGGAATAGCGCCCCATCGTTGGCGTCAGTGGGGGGAGGAATAGCGCCCCATCGTTGGCGTCAGTGGGGGGAGGAATAGCGCCCCATCGTTGGCGTCAGTGGGGGGAGGAATAGCGCCCCATCGTTGGCGTCAGTGGGGGGGAGGAATAGCGCCCCATCGTTGGCGTCAGTGGGGGGAGGAATAGCGCCCCATCGTTGGCGTCAGTGGGGGGAGGAATAGCGCCCCATCGTTGGCGTCAGTGGGGGGAGGAATAGCGCCCCATCGTTGGCGTCAGTGGGGGGAGGAATAGCGCCCCATCGTTGGCGTCAGTGGGGGGAGGAATAGCGCCCCATCGTTGGCGTCAGTGGGGGGAGGAATAGCGCCCCATCGTTGGCGTCAGTGGGGGGAGGAATAGCGCCCCATCGTTGGCGTCAGTGGGGGGAGGAATAGCGCCCCATCGTTGGCGTCAGTGGGGGGAGGAATAGCGCCCCATCGTTGGCGTCAGTGGGGGGAGGAATAGCGCCCCATCGTTGGCGTCAGTGGGGGGAGGAATAGCGCCCCATCGTTGGCGTCAGTGGGGGGAGGAATAGCGCCCCATCGTTGGCGTCAGTGGGGGGAGGAATAGCGCCCCATCGTTGGCGTCAGTGGGGGGAGGAATAGCGCCCCATCGTTGGCGTCAGTGGGGGGAGGAATAGCGCCCCATCGTTGGCGTCAGTGGGGGGAGGAATAGCGCCCCATCGTTGGCGTCAGTGGGGGGAGGAATAGCGCCCCATCGTTGGCGTCAGTGGGGGGAGGAATAGCGCCCCATCGTTGGCGTCAGTGGGGGGAGGAATAGCGCCCCATCGTTGGCGTCAGTGGGGGGAGGAATAGCGCCCCATCGTTGGCGTCAGTGGGGGGAGGAATAGCGCCCCATCGTTGGCGTCAGTGGGGGGAGGAATAGTGCCCCATCGTTGGCGTCAGTGGGGGGAGGAATAGTGCCCCATCGTTGGCGTCAGTGGGGGGAGGAATAGTGCCCCATCGTTGGCGTCAGTGGGGGGAGGAATAGTGCCCCATCGTTGGCGTCAGTGGGGGGAGGAATAGTGCCCCATCGTTGGCGTCAGTGGGGGGAGGAATAGTGCCCCATCGTTGGCGTCAGTGGGGGGAGGAATAGTGCCCCATCGTTGGCGTCAGTGGGGGGAGGAATAGTGCCCCATCGTTGGCGTCAGTGGGGGGAGGAATAGTGCCCCATCGTTGGCGTCAGTGGGGGGAGGAATAGTGCCCCATCGTTGGCGTCAGTGGGGGGAGGAATAGTGCCCCATCGTTGGCGTCAGTGGGGGGAGGAATAGTGCCCCATCGTTGGCGTCAGTGGGGGGAGGAATAGTGCCCCATCGTTGGCGTCAGTGGGGGGAGGAATAGTGCCCCATCGTTGGCGTCAGTGGGGGGAGGAATAGTGCCCCATCGTTGGTGTCAGTGGGGGGAGGAATAGTGCCCCATCGTTGGTGTCAGTGGGAGGAATAGTGCACCATCGTTGGTGTCAGTGGGAGGAATAGTGCCCCATCGTTGGTGTCAGTGGGAGGAATAGTGCACCATCGTTGGTGTCAGTGGGAGGAATAGTGCACCATCGTTGGTGTCAGTGGGGGGAGGAATAGTGCACCATCGTTGGTATTAGTGACACAAATGATGGGGCACTATCCCTTCCACTGACACCAACGATACTTACCTTGCTGACTCCTGCTCCAGCCTGGGCTCGCTCTCTCCCTCTCCCATCTACAGCCTGCATACCTGGCTGCAGCAGCAAAATTTGCACTTACCTGTCAGCTGTCTTCCTTCTCTGGCCTCTCTCTTCACTCGCTCCTGCAGCTCCCTCGATCTTCTTCGATCTCCGCACGCTGCCGCTCGGCTCCTACTCTCCAAGCTCCACCTCCTCACCGGTGATTGGCCACCTGTGTGCCTCTCCTGAGCTACAGTTCCGGTGGCCAATCAGCGGTGAGGAGGCGGTGACAGGGGCAGCATATCATCCCGCCCACACATCGCCGGAGACAGCAGCGGTGTCTCGGTTCCTAAGACCATCGGAAATATGTGTTTTCCGATGGTCTTAGGCGACCCCTGGGAAATGGTCGTTCGACCCCCAAAGGGGTCGCGACCCCCAGGTTGAGAACCGCTGCTCTAAGCAGTTGTCTAGAAAACTGAAACTGAAAATAGTTGACGCTCACAAAGCTGGAGAAGGCTATAAGAAGATAGCAAAGCGTTTTCAGATGTCAATATCCTCTGTTCGGAATGTAATTAAGAAATTGCAGTCATCAGGAACAGTGGAAGTTAAAGCAAGATCTGGAAGACCAAGAAATATATCAGACAGAACAGCTCGCAGGATTGTGAGAAAAACAATTCAAAACCCACGTTTGACTGCACGATCCCTCCAGAAAGATCTGGCAGACACTGGAGTTGTGGTACACTATTCCACTATAAAGAGATACTTGTATAAATATGGTCTTCATGGAAGAGTCATCAGAAGAAAACCTGTTCTACGTCCTCACCACAAAAATCATCGTTTGAACTTTGCAAATGAACATATAGACAAGCCTGATGCATTTTGGAAACAAGTTCTGTGGACCGATGAGGTTAAAATTGAACTTTTTTGTCGGAATGAGCAAAAGGTACGTTTGGAGAAGGGGCACAGAATTTAATGAAAAGAACCTCTGTCCAACTGTTAAGCATGGGGTTGGATCAATCATGCTTTGGGGTTGTGTTGCAGCCAGTGGCACAGGGAACATCTCACGAGTAGAAGGAAAAATGGATTCAATAAAATTTCAGCAAATTTTGGATGGTAACTTGATGCCATCTGTGAAAAAGCTGAAGTTAAAGAGAGGATGGCTTCTACAAATGGATAATGATCCTAAACACACCTCGAAATCCACTGGGGATTACATCAAGAGGCGTAAACTGAAGGTTTTGCCATGGCCATCACAATCTCCTGACCTCAACATAATTGAAAATCTATGGATAGACCTTAAAAGTGCGTGACAGACAGCCCAGAAATCTCAAAGAACTGGAAGACTTTTGTAAGGAAGAATGGACAAAGATACCTCAAACAAGAATTGAAAGACTGTTGGCTAGCTACAAAAAGCGTTTACAAGCTGTGATACTTGCCAAAGGGGGCAGTACAAGATATTATCTCTGTAGGGAGCCCAAACTTTTGCAGACGCCATTTTTTTGTTTTCTGTTATTTTGAAAGTGTAAATGATGGAAATAAATTATAAGAATGTCTAATCTGTAATTTGATGCCTTTTGGAGATTTTTCCATCTTTCCTTGGCTTCTTTATGCACATTTAATACAAATTTTTAGCTGGGGTGCCCAAACTTTCGATCCCCACTGTATATACACACACACGATACGTTATTAGGTATACCTTGCTAGTGCCAAGAAAAATGCCCTCACACCATTACATCACCACTACTAGTCTGAGTCGTTGATACAAGGCAGGATGGATCCATGCTTTTATGTTGTTTACGACAGATTCTGACCCTACCATCTGAATGTTGTAGCAACCACTTTGCCCATTCTCCTCGGACCTCAACAATGCATTTTCGTCCACACAACAGCTTCTCACTGGATATTTTCTCTTTTTCGGACCATTCTCTGTAAACCCTAGAGATGGTTGCGTGAGAAAATCTCAGTAGATCAGCAGTTTATAAAATACTCTGCCCAATCCATCCGGCACCAACAACTATGCCACCTAATAAAGTGGCTGGTGTGTATATATATATATATATATATATATATATATATATATATATACACACACACATATATATATATATATATACACAAACATATATATATACACACACACATATATATATATATATATATATATATATATATATACACACACACACACATGCACACACATACATATATATATATATATATATATATATATATATATATATACACATACACACACATACATATATACACATATACATACACACATATATATATATAAACATACACACACACACACACACACACACACACACAGTATCTCACAGAAGTGAGTACACCCCTCACATTTTTGTAAATATTTTAATATATCTTTTCATGTGAGAACACTGAAGAAATGACACTTTGCTACAATGTAAAGTAGTGAGTGTACAGCTTGGATAACAATGTAAATTTGCTGTCCACTCAAAATAATTCAACGCACAGCCATTAATGTTTAAACCGCTGACAACAAAAGTGAGTGCACCCCTAAGTGAAAATTTCCAAACTGGGCCCAATTAGCCATTTTACCTCCCCAGTGTCATGTGACGCGTTAGAAGGTCTCAGGTGTGAATGGGGAGCAGGTGTTATCGCTCTCACTCTCTCATACTGGTCACTGGAAGTTCAACATGGCACCTCATGGAAAAGAACTCTCTGACGATCTGCAAAAAATAATTGTTGCTCTACATAAAGATGGCCTAGACTATAAGAAGGTTGCCAAGACCCTGAAACTGAGCTGCAGCACGGTGGCCAAGACCATACAGTGGTTTAACAGGACAGGTTCCACTCAGAAAAGGCCTCGCCATGGTCGACCAAAGAAGTTGAGTGCACATGCTCAGCGTCATATCCAGAGGTTGTCTTTGGGAAATAGACGTATGAGAGCTGCCAGCATTGCTGCAGAGGTTGAAGGGGTGGGGGGGGGGGGGGGGGTCAGCCTGTCAATGCTCAGACCGCACACTGCATCAAATTGGTCTGCATGACTGTCGTCCCAGAATGAAGCCTCTTCTAAAAATGATGCACTAGAAAGCCCGCAAACAGTTTCCTGAAGGCAAGCAGACTAAGGACATGGATTACTGGAACCATAACCTGTGGTCTGATGAGACCAAGATAAACATATTTGGTTCAGATGGTGTAAAGCGTGTGTGGCAGCAACCAGGTGAGGAGTACAAAGACAAGTGTGTCTTGCCTACAGTCAAGCATGGTGGTGGGAGTGTCATGGTCTGGGGCTGCATGAGTGCTGCCGGCACTGGGGAGCTACAGTTCATTGAGGGAACCATGAATGCCAATATGTACTGTGACATACTGAAGCAAAGCATGATCCCCTCCCTTTGGAGACTGGGCCGCAGGGCAGTATTCCAACATGATAACAACCCCAAACACACTTCCAAGACGACCACTGCCTTACTAAAGAAGCTGAGGGTAAAGGTGATTGACTGGCCAAGCACGTCTCCAAACCTAAACCCTATTGAGCATCTGTGGGGGCATCCTTAATGGAAGGAGGAGGTGCACAAGGTCTGTAACATCCACCAGCTATGTGATGTCATCATGAAGGAGTGGAAGAGGACTCCAGTGGCAACCTGTGAAGCTCTGGTGAACTCCATGCCCAAGAGGGTTAAGGCAGTGCTGGAAAATAATGGTGGCCACACAAAATATTGACACTTTTGGGCCCAATTTGGACAGTTTCACTTAGGGGTGTACTCACTTTTGTTGTTAGCGGTTTAGACATTAATGGCTGTGTGCGGAGTTATTTTAAGGGGACAGCAAATCTACACTGTTATACAAGCTGTACACTCACTACTTTACATTGTAGCAAAGTGTCATTTCTTCAGTGTTGTTATTTACAAAAATGTGAAGGGTGTGCTCACGTCTGTGAGATACTGTGTGTATATGTATATAAATAATTTTTCTGAGGGGGGGGGGGGGGGCACTGCAAGCATAACAAATTGGTTGCAAGTATAATTGGTCTCTTTAACATGAACGCAAGGTAAGGGTGGTAAAAACAGGCAGTTGAGCCACCGTTTCCGCCACCCTATCATCCACCTAAAACCTACCATACAGCTGTATACATGCCACAACCACAATGCTTTGGATCATGTCACAACAAAATTTAACTCAGTTTGTCAAATTTACAGCTCACCCATTCAAGTGAAAGAGGTGACACCGCAACCATAAGCCAAGTACTTGACCCTCAGTTGTGGTTCCTTAGTTCCAATAAAATATTCTGTTCAGCAAAATATAGTAGCTGATTGCCATCCCTAGAAAAGCAATTCATTGCAGACTGTTTTTTCATAGACATACCAAGTGTGAACTTAGCCTTAAAAAAGAAGAACATGATTCTAAAAGGTATGCATACATTATTAAAGACCCCAAGATATGGTTTCACATCACCCCTTATGCAATAAAAAGGCCTGCCATGGAGAGATATCAGTGCTGTACACTGCATGGTAAAATACAGTACATTCATAAAGTATTCTGACCCCCTTCACTTTTTTCAATTTTGTTATGTTGCAGCCTGATACTAGAGTTGTTTAAATTCATTTTTTTCTCATTAACCTAAACTCAGTACCTCATTAAAACAAAGTGAAAACAGAATTTTAGAACATTTGCAAATGAAAAAAGAAAAACTGAAATAGTTGCCATAAGTGTTCAGAGCCTTTGCAACAACACTTGAAATTTAGGTCAGGTGCCTCCCAATTCTCTTGATTGTTGCGGAGATAGTTCTACACTTTGATTGGAGTGCATCTTTGGTACATTCAATTGATTGGATATGATTTGGAAAAGCACACACCTCACTATAACAGGCGTAACAGCTAACAATGCATACTGTATCAGATTGGAGTGCATCTGTAGTAAATTCAATTGATTGGACATGATTTGGAAAAGCACACACATCACTATAACAGGCGTAACAGCTGACAATGCATACTGTATCAGATTGGAGTGCATCTGTGGTAAATTCAATTGTTTGGACATGATTTGGAAAAGCACACACCTCACTATAACAGGCGTAACAGCTGACAATGCATACTGTATCAGAGCAAAATCCATGAGGTCAAAAGGAACTGACTGCAGAACTCAGAAACACGATTACTGCAAGGCACATATCTCTGGAAGGCTACAAAAAAAATGCTGCTGCACTGAAGGTTCCCAAGAGCACAGCAGCCGCCATAATTCTCAAATGGAAGAAGTTTGGCACAACTAGGACTCTTCCAAAAGCTGGTCGCCCGACCAAACTGAGCAATCGGGGAGAAGGGCCTTAGTAAGAGAGATGATCAAGAACCCAATGGTCTCTATGACTGAGCTCCAGAGATCCTGTGTGGGGATGGGACAAAGAAGGACAACCATCACTGCAGCCTTCCACCGATTTAGGCTTTATGGCTAGGATTGATGGATCTCAGTGCAAAACACAAGGAATCCCGCTTGGAGTTTGCAAAAAAGCACCTAAAGGACTCTCAGACTGTGAGGAACAAGATTATTTTGTCTCATGAAATCAAGATTGAACAATATAGCTTCAATTATAAACGTTAGTCTGTAGGAAACCAGGCACTGCTCATCACCTTCCTAACAGTGAAGCATGGTAGTGGCAGCATCATTCTGTGGGGTTTTATTTTCCCGCAGCAGGGACTTGGAGATGGGTCAGGGTTGAGGGAAAGCTGAATGGAGCATAGTACAGAGATATCCTCAATAAAAACCTGTTTCACAGTGCTCAGGCCCTTAGACTGGGTGGGACAACATGACAACGATCCTAAGCACATGTCCCTTAGCCACTCCTGTGTTGTTATGGCTAACTCTGTGAATGTTTTAATGTGGCCCAGTCAGAGCCCTGACTTGAACCCTATTGAACATCTCTGGAGAGACCTGAAAATGGCTGTCCTCATCCAACCTGCCTGAGCGTGAGAGGATTTGCAAAGAAGAATGGCAGAAAATCCCCCAATCCAGGTGTGCAAAGCTTGTTGCGTCATACTTAAAAGGGCTGTAATTGCTGCTAAAGGTGCTTCAACAAAGTAATGAATAAAGGGTCTGAATACTTGCGTACATGCGATATTTCATTTTTTTCTATTTAATAAATTCACAGACGTTTTTAAAATTCTGTTTTCACTTTGTCATTATAGGGTACTGAGTGTAGCTTAATGAGAAAAAAAATTAATTTAAATATCGGTAGTATCAGGCTGCAACATAATAAAATTGAAAAAAGTGAAGGGGGTCTGAATACTTTATGCATTCAATGCATGCATGAACTTTAGCTTTTAGTTAAAAGTCAACAATATTACTCTCTGCAGCCTTAGTGTCCACTCCTCCAGACTATGTTTAATAATTCCAGTAATTGAAATATCGCTCCAACCTCTCCCCTGACCGCTAGTGTTATCCTGCAACCTTGTCCAACAAAAAGGCCATAGGATCCGATTATTGTTTTGTAATTGTACTGTCTGCCCTTATGCTGTAATGTGCTGCTACATAAATCCTGTATAAAAATAATATTTGGACTTAGTATTTACTGAAAGTCTCACCACTCCATCACAATCTGTGCAGGGAAAATGATTGTATCAAAGTAGCAATTCAGGGGTCTTGGGAAACATGACAAGTCAGAAGAAGACATAGGCTTACATTTTATTTCCTATCCAATTTGTGCCTAAAAACTATACTGAAGAAATATTTTAACTATGAAGAATTTAATCAGCTCTTTTCTGATAAATCAGTTTTGCATAAGAACAAGTCACATTATACTTACTTATAATCTTTAAATCTTCCCATATTTCTATCTTGTTTGTCGGTCTGTATTAGACAACAAATAAATTAAGGTTAAATAAATATGGAAACCACAAATCGATTTTTATTGAATACGAATTCAAACAAAATGGTTTTCCAAGCTGAAGGGACTGTGGAATAATAATGGAACTATTGTGTAAAACAAATCATACAAACTCTATAGCAGACACTTAAATGTATCCAACTGTGGGAAATTACAAAAGAACATATATTGTTCAAAGTAATCAGAGGGTTTAATCAGTTAAACCTTTAATACATTCTTGGTTTGATTCATGCTTGGGCATGATCCAGATGTTTGGGCCCCAGCCACAAATCCACATGTGGTGAGTGACAAAAAAGATATATATCATATCATAGATCTATGCATTTGTTTAGCTCCTTATTTTTACAGTGATTATTGGCACATTGGAACTAAAACAATCATGGAAACACTATATAAAAGGAATGGGCAGCTGGTGTGGACCACTGATGTGGTGCGGAATTTGCAGCGTTTTCTGTGCGACTTCCGCACCGCATCAGAATCACACCCCGTTCATGTGAACCGATGCGGATGTGTATGTTAACAACATCCCGAAATCGGTCCACAAAACGCAGTGCGATGTGCAGAATCGGATTGCATAGGTGTGAATACCCAGGCGATCCGATTCTAGCGTGGACCCAAAAAAGGGTCCTACACCTCTTTGGTGCGGTGTGATTGGAGCCATACATAATGTGTGGCTCCAATCGCACCGCACACAAATTGCATGTGATTTCAACAGGAATGCGGTGCGGTTCCTGTGCGAATCACATGTGATGTACCGCACCGCATTAGTGTGAACCTAGCCTAATAAGTCTAAAGAGAAAAAGCTTGCATCATGAAATTGGTATTAAACCCCAAAGCAAAAATGTTATATATTGTAGCTTACCAATTCTTATATGTGGTGGGTGCACTTGTTTTACCAAGCTGTCCAGTAAAACTGGCATTTAGAGGGATGAGACAGATTTGCAATGATCAGACTTAATTCACTGATGTAAAACCTTTATACCAAAGCGAAAGCAAAACAATTGCTGTAATTCCCTGGTCTCCAACATGCACCCAGCAGGCTATTGGGCACTATACAGATAGAGTGGCTGCGGGGTTCTGAGCACTGGAATGGTCTGTGTGCTCAAGGAACCAACACTAAAAAGAGAGACTGTACAGTGGATGAAGTTATACTGCGGGGTGCCAGTACTGGGGGCTGTTATTATAACCACGGACACCAATGGAGGCTATTATTGTGTCCTCTGATAATTTTAGGGGTTATTATTGTGTCAGTAGACACCAATGCAGGGGGTTTTATTATTGCTCTCACAGAGACCAATGCTAGGGGTTATTATTGCACTGACTAATACCAATGCTTGGGGTTATTATTGCATCCACTAACACCAATGTTGGGGGTTATTATTGCATCAATTTACACCAATGCTGACAGTGATTACTCCATTGACACCAATGTTAGGGGTTATTATTGCGTACAATGACACCAATGTTGGGGAGTTTTACTGCACTCACTGACACCAATGCTAGGGGTTATTAAGGCAATCACTGACACTAATGTTAGGGGTTATTACGGCAATCACTGACACCGATGCTGGGGGTTATTGTACTACAACTATACTCCAACTTAGCACTGTGATATATTGCAGGACCAAAATTTTTGGGCGTTGAGGTGTGACACTCTCTAGAAGTTTTGATGGCTGCACTTGAAGCCCTCTATAACTTTCAAGTTGATTACCACTGCTGTAACTGCTTATAAGTATTAGCTGGAATTTGTTATTAATTTTTTAGTCAAGTCTCTCTAAATCAGCTAGTGCATCTAAAACTATTCTCCTTCAGATTGACAATGCTGCTATCCTGCTCCTTAATCCAGAGTGGAGACACCCTATAACAAGAAGTATGTTACTGGCTGGATCACCAGGTGTAAATAAAGCCTTACAAATGAATGCAGACATCATACTAAAGGATGAATAAGCTGGAACATATTAAAGCCTTGCTTTTGTGTTTAATACTGCTTAAAACCTTACCAAACTACCTAACACGGAAAGAAGCGTGCAACTGTCCACACCCCAGAGGCTGGGTGCTTATATAATATGCTACACTGCATTAAATTTACCCTGTCCAGGTCTAACATATTTCAAAGGTAACTGTGCTGAAGTAGAGGTACCCTATGGTGTCTGCAAATATTTGTGTTAAGACTTAAAGTCAATCCCTGTGACCCCATAATACCTCCTAGGCCCAGCCTGCACAAGTTCAACAGTGGACCCACAGGGACACTCTCCATGGCTGCACAAAGAAATGCAGGATTGTATCTGCTCAAATGAGCATCTGTTTTGAGAAGTATTTGTTTAATGTGTTCTTATGTGACATAATATGGTCCAAACCTGGGTTTATACTTAATACACTCCCTAGAAGAAAAAAAACAAAACACACTACTGGGCTTAAATGGCTGTTTGACCTACAGTATACATTGAGAAAACACTTCAACATGAAATTTAGTCACATTACACTGGCTTATATATATATATATATATATATATATATATATATATATATAGTGAGAAAGCAAACCAATGAAGCTAAACATGAATGAAGCATAACAGTATGAAGCTGAAGGTCTTGTATATGTGGGCTTTAGCTTGTATATGTGCAGTGTGTACAGGTACTCACATTAAGCAGTGTGTGTGTGTGTATATGTATGTATATATACACACACACACACACACAGTGAAAGAAATAAGTATTTGATCCCCTGCTGATTTTGAATGTTTGCCTACTCACAAAGAAATGATCAGTCTAAAAATCGAATGGTAGGTGTATTGTAGCACTGAGAGACAGAATAGCAGCAAAAAATTCTAAAGAAATGCATGTCTAACAAATTATGCACTGATTTGCATGATCACGAGGGAAATAAATATTTGATCCCCTATCATTCAGCAGGATTTCTGTTCTGGCTACCAAGTGTCTTTCATACAGGTAACAAGCTGAGAATACAAGCAGTCTCTTAAAGGGAGTGCTGCTAATCTCATTTTGTTACCTGTATAAAAGACACCTGTCCACAGGAGCAATCAAACAATCAGATTCTAAACTTTCCACCATGGCAAAGACCAAAGAGCTGTCCAAGGATGTCAGGGACAAGATTGTAGACCTACACAAGACTGGATTGGGCTACCAAACTATCGTCAAGTAGCTTGGTGAGAAGGTGACAACAGGTGGTGCAATCATTCGCAAATGGAAGAAACACAAAACAACGGTCAGTCTCCCTATGTCTGGTGCACCATACAAGATCTCACCATGTGCAGTGTCAATGATCATGAGAACAGTGAGGAATTATCCCAGAACTACACGTGAGGATCTATTCAATGATCTCCAGGCAGCTGGGACCACAGTCACCAAGAAAACAATTGGTAACACACTACGTTGACAAGGATTAAAATCCTGCAGTGCCCGTAAGGTCTGCTCAAGAAAGCACATGTCCAGGCCCATCTGAAGTTTGCCACTGAACATCTGAATGATGCAGAGGACGACTGGTTGAAAGTGTTGTGGTCAGATGAGACCAAAATCGAGCTCTTTAGCATCAACTCAACTCGCCGTGTTTGGAGGAGGAGGAATGCTGCCTATGACCCCAAGAACACCATCCCAACTGTTAAACATGGTAGTGGAAACATTCTGCTTTCGGGGTGTTTTTCTGCTAAGGGGACAGAACAACTGCACCGCATCAAAGGGACGATGGACGGGGCAATGTACCGTCAAATCTTGGGCGAGAACCTTCTTCCCTCAGCCACAGCATTGAAAATGGGTCATGGATGGGTGTTCCAGCATGACAATGACCCAAAACACATGGCCAAGGCAACAAAGGAGCAGCTCAAGAAGAAGCACATTAAGGTCCTGGAGTGGCCTAGCCAGTCTCCAGAGCTTAATCCGATTGAAAATCTGTGGATGCTGCTGAAAATTTGAGTTCCCAAACCTTAATGACTTGGAGAGGATATATCAATAAAGAGAGGTACTCACATTAAGCAGCAGAGTATACGAGCAAAACAAACAACCCAAAAACACTGCTCAGTCCAGCAACACAATGACATCAGCACAGGCTCCACCCCAACATGTTTAGTCTCAGAAGGCGTTCTCAAGGAGCCTTCTGAGGAGAATCCTTGAGAACATCTTCTGAGATGAAACATGTAGGGGCGGAGCCTGTGCTGATGTCATTATGTTCCTGTACTCAGCAGTGGCTGGGTTGTTTGTTTTGCTTGTATACTCTGCTGCTTAATGTGAGTACCTCTCTTTATTGATATATATAAAAAAAACACACACACACACACACACACACACTATATTGCCAAAAGTATTGGGCTGCCCCCCCAGATCATTGGATTCAGGTGTTTCAATCACCTCCATGGCCTCCATGGGTATATAATCAAGCAACTATGCATGCAGACTGCTTATACAAACATTTGTGAAAGAAGAGGTCGCCCTCAGGAGCTCAGTGAATTCAAGCGTGGTACCGTGATAGGTTGCCACCTGCGCAATAAGTCCATCCGTGAAATTTCTTTGCTACTAAATATTCCACGGTCAACTATTAGTGGTATTATAACAAAGTGGAAGAAACTTGGAACAACAGCAACTCAGCCACAAAGTGGTAAGCCATGTAAAATGACAGAGCAGGGTCAGCACCTGCTGAAGCAGGTAATATATGTGAACCCTCCCCTTGTAAAGGATCCCATTCAATTTAAAATAGAAATGCAAGACAAAATGTGTGTGACGCCTGCCTTTACATGCACATAAACTTTAATGGCATCCTAGTCTCAGTCCGTAGTCGCCAACTGCAGATGCATCCAAGCTTTACATCACCAAGTGATGCAGTGGTGTAAAGCATGCTGCCACTGGACTCTAGAGCAGTGGAGACGTGTTTTCTAGAGTGAGGAATCACGCTTCTCTCTCTGGCAATCCGATGGACATGTCTGGGTTTGGCGGTTGCCAGGAGAACGGTACTTGCCGACTGTATTGTGCCAAGTGTAAACTTTGGTGGACGGGGGATTAAGTGTGGGGTTGGTTTTCAGGGGTTGGGCTTGTGTGGGCTAGTTCCAGTGAAGGGAACTCTAAAGGCGTCAAAATACCAACACATTTCGGACAATTTCATGTTCCCAACTTTGTGGGAACAGTTTGGGGATGGCCCCTTCCTGTTCCAACATGACTGGATACCAGTGCACAAAACAAGGTCCATGAAGACATGGATGAGCGAGTCTGGGGTGGAGGAAGTTGACTGGGCTGCACAGAGTACCGACCTCAACCCTGTAGAACACCTTTAGGATGAATCAGAGCGGAGACTGCGAGCCAGGCCTTCTTGTCCGACATCAGTGCCTTACCTCACAAATGTGCTTCTGGAAGAATGGTCAAACATTCCCATAGACACACTACTAAACCTTATGGACAGCCTTCCCAGAAGAGTGGAAGCTGTTATAGCTGCAAACGGTGGACCAACTCAATATTGAACCCTACGGACTGAGACTAGGATGCCATTAAAGTTTATGTGCATGTAAAGGCAGGCGTCACACACATTTTGTCTTGCATTTCTATTTTAAATTGAATGGGATCCTTTACAAGGGGAGGGTTCACATATATTTAACCCCTTGGCGCTGGCACCTCCCAGCCCTTTAAGAAGTTTGTGATGCCAGGAAGCAGGGTAGGTTTTAGGGTCACGGCGGTCACATGATCGGAAAGCTCCCAACCACAAGTAGTGATCAGGACCTTTCCATGAGGCGCCGGTGATGGTGTTGGGAGCGTGCTCTCGGCACATCTTTTGTTTACATTGGGTACACAAATATGCGGCCCTTCGGTGTCAAAGCCCAGCCGCCTGAGAGGCCACATATTCGGCATCAAGGAGTTAGGTTGCACCGATTCATACACACATATACAGTATATGTGTATAGACATACACATTGTATAAAGGTTGACATTTGCAGCATTTCCAAGCTAGCTATATGCTTGGCAGTTTCAGTGGTTATTCATGTCACCCAATAGTGTTTCTGGTGATCAAGGCACACTATAGAGTTATATCTGCATATACAGTATGTGTAGCCAACACAAATCACCAGAGAAAATAAACAGAGGGTTTTGTAAATTATACAAATCTCTGTAAAAATGTTGCTAGTGTGAGAGACAGAACATTTTAAATGTGCTGAGCCCTGCTTGCTGCATCTTTGATGAAGTTTCCAAAAGGTGCGTTATGTACAGTTCATTGCTAGTTAATATTAAATGTTTTTAAAGCTCCCCACACCTAAAACATGCAAATGCGAAGTTCCAGAAAGACAAATGCTCTATCTTGTGTACTATTTCTATGTTCATTGCCACCTTCTTCCAGGTCGTTCTTTGCTTCTGATCATGCACAATTTTTTTTCTATTAGATTATTTCCTTACAATTATTGTACTCATTTTTCCATTTGAACAGTCAGAATCGGCTGTTGAAAGCACTATACTACCAGATAATCCTTCCGATCGTTCCTCATACAAAATTTTTCTGCCTGATTTTCTTATAGTGTGTACCCAGTTTTAATGTCACAAGCATCCAGGTAAAAAGGACACTTTCTATATAAGTCAGTTGTTCCAGCAATGTTTTCAGATTGATAGAGAAACCCAAAATACCCAGAGCAAAAACCATATGGGGAAAACTCAAACTGTGCAGACAGAATCCCCTATACCAGTACTGCAAGGTACAGTGCTGGGTTTACCATTAGGCAAATCAGACCTGTGCCTTTAGGTAGCATGTCATCCATATAAGTTATTAGCTACACACGTTTCACATCATTGACACCTGGAAAAAACTAGCCATAATGCAGAATGGCACTGAACTGACTGCACCTGCAAATTGGCAGCAGCAGGGTGAGAAAGGGTAAATAATGTAAAAAAGTACACAATCCCAGCAGGACCAACTATCAGACAAGTTTTTTCTTATTCATTTCTAGAATACAAATAATACCTGCTTTTCAGAAGACTTGTTAGGCTCTCTGAATTCAGTTGTTGCATTAAAGCTTCCTTCAAAGCAGGGAGCATTGATAAAACTAGAATGGGAAAGAGAAACATAATTCAATAATTTAATGTTCCGGTATGCCAGTTCATGGTAAAAATAAATATGAATTTTTGTGACACATACAGTTGTGCTCAAAAGTTTGCATACCCTGGCAGAAATTGTGAAATTTTGGCATTTGGCAGAATTGGGAACATGTTACATGTTCCACCCTAAAAATGAGTAGAACGTGTAACATGCTCCCAAAGGTGAACTTATCCTTTAACTTCTTCCTGCCCAGGGATGTCCATGGATGGAGTTTCAGTGAGTATATCAGGATGATAGCTGTAGCTACAGGCATCATTCTTGTATAAAAATATGCTGCAGGCGATTCTCTTTTAGGTAGAAGTAATTTGAGTGGTTGAACAGCCACTCCATCACTTCTGCAAGTGGCGGAAGGAGGCCCCCCCCTCCCCGAGCTCCCCCCATCTGGTTGCAGACCTCTGGAACGCTGCAACTGGTGGCGACAGTGGCACTACAGAGAGAGAGAGGAACTGATGTTGTTCCTCTCTCTCTGTGACTCCAGGAACCGGAAGCGATGGGGATTTAGTCACTTCCTGTTTCTGATCTTTGTTTATCTGGCCATTAGTGGCTAAGAAAACAGCAAATCAGACTGATCTTTTTCTGATCGGCTTCATTGGAGGATAGAGGAGAGATCTGGGGTCCAATAGAACTTTATTAAAAGAATTTTAAGTACAGTAGTTTGGCACCATTCCACAGGTGTATGCAATGTTAAAGTGTGACATTTTAGGTATCTATTTATTCAGCGAAACATCATTATATATATATATTTTTTATTTTTTTTTTATTGCATTTGAAAAACCACTGCGCAAATACCGTGTATTTTAAATTTGGTTTATATTTTTTATATTTTTATTTTAATTTGGTTTATATTTTTTATAAATGTCTGTAATTTGATTTGATCTTGAGAAGAGTTGTGCTTTAAGTTCTGTGCATGGCCCTTTAAGGGTTTTCTGTGGTTTGAAGAGACATGCACAGGATAGTATATATTGCTTTTCTGCATATATTTATGTTTCTATAATTTTATATTTTTTTTGTGGGTATTTTTGAAGGAGAGCGGTATTGCGCTGACTCAAACCTGCAGGGTATATATATTTAGCTTTTTTTATGTAGTAGAGTGTATATGTATAATTAAATTGCGAAACACCTGTTCAATCCTGCGTGATTAAGGAGACTAGGAACGCAGTGATTGGCTGGGTGTTAAAATTATGTAGATGAAGGGTGGCATTTATGAGAGCTGTCTGACGTTCCCATTTGTACCGCCCCTTGATGACGTTGGTGTGACGAAACCAGTTGGGCGTGGCCTACTTGATGAGAGAGCCTTGCTGTTCTGTATGGGAGAGATCCGTGGTGAGCGGTAATTGTATCTCACCTTTTTTTGCAATTGAAGCTGGTGTCTGTTGGACACCTTGTTTGTGAGTTTCCTTATACCTTTTTTATTAAAGAGATAAATGAAAAAAATGTATTGCACCATTATGTTCTCTTTTTTGTCCCTGAGTGTACTGTATGCTCTCATGGAGATATGAGAAAGCGTGGAGAAGTTCATCATAAGAGCTTGGGCTGCAAAGTTCTTTGTCTGTGATTATTATTATCCGGAAGTGTCTGAAACATCACCATATCTATTTGGACATCGGGTTCATTGCTCCCAGAGCACAAGTGCTGTTGCTGGTTTATAATCTGACCAGCCATTAGCTCTGGGGAGTTCATTTAATCTTCTTTGGTGGTGGATTTTTCACAATTGGTTCAAGTCACTGAAGATATATATATATTTTTTTGGACACCAATATATATATATTTTTTTGGACACTAATTTATGTTTGGACACTATAATTATTTATTTAAAACACTAAATGTTTTTTGTTTTTTTTTGGATGATGATATACACCTTTGTATAAGTTTGTTATTAGCGCATGCCTTTTAATTAGGCAAATTCCGTGTGGCATAAAAAAATTGCAACTCATTTTATTCTATAGTGCCTCTGCTAGAAAAATATACATAATGTTTGGGGGTAATTTTCTAGCAAAAAATGTAGATTTTTACATGTACTGTATGTGAGAAGTGTCTTGGGAGGGAAGTGGTTAATAAATAGGTGTTTTTTTTCCTCCAAGCACCTTAAGGCATACCCCTGCTTTATAAATAGGCCCTTGTCTTGGATTTACCATTTTGATTTATTTTATTCACATCTGTACAGCAGATTTAACAGTTTGATAAAGTGTGGGTAGATCTAAAAAATAATGACCTGTCATGTTGCATGTTCTCTGGTTGCTTTCAAAATGATACTGCCTCCGTGCCTGAGCAATGTACTCAGCAGCTTCTCTCTCCTGGATTTCTTTAATTTTCTTCTGCGCAAACTTCCCCAGGAGATAAACACCTAGATGAAAAAAAAATGACTTAATGGATTATCTTGCATACTAACTAAAAAATATTCACATAGATTGCATGCCCCTCGCCCCCCGACTGTAAAAGTGAACTGAAATACAGAAACTGCAGTTGCTAAACGTGCTTTGTAAAAATGCTAGTTGCCTGGCTGCCCAGCTAATTTACTGATTTCAGTATTTTCTGAACAAGTACAAGAACAAGCATAAACATTAATTCTGACCTGCTTGCCTAAACCTCTATTAAAGCTGAAAATATCCTGTCTGGATAAGTCTGACATCCAGTATTTCTGAGAGGAGCCAGTTGCTCCAACACCTTTTATATCTCAATAGGAGCACTTCTGCTGAACAAACTGATCCTTGCTAGCTACACATATGCAGTAATCTGCCTTAGAGTTGAATAAAGCTATCTCAAGAAACCGGGGACACCCTGGAGGTGACTGCATTACCTTCCCCACTTTATTCTAGCCCCCTACTGCACTGCTGATGTAAAGTTGTTTTAGCAAAGGAATAACATGGGAGGGGGGATATTCTCCACTGGAAATTTCTGCTAATCTAGAATTCAAAATCTAGCTCCTAAAAATTCTTAAAGCAGTGCATGTTCTCTCTGGCTGATGTGCTGGCATTTTACTTTTAGCCCTTTTCTGGATGCATGTTTTAAGGAACTATCACTGTCATTACTGTACGTGCTTCCTCCAGTTTCCAACCTCACTGCAAATATAATATGACAAAGAGCTGGGTAACAGAACTGAATATGTCTGCAAGTTTTATGCAATGATTTGTAGATATACAGTGGGTAAAATAGTTTTTTGATCCCCTGCAGATTTTGTAAGTTTGCCCACTTACAAAAAAATGAAGAGTCTATAATTTTATCATAGGTGTATTTTAAATGATAGAGACAGTATATCAACCAAAAATCCAGAAAAACACAGCATACAAATGTTATCAATTGAATTGTAGGTATTTGATGCCCAAGCCAAACATGACTTGGTAGAGAAACCCTTGTTGGCAAACATAGGTAAGATGTCTCTTGTAGCTAGTTACCAGGTTTGCACATATCTCAGGAGGGATTTTGGTCTACTCTTCTTTACAGGTCTTCTCTAAATCCTTAAAGTGATTCTAAAAGTTTTTTTGTAAAATAACAAACATGTCTCTACTTACCTGCTGTGTGCAGTGGTCTTTCACAGAGCAGCCTGGATCCTCCTCTTCTTGGGCTCCCCGCAGGGTCTCCTGGCTCCTCCTGTCTGTCGGGTGCCCCCACAGCAAGCAGCTTCCTATGTGGGCACCCACTGCTCCGTGGACACATGGAGCCGAGTCTTGGCCTCGCCCCCTCTCTTTCCTCATTGGCTGACTGGCTGAGATTGACAGTCAATGGGGAGGCAGAAACCCATTACAGCCGAGGCTGTCATTCACATCGCTGCATCGCAATGAGGCTCAGATAAGTATTGAGGGGTCTGCGGGCACTGCTGCACACAGGTTTTTTACCTTCATCCATAGAATGCATGAAGGTAAAAAACCTTCAGCCTTTACAACCACTTTCAGGTTTCTTGGCTGTTGCTTGGCAATTCGAAGATCCAGCTCCCCGCATAAATTTTCTATAGAATTAAGGCCTGGAGACTGGCTAGGCCACTCCATGACATTAATGTGCTACTTCCTGAGCCACTCCTTTGTTGCCTTGGTGGTATGTTTTGGGTCATTGGCATGCTGGAAGACCCATCCACGACTCATCTTCAGTGTTCTGGCTGAGGGAAGAAGGTTCTCATCCAAGATTTTACAATACATGGCCCTGTCCATTGGCCCTCCAATGCAGCAAAGTCAGCCTGTACCTTTAGCAGAGCAACAGCCCCAAAGCATAATGCTTCCACCTCTGTGCTTGAATGTAGGGATGGTGTTCTTAGGGTCATAATCAGCATTTTTCTTCCGCTAAACACGACGAGTCGGGTTCATGCCAAAGAGCTCAACTTTTACCTCATATGACCACAGCACTTTGTCCCAGCTCTTCTCTGAATCATTTAGATGTTCATTGGCAAACTTCAGATGGGCCTGTACATGTGCCTTCTTGAGGAGGGGAACCTTGCGGATGCTGCAGGATTTCAATCCATGGCAGCGTATTTTGTTAACAATGGTTTGTTTGATGACTTTGGTCCCAACTGCCTTGAGATCATTCACAAGCTCCTCGTGTAGTTCTGGGCTGATCCCTCACTTTTCTCATGATCATCCTTACCTCATGAGTTGAAATCTTGCATGGAGCTCCAGACTGAGGGCGATTGATGGTTATTTTGTATTTCTTCCATTTGTGAACAAGTTTTCTCTTTCTCACCAAGCTACTTGCTGATGGTCTTGTAGCCCAATCCAGCCTTGTGTCTTTTATACACATAATGAGTTGTCGTTAGGAGCACCTTCTTAAATTGACAGGACTAATCTGTGTACCACATGAGCACATAGGCAATCTGTGGGAGCCAGAATTATTATTGGTTGGTAGGGGATCAAATACATATTTTACTCACTGAACTGCAACACAATTTATAACATTTGTATAATGTGTTTTTTCTGAATTTTTGGTTGATATTCTGTCTCTATCATTTAAAATACACCTATGATAAAAATTATAGACCCTTCATTTCTTTGTAAGTGGGCAAACTTACAAAATCTGCAGGGGATCAAATAACTATTTTCCCCACTGTACGAGTTTCCATTTGCCTATCTGTATTAATGACCGGATATAACTAATAAGGTAGTCATTGAGAGTAAGTCATATAAAAGAATCCTAAAGCATTGACAAGTATGCTCATTGGGGGTCAATCAATATGCAAATCAAAGCCCACAGATTGAAAATCTATGTATAGGTTCAGAAGAAGGACAACAGAATGTGAATGTGTGACTATTAAAAGAATTTTACATTAAGATTAATGATCAGATGTATGGGTGACTCATTCTCAGATCACATCTGTCAAATTCTCAGATCACATCTGTCAATACAACAAAAGTAATTTATGGAATAAAAAACAATTGGTTAAAAAAATAATCAAATAATCTGCATCCCTAAGCGGTTTTACTTCCAACAACAGATCAGACAGATGGTTTACTTGGTCTCGAGTACAAATAAACTCAACAATGAATGTGTTCAATATTGAGTTTTTATTTTATTTAAAAGTGCTATTAAACCCAAAAGCAAACATTTATTATATTGCAGCTTATCAATTCTTCGATGTAATGGCTGCATTAGTTTCCTTTTTTAGGCTTTCCTTCCATTTTCATCTGATGATCCAGCCAGCAAGTCTGTTGTTTTTCACATCACAAACTCTCCAGCAGAATGTATCAGTTTACATGGATGAGACAAACCACTTAAAGTGGAACTTCACTCTTTAACTCAACATTGACCATTTGTAATGCTTATACTGCTAGCAATAGTAAATGTCATACATCCCAGGGGTCTTCAGGAGGGAAGGAGGGGCTTTCTCAGCTAAGCACACCCACCTGCCTTTACCCCTAAGCTAAGGGCAGATGAATTCCAGGAAGTAAATGCTACATGAATCATCTGCTCAAGATGGCCAAAGCCAGAAATGCTACAAAGTGTTTTTCAAAGTGATTTCTCAGCAAAGAACACATGAGGACATGGATGGATGGAGGAGTTTGCTTTGAACACTAAAAAGTAATTAATTAAGTAGTGTTTTTGTTTTGTGGTGTTCAGATACAGTGTACTTCCACTTTAAAACTGGCAGGGGTGAATAAAATGAGCAGCTTTCATTTGTTCATGCAAAACCTTTTTCCCTAAAGGAAAAAACCTGTTGCTGTAACTGATTATAAAGTGTGAGCTGGAGTTTGGCTTCACTTTTAGTGGTTCTAAACCTGCAAATACATTTAACACTACCTTTCCCCAGATGGACAATGCTACTGTCAGCTATGCCTCCCTATGCTCGTTCACTAGGCTAAGTGAAAATTCCTTCTATGTTTGTATTTGCAGGCATTACGACAGCCATGGCATATATATGAACACAACTGAAAAATTCTTACAGCAGGATACTGCCCAATCCCAAAGTTCAGCTATTGCTTAAAAAAAAAACTGAACAGAAATTAAACTTATTTTTATACAGTAAAAAACATTTGGGATACTACTGTCAGTGCCAACACTAGGAAAAAATAGACCACATAACAGTGAGAAAGAGAATGTCTAAATGACATGTGACTCCATTAAACATGGGGAGCTTTGATTGGAAAATAATTTCTGTAACAAAAATGCAACCATGCCACTTACTGATTTTTTTTAAAAAAAAACTAAAGTTGTTTCAAATAAGTTTAAAAATAAAATGACTAACCTAGGTACTACACACAATTTATACATTTCGACAGAATTCTTTTTTTTTTCCATAGATTCTTTATTATTTCTCCCAAAGAAAATAGTAAAGCAACACAGAAAAAGTGGTAGCAGTGGTCATTGCTACAAATGTACTGCACCATACCCTAATGTATGAGCTCATAACAAGAACTTACCTCCTGCAAATGCACCAAAGAAGATAAATTTTTTCTTGTGACGCTTCAAGAAATTCCAGACAGACAACATTGCTATGTTAAAAGGTCTAGAGTGGAACAAACAAAAGAATAAAGTAAATTTCAAGGTAGAGAAAATCATGTTGTTTTATGGTGCATTAGTAAGGTTACAATTAATTCTCACTTATTTACACATCAAATTTAACTGATGCCCATGCATATATACTGTGGCAGGGCAGCCACTATTCACTGGATCACGTACATGTACATGATCCAGTATTAGGAGGCATGCGCCCCCCCATCTGTGCTGCCATTTGCTACAGCACAAACCGATCAGCAGGTCCTGCTCATTTGACTTAGTAAACATAGGACTCTGTTGGGTCATTCGCTAACAATACACAGGGGTCTGTACACTGAGCAGAAATGGGCTGTGTCAATTAGTCAGTTCCTACCCAGTGTCAGATTGCTCGCCACACTATCACAGTCCCACTATAAGTCACTGATCACTGCCATCAGTAGTATAAAATGTGTGTGTATGTATGTATGTATGTAAATATATATATATATATATCTATATCTATAGATAGAGATATATAGATATGTATATCTATATATATGTAGAACATATTCTGACCTAAATTTATGAAGAAATTTGATTGTTTTTTTATTTTTATTGTTTATGTTTTACAGCAGAAAGTAAAACGTTTGGTCTTTTTTCGTTTATGTAATAAAAAAATAAAAAACCCAGGGGTAATCAAATATCACCAAAAGAAATCTCTATTTGTGTGAAGCATAAAATTTTATAAATTTAATTTGTGTACAGTGTTGCACGACCGAGTAATCACCAGTTAAAGTAGAGCAATGCCAAATAGCAAACAATGCCTCGGTCATGAGGGGGGGGGGGGGTGAAATCTTCTGGAGTTAATTGATTTGTAAAGCAATTACAGGAAGTGGATTGACAATGTTGTATGTAGAGCATCTACAGTGAGAGGCAATAGCAACACTGGTGTATGTACAGCACCCACAGTAGCAGTGCATTTGCTGGTGTATGCACAGTGCCCACAGTGAATAGCAGGGCCAATGCTGCTGTATGTGTAGCAGCTCCAGGAAGTGGCATTACGTTGATGAATTCAAAGTATCCACATCAAGTGGACACGGCAATGCTGGTGTATTTACAGGGCCCACAGTGCATGGCACTGCCAATGCTGGTGAATGCATAGTGCCTACAGTGCGTGGCCATCACACTGTTTCCGTACGCATAGTACCTGCAGCAAGTAGCAGTGCAAATGTTGGTGTATATATGGTGCTTGCAGTAAGTGGTAGTGCTAATACCACTGTATGCACAGCTCCCATGAGCAGTGGTAGTACACATGCTTGTGTATGCACAGCAAGTGGCAATATGAATATATGCACAGAACCCATAGTAAGTGGCAATGGCAATATTGCTGTATGCACAGCATCTATAGTGAGTGGCAGTGCCAATCCTGCTGTATACACAGTGATGCCAGTGAGTGGCAGTGCCAATGCTGCTGTATGCACAGTGCTCACAGTGGCACTATTGTATGCTCAGCACCCACAGGAAATGGGAGTGCCAATGCTTCTGTATGCTCAGCACCCACAGGAAATGGGAGTGCCAATGCTTCTGTATGCAAAGCACACACTGGCATTTGCAATGGCAATGTTATTGTATGGACAGAGCCCACGATGAAAGACAGTGCATGTGCTGGTGGTTTGCACAGTGCTCACTGTGAATGGTAGTGGCAATGCTGCAGTACATAGAGAAACTACAGGGAATGACAGTGGCAATGCTGGTGTATGACACAGTAACTGTCAGTGCACATTCTGATGTGTATACAGTACCTGCAGTAAATGGCAATGCTAATACTGTTGTGTAAACAGCTCCCCCCCGGGAGAGGCACTGCACATACTGATGTATGCACAGTACCCACTGCATGTGGCAGTAGCAATCCTAGGGTATACACACAGCCCACAGTAACTGTCAAAGGCAATGTTGCTGTATGCACCAGCACTTGCAGTGAGTGGTGTTGGCAATGCTGGTGTATGCACAGTGCCCGCAGCAAACGGCAATGCTGATGTGCACAGTACCTGTAGTGAGTTGCAGGGCTAATACTGCTGTATGAACCACTCCCGCATGTAAAGGTAGTGCACATATCGGTGTATTCAAAGCATCTATAGCAAGTAGCAGCAGCAATGCCAGTGTACGCATAGCACTTACAGTATGTGTCAATGCAAATGCTGCTGTATGCATAGCACCCAGATTAAGTGGCAATGCAGGCATATGCACAACATGGCAATGCTGGCGTACGCACACCACCCATAATACAGTGAGGAACAGAAGTATTTGAACACCCTGCGATTTTGCAAGTTCTCCCACTTAGAAATCATGGAGGGGTCTGAAATTCACATTGTAGGTGCATTCCCACTCTGAGAGACAGAATTAAAAAAAAATTTTTTTAGGAAATCACATTGTATGATTTTTAACCGTTTCAATACTGTGCAATTTTACACCTTCCTGCCCAGGCCATTTTTCAGGTTTCAGCGCTCTCACATTTTGAATGACAATCGCGCGGTCATACAACACTGTACCCAAACTAAAATTTTATCATTTTCTTCACACAACTAGAGCTTTCTTTTGGTGGTATTTAATCACCGCCGGGGGTTTTTATTTTTTGCTAAATTAACAAAAAAAGACCAAAAATTTTGAAAAAAAAAAAACCACATTTTTGTTTCTGTTATAAAAGTTTACAAATAAATAATTGTTCTTCATAAATTTAGGCCGAGATGTATTCTGCTATTTTTTTTTTTACATACTGTCACCAGTGCAGTACAGCGTCATCATATAACTGGCATGGCGGTGAACAGGGACACTGACTGGTGACAGTACGAAAAAAAAACAGATCGCACTGCTGCGCCGCTCTGCATTAGCGCAAACTGCGCACCCGGAGTGCAGAGACAGTTTTGAAGCCGCCAAACGGCCATTGGCCAGGTGGCTAATGGTTAAAGAATTTATTTGTCTTGCACTGCTGAACATAAGTATTTGAACACCTAAGAAACAGCAAGAATTCTGGCTCTCAAAGACTTGTTACTGTGCCTTTAAAAAGTCCACCTCTACTCCACTCATTAATCTAACTTAGTAGCACCTGTCTCTTTAAAGACACCTGTCCACCTAACAGTCAGTCAGACACCAACTACTACCATGGGCAAGACCAAAGAGCTGTCAAAAGACACCAGAGACAAAATTCTGAACCTCCACAAGGCTGGAAAGGGCTATGGGGCAATTGCCAAGCAGCTTGGTGAAAATAGATCAACTGTTGGAGCAATTGTTAGAAAATGGAAGAGGCTAAAGATGACTGTCAGTCTCCCTCGGACTGGAGCTTCATGCAAGATCTCACCTCGTGGGGTAACACTGATGATAAGAAAGGTGAGGAATCAGCCCAGAACTGCAAGGGAGGAGCTGGTCAATGACATGAAGAGAGCTGGGACCACAGTTTCAAAGGTCACTGTCGGAAGAACACTACGCCGTCATGGTTTCAAATCATGGATTGCATGGAAGGTTCCCCTGCTCAAGTCATCACATGTCCAGGCCCATCTGAAGTTTGCCAATGACCATCTGGATGATCCAGAGGAGGCATGGGAGAAAGTCATGTGGTCAGATGAGACCAAAGTAGAACTTTTTGGTCTAAACTTCACTCGTCGTGTTTGGAGGAAAAAGAAGGATGAGTTGCATCCCAAGAACACCATCCCTACTGTGAAGCATGGGGGTGGGAACATCATGCTTTGGGGGTGCTTTTCTGCGAAGGGGACAGGACGACTGCACTGTATTAAGGAGAGGATGAATGGGGCCATGTATTGTGAGATTTTGAGCAACAACCTCCTTCCCTCAGTCAGATCATTGAAGATGGGTCGTGGCTGGGTCTTCCAACAAGACAACGACACAGCCAGAATAACCAAGGAGTGGCTCCGTAAGAAGCATATCAAGGTTCTGGAGTGGCTTAGCCAGTCTCCAGACCTAAATCCAATAGAACATCTTTGGAGGGAGCTGAAACTCTGTGTTGCTCAGCGACAGCCCCGAAACCTGACAGATCTAGAGGAGATCTGTGTGGAGGAGTGGGCCAAAATCCCTGTTGCAGTGTGTGCAAACCTGGTCAAGAACTACAGGAAACGTTTGACCTCTGTAATTGCAAACAAAGACTTCTGTACCAAATATTAACACTGATTTTCTCAGGTGTTCAAATACTTATGTTCAGCAGTGCAAGACAAATAAATTCTTATAATACAATGTGATTTCCTGATTTTTTTTTATTCTGTCTCTCAGAGAGGGAATGCACCTACAATGTGAATTTCAGACCCCTCCATGATTTCTAAGTGGGAGAACTTGCAAAATCGCAGGGTGTTCAAATACTTCTGTTCCTCACTGTAAGTGGCAATGCTGGTGTATCTAGAGCACCCATAGTAAGTGGCAATGGCAATGCTGGTGTATGCAGAGCACCCATAGTAAGTGGGAATGCTGGTGTATGCACAGCACCCATAGTATTTGGCAATGCTGGTGTATGCAGAGCACCCATAGTAAGTGGTAATGCTGGTGTATGCACAGCACCCATAGTAAGTGGTAATGCTGGTGTATGCACAGCACCCATAGTATTTGGCAATGCTGGTGTATGCAGAGCACCCATAGTAAGTGGTAATGCTGGTGTATGCACAGCACCCATAATAAGTGGCAATGCTGGTCTATGCAGAGCACCCATAGTAAGTGGCAATGCTGGTGTATGCACAGCACCCATAATAAGTGGCAATGATGATCTATGCAGAGCACCCATAGTAAGTGTCACTGCTGGTGTATGCAGAGCACCCATAGTAAGTGTCAATGCTGGTGTATGCAGAGTACCCATAGTAAGTGTCAATTCTGGTGTATGCAAAGCACCCATAGTAAGTGGCAATGGTAATGCTGGTGTATGCAAAGCACCCATAGTAAGTGGCAATGGAAATGCTGGTGTATGCAAAGCACCCATAGTAAGTGGCAATGCTGGTGTATGCAGAGTACCCATAGTAAGTGGCAATGCTGGTGTATGCAGAGCACCCATAGTAAGTGGCAATGATAATGCTGGTGTATGCAAAGCACCCATAGTAAGTGGCAATGCTGCTGTATGCAGAGCACCCATAGTAAGTGGCAATGTTGGTGTAAGCAGAGCACCCATAGTAAGTGGCAATGCTGGTGTATGTAGAGCACCCACAGTAAGTGGCAAAGATAATGCTGGTGTATGCAAAGCACCCATAGTAAGTGGAAATGCTGGTGTATGCAGAGCACCCATAGTAAGTGGCAATGTTGGTGTAAGCAGAGCACCCATAGTAAATGGCAATGCTGCCATATACAGAGCACCCAAATTAAGTGGCAATGGCAATGCTGGCGTCTTTACAGCACCATAGTAAGTGGTAATGGCAAAGCTGGTGTATGCACACTGCCCATAGTAAATGGCAATGGCAAGGCTGGCGTATGCACACTGCCCATAGTAAATGGCAATGGCAAGGCTGGAGTATGCACACTGCCCATAGTAAATGGAAATGGCAAGGCTGGCGTATGCACACTGCCCATAGTAAATGGCAATGGCAAGGCTGGCGTATGCACACTGCCCATAGTAAATGGCAATGGCAAAGCTGGCGTATGCACACTGCCCATAGTAAATGGCAAAGCTGGTGTATGCACACTGCCCATAGTAAATGGCAATGGCAAGGCTGGCGTATGTAAAGTGCCCATAGTAAATGGCAATGCTTGCATGTACAGTGCACCTACAGCAAGTGGCAATGCTGGCATATACAGAGCACCCAAAATTAAGTGGCAATGGCAATGCTGGCGTCTTTACAGCACCATAGTCAGTGGCAATAGCAAGGCTGGTGTATGCACAGTGCCCATAGTAAGTGGCAATGATGGCGTATACAGAGCACCCTGATTAAGTGGCAATGCTGGCATCTTTACAGCACCACAGTCAGTGGCAATGCCTTATGCGCAGTGCCTGTAGTGAGTGCTGGTGGCAATGCTGGTGGAGGTACAAGCTCTCAGTAGGTTGTATGCAGATATACTCCTGGCAGGTTGCAGACACGTCATGTATGGTGCTGTGTAAGGGGTCACACTGTCCGTCTCCCAGGGACTGAATGCAGGACAACATCCTGGTCTCGGGGCAGCTTTTCACCATGTCAGGTTACAGGTGAGCATGGGGGAAAGATGTATGCAGATTTGCGGTATTGCCATATCTTATCCAGCCATGTAACAATACCTTCTCTGTGGATTCTCTGCTCTCCCTCCCCTGACTGGTTAATCTGGTATTCAGCAGGATCCCTCTTCCACTACTCCACTGTGTCTCTCTCCTCTCTTGCCTCCTACTGCGCTCCAAGCCCCGTTCTGGTGGTGACTACTTCCGCGTTCCACACCTCCCTCTCGTCTTCCAGCTGCAGGTCTGTCTCTTCCCTCACCCTATAATCTTGTGCAGTTTCAAAACAACACTTCCTTCATGTATCTACGTATTGCACCACAGTTCTAATTTACCAAGCAGGATGATAACGTATTTTCCTGTTTCCTTAGGAGGTAGAAGTAGAAACAACGAGAACGAGGCGTGAAATGCAGAGAAAGGCAGACGAGACGTAGGGATTCTGGAACAACGAGGTAGTGTCTGTTATATCCTGTAGAGGCGAGCTGGGGGTGATAAAAAGACCACGTGTGTGTATGTATATATGTTTCTATAAAAAGAGGGAGGGACTTGTAGTGCTTGTGGAGTGTGGCCAGGGTATGTACCTTATATATTTGGGAAGAATGGAGCCAGAGTGACAGCCCATGATGTGTTAGAGAGGTGTGTGCTGCTTCTAATGCAGAGTATGAGAAGCTCACAGTGTGCAGTGAAATCAGATTAAAGCCGGCCACACGTGGATCGAAATTCGCCTGTTTCAATCTTTGTAAATCAATGTAGCACCCTGGCTGTGCAGGAAACAATCTACCGATCAGCTTCTGCACAACCAGCCTGATGGGTTTTCCCAATCAATCAGTGTCAGATCAATCAGTGTCAATCAAAGCAGGAGTGATTCCCCCATCCATATTCAGTGTGTGGTAGGGGGGAACGCCCTCCATCATACACTTCTCTTCTGTGCATCTTGCCCTCCTCTCCTGTCCATGCTGCCCTCCATCATGCCCTCCTCTCCTGTGCATACTGCCCTCCATAATTCCCTCCTCTCCTGTACATGCCCTCCATCATGCCGTCCTCTTCTGCGCATACTGCCCTCCTTTCCTGCACATACTACCCTCCTCTCCTGCGCGTACTGCCCTCCTCTCCTGTGCACTGTGCCATCTTCTCCATCATGCCTTCCTCTCCTGCACATACTGCTTTCTATAGTGCCCTCCTTCCTGCGCATACTGCCCTCCATCGTACCTTACTGTCTTGCGCATACTGCCCTCCTCTGCTGCGCATATTGTCTGCCTTCATGCCCGCCTTTCCTTTGCCTACTTCCCTCCATTGTGCCCTCCTTTTCTTTGGCTACTGCCCTCCATCATGCCCTCCTCTCCTCTGCCGACTGCCCTCCATTGTGCCATCCTCTTCCTACTGCTCTCCTCTGCTTTGCCTACTGCCCTCGTCTCCTGTGCATAGACCTCTCCATCGTGCCCTCCTCCCTTGTTCATACTGCCCTCCATCATACCCTCCTCTCTTGCGCATACTGCCCTCTATGGTACCCTCTCCTGCGCATGCTGGCCTCCATCGTGCCCTTCCCCTGGGCATACTTCCCTCCATCATGCCCTCCTCTCCTGCACATACTGCCCTCCATCATACCCTCCTCCCAGGTGCATACTGCCCTCCATCGTACCCTCCGCCTGCGCATACTGCCCTCCATCATACCCTCTGCACTTCTCTCCTGCGTATACTGCCTTCCATCTTATCCTCCACACTTTGCACTTCTCTACTGCACATATTTTACACTAAAACATTTCTTTAGCATTGTTTGCACTATCCCCAACTTTGTCTGTTTTGAAAAGGGAAAAACTTGAAATATAAGGTAGCATTCTGTAGCTCAGGATGATGTGTTCAACCCAGACTGCCATAGGTTCTACTAAGCAGCATAGCATGGATCTGAAAACAAAGGCACTGCCAGGACCCATTGGGGTTTATTTACTAAAGCTGGAGAGTCCAAAATCAGACTCCCTTCTTCATAGAAACCAATCAGCTTCTAACCTCAGCTTGTTCAATGAAGCTTTGGCAATGAAACCTGGAAGCTGATTGGTTTCTATGCAGAAGGGAGTCTGATTTTGGACTCTCCAGCTTTAGTAAATAAACCCCATTATGTCTGAAAATGATTTGCTCAGCGGTTAAAAGCAGATCATTAAAAAAAAAAAAAAAGGAAAATTTGACCGCGAAAGGCTTGTAATGCTTCTCTGTTGTTTTAGCATTATATGGGATATTTTTGCATTTGGACATACAGTTGTTATTTTTCTTATGTTTTCAGTGGTATTGCTGTTTAAGAAGTCCAAATGGATACAACCCATTATTTGGAGGAGCCATCAGAGATGACTGAAGAGATGAAAATTTGGATGGAGAAGGCTTTTCAGATGGTAGGAACAACTGCAAAAGAAAATGTAACACCTCTCCAATTAACACTCACGTACTTTATTCAGATTTCCTATGCATGTAATGTTTCCTCTGTGTTCATAAAAGAGTCATTTTATCTTATTGTTTTGTTTACCATGAATTTAATGGACAATTACTGGCTACTTTACAGTATTTGCTTTAGTATCTCATCTTTTCCCAGTACTGGGAAGCCCTTTTTTGCCTAAAGATTAACCTTCATTCTTAATGGCATTGATTCAACAAAAAAATGGAAATGCTGGAAATCTACGTTTTGGCCCATGCTGACTTGATAACATCAACTTTACACCACCAACCTGAACCAATGACACAACACAGGATAGAATCATGGATTACCCAATCTTTTGAAGAAAAAACTGAAATTTATCAGAAAACCAGTGTTTAGTGATTCATGGCCAGTAAGCTTCCGTTATCTGTTCTTAGCTATGCATGGTCTTCTGCTGCTGTGGTCAGTTCTTCCCAAATTTGGTTTGATGTACATTTAAAGATGCCTGTCAGTATATTACTGTTCTATAGAGTTGTTTGTTTGTTTTTTTTTTGTTTTTTTGCAAAGTCATTGACTACTTGTCACTTTTCACCACACTGGCAATTCTCTACTCTTTACAGCAGGGTTGTTGAATTCCTATTGCCTGACGCCCAGGACATGCAGTGCCGGGCAAGAAGTTATTTTTTACGTTTAGCCCTACTGCAGGCAAGCAGCAGGGTTTAGAGCCGTCCTCCCGTAGGCTGTCCCTATCGACTAGCTGGCGCTTCCATCAGCTGATAGTAGAGGTGGCAGTGGTGGACGGATCAGTACCTTCTCAACTAGGAGAAATCGGGCAGTCTCCAGTGTACTACTTCTCCCTGACCCCGAGGTGGAGTCTGCAGCGAGGTTCGCAGTGATTGGGTGGAACTTGAGGAGGGTGTGTGGCAGGCCTTGGTGTTGATCACTCCTTGCCACAGGTGGGCTGATTTGAGAGAAGGCTGCAGGACTGGTATGTGTACAGTGTAGCGCTGAGTGGAGAGATAGTGATCTGGAAGCACATGCTAACACATTCATTGCTAGAAGATAATGAGTAGACATAGTTAACCCTTTTTATTGCACGTAGATAAGATCCCAGTTGGAAGTGCATGATTAACCCTTTCAGATATCTGTTGGAAAGGTATGATTAACCATTTCATTGCTAGCAGATCCCTGGTGGAAATATGAATTTGCATTAGGGATCGGTTAGCATTGAAACGGTTAATCATACGCTTCCAACACATATCTGAAAGGGTTAATCATGCACTTCCAACTGGGATTTCATCTTTCACCAATAAAGGGGTTAAGCTTGTCCAGTCACCAGAAATCTTCTAGCAATTAAACTTTCATTGCTAGAAGATCTCTGGTGATGGTACACGATTAACCAAGTAGTGGAACTACCAGGGTCTCAAAGGTCACACTTTTGCGACCTGGCCCTGGCATTTTGCCACCATGGGAGGGGCCCAAGACAACAGGAAAGGGGCCTGCTGCAGGACCGTAATAAAGGGCCTTGGGATCAGTGGGAAGGGTCCCAGGACCGATGGAAAGGGCCCCAGGGGTCCTTCTTGGTTTTTTGCAATGGGGCCCTGAAGGTTCTAGCTACACCTCCAAGAGGCAGATAAAGACCGCAACCACTCTGTCCACCTCTATGACATAGGAAACAGAGATGACCATACATCACTTCCAGTTTCCCTTGCCAATTTAAAAATGGAAAGCTTTTGATCACACCAAGGGCAGAGGAGGGATCTGGGTCTTATCGACCCCAGATCTCTCCATAAAGAATACCTGTCACTGCCTGTTGCCGTCACAAGGGATGTTTACATTCCTTGTGACAACAATAAAAGTTATTAAAAAAAAAATGAAATAACAGTGTAAAAAAAAAAAAATTACATTTTTTTAAAGCATCTCCGCCCCCCCCTGTGCTCGTGCACAAAGGCTAACACATGCATCAGTCTTGCATGCATGCAAACAGCAGTCGTCCCACACATGCAAGGTATCACAGCGATTGTCAGATCATGGGCAGTAATTCTTGCTCCAGAACTCTTCTGTAAATCTAAAGTGGTAACCTGTGAAGGCTTTTGGATAGTATGGATAATAAACTTTACTTAGTTTGTTGCCGTTGCACGGGCAGGCACATTTTTTAAAGTGTGAAATGTTGGTATCTATCATCATCTTTACTAGAAAATTGGATTACATATTGTTATTGCACAGGTGGCAACCAATTACGGTACCACGCTTGAATTCACTGAGCTCCCGAGAGCGACCCATTTTTTCACAAATGTTTGTAGAAGCAGTCTGCATGCCTAGGTGCTTGATTTTATACACCTGTGGGGGTAGTGTTTACCTGTTTTAATTGCAGTATCATTTAAACATTATCTGTTTAGGCCCAAGATGCTTTGGACAATGGTGAGGTCCCTGTTGGATGTCTAATGGCATATAACAATCAGCTTGTAGGACAAGGAAGAAATGAAGTCAATGAGACAAAGAATGTAAGTTTTTACATCATGATTTTGTGGGTTTCATGTTGGACAGCTTAAAAAAACCCTGTTGTCTAGACCATCAATTTTAACAAAAATATTCCAATAAGGTTATATGTACAGTTCTAGTGTTCTTAAATGCACAATAGTAAAATCAGTCTGTATATGCAGTAAAGCATGCTTGTTATACACACTGTGGAACCTAAAGGGTTAATCCTTCTTCATTGTGTAATAATGCTGTTTGATCATGACTTCTCTGATCCTCCCTTTCTTCCAGTGTCCCCTCTTATCTCCTGATAAGACATATCATGTGAAGACACTGCACATGCTCAATTTGGTGTATATTGCTAGAGAGGTGTTTTTTTTTTATCTTGATCAGCACATGGCCAATCAGCACTGCCCAGACAGGTCAGGGGTTCTGCATCCTCCCAGAGAAAACTCCTACAAACTTTAACCAGTGCTCTGCTGAACACTGATAGAGGCCACAGGACCTCTCTAACTGCTGATGAGAAAAGGTATTTATATTTACTAAAATAATTGCATTTCCATGTTCTGTGTACTGTTGGAGACCAGATATAGTGAATGCAGGGTCCTGGGTTTAGTAACACTTTAAAGTCATTTTAAAAGCCAACTGATTACCTTAATGCATTTCCTGCATTAAGGTAAAAAATTCCCCAACAACTGTCCACCCCAAAACACTTATCCTCTTAATGATCCAGAGCTGTTCCAGCTTCAGATCCTCTCCCTTCACTTTTTGGCATCACAGGAGACATCGGCAGTAGCAGAAGCGATAGGCTCATGTTGGTATCAGTCAAAACTTGTGAGGAAGAAGTAGGGGGGGGGGGGGGTGTCTATGGACACAGACTGTCTCTGGAGCAGGTAAGTATAGCCTATTAATTTAATTAAAAAAAGGCTTTATTATCACTTTAATGTATTTTATGCATGTTATTTAGCTGTAAAACCTTCCTTGTGTAGACGTCCATAGGCCATGAGACTGCTTCTGGACTTTTCCATCTTGAATGTGACCACAGGTTCAGTGGAATCAGGGTGTCACACTATAGTATTCTTCTTCATTTCTCCTCCGGCTGCTATATAAAAGATTACAAAGGGAGGGATGGGGGATCTGGTCCAGAGTAGTAGTAGTAGTTAGAAAAGTGGTAGTGTTAGAAATATATATATAATCATTATTTTCCACTGGGCTTTATATTTGCTATAAGAATATAGTGAAAAAATGTGCCCTGGGAATTATGAATTTATTTTGTTGAAACAGTTTTCATTCAGCGTGTGATACCAGTGTCAGAGCCACGTTGACTGGAAACTCAGGTGT